>NC_045806.1:41435913-42035913 GCF_009873245.2 Balaenoptera musculus | reverse complement strand
TCTCATTCTAAAGACATCATTACAGCATTGTGTCTTTTAAAATCCAGTTAATTATGTTTCCCAAACTCGGCTAACTCAGCAAAAATGAGGGATTTCTCAGTCTCAATAACTTGATTCTATTTTGGACACAGAACTGAGCATTTCCCTTCTTGAGTAAATCTGATCTGCTCACTTCCACACAGGGAAATTTAGGACCCTAAACACCAAATCTGCCCTTTTATTAGAACATGAAGCTGCTGCCAATGATGGAAGGTGATAACTAAACCAACCAGAGCACCATCAGCTGCCCCGGCCTCAGGGTAGAGATTTCTGGAGTGTGTCCCTGCAGCCATGAATTGGAACTTTCAGGATCAATTTCCTTTCTGGCCTAATACATCATTTGCAAAACAAATTATTTGGCGTCTGATGGCCTGCAACTGTCGTAACCACCTACTGGTTTGGTCTGTTGTCATTGATAGCTGAACTCTTGACGCCTTCTTGGTTCACCCTTAGTTGACTCGAGTTTGCAGAGCCAAAGTGAATTGGATCTCAAACTGAATCCTTGCCCCCAGACAACAGCTCTGTCCTTGCTTTAATACAGGGGGTTGACCTGATGAATTACTCAGGCATCTCTGCTCCCTGAAACGTCTCTTGAATATCTACTGTTCAAGGTGTTCTGCCAGATGCTTTACATACATTCTCTCCTTTAACCCTCACAACCAGTCCACAAGGTAGCTATTTTGTCTGCATTTTACTAATGAGGAAACTGAAATTCAGAGAATTTAGGTGACCAGTTTGTTCAAGGCCACACAACCAGCACAAATAAAGCTGAGCGGTGTCTTCTAAAATTCGGTCCCCAGCTCCCCTATCCCCTCCCCTCATTCATCTATCAAACTCCTATTCATCCTTCGGATTTTAGCTGAGGCATCTCTTTCCACAGGACTCCTTCCCTGACACCCCAAGCTCAGGTTCTGTGCCTCTCCTGTGGGCTCCCGTGGCCCCTGGACTTACCCCCATCATCCCTCCTCTGTAATCCGTAAGTGGCCAAGAGACCTGTGGCTTGATTTTACAGTTTCAAGCGTGTAGGAGATGTTCAAGAAATAGCTGTGGGATGAGTGAATAAATGAATGCGTGAACGGTCCACTCCCCAGGTTTCCACAAAACCGCATAGTCTCCCATAATCCACAGTAAGCCCAGTGCTGAGCCCTCTGGGGTGGGGGACAGGGTACAGAAATGAATGAGTCCCGCCCTTGTGGTTTCACTGCTAGTTGAAGAGACAATCCAGAAAACAATGATTGGTAATGCGGTGTCCTCTGAGCTAGAGGAGAGGGTGGGGTGGATGGAGGGCAGCTGAGGCAGGAAGATCAACTGATGTCATTGGCGAGGAGGCAAATAAAATTTGGTTCATCCAAATTAGTTGCTCGATCTAAATATGAGAACAATCACATGAATATAAATTATGAACTGGGGAATCAAGCCTGATACCTTCACAGTCAGATGCGGATGGATAGGCTAAATGCACTCTTACCTGTGAGTGATGTATTATCTACAAGTAGGTATTATTACAAGTGATGTATTATTTGTCAGTAATTCCGGGGCATTTTGCATGCCACTTGTCCCCTTCTCCCTGCTCTCACCTTCTCAAGCCCGAGTCTTCCGTAGAACCTGCCCTCCTTGGTCACGGTCACGCATTGCCTTCCCTCTGGACTTCACCCAGTCCTTGCTCAGCCACGCCGGCTCTGCTGGTTCCATTTTGGGGCAGCACGGGGCTGGGCTGAGCTGTGCTCTGAGGCTGATGGCAGTCCGAGGACAAGAATAGTGCGTGCCTCATATTCCTGTGTTGCCTCCACAGTGCCTGGATTAGAGCAGGCCAAAAGATGGAGAAAGGCATATTATATGTGTGTGATAGAGAATTTATTGCTTCCTTAAAAATGTTTAGAGCAATCTGTCTGTCAGACTGTGATTCAGAGTTTCCTGGTCTAATAGTTTGTGATTTCATTCCTGCAAGCATCAGAGGTTTGCCTCTGCTTGAAGCACACACTAACTTCAGCCCAAAGCCAAATAGCTCTCCTCTCATCATTCACTGGGCAGCCTGAGGGCAGCTGGATGAGCCGGAGGGAGTGGAATTTATTCTTTTTTAAAAAATATTTATTTATTTGGCTGGGTCGGGTCTTAGTTGCAGTGCACGGGCTCAGTAGCTGCGGCATGGGCTTAGTTGCCCCTCGGCATGTGAGATCTTAGTTCCCCGACCAGGGATTGAACCTGCACCCCCTGCATTGGAAGTGCGAAGTCTTAACCACTGGACCTCCAGGGAAGTCCCTGGAATTTATTCTGTATGTTCCTTTTGTCATCCTGAAAGGAAAAGGAATATCACTTTTTTGTTTTACTTTTCCTTCTGTAATGTATCTTTTTTTCCTTTGCAGATAAGAATAGATAATATTGTGCCTTTATGGGCTTCCCTGGTGGCGCAGTGGTTGAGAATCTGCCTGCCAATGCAGGGGACACGGGTTTGAGCCCTGGTCTGGGAAGATCCCACATGCTGCAGAGCAACTAGGCCTGTGAGCCACAATTGCTGAGCCTGTGCGTCTGGAGCCTGTGCTCCGCAACAAGAGAGGCCGCGATAGTGAGAGGCCCGCGCACCGCGATGAAGAGTGGCCCCCGCTTGCCGCAACTAGAGAAAGCCCTCGCACAGAAACGAAGACCCAACACAGCCAAAATAAATAAATAAATTTATAAATAAATAAATAAAATATTTAAAAAAAAAAAAAATATTGTGCCTTTAATTAAGGAAAATAAAAGCAATTTGAGCACATTGCTTCAATAATGCAACTGGAGCACCAAATTACAAGAGAAAGGGAGAAAAATCCCCTTTTCATCTGTTGTTATAAAATTCTTAGGATTTATAGATATTATGTACCTACTGTCCATAGTTGTTCTAAAATGCACAGGTTAGTGTATATAGGCTGGTGACAATTATAGGCAAGAAATGTGAAAGACATACAAATTAAATGTAAAAAAATATAAATAATAAATGTAAGAAGGTGCTGTACAGCAGAAACTAACACAACATTGTAAGTCAACTATATTCCAGTAAAAAAATTTTTTTAATGTAAAAAGGGAATTCCCTGGTGGTCCAGTGGTTAGGACTCCATGCTTTCACTGCCAAGGGCCTGGGTTCAATCCCTGGTCAGGGAACTAAGATCCTGCAAGCCACACGGTGTGGCCAATAAATAAATAAATAAATACAATTAAATCAATTAACCTTAAAAATATATACAGTGCTTCAGGTTTCATGGGAGCCATTTTATTTGCAGAAGGTAAAAGTCTAGTAGGAACACAAGAGAGAGGATTGCTGAGAGAAAGATCGCTGAGGAGGTAGGAGGCAATGGGGGTCAGAGCCCAGGGGAAGGGTTGCCTGGAATAGGAGAAGCCATCTCTACCCCTCGGATCTAAGGCAAAGAGGTGGGAGTGCAGCAGACAAAAAAAAAAAGATGACCATGTGGTAATCATTTCACAATATATACATATATCAAATCATTATGTTGCACACCTAAAACTAATACAGAGGTATATGTCAATTATATCTCAATTAAAAAATAATAAACATTTTTTTAAAAAAGGAAACGAACAACCTGATCAAAAAATGGACCAGGGTCTTCCCTGGTGGCACAGTGGCTAAGAATCCACCTGCCAATGCAGGGGACATGGGTTCTATCCCTGGTCTGAGAAGATCCCACATGCCGTGGAGCAACCAAGCCCCTGCACCACAACTACTGAGCCTGCGCTCTAGAACCCGCGAGCCACAACTACTGAAGCCCGAACGCCTAGAGCCCATGCTCTGCAACAAACAAGAGAAGTCACCACAAGGAGAAGCCCGCGCACTGCAACGAAGAGTAGCCCCTGCTTGCCGCAACTAGGGAAAGCCTGCGCACAACAACGAAGACCCAAGGCAGCCAAAAATAAATAAATAAATTTATTTTTTTACAAAATGGGCCCAAGACCTGAACAGACACCTCACCCAAGAAAATATACAGATGGCAAATAAGCATATGAAAAGATGCTCCACACCATATATCATCAGGGAAATGCAAGTTAAAACGACAATAAGATACCACTACAGACCTATTAGAATGGCCAAAATCCAGAACACTGACAACACCAAATGCTGGTGAGGATGTGGAGCAACAGGAACTCTCATTCATTGCTAGTGGAAATGCAAAATGGTACAGCCACTTTGAAAGACAGTTGGGCAGTTTCTTAAAAAAGTAAACATACTTTTACCATACAATCCAGCAATTGCGCTCCTTGGTATTTACCCAAAGGAGCTGAAAACTTATGTCCACACAAAAACCTGCATGTGGATGTTTACAGCAGCTTTATTCATAATTGCCAAAA
Source organism: Balaenoptera musculus (assembly GCF_009873245.2). Taxonomy (NCBI): domain Eukaryota; kingdom Metazoa; phylum Chordata; class Mammalia; order Artiodactyla; family Balaenopteridae; genus Balaenoptera; species Balaenoptera musculus. Next base: position 42,031,539 of record NC_045806.1, on the reverse strand, counting down.
CTTGGAAGCAACCAAAACGTCCTTCACTGGGTGAATAAGTAAACTGTGATACATCCAGACAATGGAACATTATTCAGTGGTAAAAGGAAAAGAGCTATCAAGCCATGAAAAGACACGAGGAACCTTAAACACACATTACTATGTGAAAGAATCCAATCTGAAAAGGCTCCATACTGTTTGATTCCAACTATATGACATTCTGGAAAAGGCAAAACTATGGAGACAGTAAGAAGGTCAGTGGTTGCCAGGGGTTAGGACAGAGGGAGGGATGAATAGGTAAGAACACAGAGGATTTTTAGGGCAGTGAAGATACTCTGTATGATACTGTAATGGTGGATACAAGTCATTAAACATTTGTCCAAACCCATAGAATGTGTAACACCAAGAGTGAACCCTAATTAGGAGATTGGGGTTACCAGATACACACTACTATATATAAAATAGATAACTAATAAGGACCTACAGTATAGCTGAGGGAACTCTACTCAGTATTCTGTAATAACCTATATGGGAAAAGAATGTAAAAAGAGGGGATATATGTATATGTATAACTGATTCACTTTGCTGTAAACCTGAAACTAACACAACACTGTAAATCAACTATACGCCAATAAAATTTTTTTTAAAAAAAGAGTGAACTCTAATGTAAACTATGGACTTTGGGTGATAATGGCATGTCAGTGTAGCTTCATCAATTGTAACAAACGCACCACTCTGGTGGGGGATGTTGATAGTTGGGGAGGCTGTGTGTGGGGGGGCAGGAGGTACGTGGGAACTTTCTGCTCAATTTTGCTGTGAACCTACAACTGCTCTGAAAAACAAAGTATGTATACTTTTAAAAACGATTAATTCCCGGGGCTTCCCTGGTGGTGCAGTGGTTAAGAATCTGCCTGCCAATGCAGGGAACATGGGTTCGAGCCCTGGTCGGGGAAGATCCCACATGCTGCAGAGCAACTAAGCACGTGCGCCACAACTACTGAGCCTGCGCTCTAGACCCCGTGCTCCACAACAAGAGAAACTACCTCAATGAGAAGCCTGCGCACTGCAACAAAGAGTAGCCCCTGCTCGCCGCAACTAGAGAGAGCCCGCACCCAGCAACGAAGACCCAACGCAGCCAAAAATAAATAAATAAATAAAAATTTTAAATAAAATAAAATAAAAGTTTAAAATAATTTATTTAAAAACTTTAAAAATTTAAAAAAAAAAGGAGAAAGGACATAATCGCAGAATATAGCCACATCATCCTCTGGGGCTCCAGAGACCCAGAGAAGGAAGCAAGAATGGGGGTGAAGATGGCAATGACTGAGCAGGAAGGAGAGAAGAAAGGTAAGGAGAATTCCATTTTTCCAGATCATGTAGGATGGGACATCTGCTGGAAGAAAAAAGGAAATAAGCTTGGGGTTAGTGGTAAAACTTTGGAAGATCTTTTGAGGGAAATGGGAATTTCTTCCCAGAGGCAAACAAAAGGTCTGTTTGATGGTATTAAGGCCCAATAGCACCTGTGATCCCTTCTTGGTTAAGAAATTGCTGCAGCTGCACCTCACTAGTTATTTGTGATGATTTGGGGGGAAACAGGGAGATAGCACAGAAATTATGGTCTATTTGTGGAAGACTGGACAAGTCTGCTTTCAAGCCAAGGAAATGAAATCTTTTGTGTCAAAGAACGCTAGAAAAGCTTCTCACAATTCTAATAGCAGGTCCTTGAGGTAGTCAGCAGTCTTTGGTCAAGAGAACGGTGGTGGCAGCAGCATCTCCTTAGTCCTGGTTCCTCATCTGTCTTATCTTCCAGGCACACACTGTGGTTGGTTGTTGCCGTGACTGCTGGGGCAAGATAAAGCCTGTTCATCTCTCCTGGGTCTGGGCACATGTTTTATAGCTTCATCAAGGTATAATACACATATCATAAAATTCACCCATTGTAAGTGTACAATTCAATGATTTTTTTAAAAAATTATTTTTGGCTGTGTTGGGTCTTCATTGCTGTGCACGGGCTTTCTCTAGTTGCGGTGAGTGGGGGTACTCTTCCTTGTCGTGCACAGGCTTCTCATTGTGGTGGCTTCTCTTGTTGCGGAGCACTGGCTCTAGGTGCATGGGCTTCAGTAGTTGTGGCGCGTAGGCTCAGTAGTTGTGGTGCACGGGCTTAGTTGCTCCGCGGCATGTGGGATCTTCCTGGACCAGGGATCGAACCTGTGTCCCCTGCGATGGCAGGCGGATTCTTAACCACTGTGTCACCAAGGAAGCCCAATTCAATGATTTTTAATAAATTGATAGAATCATACAACCATGATCACAATCCAGTTTCAGAATTTTTTCATCACTTCCTAAATTTCCCTCAAGCTCACTTTTAGTCACTCCCCACTCCCGCAATAACAAGGGCTTAGTTAAAAATATCCTTTTCCATCTTTATGTTGGTATTATATAAATCACTTTAAGAATTGCGTATTGGGACTTCCCTGGTGGTGCAGTGGTTAAGAATCCGCCTGTCAATGCAGGAGACATAGGTTTGATCCCTGGTCCGGGAAGACCCCACATGCTGCGGAACAACTAAGCCCGTGCACCACAACTACTGAGCCTGCAACCTAGAGCCCGTGCAACGCAATGACGCAGTGACTTTTGTCACTGCAAGTGAGAAGCCCGTGCAACGCAATGAAGAGTAGCCCCCGCGCGCCACAATTGCCCGCGTGCAGCAACGAAGACCCAACGCAGCCAAAAATAAATAAATAAATAAATATTTTTTTAAAAAAAGAATTGCGTATTAGTTGGCTTTTGCTGCATATGACAAAGCCAAAAAACTTAGGACTTAAAACAATAAACATTAAATTAATTCTCATGATTCTGTGGGTCACCTGGGTGGTTCTTCTGGTGTAGGTAGGCCAGCTCAGTTGGTGCTGGAGGGTACAAGACGGCCTCGCTCACATATCTGGCAGTTGGCAGGCCGGAAGGTATATGACAGGCCTCCACTGCCCTGGCTCACGTCCCTAACCCTAACCCTAACCCTAACCCCTAACCCTAACCCTAACACTAACCCTAACCTTAACCTCTAACCCTAACCCTAACCCTAACCCTAACCCTTAACCCTAACCCTAACCCTAACCCTAACCCTAGGCTTAGGGTTCCCAAGAGCAGCATATGTAAGCATACCTCAAGTCTCTGCTTTCATCACATTTGCTACTGTCCTATGGGCCAGAGCAAGTCCTAAGGCAGCTTAGATTCAAGGGGTGAAGAAATAAACTCCACTTCTTGATGGGAGGAGCTGTGAAGTTACATTGCACAAGGACATGGAAACAGGGAAGAGTGGAGAATTAGGGCCATTTCCACAATCTACCACAAATAGATTTGATTTCTAACCATTAAATACTTAGAGGCCTCTGGGTGTCACTTACATTAATTATGAATTTTATGTTTGTCAACAAAGTGTGCAGAAATAAAGCCTATAATTTAACTAAACTATCCTTGATTATGCTTTGCACAAATTAATTTTTCTTCAAATTATCTGATTTTTTTTTTTTTTTGGCATGTGGGATCTTAGTTCCCCGACCAAGGATCGAACCCACACACCCTGCATTGGAAGTGTGGATTCTTAACCACTGGACCGCCAGGGAAGTCCCTATCTGATCTTGAGTATGATGCTGAATTGGAGCATAAAGAAGAGACTGCTAGGTGCTCTCTCACTTCCCTCTAAGTTCTCATTCAGATCAGAGGAAACCATGGACCATTCAGGAACTTCTTGGGAAAACAAAGACCTTCACTTCAGAGGCAAACCATTAGGCTGGCTGGGGCTTCCAGATGGGGCTGAAGCTTCCAGTAACTTCACACCAAGGCTCACATGGGTGGTGGCCTGGACTCTCATAGGACATTTGGCATTCAGTTCCACTGCTAACAGGAAATACTCCTACTTTGCAAGGCCCAATGAAGTTAAAGAAATTACCCTTGTGGCTCAACTGGGTATTATATAAATCATTTTAAGAATTGTGTATTGGGACTTCCCTGGTGGTCCAGTGGCTAAGACTCCGTACTCCCAATGCAGGAGGCCCAGGTTCGACCCCTGGTCAGGAAACTAGATCCCACATGCTGTAACTGAGTCCGCATGCCACAACTAAAGATCCCGCATGCTGCAACTGAAAAGATCCTACATGCTGCAATGAAGATCCCGTGAGCTGCAACTAAGACCCAGCGCAGCCAAAAAAAAAAAAAAAGAACATAAAGGACAAAGAAAACCACATGATCATCTCAATAGATGCAGAAAAGGCATTTGACAAAATCCAACACCCTTTCATGATAAAAAGTCAACAAACTGGAATGGTAGTGAACTTCCTAAACCTGATAAGGGCATTCACAAAAAAAAATCTACAACTAACATCATACTGGTGAAAGACTGATTGCTTTCACCCTAAGATTGGGAAGAAGGCAAGGATGTTCGCTCTTACCACTTCTACTGGACATAGTACTGGCAGTCTTCACGAGTGCAATTAGGCAAGAAAAAGGGAAAGGGCATACAGATTGAAAAGGAAGAAATTAATCTGTCCTTATTCACAGACAACAAGATTTTCTATGCAGATATAGAGAACAAACTAATGGTTACCAGTGAGGAGAGGGAATGGGGGAAGGGCAATAAAGGGCTAGGGGATTAAGAGGTACAAATTATTATGTATAAAATAAGCTACAAGGATTGTAGCTTATTTGCACAACACAGGGAATATAGCCAATATTTTATAATAACTATAATTGGAGTGTAAACTTTAAAAATTGTAATCACTATATTGTACACCTGTAACTTGTATAATATTGTACATCAACTATACTTCAATAAAAATTTTTTTTAATTAAAAAAAAAGATTGCCTATGTAGAAAATCTCAAGGAATCTACAAAAACAAAACAAAACAAAAAACACCTGGAACTCATAATTAAGCGAAGCATGGTCAGAGTATACGAGGTCAACAAACAAACATCAATCACACTTCTATAAACTAGAAATGTACAATTGGAAACTCCCCCAAAATGTACAACAGTTCCAACAAAAATGAAAGAGCTATAAACCTAACAAAACACATACAGGAACTGTATGCTGTAAACTACATGTTGATGAAAGAAATCAGCAAGAGCGCAATAAATGTGTTCAGTGACTGGAAGACTCAATGAAGGAAAGATGTCAGCTCCCCCAAGCTGATCAAAGTACTTAATGCAATACCAATCAAAATCCCAGCAGGAGTTTCTGTAGATTTAGACAAAGTGATTCTAAAATTTATATGGAAGGACAAAGGAATTAGAGTAGCTAAAAGGATTTTGAAAAGGAAGAATAATGTTGGAGGAATCACCCTACTCAATTTTAAGAATTTCGGTAATACTCCAGTATTCAAGACAGTATGGTATTGGCAAAGGAACAGACACATAGATCAATGGAGCAAAAGTTCAGAAGTAGACTCACGCAAATACTGACCTTTGCTTTTTGACCCAGTTGCAAAAGAAATTCAATGGAAGCACGATAGTCTTTTTAAAAAGTGGCATTGGAAAAATTAGTAATCCATGTGCAAAAAATGAGTCGCAATGGAAACCTCAAACTTTAGACAAAAATTAACAAAAGCAGATCATAGAGCTATATGCCAAACATAAAACTATCAAACTTTTAAAAGAAAACTTTGGGGGACTTCCCTGGCGGTCCAGTGGTTAGGACTCTGTGCTTCCACTGCAGGGGTCGCAGGTTCGATCAATTCCTGCTCGGGGAACTAAGATCCTGCATGCCACTCAGCGCAGCAAAAAAAAAAAAAAAAAAAAAAAAGGAAAAAAGAATGAAGCTACAGATTAGGAGAAAGTATTTGCACATCACATCAGACAAAGAACTTGTATCCAGAGTATGTAAAGGATTCTTAAAGCTCAACAAGAAAACAAGCCCAGTTTTTAAAATGGGGAGAAGATCTGAATAGATATGTCATGGAAGAAGATATAAGGTGGAATGTAAACACATAAAAAGATGTTCAACCTCATTACAATTAAGGAAATGCAGATACCCACCATGTTGAGATACACACGTTCTAATGAATGACTAAAATAAATAATATTGACCACACCAAATGCTGGCAAGAATATGGAGAAACTGGATCACTCATACATTGCTGGTAGGAAAGCAAAATGTCACAGCCACTCTGGAAATTGATCGCAGTTTCTTATAAAGTTAAATATACACTTACCTCGTGACCCAGCAATTTCACTTCTGAGTATACCCTAGAAAAATTAAGACTTATATTCACACAAACACTTGTACATGAATGCTTATAGCAACTCTGAGCATAATTTCCCAAAGCTGGAAACAATCCAAATATCCATGAATATATAAATGGATAAACAAACTATGGTGCATCCATATAATGGAATATTACTTCAATGTTACTCATACACAGCACAACTTGAAGAAATCTCAACATCATTATGTTGAATGAAAGAAACCTGTCTGAAAAGATTACATACTTTATGATTACATCTATATGACATTCTTGAAAAAACAAAACTCTAGTGATGGGAAGAGATCAGTGGTTTACAGAGGGTTGAGGTGGGGGTGGGGTGTATCTAGAAAGGGATAGTTGGGGTGATGGAAATGTTTTGTATCCTGATTGCCGTGGTGCTCACGTGAATATGTGGTAAAATTCCTAGAACTGTACAATAAAAGGATAAAAGTCCATTCTGTGTTATGATAAATAAAACAAAATAAAAGACACAACCCTTGCTCTGAAGAGTACGCAGATCAGTCAGAGAGCCGGAGGTTTAGACATATCCTACACTGTATAAGACATAGGTCACTGACAGCGCTGTGAGAGCACAGAGCAAGGAAATTATCACTTGAGGGGGTGGGAATCAAAGAAGGCATCACAGAGAAATAACACTTCTTTGATTATCAGGCAGCTGTTGAATATATTTCCATGTGTATTTTTCTTAATATGTAAATTTATTTATTTGTTTATTTTTGGCTGCGTTGGGTCCTCATGGCTGTGCGCGGGCTTTCTCTAGTTGCGGCGGGCAGGGGCTACTCTTCGTTGTGGTGCACAGGCTTCTCATTGCCGTGGCTTCTCTTGTTGCAGAGCACGGGCTCTAGGCGCGCGGGCTTCAGTAGCTGTGGCACACGGGCTCAGTAGTTGTGGCTCACAGGCCCAGTTGCTCGGCGGCATGTGGGATCTTCCCGGACCAGGGCTCGAACCCTCGTCCCCTGCATTGGCAGGTGGATTCTTAACCACTGCGCCACCAGGGAAGCCCTTTCATGTGTATTCTGACCACTTGTGGTGTTTAAAAAATAATAATTTGTCATCCTTTACCCATTTAAAAAATTTGAATTTTTTTTTTGTTTGTAAGAATTCTTTATGTATTAAAGATAACCCTTTGGATTTTATTTCTGTATATTTTTCCATTTACTTCCCTTTTATTTGTGTGTTGTAAGTTTTGTAATCAACACAATTTTATTTTTGAGCAAGAAGAAGAGTAGATGTTTCTGTTGATCTTGAACCCGTTATGGACCTTCATGTTGGACAACTTGAAGGATGGGTGGATCACCCCAGGCTGATCCCAAGGCCCTTCTTGTTCACCCCACCTCTTCCCCACCCCTCGCCCCATCCACCTCCTTCCCTGACTGGCTCCCACTGGCAATGGCTGACAGAGGAGCGTCCCCACGCATCCTTCCAGTGAAGCTGAGGCCCCCTCACCACAGCATTCCTTATCACTTTGGTAAATGGAGGAGCCCCTGGCCCTCCCAGGGGATGTAGTCATCCTGTGGGTTTTTCTGGGGGTTTTCCAGCTTCACATCATCTATCCACTCCAGCACATCCACTTCTTCCACCATCTGCTACAGTAGTCCTACCATTTATAGTTCATGTAGCATGAGGCTTTCTCCAGGCTTCATAGATAGCAGTGAAACTTCAAAAATGTAAAAATCAAAAGAAAATCCTAAAAAGGTAAAAGAAAAAAGGACAGATTAAATTTGTGAGAATAGGATCAGAGTGATATCTCATTTCTCATTCGCTTGAATGGTGAAGATAAGAGCTGTTTGTTCATTGTTTTTCCTCTCATGTATGCAGTCTCTAGAACAGTACCTGACACCTAGTGGACACTCAATAAATATTTGTTATATGACTGATTGGAGTAGTAGCTTGAAAAATAGCTTTAAACCTAGATTTATACCACTACTCAGTTAACGAATAGGACAAAATACAGTTATGACTGGACAAATAAGGATGCGATGATCAATGCCCACAGACCTGAGGTGAAAAATGTACCAAAGAATGTACTCCAGCTAACAGGAATATAACACAACGAAGTAGTGGGATGCAAGGGTCAAAAGTGAGCAAAGAAATTGGTATAGAATGCTGGTATAGATAAACAAACATTGACTATCAAAAAAGATAACAGTAATTATATACTTTACACTTCTGATAAGTTTTGATAGCAAGCTAGGCATTAAATTACCAAAAATATTAACAGGAGAGATGGGAGGAAGAAGAGTGTCCAGTGATGCTGATGAATCTGTTTTGGTTAAAGTGATTCCTCGGACTTTTAAAAAGCAGACAGTAGAGATACTAATTAACTCTAGTCATTGGTAGGAATAGAAAATATAACTTCCAAGCCACTGAGGAAAAAAAAAAGAATAAAAACTCCTAAATCAATCCAAGAAGTAAAACAAATGTACATATACATTGACATTTTGTTGTAAAAATATTTATAGCTATATATGGGTAGATTAAAATTAGAAGTTAAACTACTACTTAAATTAAATTATACTGCTAATTAAATATAAAAGTAATTAGGTCTGAGGAATAGGATTAGCCTGTTTAGGCCTTTACTTTTTGGATAATTTTTGGAATACAAACTTGTGAGTAATGATCATAATATGAGGATTGGAGAAATATTATATAAAACTGTAGAAAATCATTCCATTTTTATGTGAAATATAAATATTATTCATGCAGAAAATGAATGCACCTAGAACTTTTAAATGTGTGATTTTATACGAGGGTTAAAAGTAAATGATTTCTCATTTATAATTTCTAATTTTTCTAAACTTTGTAAATGAATGTGTTGACATTCCAATTAGGATAAACGCTAGGTTTTTTTTTTAATCTATAAAAAAATAAAGAAATAGCAGGCACTTTGAGAATAACTATATGGGACATTGTTATAACATGAGGGTAAATGATGAATTGAGAGCACGAAACACTATATGTGATATGATCTTAATTGTATAAAAATGTGTAATGTGTTGTTTATAAATATGTTTACATATACAATTAGATCTATCTTACAAGATGAATATTACATGGATTGGCCTGATGAACCCTGGGCATTTGTATCCATGCTCATATATATTAGATATAATTGAATGATTGTATACAAATAGATATAGTCTGAAATTATGCAAATCAAGCTGGTAATGTTGGATATATTTCTAGAAAGTTAGGTTGAGATTTGAAATATTTATTTTATGTTTCTATATTTAAAAATTTTCACTATAATCAAGTATTACATTTTAATTTTAAGATTGTAAAATACGCATTCAGAAGTTATCATTACTGGAAAACTGCATATTATATAACAATACATACAGAAGTGAAAAAGTATGATCCAAAATATAGTAATATGTACAAGCGAACCCAATTTTAGAAAAATATATTTATGTAAATACAAACGCTGAAATTTAGAAATATATAAACATGTAAAGTACAGAAATGAGAAACTATTCCTAAGATGTTGAGTTTATGTTTGTCACTTATTTCTACTACAACGTAGTTCCTTCTTTTCTGAAAAACTTGCAAGCAGCGTGGATGACCTTTCTAATGATAAAATAAAACATCATTTCTGGAATGAAAGTAAAAGAAATAGGAAGCAAAGGAAGGCTATTTAATGGGGTGGGAAAGGGCTCCCGTTCCAATATAAGTGATAAAACCACAAGACCAAACTGTATCCCTCCCCTAGAGCGCATGCGCGCGTCCTCTGTGTGACCATTGTATGGTGCACACCGATCAATTGATGGGGACCCTCTGACCGGGCTTTTGAGGACTTGCCCCAAATAGTTATTTCCCACTTAGCACACCTGGCCTAGTGCACTGGTTCACAGAATCTGCTGGAGGGCTCGTTAAAACCTAGGCTGCAGGGCCTCATCCCCAGTTTTCCCCTTCAGTGGGTCTGGGGTGGGGTCCGAGGATTTACATTTCTAACACGTCCGCAGTATGCGGCTGCATCATCGCTTTGAGAACTACCGGCCTCCCGTCTGGGTCCACAAACAGAGGAGGACACCCAGAGCCTGGCGGGTGTGTGAGGCCCGGGACCTCAGGGCTTGGTGGCTAGGGACGCCCTCCTCCAGGCCTTTGGCCTCCAGCATTTCTTGACAACTTGGGAAAATTGCGGGGATCTAATGTGGGGTTAACTAGTGCGGATTTACAAAGCCTAGATCGAGTAGAAACGGAATTCTAGAAGTGATGTCTGATGAGACTTTGCAGTTTAGACCTCAGATTTATTTCATATTCAAAGGAGAAAGAAAGGCAAGTTCTGCGGCAGTGAGCAGGTTTCCTGCAAACCCTGCAGCAAGCAACTTCCTTTCCAGCAGCCATCTGGCTCGGAGGCGTTTTTTTCAGACGTGAAAGGCGGGCGAAGAAACAGTGTAGATGCAGATGAGGTGAGGGATTGAGGGCATCTTGGCATTTCTGGAGCAACATTGCCATCAAGAGGAAAATTTAACAAAACCTCAAGCCATGTGGGCAAACAAAATGAGGCTACAATACCAGAAAGGAAAGCTTTGTTGGAACAGAAAAACCAGAAGTCATGAGTGATTGATTCAGAAGACAAATTGAAGATGATCCCACTGATTTGTAGATGGGACGATTTGAGCGTCAACAAGGTTGTAATTGTAATGGATTGAAATACATGAAATATAAACCTGTTTGTTTATTTTTTTTTTTGGAGGGCGCACCTGGCGGCTGGCGCGATCTTAGTTCCCAGACCAGGATAGGACCAGGGATCTAACCGCGCCCCCTGCAGTGGGAGCCTGGAGTCTCAATAACTGAACCTCCAGAGAAGTCCCTAAACCTGTTTAAAATCCACAAATTCATGATGATACAAATAAAAATAGCTTATTGGTCACCTTGGGAAACAACTCTTTTTTTAAAAAAATTTATTTTATTGGCCGCACCGCTCACGCATGCGGGGATGGATCAAACCCACACCCCTTGAAGTGGAAGGGCGGAGTCTCAACCAGTGGACCGCCAGGGAAGTCCTGGGAAACAACTCTCTATATTGGAAACTGGTAAATACAGGGAAAGAATCAAGCATTTATCCTGGTTTTCTTATACAAGGCAAAGAATTGGCAAGGGGAAGTTCCCTTTATAGATGTATTTGGGCTAATAAATGAAGAAGGAATGAGAGAATCAGAACATTCCATTTTGTCACCCCCTTGTGAATAAATAGATCCAGGCATCGCCCATCAATGACCGATGACATCACAAAAAGAGACACAACCAACAGTATGTGCCTAATTATGGGGGTGTGAAGCATCCGCATGAAGTCATCCTGAACATATACAAAAACTCAGGGTAATATGAAGGCTGAAGGGATGTTTGACACTATTTAGGATTTTTAAATTTTTTTTTAGATGAGGAAATGGTACTGAGGTTAGATTTTCTAAAGAGTCCTTATCTTTCAGACACACATACTGACATATTCTAGATAAAATAATATGATATCTGAGATTTGCTTCAAAATAATCTGAAAGGTACATAGTGGGTGGAATATAGATGAAATAAGGTTGGCCATAGTTTATAAAGGTTGCAGCTGGGTGATGGTGCAGAATGCTCATTTTGCTGTTCTCTAGACTTCTGTGTAAGTTTCTAATGTACCCTAATATAAAGTAAAAATAAAATGTGATTAGTGGAATTATGCCTTTTATAAGCACAGTGCCCTTAATTCAGAGCTAGCTTTGAATACACTCTTAGCATATATTCCGTTTATATGACTTGTATACATACAGCTTGCGTGAAATGGACTTAATAAAGTTTTACATGGCCTAGTTTCATACAATCCTGAGTCATGTCAACACTTATGAGTCATTTCCCAAATCCATGACACCTACTTACTGTTAAGGAAGTAGCAGTTCAATCCATGTTCAGCTTTTCTTTTTCTAGTAAAGACTGACACAAATTCGTGTGGTGCTGCATTTTGTATGTACATGGAATTATGTTTTACTCGTAGGGGTCTAGTAAAGACAGTCAGAGGTTCTCAACTTGCCCTGAGCCATTTCATAGTTAATTGCACATGTAGGAAATTCATGTTTCAGCTACTTGTGAGAAATGAAGCTTCTCTCAATCAGCAGTGTTAGCTGTCGTGTTGCTTAAAACCCTTCAATGACTCCCCGCCAAATAAAAGACACACTCTGGGGACTTCCCTGGTGGTGCAGTGGTTAAGAATCCGCCTGCCAACGCAGGGGACACGGGTTTGAGCCCTGGTCCAGGAAGATCTCACATGCCGCGGAGCAACTAAGCCCGTGCGCCACAACTACTGAGCCTGCGCGCCACAACTACTGAAGCCCATGCACCTAGAGCCAGTGCTCCGCAACAAGAGAAGCCACCGCAATGAGAAGCCTGTGCACCGCAACGAAGAGTAGCCCCCGCTCGCCGCAACTAGAGAAAGCCGGCGCGCAGCAACGAAGACCCAACACAGCCAAAAAATAATTAATTAATTAATTTAAAAAATAGATAAGCAACAAGCATATCTATTTAAAAAAAAAAAAGACACACTCTGTCCTTTAACCTGTAGGGATGCCTTCTGCTCACACATCCACTTCTGGTTTTGTCAGCTGTGGCCAAGGTAGCAAGAAGGTTCTCAACACACAGGGAAGGGACCATTGTAACCTGGACCACAAGCACCAAATGGAGCCCCCTTCCTCCCAGGGAACAATGTGACTGTCAGCCATTTCAAGGCTTCTGGAATTGGGTTTGGAGCCTGTGCTGGAAAGAGTTAACATAGGAGGCCTGAGACTGCTGTCCTTAGAAAGGCCTGCTTGCAAAGTTGGCCCTTGGTTAGTGTAACAGACTTAATTGTGTCTCCACCCCAGATTCATATGTTGAAGCCCTACCTCCAAAGTGAATGTATTTGGAAATGGGGCCTTTAAGGAGGTAATCAAGATTAAATGAGGTCATAAGTGCAGGGTCCTGATCCAATAGGGCTGGTGTCTTTAGATGAAGAGGAAGAGACCCTAGAGATCTCGCTCTCTCGGTGCACGCACAGAGGAAAGGCCATGTGAGGACATAGCGAGAAGGCGGTTGTCTACAAGCCAGGAAGAGAGTCCTCACTAGAAACCAACCCTGCTGGCACCTTGATCTTGGACTTCTACCTTCCAGAACTGTGAGAAAATAAATTTCTGCTGTTTAAGCCACCCAGTCTGCAGTAACTTGTATGGCAGCTGACTAATACAGCTGACATCTGGGAACTCAGTTTTGGGGAGAGTTCCCAGCACTTTCTAAATGACAAGTGGTTGACTGTGCCTAAATGGTTGTACAAACCCTGTGGCTTATGCTGAACACCTGCTTTCCTTCTGGGGGTCTGGCATTTTGGTACATGTTAACCAGAGGGTGCCTACGTGACTGGCCCCTGAGAAAAATCTTGTACTCTAACCCCGGTGAGTTTCCCTGTAGACAGCATTTCAGATGCGTTGTCACCGTTCATTGCTGGAGGAATTAAGCGTGTCCTGTGGGACTCCACCAGGAGGCGAGTCTTAGAAGCTTGTTCCTGGTTCCCTCCCCACTTCACCCTGTGTGCCTTTTCCCTATGCTGACTGTGCTTTGTGTCCTTTCACTGTAATAAATCATAGCCGTGAATACGACTACACAGAGTCCTGTGAGGCTTCAGAGTAAATCATCAAACTTAGGGACCCCCGACACAGAGCCTCTTGTCCATAGTAGCATGCCATCATTCTCAGAGCCCCTCCATTCATTGCTTTACTGCTTGTATTGCTGCCAGCCCCTCGGAGGCAGAGTCCTTACCTTAGTCATCACTGTATTCCCAGTGCCAGGAAAAGAGTAGGGTGCCAGTGTCCGCTGAGTCTTTTGGCAGGGGGAGCTTAAAACAACAGACATTTTAGGAATTCCCTGGTGGTCCAGTGGTTAGGACTCCGTGCCTTCACTGCTGGAGGGCCCAGGTTCAATCCCTGGTCGGGGAACTAAGATCCCACAAAGGGCGCTGCGCGGCGTGGCAAAAAACAACAACAAAAAAAAAACCCCAAATTTTTGATGGCTCTGGAAGTTACAAGTCTGAAATCAAGGTGCTGGTGGCAGGGCCATGTTCCCTCTGAAGGCTCCAGAGGAGGGTCCTTTCTTGCCTCTTCCAGCTTCTGGTGGGTTGCCAGCAATCCTTGGCGGTCCATAGCTTGCAGACACATCACTCTAATTCCTGCCTCCATCGTCACATGGCATTCTCCCTGTGTATGTATCTCTGTGCCTCTTCTCATCAGGAACCAGTGATTGGAATCAGGATCTACCTTAATCTAGTATGACCTCATCTTAACTTACATTTTAAAAAAAAAAATTAATTTATTTATTTTCAGCTGCGTTGGGTCTTCATTGCTGCACACGGGCTTTCTCTAGTTGGGGCGAGCGGGGGCTACTCGTCGTTGCGGTGAGCGGGCTTCTCATTGCGGTGGTTTCTCTTGTTGCGGAGCACAGGCTCTAGGCACATGGGCTTTAGGCACACGGGCCTCAGTAATTGTGGCTGGCGGGCGCAGGCTCAGTAGTTGTGGCACACGGGCTTAGTTGCTCTGCAACATGTGGGATCTTCCCAGACCTGGGCTCGAACCCGTGTCCCCTGCATTGGCAGGCGGATTCTTAACCACTGTGCCACTGGGGAAGTCCCTTAACTTACATCTTAATTACACCTGCAAAGATCTAATTTCCAAATAAGGTCACATTCACAGGTACCAGGGGTTAAGACTTGAATATATTTTGGAGGGCGGATACAATTCAACCCACAACACCTTGTTTTGGCTCAAGATGCCTCATTGATCAATGCTAATGATTATTGACAATAATTTATTTTGCCACACTATGCAGCATGCAGGATCTTAGTTCTTGACCAGGGATTGAACCCATGCCCCCTGCAGTGGAAGCATGGAGTCCTAACCACCTGACCGCCAGGGAATTCCGACAATAATTTCTAATTTTCCCTGAGCACTTGCCATATTGCAGGCACTAAGCTATGTACTTTATATGCATTATCTCATGTGATTCTCTCCTTCCACCATAGACACTACTATTATCCCCATTTAATTGATGAGGAAACTGAGGCCTAGTGAGGTGAAGCAACTTGCCCAGTGTCTTATTCAGTTAGTGGTAGATTATAATTTCCAAAAATGGTCACAGCAATATTTCTGGCCCCATATGCCTTTCCAGAACCTTGTCGCTATCCATCAAGAAGCAGAACCTTTTTTCTTCTCCCTCTGAACTTGGGCAGGACCCTGTGACTGCCTCAATGAATAGGAGATGGGGGAAGTGACACTATGTAACTTCCAAAACTGGTCATGAAAGGTGATACAACTTCCACCTGCCTCTCTCTCACAGGGCTTGGCCTTGGAAGCCAGCCACCATGCTGTGAGGAAGCCCAAACCAATCGCATGGAGAGGCCCAGGCTGCAACCAGCATCAACTGCCATGCGTGTGAGTGAGGGAGCCTTCAGACGATCCAGCCCCTGGCCTTCAAGTCTCCCAGCTGAGGCCCCAGACAAGGAGGAGCAGAGATAAGCCATCGTCACTGATGTGCTCTGTCTGAATTCCTGACCCACAGCATACAACTGGGAAGTTCAGGTGTAGTTTGACTTTGGACAAGGCTGGATCCAGGGGCTCAGATAATACCAACAAGACTCAGAATCCCGGCATTCCTCAGCTTTGCCTTCTCCATGTTGTCTTCATTTTCCAGCTGCTCTTGGGGTCCCCTGGTAACCTCTGGTTCCCCATATCAAGGGATGTTTTTGAAATTCATCCACGTTGTAGCAGGTATCAGTACTTCATTCCTTTTCATGGCTGAATACTAGTCCATCATAGGGATAGACCACATTTTGTTTATCCATTCATCAGTTGACATGTCTCCTTAAATTTTACACTCTAGACACTTTGTTTGCCTCATCTTAGCCCTGGGAGGTGATTCCAGGAAGTAGTAAAGTCTAAAATGGGTATTTCTAATGGGCAGGTGGCTTCTCCTCCAATCACTGACTCAGAAACCCTGGTTCCTGACATCCCATGGCGCCACCATCTCTGTCATGCTGTGTGAGAGCTCTGCTGAGTCTTTAATTAAGTGTGTCAGTGGAAAGCAAACTCTGCACAAAAACATAGACAAACACTTATCCAGACTACCTGGAAGGAAAACAAGTATAAATTCTTTGCAAGTTTTAATTATAGTTTTAGAATGCAGTTTCATATTTTAAAATATATCCAGTAACTCATGGTTAATAAGAATTATTCAGTAGCTCTTTTGGGGGCTTTTAAAATGACACACATCTGTAATTAGCACAACTTCTAATATACAAATGGTAGCTGCTGACAAACTTAAACATGAAGATCTTTCCATTTTGGAAAGCTAAATATATCCCCCCTCTGTTTTCTCCACTTCACCCCACCCTTGAACTGAATTTATAAAGTTCTATTGAACAAATTTAACCAATAGTATTTGTACTAGCTATCTTTTGCTGTGTAACAAATTATCCCCAAAACGTAGTGGCTTAAAACCACAAACATTTATTATCTCGAACATTTTCAGAGGGGCAGGAGTCCAGGAGGGCCTTAGCTGGATAGTTCTGGCTCCAGTTCTCTCACAAGTTTGCGATCAGGATGGTAGTTGGGGCTGTGGTCTCATCTGAAGTCTCATTTGGACAGAAAGGTCTGCTTCCAAGCTTACTTACAAGGCTGTTGGCAGGAAGCCTCAGTTCCTAATCACATGGACCCCTCCATATGGCCGCTTGATACAGCCTCACAACATGGCATCTGGCTTCCCACAGACAGGTGATCCAAGAGAGAGAACAGGCAGGAAGCTCCAGTGCCTTTTATGAGCCAGTCTAGGAAATTACATACTGTACATTTCACCAAATTCCATTCATTAGAAGTGAGCATACTCACTATACTATACTTAGACTATACTAAGTCTAGCATACTCTCAAGGGGAGGGGAATTAAGCACCATCTCTGGAATGGAAGAGTGTCGAAGAATTCATGGACATATTTTAAACCCACCACATTAACATATTACAAGCTTTCTTTAATAATTTTCTGATGAAAGATGATATGGAACCTAGTATATCTTGTACATAAGCCACAGGCAGTGCAGGTAGGATCCCTGCTCCGGGCCCTGAGATGCAGGGGCCCCCATGCTTTGGAGTGGCTTCCTCAAGGTGGCTTAAAACCCTGTCTGGTGGCTGGGACTGGCCGGGGCAGAAGTACCATTTGAGTGAGGTCCTGGTCTGGACCAGGACCCACATGGGCCCTGATCCTTATTTTTCCTTTTTGAAGGTGCTCTCTCTTACCCTTTACCCTATGTATAGGGTCAGACAGATGCCCTGATGAGCTCTGGTACTTATACCTATAGGGCTGTCCCAGAGCTCTGTGGCCACTTCTGGGCTGGGGCGTGGGGCTGGCAAGTAGATCGCTCCTGCTGACTGGTGTGGCATTTCTTTCATAAGACCTTATGAGACTGGGGCATCAGAATGGTGGTGACAGCCTGATTTCGACTGACTCTCACTCATGTTTTTTATAGGCCAAGTTCAAGGCTCTAGGCCTGAACATTCAGTGCCAGCCGTTGGGCTTGAGTTGCATGTGTATCAGCTCTCACCATGACTACTCCAACAGTGGGACTACCTCCAGTCTAGGGCACCTAAAGGTGAAGAGGTGGTGGCAGGTGCCTTTACCTTGTATGGCACCCAGGGCCGTCATTCCCTCCACAAGCTCTGCACCAGGTGTCAAGCAGTCCTCTGGGCCATGTCCACTTCCTGCAGGGACTTTCAAGACCATTGCTCCACAACTCCAATGGGGTCTCTTGGCTCATCAATGTGGTGACATCATGCTCCCCAGGTCGGTCTCAAGCCATGCCAGATGAAGAATGGACATTCTTTGTACAATTGGGACTTCTGCCATGGGCACCTTTCTTTCCTCCCCCCTGGTGGTGGTGAGTGGAAGGCAGGGGCGCAGTCAAGCTTGCAATAGATCTCATTCTAGGATGCACTGATTATTGTTCAAAGAGTTCAGGAGAAGACGTGGTTAGAAGTTATCTTGTTCTACCTTTATGCTATAAAATTCCAAACAGAAAATTTAACATGACCAGAAAATGAAGTATTATTCACATTTCCCCACATCCTCTGTGTAAGGCTTGCTTTTGTGGTTCCTATCAACAAAACACAGTAACTTCTGTACGAGGAGTCACTGGAAGCCAGTATTTATGGGCAGGCCAATGGATGATGCAATGTCCCAAGTAAGATGTAACCAGCATTAAATAAATGGTATTAGGGAACCGCGGAGGCAAGAGATCTATATTTTTCCAGTACAAACAGGTTCTAAAGAGCCATGGCATTGTGAGTAATAATGGCGTTGCTACCTTCTTGTGGTGGAAGATGAAATTAGCCAGGAATGGCACTGTGAGATAATAGAAAATATATATTGTTTCTGCCCCGATTCCTGACACAGAGCTCCTGAAACCCTTGTAAATTCATACGTGATAAGAGCAATAGCAGCATCCTTTATTTTACTGAGGTGGCTCTGGGTGGGCTCCTGGATGGTCACCAGAAAGACCAAGCCATGATTAGAAACTTGGAGTTTTCCCCATCCTCCAGAGAGGGGAGAGGGTTGGAAATGTAGTTAACGATCAATCATGCCTACGTGAGGAAGCCTCCATGAAATCCCAATAGCATGGACTTCCGGAAGCTTCCAGGTGGGTGAACACATCCACACACCAGGAGGGTGATGCACCCCAGCTCCACAGGGACAGAAGCTCCTGCACTAGGGACCCTCCCAGACCTCACCCTAGGTATCTCTTCATCTGGCTGTTCATCTGCATCCTTTATCATGTCCTTTAATAAACTGGTAAATGTAAGTATTTCCCTGAGTTCTGTGAGTTGCTCTAGCAAATTAACCTGAAGAGGAGGTTGTGGGAACCTCCAAGTTTCAACCAAATCAGACAGAATTTGTGGGTAACCTGGGGACCTACTACTTGCAGCTGGCATCTGAAGTGGGGTGAGGGGCAGTCTTGTGGGCCTGAGCCCTTAACCTGTGAGATCTGATGTGCTCTCCAGGTAGACAGTGTTAGAACTGAGTTCAATTGTAGGACACCCAGCTGATGTCACAGAGAATTGCTTGGTGTGGGGAAAAAAACCCACACATCTGGTGTCAGAGGTGTTGTGAGTGTTCTGTGTGAGTAGTAAAGGAGACACATTGGAAAGAGAAACACAAAAGGAGGTGGAAAACTTGGTTTTTCCCTACATGGTAGGTGAAAAATGGTTGTTTTTCCTTTTTAGGCATATTTGACAATAAAGAACATAAGGAGATGGTTCCTGGACCTAAGAGGAAGAGATGGAGCCTGGACACACAAGGATTGTTCAGGTGTATTGACTGGACAATAAACGAATACATAAATACCTCTTCTCTATACTTTTTTCTAAATCTTCATCAATAAATCATAATACTTCATATGGATCCATGATTTTAGTACATTTTTATTCAAATTATTCATATAGACAGAGGCCTTGCAAAAAATATTTGTCTGTGGTCCCACACACCTTATTTTTTAAATTTATTTTATTTTTAAAATTTATATTTATTTATTTGTTTGTTTATTTATTTATTTTTGGCTGGGTTGGGTGTTCGTTGCTGCGCGCAGGCTTTCTCTAGTTGCGGCGAGCGGGGGCTACTCTTCGTTGCGGTGCGCGGGCTTCTCACTGCGGTGGCTTCTCTTGTTGCGGAGCACGGGCTCTAGGCACACGGGCTTCAGTAATTGTGGCACGTGGGCTCAGTAGTTGTGGCTCGAGGGCTCTAGAGCGCAGGCTCAGTAGTTGTGGCGCACGGGCTTAGTTGCTCCTCGGCAGGTGGGATCTTTCCGGATCAGGGATCAAACCCGCGTCCCCTGCACTGGCAGTCAGATTCCTAACCACTTCGCCACCAGGGAAGCCCCACACACCTTAGAGGCAGCCTCTAAGATGGTCCCCAATGACCCCCGCCTCCTGGTGCTCATGCCCTTGTGTCATCTCTTCCCCTGGAGTGTGGCCTGGATTTACAGAGTCACTTCTAACAAATAGAATAAGGCAGAAATGATGGAACATCACCTCAGGTTAGTTTACAAAAAGACTGCAGCTTCTGTCTTAGGTGCACTCTCTCTCACTTGCTGGTGCTCTCTCTCTCTCTCTCTTTTTCCCCTCCCTCAACTGGAGCCCAGCCAATATATAAAGAAGTCCAGGCTATCCTGTGAGGGCCACATGGAGGAGAGAGGCCCTGAAGGGGCTAGCTGCAAAAGGTACAGACTAACAAACCAGATACCCTGTGGTCAGATCATAAAGGCAAATCCCCAATCATTGCTGCCATTGATGGGCAATAACTTGGTTACAAAAAGCCGAAAACATTTAACACACAGCTGGGCAGGCAGTGTGGCCTGGCCTCGGCTATCTATTTTTCTTTATTTGACCCTCTGCAAGGAGCAGGGTGACATGAAGTAAAATTTTCTTCTTCCTGCACTTTTGTTATTGACTGCTGCTGGAATAGCCCTTCTAAAACTCACACTTATCTCTTTGCTGTTCTGCTCAAGAAGCCACAGTGGCTCCCTCCTTGCTGTTATCACATGGATCCCACAGATCATTTCCTCAGCTTCCGAGTCAGCCAGTCATCTGTCCAAATATGCATTGAGGCCACGGCACTGTGTGTCACAATCATCAAAAGCAAGGCCAGAGGTGACCTCTGCTCTGAGGCTGCACCACTGGATGGATTTTAGGGGTCGCTGGGAATGCTGGTTTCCTGAGGGCAGAGGTTTTACCTGTTTTGTTCCCTGTTAAATCCTGGCACTGTGCCTGGCACACTGTAGAGGCTCAGGCAATATATGTCAGAAGAATGAATGAACTGACTCCCCAACTCTCAACTGGGTCTGGAGGAAACTGAGGCACAGAGTGGCGAGGTGACTGGCTCAGGACCATGGACTAAAAAACTCGGTCCCCAGTTGCTCACCCAGTGGCCAGCCATTTCTTTCCCAGCCCCTCTCCTCAGGCCTCTCCTGGCAGTGGTAGATGCGGATGTGCACCTCCCAGACCCTCTTTCAAGGAAGCACTGGCTGCAGCTGTCAGCTTGGCAGGGTGGGCTTCCGCTGCTGAGAGCCACCTCCCTGAGGTCAAGCCCTGCCCGGGCCAGCCCACATCTGGTGACCCAGCGAGGCTGAGACACGAAGCCCAGCATTTCCTCCCAACAGGGGGCGCTCTGATGAGCAGACCACTGCACCACCAGGGAAGTCCCTGTTTTTTGTTTTTATAACTTGAGGGTTTCTTGTGGTTCAGTAATAGAGCAGTGCACATCTTTTTTAGTCAGACGAGGCTGTGAGGTAGAATTTGACCATCAGTGACTTCTTCTTTTGAATAAGCACCTGAAAATGGACCTTGTGGGAGGTGGACGCTCATAGATGCAGAGAGCAGATTGGTGGTTGCCAGAGGTATGGTGGGGGGAGTGTGAAATGGGTGAAGGGAGTCAAAAGGTACAAACTTCCAGTTATAAAATAAATAAGTCATGGGGATTTAATGTACAGCGTGGCAACTATAATAATACTGTAATATTATAGTAATACTGTTAATAATTCTGTATTGCATATTTGAAAGTAAATCTTTCTTTAAAAATATTTATTTATTTATTTGGCTGTGCCAGGTCTTAGTTGCAGCATGTTGGATCTAGTTCCCTGACCAGGGATCAAACCCAGGCCCCCTGCATTGGGAGTGCAGAGTCTTAGCCACTGGACCACCAGGGAAGTCCCCTGAAAGCAAATCTTAAAAGTTCTCATCACAAGAAAAAAAAACTGTAACTATATATGGTGATGAATGTTAACAAGACCTATTGTGGTGATCATTTCACAATTTATACAAATATCAAATCATTATATTTTATTATATTTACACCTGAAACTAATATAATATAGTACGTCAAGTATACCTCAATTTAAATTTTTAAAAAAATTTTTCAGCTGTGCTGCACGGCATGCGGGATCTTAGTTCCCTGACCAGGGATGAACCCGTGCCCCTGCAGTGGAAGCGTGGAGTCCTAACCACTGGACCGCCAGGGAATTCCCTAAAAAACAATTTTTTTAAAAAACACGGACCTAGGGTTGTCAAGATCTAATAGGTACGTTAAACATTGTACCTGTGGCCACTCATATTCACTGCAAGAGAGAACACCCAAGGCCATGAGAGTATCCCTCTTTGAGTCCAGGATAGGAAAACAAGTAGACCACTTCCTCTATTTTGCTGCATTTTCCACTAAACCTAATTTATAAGCCTATTTCATATTTTTAATGTCTGGTGTGAAGACTGCTCAACTTGATCCAACCATATGGATAAGTTGGCAAGGATTCAATTGGCTGTCTTCTATTTCTTTAGCTAAAGGTCTGGTCTCTGTTATATGGACTATAGAAATTCATGACTGTTATATTTTCAATGTTGACCATGCCCTGGATCAATAAAAAGGGTCCTTTTTAACTGCTTAATGCTTTTTTCCTTAATTTTATCTTGAATTTATATTGCAACTACTGTTTTCTCTGTCTTTACTTTTCTCATACAGTTTTACTCATTGTTTAAAGCAATCTTCCTGAATCATTTTGATTTAGACATTATTTGGTTGATTTTTGAATTTTTACTCAACCTGCATGCCCTTGTCACTTAATGTATGGACTTTAATCCATTAATGTTTATTGTCAGAAAGTGAAATTCTGTGTTGTTTTATGTTTTCGGTATTTTTTTTTTAAATTTAGTGGGAGATTTTTGAATGAAATTGATATGAGCTAAAGTCTTTTTTTTTAAAATTATTAGCACCTTTAATTATTATTTATTTATTTATTTATTTTGGCTGTGTTGGGTCTTCGTTTCTGTGCGAGGGCTTCCTCTACTTGCGGCAAGCGGGGGCCACTCCTCATCGCGGTGCGCGGGCCTCTCACTGTCGCGGCCTCTCCCGTTGCGGAGCACAGGCTCCAGACTCGCAGGCTCAGTAGTTGTGGCTCACGGGCCCAGTTGCTCTGCGGCATGTGGGATCTTCCCAGACCAGGGCTCGAACCCGTGTCCCCTGCATTAGCAGGCAGATTCTCAACCACTGCGCCACCAGGGAAGCCCGTTTTCGGTATTTTTAATGCCTTCTTGGTATTTCCTTAGTGGTCTACCTTTTGTTATGGAATCATTTTTCATTCTTTTTCAAGTGATTTGAAAGTTCTCTTTCCTGTCTTTAATTCAACTTGATTATCATTAAGTTTTTTTAAAAAAAACTTAGTTGAATCTACATTTATCTAATTATCCGCAGCAGAAATGAAAGAATATCTATTCATTTCTTCTCTCCCTTGTGAATGGAGTGTGAACACTCCTATGGTCATAAGACAAGTGTCTGAACACTTAGGGTAACAGACAGGGATGTGGAGTCCCATGAGTCATGTGCAGAGCACTTTGAAAACAGGTCAAACAGACTGGGTATAGACACTCCTGGTGTAACACAGACTGTGGTATGAACACTTCTGGAGTCATACAGACTAGGGTGTCGACATGCCTCATGTCACAAAGACTAGAATGTGGACACTCTTGCATACATATGTACTAGGGTAGGGACCTCCTGCAGTCACACAGATTGGGGTGTAGACACTTTGGGGGTCATACAGACTGGAGTTTGGACACATGTGGTCATGCAGACTAGGTCGTGGAGACTCCTTGGCTCACACAGAGTCAGGTATGGATCATGGGAGTGTCTGTGTTCCAGCCTGTGACTCCACTAGAATCTACATTTATCTCTGTGAACAGTCTGGTCCACATTGCAATCTCCCACCCCATTATATCTGACTGTAATCTGTATTTCACCAGTAGTGACCACTTTGAAGTCCTTATAAGTTCAGTAGTTTTCATCCCCTACATTTGAATTCAGACAAGAAGGCCATTAATGCCACAGTATTTTCCATAAGCCCAGGTTTGAAGTCTTAACCAAAGGGGCACAGATGGTGAAAGACTTAACAATGGTCCAAGTTCAAGGTCAGAAGATAGGGCATGGATAATGGACTAGTTACATGCTAGGGTCCGTGCTCTAAAAGAGTACTGATGGTGAAATTACTAACCTTGTTTAAGGTCAGGCCAGAGGGGCAATAACAGTGCTAGCCTTATCAGAGGCCCCAGTGGAAGGCAACACTGCCAGAGGGGAACTGACAGTGGAAGAATTAACAGGGACTGTGGTTCAAAGTCAGATAAGGGGAGCATTGATGGTAGAAGAGTTTACACACAGGGTTCAATAACAGACGAGAAAATCACTGATGGTGGAATAAAGAGACCCAAATTTGGGGTTATGTAAGAGGGGCCGGGATTTTTTTGATTAGTTAACAATCGTTCTGTTTGATTATCTAGACAGAGAGATGTTGATGTTAGAATACTTAGCAAGTGATTGAACTCAGACTAGAGGGGCATTAAGAGTTAACAGAGGCCCTGGTTTAGGGTCAAACCAGAGAAACAGAGATGGAGACAATTGAATAAATATCTGGGTTTGAGCTAGGTCAAGAGAGGAACAGATTCTAGAATAGTTAACAGAGCCCGGGGTTTGAGTTCAGATTCCAGGAGCACTGATGTTGGAAGAAATAACTGTACAAGTTCAATGACAGACTCACAGGCTACTGGTAACAGAACAGTTATCAGAGGATCAGGTTTGAGGCCAAATCACGGGGGAGTTAATGGTGGTATATTTAACAGAGGTTTGAGGATAGGCCTGGAGTGGAGGGATTTAAATGGCTGTGTTGGATAATTAGACCAGTAGATCATTGAATTTGGAAGAGTAAACATCAGACAGATGGGAGAGCAAGGATAGTGGAAGAGCTTTGATAAGGAAGCAGGATGACATTGAAGGTGGAATGACAATAAAAGAGACCCTGGTTTGAGAATAGACCAGCAGGACATTGATGTTGCAGCAGTTAATAGTGGACTAGGTCTGAGGTCAGACCAATGGAGCACTGTGGCTTAAGAGTTAAAATGGCCTGGGTTCAAAGTCAGATCAGAAAGGATTGAAGGTTGAATAGTTAAAAAGAAGCCTAGGTACAACAGTGTAGGAGTCTTGGATGAAGAATTAATAAGAGGTCTGGGTTTGATTTGAGACTAGAGGGGCCTTTCAATTAGAATATGAAATGAAGGCCTGGGTTCAAGGTCATGCCAAAGGAGCAGTGACGGGAGGATACTTAACAGAGACCTTGTTTTTATGGCAGACCAGAAGGGCACTGATGGTGGAATTATTAATAGAGGAGGTCAAACCAGAGAGACTGGCATCTTGGAATAGTTCAAAATCAGATCGGAGGCTCCCTGACTTCAGACTATACTACAAAGCTACAGTAATCAAGACACTATGGTACTGGCACAAAAACAGAAATACAGATCAATGGAACAGGATAGAAAGCCCAGAGATAAACCCACGCACATATGGTCACCTTATCTTTGATAAAGGAGGCAAGAATATACAATGGAGAAAAGAAAGCCTTTTCAATAAGTGGTGCTGGGAAAACTGGACAGCTACATGGAAAAGAATGAAATTAGAACACTCCCTAGCAGCATACACAAAAATAAACTCAAAATGGATTAAAGACCTAAATGTAAGGCCAGACACTATAAAACTCTTAGATGAAAACATAGGTAGAACACTCTATGACATAAATCACAGCAAGATCCTTTTTGATCCACCCCCTAGAGAAATGGAAATAAAAACAAAAATAAACAAATGGGACCTACCTAATGAAACTTAAAAGCTTTTGCACAGCAAAGGAAACCAAAAACAAGATGAAAAGACAACCCTCAGAATGGGAGAAAATATTTGCAAATGAAGCAACTGACAAAGGATTAATCTCCAAAATTTATAAGCAGCTCACGTAGCTCAATATCAAAAAAAACAAACAGGGGCTTCCCTGGTGGCGCAGTGGTTGAGAATCTGCCTGCCAGTGCAGGGGACACGGGTTCGAGCCCTGGTCTGGGAAGATCCCACATGCCGCGGAGCAACGGGGCCCGTGAGCCACAATTACTGAGCCTGCGCGTCTGGAGCCTGTGCTCCACAGCAGGAGAGGCTGTGATAGTGAGAGGCCCGTGCACCGCGATGAGGAGTGGCCCCCGCTTGTTGCAACTAGAGAAAGCCCTCACACAGAAACAAAGACCCAACACAGCCATAAATAAAAATAAATCTTAAAAACAAACAAACAAACAAAAAACAAACAAAAAAAACAAACAACCCAGAGGGGGGAAAAAAAACCCCGATCCAAAAATGGGCAGAAGACCTAAATAGACATTCCTCCAAAGAAGATATACAGATTGCCAACAAACACATGAAAGAATGCTCAACATCACTAACCATTAGAGAAATGCAAATCAAAACTATAATGAGGTATCATCTCACACCGGTCAGAATGGCCATCATCAAAAACTTTACAAACAATAAATGCTGGAGAGGGTGTGGAGAAAAGGGGACCCTCTTGCACTGTTGGTGGGAATGTAAATTGATACAGCCACTATGGAGAACAGTATGGAGGTTCCTTAATAAACTACAAATAGAACTACCATACGACCCAGCAATCCCACTACTAGGCATATAACCTGAGAAAACCATAATTCAACAAGAGTCACGTACCACAATGTTCACTGCAGCTCTATTTACAATAGCCAGGACATGGAAGCAACCTAAGTGTCCACTGACAGATGAATGGATAAAGAAGATGTGGCACATATATACAATGGAATATTACTCAGCCATAAAAAGAAACAAAATTGAGTTATTTGTAGTGAGGTGGATGGACCTAGAGTCTGTCATACAGAGTGAAGTTAAGTCAGAAAGAGAAAAACAAATACAGTATGCTAACACATATATATGGAATCTAAGAAAAAAAAAAAGGTTATGAAGAACCTAGGGGTAAGACAGGAATAAAGACACAGACCTACTAGAGAATGGACTTGAGGATATGGGGAGGGGGAAGGGTAAGCTGGGACGAAGTGAGAGAGTGGCATGGACATATATACACTACCAAACGTTAAATAGATAGCTAGTGGGAAGCAGCCGCATAGCACAGGGAGATCAGCTCGGTGGTTTGTGACCACCTAGAGGGGTGGGATAGGGAGGGTGGGAGGGAGGGAGACGCAAGAGGGAAGAGATATGGGAACACATGTATATGTATAACTGATTCACTTTGTTATAAAGCAGAAACTAACACACAATTGTAAAGCAATTATACTCCAATGAAGATGTTAAAAAAAAAAGATAAGAATAAGTCCAAAATAATTATTAAATAAACATACTACTGTTCTCTACTTTTTTAATAAAATTTAAGATTTAAAAAAAAATCTACATACAACAAATGCTGGAGAGGGTGTGGGTGTGGAGAAAAGGGAACCCTCTTGCACTGTTGGTGGGAATGTAAATTGATACAGCCACTATGGAGAACAGTATGGAGGTTCCTTAAAATCTAAAAACAGAACTACCATACGACCCAGCAATCCCACTACTGGGCATATACCCTGAGAAAACCATAATTCAAAAAGAGTCATGTACCACAATGTTCACTGCAGCTCTATTTACAAGAGCCAGGACATGGAAGCAACCTAAGTGTCCACTGACAGATGAATGGATAAAGAAGATGTGGCACATATATACAATGGAATATTACTCAGCCATAAAAAGAAACAAAACCGAGTTATTTGCAGTGAGGTGGATGGACTTAGAGTCTGTCATACAGAGTGAAGTAAGTCAGAAAGAGAAAAAGAAATACCATATGCTAACACATATATATGGAATCTTAAAAAAAAAAAAAGGTTCTGAAGAACCTAGGGGCAGGACAGGAATAAAGACGCAGACGTAGAGAATGGGCTTGAGGACACGGGGAGGGGGAAGGGTAAGCTGGGACGAAGTGAGAGAGTAGCATTGACACATATACACTACCAAACGTAAAATAGATAGCTAGTGGGAAGCAGCCGCATAGCACAGGGAGATCAGCTCAGTGCTTTGTGACCACCTAGAGGGGTGGGATAGGGAGGGTGGGAGGGAGATGCAAGAGGGAGGAGATATGGGGATATATGTATATGTAGAGCTGATTCACTTTGTTATAAAGCAGAAACTAACACACCACTGTAAAGCAATTATACTCCAATAAAGCTGTTAAAATAAAAATCAGATCGGAGGGCCTTGATCTTAGAATAGTTAACAGAAGTCTCCACTCCCAGTCAGACCAGAGGGCTGATGATGGTGGAACAGTTTATAGAGGTCAGGGCAGAAGGGCACCAGCAGTGGAATAACTGAAAAAGCTCTGGGTTTTGGTTGAATGAGAAGCCTATCATGTTGGATTAGTTAAGAGATACCCA
This sequence comes from Balaenoptera musculus, assembly GCF_009873245.2. Taxonomy (NCBI): domain Eukaryota; kingdom Metazoa; phylum Chordata; class Mammalia; order Artiodactyla; family Balaenopteridae; genus Balaenoptera; species Balaenoptera musculus. Next base: position 42,002,973 of record NC_045806.1, on the reverse strand, counting down.
TGTGAAACTTCAGATCAAAGGGGGTCTTGAAGGAGTAAAAGCTAACAGAGCCCGAATTTGAGGTCAGGCCAGAAATGTCTTGATGATTCTAGAGTTCAAAAAGGCCCAGCTGGGACTTCCCTGGTGGTGCAGTGGTTAAGAATCCGCCTGCCAATGCAGGGGACACGGGTTCGAGCCCTGGTCCGGGAAGATCCCACATGCCGTGGAGCAACTGAGCCCATGTGCCACAACTACTGAGCCTGTGCTCTAGAGCCCGCAAGCCACAATTACTGAAGCAGGCGTGCTTAGAGCCCATGCTCCGCAACAAGAGTAGCCCCCACTCACCGCAACTAGAGAGAGCCCACATGCAGCAACGAAGACCCAACACAGCCAAAAATAAATTAAATTAAATTAAATAAATAAATTAATTTTAAAAGGCCCAGTCAGAGCAGAAAGCCAGTGATAGTGGGATATTAACTAGAGGCCCGCATTCAAGGTTGGACCAAAGAATAGTCAGCAGAATTTCAGTTCTAGATAAGACCAAAGGGGTATTGATGGTGGAGTGGTTAAGAGTTCCAGATCTGATGTTAAATCAGAGGCACAGTGATGACGGACAAGTTAACAGAGGTCCAAGTCTGACCAGTAAGTTTATTTTTTTATTATTTGCTCTTTATTTATTTCCCCTTAGGTTGTAAGTCAAGAAAATCATGATGATGAATTTAAAGCAGAAGGTCAACTCTGTTACCTCAAAATTTCGCAAGGAGGAAGTCCCCCAAATCATGTATAACAACATCTGTGATCAGCCATCTTGAATCCAGGTGCAATGAAGACGTGAAAAATGTGAAGAAAAGAAGAAAGTATTAGAGAAAAATGAGGCTCCCCCAAATTATCTTGTGATCTGCTAACCTTAGTGGAAACCAAGCATCTTTTTGGTGCTCCATACTGTGCAGAAAAGAGTTAACGGCAGGCCTGAATTGCTGTCTTTGGAAAGGCCTGCTTCAAGGGGGGCCCTTGGCTGGCATCTGGAAATTTAGATTCCAGGAAGATTCCCACCACTCTCTAATTGATAAGAGTGACCCACTGTGCCTGAACTGTTCGTCCAAGCACCGTGGTTTATGCTAAACACCTGCTTTCCTTCAGGGAGTCTGGGAGTTGGGTATGTGCCAGGCAGAGGGTGCTTACATGACCAACCCCCAATAGAAACCATGGGCAGAGTCTCTAACAAGCTTCCCTGGTTCACAGTGTTTCACATGTGTTGTCACAACTGAGGGAATTAAGGGTGTCCTGTGAGGCTTCACTGGAAGATGACCCTTGGAGGCTTGTGCCTGTTTCCCCTGGACCTCACCCCATGTGCCATTTCCCTTTGCTGACTGTGCTCTGTATCTTTTTGGTGTAAAAATCATAGCCATGTATACAACCATATGAGGAGACTGAGAATCCTCCTAGCAAATCACTGAGTCTGTGAACAGTCCAGCTCTCTGGACTATCACCACCATCTCATCACCATTTACCTTAAGGTCTGTCAGATGGAAGTACCAGATAGAAGTGCTTCTGGCTACAAGTAACCGCACTGTCCAATAACAGTGGCTTGAATGAACAAGAGGTTATTTTCCTCCCTCAACAAGACTGCTGGTGTTAGTTCAGCAGCTCAACAATGTTGGGTCAGGTCAGGGTCTCTATGACTCTGTGGACTGACCCTGAGGTCTCAAGACGGTAGCTACACTTCCCATTGATACATCTGGATGCGGCAGCCTATGGAGCTGGAGGGAAGGGAGCAGTTGGAGCAAGAGGCTCTTTGATACCCTGGAACTTTGACATTTCCTGGTGACTCAGGTCATTGACAAGGGATTTGGGTTATCTATCTCCCTGTCTACACCCCAAGCTTTCTGTCCTCACTCAGGGCTCCTCTCAAATACTGAACATTACTCTGTGTTCCCTGAGCTGTTCCAGGCCTTGAATTTGGGCCCTGGGTGGGCATGGGAGGAGCTAGGGGTGGTCTGGAGTTTCTCTGGGGTGGAGAGAGATCCCCCATCCCTTTCCTCCCACAACAGGAGCCACTACCTCAGCCTCAGGGTCCATAGTTGCTCTGCACAGCCTTGGCGCTCTCAACACCTCTGCTCCCTGCTTGCGGAAAACAACCAACGCACCGACAGGTGTGGGGCCCAGGGTGCGGCTGGCCCGGGGGTTGGGGGAGCCTGGGAGCCTCAGCCTCCCTGAGGAGCCAGCGGAGTCCTGCAGACTAATAGGATGAAACCCCTGTGGTAGAAGCCAACATTCCCTACCTCAGCCCCTCCGCTGCCACCACCCTGGTGCAAGTCCCCATCACTGCTCACCTCAACTACTGCAGGGTCTCCTGACTGATCCCCCTGCTCAAGCTCCCCCATCCCAGTCTGTTCTCTTCACAGTGCCCACAAGGATCCTCTCACAGCCAAGTGAGATCATGTCCCTACTCTGCTCAAAATGTTCTGGTGACTCACGCCTCACTCAGCAAAAACGCTCAAGTCCTCACTGTGGCCCCCAAAGCCCTCCAGGATTGGGCCTGTCCAACCTCATCTCTTACCAAACCTTAATCTAGCCACACTGGCCTCTACAATGGTCCTCCTGGCACACTCCAGCCTTGGTGCCTCTGAACTGCCTTTTCTCTACCTATGATATTCTTCTCCCTCACACACTATGGCTCTCTCACTTCATTCAGGTCTTTGTTTAAATTTCACACTGTCAGAGACCGCAAATAGCCAAAGAAATCTTGAGAAAGAAAAACGGAGCTGGAGGAATTAGGCTCCCTGACTTCAGTCTACACTACAAAGCTACAGTAATCAAAACAGTATGGTACTGGCACAAAAACAGAAATACAGATCAATGGAACAAGACAGAAAGCCCAGAAATAAACCCACGCACCTATGATCAATTAATCTACAACAAAGGAGGCAAGAATATACAATGGAGAAAAGAGAGTCTCTTCAATAAGTGGTGCTGGGAAAACTGGACAGCTACCTGTAAAAGAATGAAATTAGAACATTCTTTAACACCATACACAAAAATAAACTCAAAACGGATTAAGGACCTAAATGTGAGACCGGATACTATAAAACTCTTAGAGGAAAACATGTGCAGAACACTCTTTGACATAAATCGCAGCAATATCTTTTTGGTTTCACCTCCTAGAGTAATGAAAATAAAAACAAAAATAAACAAATGGGACCTAATTAAACTTAAAAGCTTTGGCACAGCAAAGGAAACCATAAACAAAACAAAAAGACAACCCACAGAATGGGAGAAAATATTTGCAAACGATGCGACGGACAAAGGATTCATCTGCAAAATATACAAACAGCTCACACAGCTCAATATCAAAAAACAAACAACCCTTGGAGCTTCCCTGGTGGTCCAGCAGTTAAGACTCCATGCTTCCACTGCAGGGGGCATGGGTTCAATCCCTGGTCAGGGAACTGAGATCCCGCACACCATGTGGTGCGGCCAAAACAAATGAACGAATGAACAAACAACCCAATCAAAAAATGGGCAGAAGATCTAAATAGACATTTCTCCAAGGAAGACATACAGATGGCAAAAAAGCACATGAAAAGATGCTGATCATTGCTAATTATTAGAGAAATGCAAATCAAAACTACAATGAGGTATTACCTCACACCAGTCAGAATGGCCATCATCAAAAAATCTACAAACAATAAATGCTGGAGAGGGTGTGGAGAAAAGGGAACCCTCTTGCACTGTTGGTGGGAATGTAAATTGATACAGCCACTATGGAGAACAGTATGGAGGTTCCTTAAAAAACTAAAAATAGAACTACCATACGACTCAGCAATCCCACTACTGGGCATATACCCTGAGAAAACCATAATTCAAAAAGAGTCATGTACCACAGTGTTCATTGCAGCACTATTTAGAATCGCCAGGACGTGGAAGCAACCTAAGTGTCCATCGACAGATGAATAGATAAAGATGTGGCACATATATACAATGGAATATTATTCAGCCATAAAAAGAAACGAAACTGAATTATCTGTAATGAGGTGGATGGACCTAGAGTCTGTCGTACAGAGTGAAGTAAGTGAGAAAAAGAAAAATAAATACCGTATGCTAACACATACATATGGAATCTAAAAAAAAAGTTGTTCTGATGAACCTAGGGGCAGGACAGGAATAAAGATGCAGAACTAGAGAATGGACTTGAGGACACGGGGAGGGGGAAGGGTAAGCTGGGATGAAGTGAGAGAGTAGCACTGACATATACACACTACCAAATGTAAAAGAGATAGCTAGTGGGAAGCAGCCACATAGCACAGGGAGATCAGCTTGATGCTTTATGATGACCTAGAGGGGTGGGATAGGGAGGGTGGGAGGGAGGTTCAAGAGGGAGGGGATATGGGGATATATGTATATGTATAGCTGATTCACTTTGTTATAAAGCAGAAACTAACACACCATTGTAAAGCAATTATACTCTGATAAAGATGTTAAAAAAACCCCAAAAAACAAAAAAAAAACCCATATGATCCAGCAATCCCATTCCTGGGCATATATCCAGAGAAAAAACCATAATTTGAAAAGATACATGCACCCCCAATGTTCACTGCAGCACTATTTACAATAGCCAAGACACGGAAGCAACTTAAATGTCCACTGACAGATGAATGGATAAAGAGGATGTGGTACATATATACAATGGAATATTACTCAGCCATAAAAAAAGAATGAAATAATGCCATTTGCAGCAACATGGATGGACCTAGAGATTACCATACTAAGTGAAGTAAGTCAGACAGACAAATATCATATCACTTATATGAGGAATCTAAAACAATGATACAAATGAACTTATTTACAAAACAGAAACAGACTCACAGACTTAGAAAACAAGCATATGGTTACCAAAGGGGAAGGAGGGGAGGGAGGGATAAATTAGGAGTTTGGGATTAACATATACACACTTCTATACATAAAAAAGACAATCAACAAGGACCTAATGTAATACTCCAATATAAAATAAAAATTAAAGAAAAATAAATTTCACACTGTCAGGAACATCTTCCCTGATCATGACACCAAAAAGAGCCTAACCCTCCCCTCACTCCTGCACTCTATCCCCTGCCCTTTCTCCTCACAACACTCAGCTTTAGCTGACCTATTAGATATTTTTGTCTATTATCTGCCTGCCTCCACTAGAATGTAAGCCCCACGAGGGCAGCCATTCCTGTCCGTTTAAGTCACAGCTTGTACCCTCAGTGCCTAGAACAGGTCCCGGCGCACAGTAGGTGCTCCACAATGTCTGTCCAAAGCGTGACTGTGTAAAACACTTGAAGTGGTGCCTCTGACATGGCAGACGTTCATAAACGGTTGCTGAATGAATCCATCAATGAATCAATGCATGAAGGCATGAATGAGGAGGTGAACCCCATCCCATCTTGGGTCCTAGAGCTGCCCTCTCCCCCATCCCACCCCCAGAAGACCTGGGAACCAGCCATCGGCACAACCACAGGAACTTTATTTACAAACACAAGGCTGGGGCCGGAGGCGGGTGGGAAGGTGGACAGGGGCAAGGCTGGAAGCCTCCTACTTCTGCTCCCGCCTCCAGACGATGACCATGCCGCTAGCGTCGCTGGAAGCCAGCAGGCTCTCATCGCAGTTGAAGCTGACATCCAGCACGGGCGCGCTGTGGCCCTGCAGCTTGTTGACGGCGGCCTTGGCTGCCCGCTCCACGTCAAAGAAATGCACGCACATGTCCTCGCTACCCGTCACTGCCCAGATGAGAGAAGACCATCAGGAGGTGCTGCAGGAGGCAGCGGGGTGCCCTGCGTGTGAAGTCTCTGAGGCGTCTGAGGTGTTGAGGGATTTGTGTCCAAGGTGTGAGGTCGCGGGGCTGGGGGCTCTGGGGTGGACCATCCCTAGATGCAAGGTCACCTAGCTGTTTTGGCTCTGCGTCCAGAGTGTGAGTTCTCTGAGCTCTTTGTTGGCGGTGGGGAGGGGTCTGTGTCTTAGGCTGTGAGGTTTCTGGGCTGTTTGGGGGTCTGTGTTCAAGGTGTGAGGTTGCTGGGGCGGGAGAGTTCTCGAGGCCCAGGAAGTCAGGGCATTAGGATGTCGTGATAGCTGAGCCAGGTCAGCACCAGCCCTGGTCCCTGCCCCTCCCTGGCCATCCAGACACCCCGACCCCCTGGGACTCACCCACACAGGCCCCCTGGCGGAAGGACATGAGGGGGCAGAAAATGCTGCGCACGAGGTGCGAGCTCTGCTCAATGGGGAAGCTTCTCTTCAGCTGCAGGGTCCCCTCGTTGTCCACCACCCTGAGAGGAGGAAGAGAGCGGGTCAGGGGGCAGCCTCAGCCCCAGAGGGGGACGAACGGTGGGCCAGTCTGTGTTCCCACCCCTGCACCTGAGGTCTTTTCAAGGTTCATGAAATCCAGTTTTGAGACGACTGCATAAACCTATAAAGCACGGGCTGGTGTATGAGTTAGTGACAGTTTGGAAACTGTATCTGTTGATACAAATGGGGAGCCTCTGTTGTTTAATTCACTAGTTTCTTTTCCTAAGGGTCCCTAAGAGATCCTGATTTAGGACGGGCACAAAGAGAGGGAATGACTGACCAAACTACAGCACCCCTGCACCGTGGAATACCACATGGCCATTCAAAGGAATGAACCCGAGCTACTGCAGGGAGCCTGGGGCATTTCCACAGGCAGTTTGGTGAGAAAAGCATTCCAGTGTGCAGCCCAGGCTGAGAACTGCATTTAGATGACAGACATAAGTGAGTGGGGATAGTAAAACTCCCAGCTTCAAAAAAAAAACAAAAACAAAAAAAGAAAGGAAGGAAGGGAAAGCAGGCCACTGCTCTAAGGGGACTCTAGTCTATTTTATGGCTCAGTTTGCTCATCTGTAAAATGGACATGATTACAGCACCCACCTCACAGGGTTGCTGTGAGGATTAAATGAGGGGATATGTATAAGGTACTTTGAACAGGGCCTGGCCCAGCAACTGCTACACACATGGTAGCTACTGCTATTACTATTACTGCTCCTATTGCATTACTGCTCCTATTGATGTCACCATTATCATATTATTACTATTATTAGGAGACCGGACCTCCCCCCTCAATGAAGTTAAGCTCCATGGCTTAGTCTGCTGGGGAGACAGGGCTCTCGTACCAGTCTGACAGAGGCGGCAGGCCCCCCACCTCCAGGCGGCCCAGAGAGGAGACCCACCTGTAGAGCAGCAGCTTGTTGAGGCAAGCATTGATGAGCAGCGAGGGGTCCCGGGCCTCGCGGCTGACCCAGGAGCGGGCGGAGATGCTGGTCACGGGGCTGCCCTCATGCACCACCAGACGCTTGGCTTTGGTCAGCTTCCCTGTGGCAGCAGAGGGAGGGGAGGCAGTGGTGAGGGCTGGGGCTATGCACCAGAAGGGTGAGAGTGTGAGCAGCCGGATGCAGGCCTAGGGTCTGCCTACCTGTGGCCATGTCGAAGAGGAAGGAGAAAACACTGCCACGGTCATCACCCGCCCAGAGCAGCCGGCCAGGGGCATCAAAGGACAGAGCGAGGACACGGCCTGTCAGCTTGCTGGAGCCACCCTTCACTTTCTTGCCCGTGGAGATGTTCATGACGTGCACGTTGTGCTTGGCATTCCCCACCTGTGGGTGAGACCCGCACACCATCACCCTGCTCCCAGCCAGTCCCTCCTTGAATCTGACCACAGCGGGGCTGCTGTCGATGGGACTGGCTGATCCCTACTGGACTCTCATCACAGTGAGGGTGGGCCGGCAGACTGGAAGGTGACTCAGGCCGGTAATCCTCCCCAGCCAGTCCCTCTTGCAATCTGACCAGAAGAGACAGCTGCTCCCAGAACTAAAGGGGCCTGCCTGGTCCTTCCTGGAGCCTTGACTATACTAGGGCGGCGGCTGCTGCTACAGCTGAAAGGATCCCAGAGCACGGGCTCACTGGGCCAGCTCCCCCTACTCCCCGCTCAGGACCAGGCCAGACTTTTCATTTCCTTCCCCTGCCCTCTGACTCTCTATCCGGGTCGGACCACCGTGACGCTGCCACTGAGATGAAACAAGGTTTCCGACTAGTAATCCTGCTCCCCAACCAGCAGCCCCTGCAGTTGGAAAACGGTAGGACTACTCCTGATGGGACCGTGACCCTACCCCCAGACCGTCCCCCATCCCCGGAGTCTACCACAGTGAGGCCATCCCAGACCAAGAACCACGTCCCCAGTTCTGCCCTGTTTCCCTCTGAGTCTGGCCAGAGGAGGACGGAGGCGATGGACTAGAGGGGACCCCCTTATCCCGACTCCCTGCGACAGCCCTCCTGGCCCGGCATCCCGCCCTCGGCAAGGGGGTGCTCTGGAGCCTGACCACAGTGAGGTTGTTGTTGACCGGCTGGAAGGTGCAGCAGAGCAGTTCGGCGCTGTCGGGGTCAGGGATCTCCCGGATGCAGCGGCCGTCCTCAGAGGCCCAGATGCGCATGGTGGCATCAAGCGAGGTGGACACGAGGATGTCGTTGGAGAGGGACCAGGCGAAGTCGGAGACCCCGCGGGTGTGGCCCCGCAGCACTCGGAGCACGGTGGGCGGGGCGGGCACCAGCTGGCACAGCGAAATGCTGCCATCAAGCGAGCAGCAGGCCAGGCGGTGCCGGTCGTCATTGGCGAAGCGCACCCTGGGGACTGCAAGGCCAAGGAGCCATTTGTGAGAGCCGGCACGCTCACCGAATGCTTTCATTTACAGAAGGTTCTGACGTGTGAGCCAAGGGCCGGGACCCACTGCACCAGGCACAGTGGCCTCAGCAACGGGCCTTTCCTTGGCTGAGAAAGAGAGTTGGAACCCCAGAAGGCCCTCTGCCCAAAGCTCCCTAAATCTTGGCAGGTACTTTACGGATTGCAAATGACTTCTGCAATGCGAAAAGCCTTCTACATCTCAGTAAGCGCTTTACAGTTACCAAGGTCTTGGCAGTTTGCAAAACCCACTCTGCCCTTTGCAAGGGGATTTCTCCGCAGCAAAGGTTTTAAGCTCATTCAAGCGACTCATGACCCCAGAAGCCTTCTGCAAAGTGCTCTTTTAAGCTGCTGAGCCCCTTTATGGTAGACAAAGTAACCAAGACTTTGCAGATCACTTTGCAGAGGGCTTTTAGGTTTTGCGAAAGGTGTGATGAATAGCAATTCCTCCCTCAGAGGTGGGCCTGAGACTCTGCATTCCAAAAAAGGATGCACTGGGTGGTTGTCACCCAGTTGTTTGGGCAAATGCGTGGTGACGGGACCCACCATCCACTGGCTCACCTGCCTCATCCACGTGCTGGTCAAAAACATGGTACATGCCCGCAAAGGCGTAGTTCTCGCTCAGCGATGTGTCCCCGGCCATGGCTCGACTTGCTTCTGCCGCTGACGTGGGCACCACGCTGCCGGGGGGCCTAGGTCCCAACAGGAGTGAGGGGTGAGAGGAGGGAGGTACTAGCGTTTGGCCTGCCATTGCCCCGTGGCTCCTCTCCTCCTCACAAACCTTCAGCTGCCCCTGGTGCATACCTGTCCTCATAGACGGCACGGTTCATTTGTGCCTGCAGCTGGTAGGAGCCTCGGCTGACGGAGCGGCGGTGCCCACGGGCCCCCAGGGCCCGAGGGTCATCCTCGAAGTCCTGCAAACAGAGGGTCAGGGTAGGCACACCTTGCAAACAGCCCTCAAGAACCTATGGGATTTAGAGTTTTCAAAATATACCCAGAACCACGGGACTTCCCTGGTGATCCAGTGGTTAAGACTCTGCGCTTCCACTGCAGAGGGTCAGGGTAGGCACACCTTGCAAACAGCCCTCAAGGACCTATGAGATCTAGAGTCTTCAAAATATACCCAGAACCATGGGACTTCCCTGGTGGCCCAGTGGTTAAGACTCTGCACTTCCACTGCAGAGGGTGCAGGTTCGATCCCTGGTCGGGCAACTGAGATCCCGCATGCTGGAACCAGACCCCTTCTCACCCCTTCCACTGCCACCACCGTCACCTGGACTACTGCGGTGGCCTCTGCACTAGTTCCCCTGGTCTCACCCTTGCCCCTCTCAGCAAATACTTAACAAATGCTCTTTGAACAAAGAATGAACACTTTTCCCCCAGAAAACGACTCAGCTTTGTCTCTTGCCTCATTCAAGTCTCAGCTCAATTGTCACCTCCTCAGAGACGCCTTCCCTGAGCATCCCCATTAAAAATAGCTTCTCTCTGTCCCCAACACCTGTCCTGTTTCATTCCCAAAGTCAGCTTTATTTTTCCATGTTAGCACTCCTCACTACAAGCCATGGTAGTTATTCACTTGTTTACCTGGTTTGCTACGTTTATTGACCTACTTATCTTGTTTATTGCCTGTTTATCAACCTATTTATCTTATTGTCTGTTGATTTATCTCATACATTATCTCTTTTTTGCCCTCTGCTCATCCTAAGAGCCAGGAACAGTGCCTGGAACATAGCAGGTGCTCGACAAGTCTGTTGAGTGAATATATATGGAGGCAGATGGCGTGGGGAGGAGCTCACCTCCATGCGGTCAAGGGTAGTGCGGCTGCTGCGGACGATGCTGTTGCTATAGGCACGAGCACTTCCTGGCTCAGAGAGGGGCCCGTAGCGCTGGCCCAGCAGCTGCCCACGCAGCCTCAGGTACTGCCGACGCAATGCTGGAGGGTGCCCAGCCTTGGCATTCTCCCGCAGTAGCTGGCTGCGCCGTCGGATATATTGTGTCCGAAACTGTGGAAACGTTGGTGTGCGGTACGCATTGTACCTGCGATGGCAGGAGGCAAGGCGGGCAGCAGGCACAGGACAGAGGGAATCAATCAGCTCAGGGGATAGGGAAGGAGAATGAAGTGTGTGGCAGTGATAGGTCAGGATGGCAAGTGATCAGCAGTGGTGATGGGGGTCTCTCTGGTGTTGTGATAAGGGTGTGTCCACAGTAATAATGGGCATGGCAATGAGGGCAGTGTGGGCACAATGGAGGCAGTCTGCAGTTCTGCTGGAATTGGTATGGGGTGACTGAGTCAGTGTAGACAATAATAGGGGCCAATCTGACATGGTGACAGGGGTTACTGTGGGGCAATGGTGGGGGTCAGTATGGCGATTGGGTCAGACTGGGGAAGTGATGGTAAGAGAAGTCCGGGGGCAAAAGTGGGGAACAGGATGTCACCAGCATGGGCTCTATCACCCACCCCCAACAAAGGCTCCAATACCACAGACTCTGCGCATGCCCACATGTGACTGCATTATCCTAGCATGCTGTTTAACGACCCTCGCTTGCCAGTCATTCCCTATGGGCAAGCCCCACACCCTGCTACTGCGCATGCTCACCTCCAGCAAGCCCACTCAGCCGCGTAAGGCAAGTTCTCCGCCCTGCCTCACTTATCGCCATTGCGCATGCACCACAGTAACTTCCGCTCCCGCGAGGTTCGACCCCAAGCCTCACCTCGCGTCTACTGCTAAGACCTGCTGCCACACCGCGGCCATTCCCCGGCCTCCTCTTCCGGCGCGTCCGCCCGAGGGAGCCTGCAGGACAAGGGCCTGGAATGTCAGCGTCTCAAGTGAAGAGATCTAGATCCGCCCCTTCCGCCAGGCGATCGTTGCCATAGACACCGACTCCCTCCAGTCCAGGATGTCACGAAATCCCACCCGGCTGTTAGCATGATCACCACCCCAGTCCTGCCCTTCCCGGGCAGCGCCCGGATGATTCACAGTAGACCTGGCCCCGCCCCTCCCCGGTCACCATAGCAACGCCCCTCCTCCCGCCGCCTAGCAATCCTTGTTGGCATTCTCCACCCATCTTGCCCCCACCGCCCCCGCCTTCCCTTCTCGGGTCCAAGAGCAGGACCCGGGATCAGGGACCACCTCCGGGGCTGCCTCCCGCTCTTGAGGCTCCCGGGGCGGCCCTGAAACCAGTATCACCCTTCTCTCCTGTCTCTCTCAAGCTCCAGCAAGATGGCCGCCTGCTGCCAGGAAGAACTGCCGAGCGCAGAACAAATCGATAGGAATCCTCCCCAGGGCGTGGGAGAACCACGCAGGCGCATTAAGGGACAGTAGCTTCTGGCACAAGGATGGAGGCTCCGCCCTTTTAAGTTCTCTCCAGCCTCAGTCCCTAATGGCATTTTTTTGTGTACACAAGAACAATGTCCAGGGACCACAGGGACAGGGGCGAGTATGCGAATCACTCACTGAAAATCAGAAATATGACTTTCAAAAACAAAAACAAAAAAGAAACGAAAGGACTTTTTTTGAAAGAGCGGTATAAGCTGCTTTTTAGCAGCACAATCTTGGCCAAGCAAGATTTGAAGTGCAGAATAAAAAATAATCACACATGCAGAGGCCCCCAGAAAATTCTCCAGTTCCTAGGTGACTGATGGGCCTTCAGACACGCCCAGAGTAAAAGAGTCCTTTCTGTGTGTCTGTGTTGGGGTGGGCGGCTTGGATACTCCCAAGGAGCTTGGTCTGGGCGTGAGTCTCTGAAGGCAGAAGATATAAATAGGTACAACAAGCTTTGGGGTTTGGATCCCAGGAGGCTATCTGAAATCATCCTTATTTCAACTCCAACAAGAAGCTGCATCTCTATTCATCTTAAGGTGATCAGGATAGACAATGTACAAAGTTGGAACACAATGTTTAGTAGCTTCCTTTCGGATCTTGACTTTGACACAATTCTCATTATTGTTCAGATTATTGTATGTGTTATAAAAATAGTGTTATTTTCACACTATTTTTTAAAATTTATTTTTAAAATAAATTTATTTATTTATTTTTTTGGCTGCGTTGGGTCTTCGTTGCCGTGAGTGGGCTTTTCTCTAGTTGCCGCGAGCGGGGCTACTCTTTGCTGTGGTGTGCGGGCTTCTCATTGCGGTGGCTTCTCTTTGTTGCAGAGCACAGGCTCTAGGCATGTGGGCTGCAGCAGCTGTGGCACGTGGGCTCAGTAGTTGTGGCTCGCGGGCTCTAGAGCGCAGGCACAGTAGTTGTGGCACACGGGCTTAGTCGCTCCGCAGCATGTCGGATCTTCCCGGACCAGGGCTCAAACCCGTGTCCCCTGCATTGGCAGGCGGATTCTTAACCACTGCACCACCAGGGAAGTCCCCACACTATTTTTATAATACAGTAACCTGAACAGTATTTTTTAAAGCAACCTTAAATGAGACACAGCCAAAAACGTATTGCCCTTTGTATTCTAACAAAAATAGACTACACTGTACTGTACTGATGCAGCAACCTCCCTTGTCCAGGTAACTAAGCTATGGGTGGTCTTTTCAGGATATTGAACACCCTTTTGTTTCATGATTGCTAAATAAACTTTGCACAAACGTGTAACCACTAACATTTATTGGACAATGTGCTGGATACTGTTTAAGGTGATTTACATGTATTATCCACTTAATCCTAATAACTGAATGTTGTGGGTCCATTACTATCCCCATTTTACAGATGAGGAAACCTGAAGCCCAGGAAGTTCAAGGGTGACATTTTGTTGAACTGGACCCCTATTTGTGACCAGCATTGGGTTTACAGCTGGCCCTTGAACAACACAGGTTTGAACTCTGCGGGTCCACTTACACACAGATTTTTTTCAATAAATATTACAATATTACACCATCTGTGGTTGGTTGAATCCGCATATGCATAACCGTGGATATGGAGGACCAATTATGGGATTTGAGCATCTGTGGATTTTGGTATCCATGGCAGGTCCTAAAACCCATCGGCCACAGACACCGATGAACAACTGTATTTCCAAGTTCTTTTTTTTTTTTTTTTTGCCATAAAGGATGATACAATCAATGCCTTTCCCATTCACCGTGACCCTCCCAGGACAGAACCCCACCCCTTCACCCCACCATTCAGCTTCCAAAGAAACGTGGTGGGGGGACTTCCCTGGTGGTCCAGTGGTTAAGACTCCACACTCCCAATGCAGAGGGCCCGGGTTCGATCCCTGGTCAGGGAACTAGATCCCGCATGCTACAACTAAGAGCCCACATGCCACAACTAAAAGATCCCGCGTGCCGCAACTAAGACCCGGTGCAGCCAAAAAACAAACAAACAAAACAAAGAAACGTGGTGGGAAGAAATCACAGGAGAGTCAGCGATACAAAGGAGATCTACTGTCTCACTGCCAGAATTGATTTTTTGTTCTTGTTGTTTTTACAATATTCATGTTAAAATTTCAAAAATTATTTTAAAAACCTCATTCCTATAAGTCTATATATAAGATACTATATATAAGATACTAATGACAGGGCTGTTATAAATATGAATTAGCTATTAATGCAGAGAAAGTGTTCAGAATGACACCTGTTGCGAGAACATTTGCTGTCATTCCAGGAAGTAGTACAGTACTTTTCAGAAGGCAGTATAACCTGGTCACTGCCACAGGCTCTGACAACTATGTGGTCTTGGGCAGGTCACTTAACCCCTTTGTGACTCAGCCTCCTCATCTGAAAAAAAACTGACTCATAGACTTAGTGTGAGGACTAAATTAGTTAATATTTTTAAAGCTTAGACAAGCATCTGGAACAGAGAAGATATCCACTAAATGCTGACTACTGTTGGTTGTTTTAAAAACTTTTCCCGATAACAGATCCATCTGCCAGAGGTAAATCTGGTGCAGAATAATGTGGATGAGAACGACCACAGCCACCTCTTGCATTTATGCGCTCTGCATTTTTTCAATTTTTGTTTTTAAACATTTACACACTCTTACTGGATTAAAAATGGGTTTTGAACAACAAGCTGATAACAGAAGGCACTTTCAGTTTGTTCGGAGCCTGGAGAGAAAGGGGCAGAATTTATGTACATGAATGGCAGGTCAGTGGGTGGGGAAAGAAGGGTCTCAGGCCTGGGGGTATCAAGTCACCAGAAGCAACTCCTGGAGGTTGTGAGTGACCTTGGTTACAATCACGACATCTAAAAAAGCTCAAGTCCATGGGGGACCACAAGTCCCACCCACTCTAACAGAGTCTGGGGTTATTTTACTGTCAAAGAGTGATGGTTGAGGGTCCTAGCTGAATGAACAAACAAAAACACGTTTGGACAGAAAAGACAGGTAAGCCAGAGCTGTTTGAAGATAATGCCACATCACAATAGTAACTTAAGTGATGGCAGAAACAGGCAGGGGCCATGGCTTTTTTGGACTCCTTTCTTCATGTGCCTCCTGCCTATTTGGCCTCCAGAGTTTATAACTGCAAAGGTGAGCATTGGACCCCACTGGCTGTGTCTGCTTTTCATTACTAACACAGGCTGAAATGAAACCTGAAGTTGGGCCTCATCCTCAGGAACTAAAAGGAGCACGATTTGAGGGAAAGCTTAGGTGGCTTGGGGTGACAAGGGTGTGCTGAGAATCAAGGCCAGAGAGCAAAATGGGAGGACACACGGAGCTGAGGTGTAACTGGCGTGTAGACCCTGAGTCCTTAATCACTTATCTCATCCCTGAGGTTTCTTCCCAAATTGGACAAGTGGGGGTTGGGACATAAGATCATAATTTAAATCTGACCATTTCCTGATAGGAAAACGTTTGCCTCTGAAGCCAAAGTTCTCACAATCCCCAAAGTCTTAATGGTGACAACTCTCCATGGTCTGAGTCAGAAACCAGATTCCTACACTTGGGAAAAGCCTCACAGACCATTTGAGCAGCCTCCAGCAAGATGCAATAGCAAGCCAGCTTTCTGACAAATATTTATCAAGCCCCTATTAGGTGCCAGGCACTGGAAAAACAGCAGTAACTCAGACAAAAGGTCCCCACTCTAATGGAACTGCCATTTTAGCTAGAAAGATAAGTGATAAATAAGATCACTTTTTTAAATTGGTGCTATCATTAAAATAGTAGTTTGGTTAGCATTGCTGAGCAGTGGGCGAAGGGGGCAGGGATGAGAGATAAATTTAAGCTGGTCACAACACTGTAAATCAACTACACTTCAATAAAATAAAAATTTTTTTAATAAAACAAAAATTTAAGCTGGAACCTGAATGAAAAGGAGCCAAATACACAAAGCTCTGGACAATGGATGTGTGGATAAGGCCAGTGAGGCCAGGAAGTGACTGATTCAGAAGAGAAATCACTCCACAGGGCTAGAACTGGAGTCACCCTACTCTTTTTTTTTTTTTTTAATTTATTCTTGGCTGCATTGGGTCTTTGTTGCTGCACGGGGCTTTCTCTAGTTGCAGGGAGCAGGGGCTACTTTTCGCTGCGGTGCGTGGACTTCTCATTGCAGTGGCTTCCCTTGTTGCGAAGCACAGGCTCTAGGTGCGTGGGCTTCAGTAGTTGTGGGACACAGGCTCAGTAGTTGTGGCTCACGGGCTCTAGAGCACAGGCTCAGCAGTTGTGGCACACGGGCTTAGTTGCTCCGCGGCATGTGGGATCTTCCCAGACCAGGTCTTGAACCCGTGTCCCCTGCATTGGCAGGCGGATTCTTAACCACTGCGCCACCAGGGAAGCCCCACTCTACTCTTAAGATCTCAATTCCATTTACCCAGTGAGTGATTCAGGGCCAGACTGAGGGCCTGAGCAAGACTGGACCCTGGGTTTGGTACCTCAGTCTCAGGTGATATAGCTACATGGGCACAGCCCTTGATTCGTCTCATTTTTTTCTGTTAATACACTGACCTACATCTGGTTGCTTTTTAAACATTAAGCCATCCTTGCTTTCTTGGGGTATGTTTCACCTGGTTTTGGTGACCGCCTGCATTTACCAAGCTCTTACAATATCCATCTTATAGAACTGTCACAACAGCCCTAATGAGGTAGGTGCAACATTTAGCCCCACTTTGAAGATGAGGAAAGTGAACCCTGGAGGGGTTTACTGCCCATGGCCACAGACAGAGAAAATATTAAAACTAGCATTTGGACCCAGGCAGGAAGTAGAACTAGACTGTTCCTTATCCTGGATACCAGAAACCACCACCCCCTGGTAACTAGCCAGGAGTGTTGACAACAGTACCCTATCCCTCTCTCACCTCTCTGTATGTCCCCCCACCCACCCCCCATCCCCGCATCAAGTCCCAAGTCAATTTCCACTCCTGTCTCTCTTCTGACCTTGTGCACTGGTAGATCGGCCCTGAAATCTACAACAGCTTCCAGTTGCTGTGAGAAGCCGACCTCTTTAGGCCTCCTCTCCAACTTCATCCCCTGTTGCTCTTACTCTATCTGGTTATGTTCCAGTTACACTGGCTTTCTTGCACATCCTTTTCAAACTGCACAAATTGTTCCTGAGATCTGGAACACTCTCTTCTGTGCCTGCAAACAAACACTTCTACTCATCCTACGCTAATATTACTGATAACAAGCACTTTGTGCCAAACACTTTTCGAAATATTTTACATAGAAAACCTTCTTTAATACTCACAACAACCCTATGAAGTTGGTACTATTATTATCCCATGTCACAGATCAGGAAATGAAGACAAAAAGATGAAGTAACCTGCCCAAGGCTGCACAGCCAGTAAGCAATGGTGTTGGATTTACACCCAGGCCACCTGGCTCCAGAATCCTTGCTCTTAACCACTACACTATTTTTTTTTTTACCACTACACTATTTAACACCAATTCCCAAGTTACTTTGTGTGAGGTTCTCCAGTGTGGATTCATAACAATTTCTTTCTCTCATCCCGCCCCCTTTGTTTTTGATCTGTCAGCAAATCCTGTCGGTTCTACCTTCAGAACGTATCCAGAATCCAACCTCTCCTCTCCACATCCACTGCTGCCACCACCACTGCTGGCCTGGACTACTGTGGTGGCCTCCTCACTGCTTCCGCCCTTGCCCCCTCCCCAAGTCTGTCCTCACAGTTGCCAGAGGGTCCTGTTACAACCCAAGTCAGCCCATGGCCCTCCTCTGCTCAGACCCCTGCTCCATCTCTCTCAGAGAAAAAGCCAAAGTCCTCCCCGTGGCCAGAGAGGCCCTACAGAACCAGGCCCCGTCACCTCTCCGACCTCACCTCCTGCCACTAGTCCCCTCGCTCACTCTACTCTGGCTGCACTGACCTTCTTGCTGTTCCTCACACACACCAAGCAAGCTCCCAACTCAGGGCCTTTGCACTTACTTGCTTTTTCTTCTGCCTCTAATTCTCCTCTTCCAGATGTCAAGGAAAGGCAAGGCTGAGATATTTGGCTGGTAAAGAAACATACCCTGGTTCGATTCAGATGTTTGCTACTTACATAGATAGCAGAAGCAAGAAGGGCCACAGATGCCAGTTCATGTCCCTCGTGCAAGGTAACACAGAAACAAAAAGGGGCCAGATGACTGCAGCGCAGATGGTAGGATACTGTGTTGCCAAGAAGCTAGTACATGCTAAGCAGTTCTATAACCTTAAATTGAGGGAGAGAAGGAACAGAAAGCCTCATACCTCACCAGAACCTCGGGAGATGAGAAACCGTCTCATGGCAGCCTCCTCGGTAGAGAGGATGTTAATGAGAAATGGCCTTGTAGCCTCTCGTGCTCTGTGTTCCGAGGATCACAGGGCGTTCTGCCAATACTTAGGTCAGCTTGCCTACATGGCCTATGAGACGTGCTAGGCAGCCAGAGCACCGTGGCGGAACCATTCCCCTACCATTCTCCCTCTAATTTCAAGTCTCTGTTGTAAGGTCACCTCCTCTGAGTCGCCTTCCCTAAACCACCTTGTGTAAGACCCCAACACTCTTCATTCCCTCTGCTTTATTCTCCTTAACACTTGTCACTTTCTATCATTACATCACGTACCAATTTATGACTTTATCATCCGTAGACCCCAATATGTGATTCCTAAGCAAAGAAATTTGTTGTTATCTGTTGCTGTGTTCCTACTATTATTATCTGGCACACGTAACAAATGCTTGCTAACATTTATTGACTACACGTAACTACCAGACACTGTTCTAGGTGTTTCCCATGTCTTGACTCATTCAATGGGTATGATCCCCATTTTACCCTTAAGGAGAAAGGTTTCTAAGAGGTCCTGGGTTTTGAAGGAAGGCAGGCAGGACCTCTGTTGCTGGGCAAAGGAATGGTCCATCTGCCTGGAGAAGCCAGAGGGGTCCTGAGGGCTGTGATTGGTGAGGAGAGACAGGAAGGGGTTCTAGGACCTGTATCTGGTTTTGTTTGTTTTTTTGGCCACGCAGCATGGCATGCAGGATCTTAGTTCCCCGACCAGGGATCGAACCCGTGACCTCTGAAGTGGAAGTGCAGAGTCCCAACCACTGGACCACCAGGGAATTCCCTAGGACCAGCATCTGGAAAATATTGTCAGATGTCAAGAAATACAAGCTAGCATTGCAGGGTTTCTTGAGGCCCTTGGAATAGAAATGCCTGTAACAATGGAGAAGGCTTTGGGGAACAGGGGCAAGCCAGCCAAAAACAGCTGACCATGCCATCCACTTCCCATGCCAACGCAAAGGTCTAACAAACCACACCCCTAACAGTTTTCTTTTAACTTTTTATTATGGAAAATCTCAAACTTACAATAGTATTGATTTAATGTACTTCCATGTACTTATCACCCAGGTTCAACAATTATAAACACACTGCATTTTCTAAACTGCAGGCTCCATAAGCATTTGAGTGGTTTGGAGCCAACTGTTGTTAAAATATAACAAACTAGAAAACATCAGGGCATTTTGCACATTTAATTCATTAAACCTTTCTTCCACTTAAATAGACAAATGCGTAGACTGTATCCCAATTTAAAAAAATGTACTTCTTACTAAGGATTGCAGTCGAAGTTTAAAATGGAGACCACAAGTTCTGTGCTTGAACGACTATTAAGTAGACAGAGTAAAGAAAACTTTCTGAATTTTACTTGAAGGAAGTTTAAAATTGAATTTAGAACAGCATATTAGAAATGTTTACACAGAACAATGCCACAGATTGTTTTCAACAATTTAGAAGGCTTAGGTTTCTTTGTGCCTTCACTGGTTATGTTAAAACCCATGTCCCATAGACTCTAAGGCAGTTCTCCGTAACCTAACACTAATACTTCTGCAGTATATTGCATACATACTCACACTAAGTGGGAAAAAGAGATTATGAAAAGCTTCAGGCCTTGTCACTGAATTTGAAATAAAACGACTTTTAGTTTCGCAGATCTCTGTGCACTTCGAATTATAAGGGATCATGCTAGCCTGGAGAGGGGTGAGAGGTGGAAGAGGAATGCAGCTGGGCAGGAACTGTGGCATGCTTTGTCTCCAAAAGCAGGAGTGGAAGGAACACTGCCCACTGTTATCCGATATGCTTTCTTACATACCTAAAGTATTTACAGCAACTTATTTTAAAAAGCTTTTTGAAAGTTTACATCCCCAAAACCAGAATGTAGGGCAAGGTGTGGGGGTAGCATCACAGACCTACCTTGTTCTAAACGTCACCTCCAGTACCGCTCTGTGAGGTGGCACTATTATTCCCATTTTGCACATGTTGAACCTGAGGCAGATAAAAAAACTAAGCTAGGAAGCAGGGTCTGTGACTTCCGCCACATGTGGTGAGAGGGGCAGGGCTTGGTATTTATTTTGGACCTCAAAATGGGTAGGGGGTGGGGGTGTCTGTGAGATGTTTGTGTCAAGTTTGGTGGGGGGTAGGCAAGATCCAGGGATTGAAAATACGAATACTTGTAGGCCAGGGGTCTGGTCTTCACAAGCTTTGGGACACAGGTTCTCAAAGCACCTTTGAATGTGTTTCTGGTCTCAGTGGGTTCTTGGGAAACATGCACACTAGTGAGATTCTGGTCAAAGTGAAGAGGACTAATAAGCTTTTAATAAGGGTTTTGAATCTCAAGCCCAGAAATTGTATTGCTGAGTATGTGCCAAAGAAAACTGTGTCTTCTAGGCCCCTTTCCTTAGAGCAAGTAAACAAGACACTGGGCCTCCCAAGACTGGATTACTACACAGCACCTTCTGAAAGGACATTTATGGTTTTTGTTGATGTCACTTAGGGGATCATTTTGTTGCAGGAACTTAGTGATTATGGGATCCTGTCTCAGGCCACATTGCGAGACGGACATTTTACTTCCTGAGAGGTAGGATGCAGAGGTGCCCCCCACCCTAGGGAGTAACAGTAGTCCTCCTGCCAGATCCCACAGCCTTAATTCCCTGGAGGCCCAGCACAGAATGCCTTAGACTGAGTACTCAACCAGTAAGGAGTAGCCACAACGTCCCTTTACCTGGGCCTGGATCAGCGGGCCAGGCAGGTCTCTGAAGTTCCCAAGTCTCCATCCACCTGGCAAAACAAATTCATGACTGGATGGGAGGAATGGTCCTGGGGCCTGTCCCAACTAGCTGGGAGGCACAGGAGACAGGCCATCAATACTGGAACTCTCACGATACAGGGACCCATGTAACCTGTCAGCTCTGGTTGCCGTTTAACAGCACCATATACTGGGTGGTTTATAAACAGAAATTTCCCATACTTCTCGAGGCTGGAGTCCTAGATCAGGGTGCCAGCATGGCCAAGCTCTCCTGGGGGAGAGCTTTCTAGATTGCAGACTGCCAACTTCTCATTGTATCCTCACACGGTGGGGAGCAGGAGATTGAAGCAAGCTTTCTTAGTGACTATTATAAGGGCACTAATCCCATCATGAGGGTGGAGCCCTCATGACCTCATCTAACTCTAATCACCCCCCACAAAGGCCTCACCTCCTAATACCATCACATTGGGAAAAGTACACATTCAGTCCATTAACACCTGCCCCATGAATGAGTGAATAAGGCAGTTTAGGATGTCCTGAAACTTACAATCTGGTGGTACTTGGCTCAGCATCTGCCAGTTAGAGGCAAAGGACATAGCTGATCAGAAACTCTAAAGAGGGTTAGAGCCCATGGGGCTCCAATGCAGGCACCAGAACCATGACTAAAGGGAGTTAAAACTGAGGAACTACCACTTTACCACTTCAGACCCTCACACCACCATGGAAGACTGAACGCCTATGGCTGATGCCTTTGCTAACTGTTTTTAACAGCTATAAACATGCTTATTAAATGCACTTGACCCCCCCCCAACAGAAAATGTAAATTGTCCATGAGGCTGAGAGACATGAGGTTAAATGACTCACTGAAGGTCAAATAAGTGGAAAGCAGCAGAGCCTGGATTTGAACCCAGGAATCAGAACCCAGAGGCTGTGCTCCTAGAACCCTGTTTTCAAACCAGGATTCTCCTGTGTCCCTCACACCAAGGTGAGTTTACTGTACCTGCCCCCACCCCCAGTATTTCAGGAGCTGGCACCACTCTTTATGGCAGGATTTAGCCTACATTCTCAGGACAATCTTGTGAGGAGGGCACCTACCTGATGCTCAGAGAAGACAGGGAGATTCAAACCCAAGCAGTCATTCCAAAGGTGACACCGAGATGATCACAACGGGACCAAGAGACCATCTCAGGAAACCCAATTCCAGCCATGAGGGGATTTCACCTGGACTCCCCACCCTTCCCACAAGCCTTATGTATACCAAAACCAATCCCAAACTCAACCAAACTTCGAACTCAAGGTCTCTACCCTTTTGGCAGTCCCTGCCCACCCCCTGACTAAATCTTTTTCTCAGTCTCCCTCTTGATCTTCTTCTATTTTTAATTTGTAATAAGCCTCTATACCTTAATTTGAGTAAGGAAAAAGCACTATCAATATCGATTTGTTTTCAGATTTCATCTTTTTAATCAACTCGGTGAAAGACATCCTAAACGCTACATGAAACACAACAGAATATTTTTTTCTTCCAGTATTAAAAAAAAATGACACACAAATATTTTTAAGAAACTTCTATATAATCAAGGCAGAGATCTGGAGTAAAAAACACCTCTAAGTAATCATGTTCTTCATTTCTTATAGTTACAGTCAGAAATTGCTTCCTAATCACGATTAAACATTGTGTACAGGTGTTTAAAATGTTCCTAGATGCACATTATTTAAAAAAATCAGTCTGGCCAAACATTTTTTGCCAGAACCAACATTCCTGAGAGCCCGAACTAAAAAACTGGTAAAAAAGGAAAAAATATCCAGACTCCACAAACGTCTCAGAATTTGTCTTTAAATGGGAGAAAAATTTAAAAAAACACATGGAACTTTCTGAAAGGTCTTTAACAAGCTACCTTGGGAGCTCTACTCAAAAAAAAAAATTGATGTAACTAAAACAGATGTTTCAGTGCAGCTCCAAAAATCTTTATAAATACAGCCATTTGGAGGGATGGTCCTGGATCAGAAGAAGTTTTATTCCTTGTGTATCTGAGAACAGTAAGAAGGGGGAGAATTGTGATGTTGGGAATAGGCTAACATGCTCACTTCCCAGGGTTGATGAGGATGCTGAAAGGCTAGACAACAGGGACACCCCTCCACCTCTTTCATGCTCAGTAGGAGTAGATGATTACAGACAAAACAGGTTTGACACCCCCCCCACCCCGCGCCAAAGCAGACTAGCCTTTAACAGGCACCTGAGAGCAAGGCCTAGGAATGGTGTCAGGTGGGCTTGTTGAGGTATGCATAGGCAGGAGAAAAATGAGAGGGACAGGACTGGTACACAGAAGTCTGCTCGGTGGCAACACAGAAGCCTCACCTACATTAGGTGTGCATGCCTCATCTCAGTTGTCATAATTATCCCTGTAATTTCCTCCTGAGTAGCGGTCATAACCACCCTGGCTTCTGGGAAAAAACATACAGAGTAGTATCACAGGAACATCTTATATACACCTTCTGATAATACTAAAAACCACGTACACTTACAAATCCTGTCACATTTTTTATGTACTATAATATAAACTTTAACGTGTAAAATGAGATATATTAAACATGAATACGAAGTAAACATCAAATAATCCCATCATGTATAATTTAAGTATAGCATTTTAAACCATATTAAACATTAGTACACACAATTAATCAAAACAGTACAATAAACATGTGTCACCGTCTACTGTACATTGCAATTATATGACCTAATAACTTGCTGTTATATTTAACCCAAATTATTGTTTCACACTTATTTTGTAGTTTCATTATAATTTGTAAAAGCAAACACTAGTAGCACCACAGTAAGAAATGTATGAATACTCAGGCAGCTGAGCTGAGATCTTGGGGAGAGGGAAGAGCACCACCAGAGTACCCCAACCCCTTGGCTACCCACCTGCCGCCATAGTCTCTGGACCTTCCATATCCATATCCATATCCTCCAGGTCGGCTGTCATACCTGCCACTTCCATAGCCCTGGTCCCCACCACCTACAACAGATAAAAAATATTCAAATGGCAATTGTCCAGCAGGCAACTCTCCTCCATATCCCATCATCAAACTTACCACTGCACTTACCTCTAGAGTAGCTGCGACCACGCCCATAGGCCCCAAAGGCACCCCCTCTTGTTCCCCGGGCCGACTTGCCCGCGTGGTCTACACGGATCTGACGACCGTCCAGAGACTAGGTGTGGGGAGACACAAGGAGGATGGATGGGTTGGTGGTCAAACAGAGCAGGGATGAGGTAAGAGCGGGCTGTGCAGGTGGGCAAAAGAGCCCAGAAATTCCTGCTGGGCACCAGCTTCTGGGTGCCACATTCCAGAACAAGCTCCTTTGACCAGAATGGCTTTATCAGGAGCTACAGAATCCCACAAAATGACCTGAATCCACCGTGTTCCCCCTGCTACTACTTACATCTTGACTGAACTCAGGTTGAGTTCTCCTCCCCACTCCTCTAAGCTGCCCGACTATTAGGGCTAGATAGACACCTCTCTTGGTTTGAGGCTTCAGAGTCCATCCCAGAAGACTCACGAGGTCCTCTCCGGGCCAGGCCCACAGGTCTGCAGACTCTACTACCTAAGCCCAGAGCAGGTCAACCATCCACAGGTGGCTTCTCGGCCTCATGCAGGACCAGTCGTCGCCTCCCAGGCAGCCCGGCTCTGTCTGCCGCTGCCCTCCACCCCCTAGAACAGAAGGCAGTCACGCTCCTGTGAGTGGGCACTGCGGAGCTTGGTGGCCGCGCTGCCCCTAGCAGACACAGAGGGAAAAACAGAAAGAATGGTCGAAGTGACAGATGGGAGCAGGGCCCCTATGCAGGTAGGCGGCCTCACCTCTCCATTCATGGCTCTCATGGCATCTGAGGCATGCTCTGGATTGGTGAAGGTGATGAAGCCAAAACCCCGGGATCGCTGAGTCTCCCGGTCCTTGACAACAACCACTGGAAAGGGGAGAGGGGAGAGGGGAGAGAGTTAAGAGGACAAGTGGCAAAGCGTGTTGGACCCTCCTCCCACCAATCCTCAATGGAAAATTATCGAGTTCTCAGTCTTAGACCTAGGGACAAAAGCAGGAGAGCATTAATGTAAAGGCCTGGGGTCCTGACCACTTTTTCCTGTTTCCTGAAACGCATGGGCCCCAGACTTTCCTCCACACACCGTCCCCATCACGTGTCTGGCCCATGTCTCACCCTCAGAAATAGGTCCGAAGCTGCTGAAGTGGTCTTCCAGAGCCTGCTCATCAGTGTTGAAGTTGAGCCCTCCCACGAAGAGCTTCCCTTCTTCAGAGGACATGGCGGTAAATTCAAGTCCTGTGGGAAGAATATGGAGAAGAGTGGAAGACGCAGTGTAGACGGGAGAAAGAGATTGGAGAAATGAGAAAAGATAAAGAGAAGAGAAGAGAACACAGAAGAGACAAAAGGAACAAAATAAGGAGTAACTACGGAGAAACACAGAAAGGCCAAACAGGCGGGAACCTACGGGGCGAACTCAGCGAGGAAGCCATTTGGGGGCCGCCTTCGCGCATGCCCACAACATCCCCCGCCACCGCGCCCGTCATTTTGTGCGGCCGCGCATGCCCAGAACACCCTTGCGCTCCCTCCTCACCCGCAAAACAAGATGGCGGCGGTAACGTACGAAAACCCCCACCCCCACCCAGGTCTCCGCTGTCGCGCGGTCACCGCCACCAGCCACGCCGCCAGCCCCTCCCGGCTTTCCTCGCACTCGGATGTAGCGCGCCAGCCTCGCACCAACCAAAAAGTGTCACCTCCGAGCACGGGACCCACCCGCCCCGAAGAAGCCCAAGCCTACGTGTCAGAAGCCGGTACTCTCCCCACTCGCGCACCTCGCTCTCGCCCGGCGTGGCACACGTCAGTGGGGCGAGGAGCGGTCGCTCCGCAAAACACACGCTGCTTACCTGGAATTTAAGTAAAAGGCCGAAGAGACAGCTACCGCCAAGAAGCCGAGAGACTGGGAAGGGCGCCGCGCGGGAAGACTCCTGATAAAGCGTACGTAGCGTCACGTCACGGATCGTCCGCCACGCGTGCCGGCGTGCGCGCTCATTGGCTGAGGCCAGTGAGGGGGCGGGGTGGGAGGAAGGGGCGGGGTGGGAGGAAGGGGCGGGGTGGGAGGAAGGGGCGGGGTGGGAGGAAGGGACGGCAATGCAAAGGGATCGATGCGCTCAGCACGCTTCCGGGAATGGAGGCGAGGTTTGTGTAGTTTGTGCCCCCGGACATCAGCGTCTCTCCACAGGCCCCAGCCGTCTTCATCCCTTACACGCACGAGCCTTTTCGCTGTAACACCCATTTCCGTCCCGGACATCACCCTCACCATCCTTGACGTCGTCTCCCCCATTGGTTTTGACGTCTTCCTCTAGGTCCCTGAGGACATAATTACCGTCCTCTGATAACCTCTTTCACCTTCTAGTCCTCTAACCTCATACCTCTCGAGGCCTCGATGTTTTATCTCCCCACTGTCCCTGACGTCATCGCCCTTCACAGTCCTTAACATCAGGCCCTTTGTTTCTTAGTCCCTGACCCTGACCCCTACGTTTCCTTCTCTGTGCCCAACATCTAGCCACCTGTTATGGGACCCTTTTCCCTGGCATCGTTCCTTCTCATTTATAACTTCAGCCCTCATCCTTACCTGACAGCCTCCTGAAGCCAGTTTCTCGAATTCCCTACCAGTGGACCGCCTGAGGTGCCTTCTACAGAAGAGGATGCTTCAATCTTCAGAAGGAGTAAATCCCAATCCAACAGAACGATTATTTGCTGTCACTCAGAGTTGCTGAACCCTTGATCCACAGAAAGGACTTTCACAATACATAATGGACTTATCCAAAGCAAAGAGTGTCTGAGCCCACTCCCCACAGTTTGTTCTTGTTCAGCCTTCTGAGTGTCTGAGCTACCTTTACAATGAATGGATTTAACAGACTTTTCGTTTCTGAACTCCCCATCAAGGAAGAATGGGTTAGTTTGCCCTCAGAGACTCTAAATATGTCATCCATAGAATGGACTTGTCCAGCCTGCTAAGGGTCAGCACCCCAAACACAGACTAGATTTAACTTTTGGAGTACAGTATGGTATGCATCCACAAAATGGACTTGTCTGGCTTTTGCCATATCCAGACTTCTATGCCCAGGATGGACGTGAAGAGATTTCACATTGTCCACATACGTGCTAGTCTTAGCCCTCTGATAATCTGAGCCCCCATGCAAAAATTAGAGGTGCTTATTTACCTCTCAAAGTGTCTGAGCTCTGATCATGTTTCACAGTTCATGACACATCGTCATGGTTGTTCTATGCAAAGCCTCTCATTTTATTTATTCTTTTATTCCTGCGCCCAACTATCATTCTCTTCCTCCCACAGTTAACTATTTTACTGGGTTTAATGTGTATCTCTTGGTGTGATTTCATATAAAATGTGCGTTTTTGTGTATGCTTTTTAAAAAAAGTATTTATTTAGGCTGCGCCGGGTCTTAGTTGTGGCATACAGGATCTTAGTTGCAGCATGCAGACTTCTTGGTTGGGGCATGCGAACTCTTTAGTTGCAGCATGCATGCAGGATCTAGTTCCCCGACCAGGGATCGAATCCAGGCCCTCTGCATTGGGAGCGCAGAGTCTTACCCATTGGACCACCAGGGAAGTCCCTTGGTATGCTTTTAATTTAAATGGTAGTGTCATTTGTTTTTGGGTTTTTTTACTCTTTTTTTTTCAACCAGCATTATGTTTTTATTCCATCTGTGGGAATTCCCTGGCGGTCCAGTGGTTAATACTCTGTGCTTTCATTCCTGGGGCCCGGGTTCGATCCCTGGTCGGGGAACTAAGATCCCACAAGCTGTGCAGTGTGGCCAAAACAAAAAACAAACAAAAAGAACAAACAAAAAAACTAATGGGAGTTTTGTTGGGATTGCATTGAATTAATAGATTTGGGGCAAAATAATATCTTAATAATATTACCTGTGGAGGTTTTAAGATATGTTCACAAACTCTTTGATAATGCCCCCTTCAAGAGTTGGAGCCTAGTTCCCTTGCCCTTGAGGGTAGGCTGGACTTCTGACTCACTTGTAATGCACAGAATGAGCACGTCACTTCCAAAACTAGGTCATAAAAGGCACTTCGGTTTCCTGCTTTCACACAGACTGCTTTCTCTGTGGGACGGTACCTGGTACTTCATGCAGCAGCCCTGTGGAGGAACTGAAGCCTCCTGCTAACAGCTATGTGAGTGGGCCTTCTTGGAAGTGGAGTGAAGCCTTCAGATGACTGCAGCCCCCTTCCACATCCTGACTGCAATCTCATGAGAGACTCAGGTTCAGGACCACCCAGCTAAGCCACTCCCAGAATTCTGACCCTCTGAAACTGAGAGAATGATTATTGTTTTAAGCCTGGGTGTAATTTGTTACCAATACGTAGCTAATACATCACGAAATCTTCCCAGCAAAGAGCATGAGATGTCTCCTTTTATTCAGACCACCTACAGTATTTGTTATTAGAGTTAAAAATTTTTTTAAATAGATTTTATTTATTATTTATTTATTTATTTATTTTTTGGCGGCGTTGGGTCTTCGTTGCTGCGTGCAGGCTTTCTCTAGTTGCGGCGAGTGGGGGCTACCCTTCGTTGCGGTGTGAGGGCTTCTCACTGTGGCGGCTTCTCGTTGCAGAGCACAGGCTCTAGATGCGCAGGCTTCAGTAGTTGTGGCATGCGGGCTTCAGTAGTTGTGGCTCACGGGCTGTAGAGTGCAGGCTCAGTAGTTGTGGTGCATGGGCTTAGTTGCTCCGCAGCATGTGGGATCTTCCCAGACCAGGGCTCGAACCTGTGTCCCATGTTGGCAGGCGGATTCTTAACCACTGCGCCACCAGGGAAGCCCCCAATTCTTTTCTTATAGAGGTCTTTTGTATTGGTTAAATTCTTTCCTAGATACTTTATTTTCTTATTGTAGAGAAATGGTTTCTATAGGTTGATCTGGAAACCTTGCCGAACTCTCTTAGTGGTCCTAACAGTTTTTCTGGTCATTGTTAGTTCCTTAAGGTAGTCAGACATATCATTTACAAATGGGTTTTTATCAATTTCTTCCAAAACTTACATCTCATTTCTTTTTCTTTCCTTACAGCATTGGCCAGCTGTATATTAAGTAGCAATATTGAGAGGGAACATCTTTGCCTTATTCCTGATCTTAGAGGGAAAATGTGTTTAAATTTCCTCTATTAGGCATTTTGTTTGTTGTTTTTGTTTTCTTTTAAAAAAATTTGTTTTTGTTTTTTTCTATTGGGCATTTTTGCTGTTTTTGCCACATAACCTTTATCAAGTCAAAGATGTTCTCTTCTACTCTTATTTTGTTTGCTGAGTTATTTTTTTAATATCATAAACAAGTGCTGAATTTTATCAAATATTTTTTTCTGCTTTGTGACTATCATATGATTTCTCCTTATTAATGTGGTAGTTCACTCATTAATTTTCTAATTTGGATTATGTTTGAATTCCTGGGATAAGCCCTACTTGTAATTTCTTTTTAAACTAACACTGTTGAACTCGGGTAGCTAATATTTTATTAGAATTTTTGCATCTATATTCATAAGTGAAATGGGTCTATAACTTTATTGTCTTGTATCTTCCTTATCTGGTTTTAGAATCAAGACTATACTAGCCTCAAAAAATGAGTTGGGCAGCTTTTGCTTTTTTCCTATTTTCTGGAAAGATTTGTATATTTGGGAATTAGCAGTTCCTTGGAAGTTTGATGAACTACATCTGCAAAACCATCTGGGTCTGGGCCTGAAGCTTTTTGTTACAATGAGATGGAGTGTCTTTAACTATCATTTCAAATTTTCTTAAAACTTATTATATTTCTCAATTTCTTTTTGCATCAGTTTGAGCACATTTTAATTTTTTCAGAAACTTAAGCCTTTCATCAAGGTTTTTGAATGTATTAGCTTCCAATATTGAGCCTTTTTGTGTCTATAATTTCCCTTTTTCTGTGCTGTATTTTGCATTCTTTTAAAGCAGTCTTGGCAGAGGCCTATCATTAATATTTTCAAAGAACCAGCTTTTCATTTTGCTATTCTTTATCATTACTTTAAAAATTCTCTTTGGCACTTATTTCCTTCCTTAACGATATTTCCTTCATGACTCATGGAGTCATGGGTTTGTTCCTCTGCTGTTTTCCCAACTTCTTGATTTGAATGCTTAGGTCATTTATTTTTCAACCTTTCTTCTCTCCTGATAAATGTACTTAAAGCTATGCATTTTCTTTTAATAACTGATTTTGCTGTGTCCCAGAAATTTCGCATGTAGTGTTTTTACTGTTTAGTTCTAAGTATTTCTAAAGTTCCTTTATTTCTTCCTTTACCCAGGGGTTATTTAGTAATGCTAGTTTCCAAAAATGGGGACCTTTTTTTTTTTTTGTCCGTGCTGTGTGGGATATCAGTTCCCCAACCAGGGATTGATCCCAGACCATGGTAGTGAAAGCCCAGAATCCTAACTAGTAGGCCACCAGGGAACTCCTGAGGCCTTTTTTTTTTTTTATTGCTTTTTATTATTGCTAATTTTATTGCATTCTGGTCAGAGAACATGGTTAATAGCTATACTTTTGAATTCATTGAGGCTTTCTTTGTGCCCTAACAGGGTCTATTTTTTGTAATTAAGTGTAAGCATAAAAGGAGTCTTCTCCATTTGTTAAGTGGAGGGTTATATAGGAACGTGTGTCATATATATGAAATTATATATCAAGCTTAAAAATGTATTGTTCAGGTCTCCTTAGGAGTATATGTGTTTATGGTAGACATATATTCTGTTAAGGAGTATATGTCCTTCTTTGTGTTTTGCTATCTGAAATTTCATTTTGTTAGCTATTAGGATGTCTCTCCCAGCTTTCTTTGGGCTTTGATTAGTCTGCTATATATTTTCTTCATCCTTTCATTTTCAACATCCCCTGTGGGTGGGTGGGTGTGTGTGTACAGTTGGACTTTTTTTTTAAAAAACAAAATCCATTGAGGGTGGTGTTCTAAATATTTTTTGTACTTACTATTATAACTTCTGACATCTCATTTCATCTTCTGCATTTACAGTATTTTTGTTTCTTTTTTTCTACCATCATACTCATACCTTATTTTGAGTCCTTTTTCTATTTCTTGTTCCTGTTTTATATTTTCTCTCTTATTATACTTATTTAAAAGTCTTCATCTGTATGTCCCAGTACTTCTGCTTCAGATACTGTATGACACCCAGTGTGGTAGCCAGTCTGATATAGCCCCCAATGATCCCTGCCTCCTGATGTTCACATCCTGCATGGCTCCCCTCCATGTTTTACTAGGGTTGGCCTATGTGACCAAGAAAATACAACAAAAGTGATGGTATGCCATTTCTGAGGTTAAGTTATAATAGACATTGCAGTTCTGTCTTGGTCACGGTCTCTTGCCTGCCTGCTGGGACCACGTGTTGTTTGGAGCCCCACGGAGAGGCTCATGTGGTGAAAAACTGAAGCCTCCTACCAACAGCTCTGTGAGTGGGCCATGTTAGCGGTGGGTCGCTCAGCGAAGTCATGCCTTCAGCTGACTGCAGTCCTGGCTGACAACTTGACTGAAACCTCAGAAGAGACCCTGAGCCAAAACCACATGGCTAAGCTGCTCCCAGACTCCTGACCCTCAGAAACTGAGAAAATAAATATTTGTTGTTTTAAGCTAAGTTTGGGGGTGATTTGTTATACAGCAATAGACAACTAATACATCCAGTTTAGTTTTCACTGGAGGTCGTTATACCGCCCGGGTGTCTTGTTCTTTTGGCAGTGAGCTCATATTCCCCTGACGTGAGCAGCTGTTCTGGCTGGTAACTGTGCTGAGGGAAGGCTGAAGGCCAGACTTGACTCTGGTTAATCACCTGGAGTCCAAGGGGTAAAGGGGTGTGAGGGGAGATGAGCCAGAGGGTGGAGAGTCCCAGGCACCACACACGCAGAGCTCTCACTCCCATCTATGATCACACCACCCAACAATTCTGCTGGTAGGTTTCATCTTTAAACTCTAAGAGGGGGGTCATCTCCCAGGTGTTACCACTAGCCCTGGTGTCTGGAGGGGGACAGTGGGGGAGTAATCACTCCTCTGGCTGCTCATTTCCTCCCCTCAGCAGGGTGCTTGATACCCTGATACTAGCCCCCCCGCCAGACACCTGTACCAGTGGTTTGGATGATTTCTGCAGTGAGGGGGCAGGCAACTCAACATGGGGGAGAGGCACCAGCCAGAACTTAAACCTCTAACCTGTCCTGTATTTGCTGCCTCCAGCCATCCACCACTCAAAACACAGGTCAGTTAAAGATAACCTTCCACCTCCTCATAGGTCTTCATAGCTGTACTAGTTTCTGGAACTCATGTTTCCCTCTGTAGTTTCTCCAGAGTAGTTTTTGGGCAAGGGAATTAGTGGCTTGTGCTGTCTGCCATCTTAGCAGGAGCCAGGAGTCCCAAGTAACTTCGGAAACTAATAGAGATTTCTGTCCTTCAGGTTATCTGAGCCTCCTGTTCACAGAAAGGACTCCTCTGGCCTTCAGAGGTCCCAAGCTGCCATACACAGAATTGACTTGTCTGACTTCTCAAATATCTAAGCTCATAAATCACAGAATGCACCCAGAGGGTGTCAGCTGGTTACTGACAAAGGGGACATTTCAGGTCCTCAGAGGGCCAGATTCTCCCATATCTTGGATGGCCCCTGGGGCCAGGGTGCCTGAGCCCCTTATCCACACTTGTTAGACCCACAGTCTTGGAGACCCTAGGCACAGAATGGTCTTGTCCTGCCTCCGGTGACTGAGCCCTCATCTGAGGAGTGGTCAGCCTCCTGTCCAATACTGGGGGGTGATGGGAGCCTTTTAGGAGTTAACTCCAGCTTTATATGACATTGTTTTGGGAGAGACAGATGAGAGGATAGCTGCCCTCATGCCCCTCACCTGTCAGTATTGCCTAGAGCAGCAACTTCTGGCCAGAACCTGGCACAGTGAGGCCACGACCTGAAGGACCCCAAGTTACTTCATCCATCATCTGCCATGTCTTCTGTGGAGGGACAGCACTCGGCCTGTGAGAGAATCTGCCTTCTGAGAAGGTAAGTGGGAAAAATGAACTTTTTTGGATCATTATCCTCCACATAGGTAGGTGACTCCTTTTAGGGCCTGAGCTTTATCAGTGCTTGATTTGTTTGTCCACAGTAGTGGGACGGAGAAGGCAAATAAATGGTTCCTATTGTTGAAATGGTTAAGAGAGGTATCCATGAGCTGGAAACCCAGTTTAGTGCTGACAGCCTGAGGCATGGCAAGGCCACAGTCCCTTAAGCTGTCCCCAAAGCAAGTGACAAGAATAGGAACCTTAGACCCCTGCCCAGGACCACTAGCATTAGTGCATAAGACTCACAGAGAAGGGTCTGGATCCTAGAAATGGTGACGTGTGGAATGCTAGAGGTAGCTGGCCCAGTGTTTCTAAGTAGCCCATACTTTGTAATTCAGTCTTTGTAATGAATCTTGCCCTTTCTGAATCAGGAACTCTCTCTCCCATCCCTCACTCAAGGGCCTGTCCTAAAAACATACATTCACAGACATCATCCAGACCCTTACAGGCAGACAGATGTACCACAAAACAGCCTCAGGCCTCCTCAAGCAGTCCTCGACCTGGGCTCACCTTCTAGAACTGATTTCTCAGCATCCATTCTCCTGCCACTGGGGAAGCAGGAGCCGCCCTTCACCTGAAATGGGAAGTATTTCAGCTCCAGCAGGTAAACAGGCCCTGGGGACTCCATGTACAACAAAAACCAGGGAGAAGGCGGAGAAATACACAGACCATAGTGACCTTCATGTGTGCAAAGTACAGTTGTTAAAAACAAAACAACAAAAACAGAAAAAAGAGGCCGTGGCTGCCGTGGGGCAGTACTGAAGCAGAGCCCCATACTCTCAGACCTGGGGAGAGAGGGCACTATGCTCCCCCATGTCTAGGGCTGGCAGGCAGGGAGGTGGGGTCTCATGTGTAGGCCCTCTTGGCAAAGAACGGATATCTGGTGGGGCTGATAGTGGGCTGGAGGGAGTCTGATCAAGATGGGGCTGTGGCCTCGGCCCCCTCCTCTGAGTCCCACACCTCTGACTGCAGGTAATCAGCGAAGAGAGCCTTGGCCCGGCGTAGGACGCGCCCCAGGTGGTGTTTTCGCACGAGGCGGTCAAAGTGCATGGCCAGCTCGTTGTAATCCAGCCCGTTGCGCATGATGTGGTCGCGGTGCTCCAGCAGGATGGCGAGGCACAGGAAGAGCATGAATGGGTTCCCTCGGCCGAACTCCTGGGGCGGGGGCAGGCCCAGTGGGGGTGGGGGTGGCAGGGACTTCCCAGGGTCTTGTGGGGAGCCCACCTCTGGCATCAAGGGGGATTCTGCAGTCACGTCACCAGTGGGAGAGGCGTCCTGGGTGGATGATGGAGATGAAGACGATGGGGAATCAGGGTGGGAAGAGGAGGAAAGCAGTGGGTCTGAGGAGTTCAGCAAGGGCTCAGAGAGAGACTTGGAGCTGATGAGGGCAGCTGGGTGGGGCAGCTGGACCAGGAGGTCCCTCCTGGGGCCTGTGTTATCCCTGAGTTGCTGGAGGTCATCCAGACTGGCCTGTCTCAGGAGACGCCCCCCGCCACCAGGCCCCTGGCTGGTGGCGGCCAAGTGGTCAACAGCATCTTCAAAAGCACCACCTCCTCCACCGGCGGGCCTCAGCATGTGCCTCTGCCGCATGGGCCGTCCCCTGTGGCCCCCAAAGCCAGTGTCCGCCACCAGGCTGGGGGGGCCCACGAGCTCTACCTCATGCTCGGGAGGGTCGGGGGGCAGCGAGCTCCAGGTGACCTCCAGCATGCGGAGAGCGTCATCAAAGGCGAACTCGCGCTTGAGCTCAAGCAGCAGCCAGCGGTAACAGAAGAAGAGGTCGTCAGCACCAGCTTCCTGCAAGTACTGGTAGAAGTCAGGGTCGGCGTGTCGCAGCAGCAGCTTGAGGTGAGCGAACTTGGTGGCCATGGCGCGGCCATCAGGGTGGAAGTTCGCAGCCAGGCGCTTCATGATGCCACAAAAGCAGACGAAGGCATGGCCCTCGTGGTCCATGACGGCAAGGATGGGCGAGGCCAGGTCGCTCATGCCCTGGCAGTAGGACACCTGTGGGTGGGTAACGGCGTAAGTGGTGAGCAGGTCGTGCAGAGCCCGCAGGTGTGGGCCGTCCTCGGGCCCCGCGAAGTAGGGGTGGGCCCGGTCGGTACGCAGCACGTCCTTGAGGACCGTGCTGCGGATGAACTCCAGGTCCTCGGGGCTCGCTCGCTGGGCCCACTCGCTCTTGAGCTGCTCATACTCGCGGCTCTTGCGTTTCATGTAGTCCATCCGCTCGCGGCCTGTCAGCCCGTCTGGGTACACGTTCAGAAGGTACCTCCACACCACCTGGCCAGGGATGAAAGGGATGAGGCTGAGGGTCTACAGATGAGCTGCCACACCCTCGTGTGGCTCCATCACCACCCAGCCACCCTGGGCCTCTGCCCTCCTTTGGAAAAGCCTGCCTTCCTGCCTCTGACTCCTAGCCCCTCCTGAAGGTAAGCCTGCTGTGCTGGAATACTTCCACGCCATCCCCCGAGAGTGTGGCCCACTGCATGTGTCTCTTGAGCTATTCATGACTGCTGTGATGGATCCAATGAGTGACCAAGAAGGCTCACCTTTCGCAGGGAGGGCTCAACGCCACCATGGTAGATCCGCAGGCGCAACTCCTCGGGGCGGGAGAGCTGGCCCTCGTGGTTCAGGTATGTGTGAAACTCCGCATCGCTCAGGGGAGGCTTGAAGGGCTTGACGTCTTCCCCATATGACCAGCTCAGCACCTGCTGGACCTTGGACAAGGTGCGGCCCACCTGTGAAGGAAGGAGGGAGGGAGGCCACTGCTCAGCTGGGCAGGCCAGGGGCAGGTGCCCACTGGCATGCTCGGAATCGGGGGTGCCAGGGATGCCCTGCCCTCCAATCACAGCTGGGCCCCGGGGCTCCCTGAAAGCACCTGAGAGAGGATGGACTGTGTGAAGGGCAGGGCAGCTGTCGTCAGCGATGACCGCTTCTCAGCCAGCAGCACGTCGGAGCCAATGACATCCTTGGGGCTGATTATGTCCCAGTCTTCCAGCAGCGGGCCTGGGCACACAGAATGACGCCGTATGAGAATGCGGATGAGAACCCCAGACCTCAGGGCCGGGTTCCTCTCCCTCCAAAGCCAGGCCACCCACAGGGCAATGAGCCACTCCCCTCTCCCTTCCCATGTCATCCCAATCACGTAAAAGATAAAACCATGAATAATCTTCTTGTGGAAACTGTCTCACAGAATGGCTGGGCAGACTCTAATAGTAGTATTTTAATGATATAAAGTAATATTTGTCAAGCACTTACTATGTGCCAGGCACTGTGACAGGGCTTAACGTCAATATAAACAATAAGAACAGTAGACAACACTTCCATACGGCTAAGTGCCAGGAAGCGTTCTGAGCCCTTTGCAGATATTAACTCATTTAATATTCACATCCATCCTCTAAGGTAGGCACTGTTATTATCGCCACTCTATGTGGAAACATGCACAGTCAGGACTAGAAGTTGCCCAAGGCCCTCCGGCAAGTGGGTGAAAGAGCCGAAATTTGAAGGCCAGGCCCAAAGCTCAAGAGCCCAAACTCTTAATCTTATATTCCTGCTAGCCCTCCTCCCACAATTGATATAGACTACCATTATCATTCTCATTTTGCAGACCATGACAAACAGGTTGGAACAGTTAGTAAGTGGCCAAGGAAACGGGAGGGCTGGGATGTGAATCTCATTTACCTTACTCCAGGGCCCAGATGAATTTTAGCAAAAGTATTTGTGGAACAGGTATGCCATGCACGTTAGACAGAAGAAACAATGCTATGCTTGATATTATCCAATTCTGACCCTTGGAACATCAGCAGAAGTCTGTCCCTTCTCTCTCTTCTTTACTCCCCCTTGCATCCTTTCTTCCCACCTCAAATGTCATGTGGCTGAAGCAGCAGTGGCCACCTGAGTGAGTTCGAGAGACTTGAGAGATATCGGCCCTGGCACCACAGAGCTGCTAAGCTGACAACAGCAAAGACCAGAGGCTTTCAAACTCTATTATACGAAACAAATCAACTGGGATTTGGTCAAGCCATTGTCATTTGCAGGCAAATGCTGCCCCTAAGCAACATTTCCATGAAGTCCACTGTACTTTCTCCCACAGAGCTGAGGGGGAAGCAAACCCTGGGCCACAAGTGGATGTCACTGCCTCTCCTCAGGTGTTCCATGGGGCACTGCAAACCTAAGGGGTCTAAAAGGGGAGCCCAAGATCCACTCTAGACATAACCTCCTCCTCTGCTCCTCATGTGAGTGAACAGCGTCTCTACCTGTTCAGTTGCTTAAGTCCCACACCTGACAGATGTCCTTGCCGCCTCCTACTCTCTCAACTCCCAGGGCCAGACCGTCGCCAAGCTCCATAGCTTCTGCATGCAGAACACACTTCAATTCCACCTCTTCTCTCAGCTCACACCACGCCTCTCACCTGAAACTGCCTCCCAACCAGTCCCTGCCTCCCCTTTGCCCCTCTGCACCCTCTCCCAACAGCTGCCAGAGTGGGCTTTCTAAAACATGAAAACACATAAAATGAAGAAGGTCGCACTACTCAACAGGTAAAATGAAGAAGGTCACACCAATGGTCTGAAAGACCAAAGAGAGGAGCCCCTGTCAAGGCACAGAGCTAAAGCTTGATGATTTGAGAGGAAAGCAGAGAGACTTGGAGGACAAGTCCAGGAGACCTGACATGCAAACCCTAGGAAATGCAGGAGGAGCAAAGGGGTCAGGTGGAGACAGAATTACCCAGATATGAAGGAAACTGTCCCTGAGATGAAGAAGTGGCTCGGCAGGTCTCAGATAGGATGCATCAACGAACAGCACAGACCACAGGCTCCCCCAACTCTATTCACCTGCTGGCGAAATGCCCATATTCTAAGAATGAAGACAAACTCTTGCCAGCTTCCAAAGACGAAGAACAGGCTGCTTACAACTGAAAGAAGGTCAGATTGCCGATGGGCTTCTGTTCCACAACTCTGGAAGCAAGACAGTGGCTTGCAGCACCGACGGAGTACTGACAAGAGAGGCCTGAGATCCAAGGGTCCCACATCCAGCCAACCCAGTACGTATCCACCACGACTGAAGTTTCTGATCATTAGCATACATCTAACCCATGCACCTTACTGGAGGAGAACAAAGAAGTTCTCTAAGAAATGACTACTGAATGACTACAAGGGCTCAAGGTGGGTGGGGGAAGGCAAAAGGGAGGGTAAATGGTGACAGGCCACAAGTTTTTAATATATACAGTTAAACATAAAATGACAAAGAGACTGTGACTGGGAGTTTGTGACATTGTTACGTTAGGATTCCTGAAACATAAGCGACTGACTCTAAAGAAAGAATAATGATAGCCTGGAATTGAAAAATAAACAAAATTACTGTCTGAGCAAAGCCCAGAAGTTAAGGGTTAGGGAGCAGGAGGAGAATGAGAATGAGAAGTCTTCCAAAGCTTCCATTTCAAGGGCTAGGGAGGGTGGGGGAGACTGGAGGGGAAAAGAGGTCAAAAGATTTCACTGTCAATTGTGTAAAAAAATCATAAATCCAGCTATGGAGATTTTGTGAGAGACATACTAAAACTAGGCGACAAAGAAAGGTTAAAAATTGAAGAAACATGAAGGTATACCTGGCAAACACAAGCAGAAAGCAAGAGCAGCCATGTGAATGTCAGAAAAAGCACCGCTCAAGACCAAAAACATGGGACTTCCCTGGTGGCGCAGTGGATAAGACTAGGCGCTCCCAATGCAGGGGGCCCCGGTTTGATCCCTGGTCAGGAAACTAGATCCCACATGCAAGCTGCAACTAAGAGTTCACATGCTGCAATTAAGGAGCCCGTGAGCCGCAACTAAGACCCGGTGCAACCAAATTAAAAAATAAATAAATAAAGTGTACAACTCAGTGGGTTAAAAAAAAAATAAAAGACCAAAAACATGACAGGAAAAGAGAGATATTCTATATTGACTTTTAAAAGAAAGAAAGAACCTGTTAATAAAATGGACAAAGGATTTCTACAAGCCCAAACTCATCTAGTGGCAAAACCGGATCCGAACTGACGTGTGACTATATGTAGTCTTTTTTTAAAAATAAATTAATTTACTTTATTTATTTATTTATTTTTGGCTGCGTTGGGTCTTCGTTGCTGTGCGTGGGCTATCTCTAGCTGTGGTGAGCAGGGGCTACTCTTTGGTGCGGTGCGCGGGCCTCTCACTGCTGTGGCTTCTCTTGTTGCAGAGCACGGGCTCTAGGTGCGCAGGCTTTAGTAGTTGTGGCGCACGGGCTCAGTAGTTGTGGCACGTGGGCTTCAGTAGTTGTGGCTCGCGGGCTTTAGAGTGCAGGCTCAGTAGTTGTGGTGCACGGGCTTAGTTGCTCCGTGGCATGTGGGATCTTCCCGAACCAGGGCTCGAACCCGTGTCCCCTGCATTGGCAGGCAGATTCTTAACCACTGCGCCATCAGGGAAGCCCTATATCTAGTCTTTATGTAACCCACTAAGTGTGAATATGCACACACTTCCCTGAAGAAACATGCAAGTTTCATTATGGGGTGCTGCCCCAGGCCCTTCTTGCAGTATTACACAATATGTACTAGACGTACTGCACCTCCTTATTATAAAATTGTCAAACCTCCCAAATCCTAAATTATATATATTGTGCAATGCCAATCAGTGATGTAATGGGTTTTTTCCTGGAACTGGATAAAATTATTTTAAGGTTCATATGAAAGAATTCACATTTAAGAATAGTTAAGAAAAAGGAGAGCCAAAAAAAAAGAATAGTGGGAGGAAGGCAATGCTTGCCTTATTAAAATGTATCACAAAACCACTGTGATAAAAATATGGTTTTAGCATAGCATGAGACAAACAGAGCCAACTGGTGGAATTCAATATAGAAAGACCAGAAATAAATCCAAGGACATATGGGAACTCAGTACATGACCAAAGTGGCATTTCAAATCAGTGTAGAAAAGGTGGTTATTTAATAAATGATGCTGACATACCTATTTGTCTGGAATTTTTTTTTTAAAGCTAGGTCTACTAATCACAATGCTGACAGAGATTTATATGTAGAAAAGAAAATAATAAGCATATTAGAAGAAAATGTAGGAGAATATTTGTATAAGCTTGTGGATGGGGAGGATGTTCCAAAGTAAGGAGAAATTCAGAAATCATAAAGAAAAAGACAGATATTATGTATAAGACTGCATACGAATTTTAGTTTTTGATAGGACTAAGAAAGCACCATAAACAAAGCCATAAAACAAAAAGATAAGCTTGGAAAAAAATATCTGCAATACATATGACAGAAAGAGGATTCATATCACAAATGCACAGATTGGTTGATGGTCTAGGCTTGGTAATCTTCCAACTGTAGAGGTGACAGAAACTGACTGCTTCCCTGAAAGAGGGACTGGGCCATCTAAGTGGTCACAACATGCCTGTTGCTTTCACAGTCATGAACACAATCCCAAGAATTCCATTAATAATATTTGTAACAGCTCCATCGATTGGACACTTACTTACCTATTAATGTATAGCATGATACCATTAATGTTAAACACATACCGTCTGTGTACATATACAAATATGAATATACTTACGTATCTCTATATGTAGACTAATTTGTCTGTGTGTATGTGTGTGTGAATAAATAAAGGACCTGTAAGGTTACACATCAAACTGATCAAAGTAGCTCCTGCAGGGCAAAGGGTAGGGGAACAAGATTAGGCACAGTGGGGGCTTCCCTGGTGGTGCAGTGGTTAAGAATCTGCCTGCCAATGCAGGAGACACAGGTTTGAGCCCTGGTCCAGGAAGATCCCACATGCCACAAAGCAACTAAGCCCGTGAGGCACAACTACTGAGTCTGCACTCTAGAGCTCGCGAGCCACAACTACTGAGCCCGTGTGCCATAACTACTGAAGCCCGTGCTCCCAACAAGAGAAGCCACCACGAGAAGCCCGTGCACTGCAACGAAGAGTAGCCCCTGCTCGTCGCAACCAGAAAAAAGCCCGCGTGCAGCAACGAAGACCCAATGCAGCCAAAAATAAAATAAATAAAATAAATAAATAAATAAAAAGATTAGGCACAGTGGTTCCAGGAGACTTCAGCATTATTTATAATAAGGAGAATGTATTTACTGGATAATTAAAGATTAGTTTCATTAGGGAATTCCCTGGCGGTCCGGTGGTTAGAACTCTGTGCTTTCACTGTGGAGGGCCTGGGTTCAATCCCTGGTCGGGGAACTAAGATCCCACAAGCCACGTGGTGCGGCTAAAAAAAAAAAAAAACAGTTTCATTAAAAAGTGCAACTCCAGGGAATTCTCTGGCGGTCCAGTGGTTAGGACTTGGCACTTTCACTGCCGTGGGCCCAGGTTCACTGGCTTCCATTCCTGGTCAGGAAACTAAGATCCTGCAAGCTGCGTGGCATAGCCCAAAAAAAAAAAAAAAAAAAAAAAAAGCAGCTCCAATCAAATTCCCATCAGGATTTTAATGAAATGATAAGCTAATTCTATTAAATGAAAAGAACAGTGGGACTTCCCTGGTGGTGCAGTGGTTAAGAATCCACCTGCCAGTGCAGGGGACATGGGTTCGTGCCCTGGTCCGGGAAGATTCCACATGCTGCAGAGCAACTAAGCCCGTGCGCTACAACTACTGAGCCTGCGTGCCACAACTACTGAAGCCCACGCACCCTAGAGCCCATGCTCTGCAACAAGAGAAGCCACCACAATGAGAAGCCCATGCACCACAATGAAGAGTAGCCCCCACTTGCCGCAACCAGAGAAAGCCCGTGCACAGCAACCAAGACCCAACGCAGCCATAAATAAATAAATAACATAATTTTTAAAAAAAAGAACAGTAAGTGCATGAGAATATTCAACAAAAAATTTTAAAAGGAAAACATTAAAACATATCATAAAGCTACATGATTAAAACAACATAGAATTGGCTTAGGGTTGAACAAAGAGATCAGTGTAAGGGGATCAGGAATTCAGAAACAAACTCGTGTATTTGCAGGAGCTTGGGAAATAAGACAACGGTAGGAATAGAACAAGTCCTGTCCCCTCTATGAGCCTCAGTTTCCCCATTTATAACATGGGGATAACGATTGTCCCTACCCTGTAGGATTGTTTTGACAATCCAATGAATAAACATTATGTGTGCAGAATGGCCCCAAGTGTTCGACACATGTTAGCTATTTATATGTTATTATGACATCAATAAAATGCCTCGGGACTTCCCTGGTGGCACAGTAGTTAAGACTGTGCCCCCAATGCAGGGGACCCGGGTTCGATTCCTGGGCAGGGAACTAGATCCCACATGCATGCCGCAACTAAGGAGCCAGCAAGCCGCAACTAAGACCTGGCACAACCAAATAAGTAAATAAATATTAAAAATAAATAAATAAAGTAAAATAAAATGCCTCAGTCACCCCAAATAGGCACTGTGAATTCCCCGAAGCTGGGAACCGTGTCTTCCACTCCACAACTTTTTATTTTAAAAAATTTCATATCTATGACAAAGTTAAAAGATGAATACATTGACCATCCATATGTCCTTCATCTAGCTCCCCCAACTGTTCACATTTTTGCCACATTTGCTTCATCTTGCTCTCTCCATATATATACATTTATTTTTTTGCTGAATTATTTGCAGATATCATGATGCTTTACCCCTTAATACTTAACTGTGTTTTTCCCGAGAACAAGGATATTTTCCTTCAATAACCATGATACAGTTACCATACCCAGGAACTTTAACACTGACACACTATTATTTTCTAATGTATGCTCCATAATCAAATTTTGGGGACCATGTCTTAATTTATCTGTGGGCTCCCAGGGACCAGTACAGGTAAGACTAGGGGAACAAATATGAGAAGACTGGAAGTGGCTGAGAGATAAAAGGAACAAACAAATGAATATGAGTGCAGGGTGAGTGAATGAATAAATACAATTACCATGACTACAATCAGCATTGTTATATTTACAATATTATTATAACTGAAACATATAATACTGTAGCTCTATTATTATATTGCATTATACAATTATATATTACTATATTATATGCTATAATAAATGTGATCATTATTGTTATTAGAGCTAATACTTTCTGAGCATTCACTATGCAGCTATGCACCTTTCCAGGCATTTTACATGAATTTCCTTATTTAATCGTCATCATGGCCCTAAGATACCATTATCTCTGCTTTACAGATAAAGAAATTGAGGGCCAGTGGCCAAGCCAGGATTTGGACCCAGGATTCCTTGCTCCCTAGCCCACTGTGAGGGAGTGCATTGTGAGGAGTGGAGTCATCCACGGGGAAAGGGGGGCATCCCAGAGCAGTGCCCGCGAGGCACCAGGTACTCACTATCCTCAGTGGGCCGAATATCTACACGCAGCTGCAGGTAAGGTTTGGAAGCGGTGGCGAAGGCCGTGCTGAGGTCCCAGTCAGACAGGAGTGAGAGATAAGCTTCCTGCCCCAGCCGATCCCGGCCCAGGTAGCTGATACCAAAATTCTTCTTCCTGGACAGAGGAGACATGGCAGCTTTCAGTGCCCCAGTGCCCTGGAGGCCTCTGGGACAGTTTCCAAAAGAAGCCGAGGAGGATAGATGGTTTTGAAAACAACTTCCTACTGTGTGCTGGGCACTGTGCCAAGGATTTCAGGCAGCCTGAGGTCAGATCGTTTATTTCTATTTTGTTTCACAAACAGAAGCAGATACACACCTGCTTGTATCTGGAGAGCACATTGGAAACTGGTAATGTGGTCCCCTCTAGGGAGGGTAACAGAGTAGCTGAGGGATAGAAGTGGGAAGAAAGCAGCCTTGTGCATAAAAAAAAAAGCAATCTGTATGTTATTTTTCACAACAAAAAATGTTTATGCACAAAAAGTCAAATAACAACTAAGAATTTGTTCTTCAGATACACCTGTGCAACTATGCAAAGAAGTATGTTGTGTGATAACCATTGTAACCATGGAAACATCCTAAATACCCATCACTTTT
Source organism: Balaenoptera musculus (assembly GCF_009873245.2). Classification (NCBI taxonomy): domain Eukaryota; kingdom Metazoa; phylum Chordata; class Mammalia; order Artiodactyla; family Balaenopteridae; genus Balaenoptera; species Balaenoptera musculus. The sequence continues at coordinate 41,958,732 of NC_045806.1, read as the reverse complement.
ATATTCTTTGAGTTTGTTACCATGTGCATTCGTCCAAAATAACAATGACAACAAAATAACCATCACACCTGCCCCCAAGAGACACTACTTTTCATCTATCAGGTTGGCAAATTTTCCAATGTTTTCTAGTAGCCGGTGTTTGTGAGGGTGTGAGGGAAACAGGAATTTTATGTGCTGCTGGTGAGACTGTAAATTGGTAATACCTACCTGGAGAACATTTTGGAAACATCTGTTGAAATTTTAAAAAAGCATACACCGTTTAACTCAGCAATATTACTCCTATGACTAGATTTCCCCAAATATTCCAAGATATGTATGTGGCTGTTTGTTCACTGTGGGATTATTTTAATACTAATAATAAATAATAAATAATAATAATAATAATAGTAATAATAATAATAAAACAACCTCCCCCTTTACCAAACAACAACAGTAAAAATGCCAAACAACCGCTGTCGAGGTGGGTGGCCCACTGGTTTTCCCCAGCATCCCGTTACTCACCCGTTCAAGTCAAAGGCTCGGATGAGGATGTGCTGTAACACATCGAGTGAGGTGATCTGGGGGTCCACAGCAAAAGAGCGAAACTCAGGTGGCAAGAAGCTCTCACATTTCTGGGGAGAGAAGACAGGGGTAGGCCATCAGGGGTCACATCACCATGCTGACATGGAGTGAGTGGCAGGGACCAGATCAAGGCAGGAGTTCTGAGCCATGGGGAGAACTGTTGTTTTTGCTCTGAGTGGAGGGTGGGGGAGGCTTGGGAGGGTTCTGAGCAGAGGAGGGATGTGGTCTGACTCAGGATTTAACAGGATCCTTCTGGCTGCTCTATGAACAGTATGTGGGGGACAAAGGAGAAAGGAGTGTTCCAGTGAGGGGGCTACTGCAATAGTCCAGGCACCCAATCCTTCTTCTACATCCCCTCAATGATGGTTGCCTGGATCACCATGTCCAGTCTGGCCCTCACTAAACCAGTCCTCCACGCTGCCACCAATCTAGCACATCTATCTACAACACTCCCCTGCTTAAATCTCTTCAAAGGGAACCCCAGGATCCCCAACAGGTGGACCTATAGCACCCCAGCCAGCCTCTCTCCAGTCAGCTTTTTTGAACTTTACACTCTGGTACTACCAAACTCCTGGAAGTTACTCTGAACACATTCAGGCTCCAGGCCTTTGCTTATGCAGATCCCCCAGTCTGGTACGTCCTTCCCACTTTCTTCAGTTGGCTCACTCACAGCTCAGGCATCTTCTCTTTTCTGAACTCCCAAACCTCTACCTTTGAGCTTCCTCTATTACGTTGAAGTGATCTGTTCACTTCTCACCAGAATCTACCCTCTTCTCATCACCACCAGTGCCACCACCCTAGTCTGAGCCACCATCACCGACTGCCTGCTGGAACCACTGCAACAGCTTTCTTACTCAAGAGTACACGCCAAAGGCCCTTCACAATCTGCCCCTCTCTTCCCTCTCCGATTCACCTCCTACCACTCTTCCCCTCGCTCTCTGGGCTCCAGCAACATGGGAACCTAAGGGAACATGCCAAGCTCATCCCCACCTCCCAGCCTTTGCCCTTGCTGTTCCCTCTGTCTAGAACACTCTTCCCCCCTGACATGCACATGCCTGACTCTTTTTTATTTGGGTCTCTGCTCCTTCAGTACCTCTCTGGGAATTTCCCTGTACGACCTTGGCTAAAGTAACTCCCTAGTTCCGAACCTTTTTCGTCATTTCCCCATGACATTTACCAGTGTCTGAAGCATCTCATTTATTGAGCTGTTTGTCTCCCCGACGAGTATGTCCGCTCATCCAGGGTGGGGACTTGCACAAAAGTGCACTCTCAACACATATGTTGACTGATGTCAGCGGCTCCTTTTCAGACAGCAACAGTCTCCCTCATTTCTCAAGGCCCCACTCAACTATTAAGGCCCCTCCTCCAGCCCTATAGCCCCTCCTCTCTACCCACAATCTCCACCCATCCATTCCAGAGGCCTCTACCTTTCCATTTGCAGTCCTCACGCCCCATGCCCTGCCCTCGCATTCCCAGGTCCAGCCTCTCCCCCACCCTCCACTCACGCCACCATCACTCTGCCCTCAAGCCTCGCCCCTCACGTAACACCCCAATTCTCAGGTCCCGCCCTCCAGCCTAAGACAGCCACCGCCTTCCCTTCCCCAGGGAGCTCTGGGCGGGCTGGACGACTGGCCGCCAGCCTCACCTTGACTCGGACCCGCACCACCTCTCGCTCTTCCTCCTCAGCTGCCGCTTGGGCTCCCCCACCAGGCGGGGGCGCTCCGGAGCCGGCCAAGTCCGAGGATCCCGAGGCCGTCGCCATCCCTCCACCACCCGCCTCCGGGTGACAGCTGACCGTTGCCCCCTACCCTTGCGCACACCCCAGAATGCGGGCGCCTGCGGCCCCACCTTGCGCCCGGGCGCAGGCGCAGAAGCCGCCACGGGACCCTACCCACCCCCCCACCTGGCACAGGGTGGAGGTCGCCTCTGCGCGTGCGCACAGTGTGCTGTTGCCAGGAGCCCCGCCCCCCAAAGCCGGGCATTTTGCCTCACTTTAGCCAGTGTGCAGGCGCCTATTGAGGGCCCGCCCCGCCCTTGTCCTTGGTTTGGTTGTTTGGGCAGTTTGCTTCCGGGTTCACCTAGGTGCGTGTTAAAGTGACGACTTATTCGGGCGAGAAAACTGGGCGGGGAAAGGAAGCTGCTGCGCGACGACGTCAAGGCTCCACATCCCGCCCCAAGTCGCCTCGCGTCTCTGCTTAGAGATGATGTCATCTATTTCAAACGCCTGTGCTCCTCACTTAAAATGAATCCGCTGAACCGAAGAATAATTCTTTTTCCAGAATCTTTTAAAAAATAGTTTACACGTTGTGAAAATTCATGGAGCTGTACATTTATGATTTTTGCAGTTTCTGCCCGCATGTTATACTTCAATAAGTAATTTACCCAAAAAAGCCATTTGTATGCTCTCTGGAGGTCCTAGCTTTTTAAAGTTTGCCTTTGTTTTTATTGAATCCTTACAACACGTTGAGATCGGTCCTGTTATTAAATGAATGGTGTGTGTCCACCAAATATCAGCTGAATACTGGACATAGCTTAGACTCCTTTGAGAAACTTTATGTGCCACAAAACGCAAAAAGGCATTCTCCTCACTTTACTGTATAACATCTATATGGTTTGGACAAAATACAGGCTGCCCTTAACAGATGTAATTTCTCACAAAGGAGTCCTGTAAGTTACCTGGACTCCAGCTGTTGCTGCAGTATTGTATGGATGCTACCTTTAACGTTACCTTTTTAGAGAAGTCAGCAATTCTAAAACACTTCTGTGGCACTGCTGGATTTTCTGATGGAAACAGGGAGTTTGAAAGTCTATTTCTCATTAAAATTACCATAGGGTGGAATGAGCAAAACATTAGCCTAGAGCTTGGAGTTTTATCCTGCGGGCCCTGGAGCACAGGTCTTAGATGGGGGTATGATGTGATCAGATGTCCCTGTCTTGGTTGTGGAGAGAGCCCTGGAAGGAAAGATACTGGAAGCAAGGAATTCAAAAAGGAGGTCCTTGCCATAGTGCTGGGGAGAACTTTCTCTTTCATTTGTTCATTGTTCCATTCAACAAAGTGTATGCCAGATAGTCTAAATATATTAATTCCTTTAATCTGCATAAAACCCCTATGAGATAGGTACTATTATTATCATCATTTTACAGATGAAAGCACTGAATGAAAGGGGAAAACATGCTCTAGACCAAAGGGATAGTAAGTGGCACAGAGAGCAGACAGTGCAATGGACGGAAGGTGGGGCTGTGCCTGGTGTGTCTGAGGAAGAGCACAGAGGCCAGCATGCCTTAAGTAAACCATGAGGTAAGTGATGGATCTGAGGTGAGAAAGTGAAGCACGGCTTTGGCCTTAACAGTGAGGCATTTCTCAAAAGCTACACTGTAGGCTCGAGCGGAACCAGGATTTAAACTGAAGTCCTGCTCTGCACAGGTTACCTGGAGCCAGTCTCCAGGTATCTGCAGTTTTATTATTCATTCTTTGTCATCTCCTCAAAATTCCTCAAGTACCCATTTGTTTTATGACTGAAGGTCTATGAGGTTAATGACAGAGAGTGCAGGATGAGTGATGGGGATCTCTAGGGTGAAGAGTATCTGTGGGTACATGATAGGTGGTCTGTGGGGTTGAGTGATAGGATATGAGGTAAGTGATGGAAGATCTGTGGGGTAATTGGGGATCTATAGGGTGAGTGACGGGGTATGTAAGGTAAGTGATGGATTCTGCAGGGTGAGTTATGGGGAGTTTATAGGGTGGTGATAGGGGATCTGTATGGTGAGTGATAAGAGGCCTATGAGGTAAATGATAGGGGGTTTGTGGGGAGAGTGAGAGGGTTTGTGTGACACATGATAGGGAGTCTATGAGGTGAGCCTTGGAGTTGTACGTGATGGGAGGTCTGTTGGGGCGAGTGATGGGGTCTGTTAGGTGAATGATGGTCTGTCTATGGAGCAAATGAAAGGCTGTGGGGAGAGTGATGGGTATCTTAGTTGTTAATGATGGAGTATGTGGTGTGAGTGATGGGAGGGTGGTGGAGTGAGTTTTGTGGGGTCTCTGGTGTGAGCGATGGGATCGTTAGGGTAGTGATGGGGGTCTTTGGAGTGAGTAATGAGGGGTCTATGGAGTTAGTGATGGGGTAGTTGTGGGGTACCTGATCAGGAGACAAGAGGTTGAGTAAACTGAAGAACTTGGATTTGGAAAATTCTCAGCCTGTCCATATTGCAAAAAGAGAGGTGTGTTCCGGAGAAAACGCCAAGGGTGTGGGTGGATGATCACGCCTTAAAAGAGCTGACAGGTGTGATTCATGGATCTAATCAGCCATCAGAGGAATCTGTGGGGTCAGTGATGGGGATTTGTGAGGTCATAGATTTGAGGTCTACATGATGATGATGGCAGTCTATGGCTGAGAGAATGGTGGTCTGTGGAATGAGTGCTGGAGGGGTCTATGGGGTCAGTCATGGGGCATCTCTGGGGTTAGTCATTAAAGATCTCTCAGTATAGGGTCAAGATCTTTATTTCCTGATTTAAAAAAATTGTCCCCATCACAGACTTCCAAGGTTCTCTTGTACCTTTGTAGCTCCACACAGCTCCTTTCTTCCCCCTGTCCACCCATCAGCCTGAGTTTGACAGATCAATTCGATTTGTCCTTCCAACCTGTGAGAGCAAGGATTGGAATCTTCTGGCAGGTGGAGAGTTCCTCAATAGCCAGTGTTCAAGCCCAGTTCATCACTCATTAGTTCTGCTTGCCCTTGGCTTTTGTGGCTTTGGCGTCCAGCGTGCTCTGGGCACGAGCAAGTTGCTTTATAGAATCAAGCACGAGGATTCCCGGCAGCACCAGCCACAGGGCGTTCAAGAAGACAAAGTAAAACCAGAAGTAGAGCAGGTGGCCCAGCTCCCCATGCTGGAATCCCTCACGGTGCTCTGTCAGGAAATATAGCACATCCCCGTATATCTGACCTGTGGGAGATAGAAAGGGAAGAAGGAAATCCTGTAAGGAGGGGGAACAATTCCAAGCCATTTTCCAAGTCATCAGAGCTCAGGATTCCCAAATTCAGAGACATAAGAGTTCTGCAATCATACGGCTGAGGATTTGAGAAAACAGAAAAGTGAGATTTCCAGAAATCAGAAGCTGAGACTTTCTGAACTCAGGAGAGTTCATATCTCTAGAATTTAAGGAAGCTCAAAATTCTTTCATTCAAGACAGCTCAGGATTCCAGGACTAAAGAGAACTCACATTTCCAGAAAGTTAACAAAGTAAGAACATAAGAGGACTGAATCTCAGATGAAGGAAACTCAGAATCTTGATCCTGGAGGATCCGGGGGCTTCCCACCATCATGGGCCACCTCATGTAACCGTAACCTTCATGGGAGACTTTGTGATGGAGTGGGAGGAGAAATGAACCCGCCTCGCTTGAGAATGCAGGCCAAGAGGGGCGTGGCTGTTCCAGAACCTCAGGGAGTTTGTCATTCAGTCTGACTCAGCCCTGGATGGGCACACTGAGAGGTCCCACCCGCAGGGATGCCCCCATGTCTGTGGATCCCCCATCAAGCCCTCAAGCACCCAGTGTGGGCCCTCTCCTCACCCACAGAGACCACAAGCTGTAGGACAAAGCGGAGGGGCTGCTGGCGGAGAAAGGCGATCACCACCCATAGGCTGAGTGGTCCCCACAAGCAAGCTGTGACGGTCTCCATGCATATCATGAAGGTATCATTCCTGCAAGAGAAAGGATTGGGGGGCACTGGCATCACTGTGCTCTCCCCACAAGGCACCCCATTAGTGGTCCCTGACTCACCACCCCTCCAAAACACAGGTCTCCCTTGACAGAGGCAAACACTTACAGGATGTATCGGCTGTCTCCCTTGGCATACTCTTTCCCTGAAGAAGACAAGAGACATACATGAAGAATATCAGCAGGAAAAGGAACTCAGACCAACTTCCCCATGCCTCAGTTTCCTCATCTGTGAAATGGGGTAGTTGTTTGGACTCTAGGGTTAATACATGTATACAAGATAATGTGTGCAAACCTGACACAGAACAATAAGTGTTGCTGTGATTGTCTGGTATTCAATAAATGTTTGTGGAATAAAATGAGGCAGGTGTAAATGATGGAGTGAGGGACGTAGCCAATGAGTGAGTGACAGCGAGAGAGAGAGAGAGAAGGTGAACAGATGAGTAAATGAAAGAGTGAGCAGAGAATCAAGAAAAAGACAGATCACCCAATGTAAAAATAGGAGACTGGAATAGGTTTTTCACAAAAGAGGATTTCCAAATGGTCAGTAAACACATGAAAGCTACTCAAACTTTTGTTAGTCATTAAGGGAAAGCAAATTAAAACCATAATGAGATATCACTCACATCCACTGGAAGGACTAAAATTTAAGAAACACCTGACCATACCAAGTGTCAGTGAGGATGTGGGAAACTAGAACTCTCATATACTGCCGGTGGGAATATAAAATGGTGCAGCCATTTTTTTTTTTTTTTTTTGGTGCAGCCATTCTTGAAAAGTTTGGCAGTTTTTCATAAAGGTAAACACACATCTACCATGTGACCCAGCCATTCCACTCCTCCATATTTACCCAAGAGAAATGAAAGCAGATCTCCACACTGAGACTTGCAGAAGAATGTTCTAGCAGATTAATTCTTGAGGCCAAAAAGGAGTATTGTTTGTAACAGCAAAATATTGGTGGAAAATGCTATCAATACTGTAAAAGTCAAATAGTTCTGTAAGTGTCCTCATTTAAAAAAAGCAAAGTTCAGAAGTGTACATAGCATGTTACCATTTACACAAAAGAAAAAATAAAAATGATGATGATGATGATGACAATAAAGTTATATGGCATCTACTATCTGCCAAACACTGTTCTAAGTATCTTACATATATTTGGATATGACTTATTATCCCTCTTTTACAATTGAGCAAACTGAGGCTTATGTGTGTAATTTATGTGTAAAACCCTGAAAAGAAACATATGCAATTATTTGGGGAAACCTGGTGGATAGAAGGCAGATTTTCACTGCATACCTCTTTAAATTGTTTAGTTTTGGATCCATGTGAATATATATGCAACAAAAAGTTAAATAAATTTAAAAATTTTATTTAAAATGAATGGAAAAGAGTTGGCGGGTGGGTAAACATCTAAGCCAATCCCTGCCCAGGAAATTCCCTTCCACGGCACACTGAAGAACTCAGGACTCACAGAGTTGAGACAAGATGGCTTGGTCTCCGAGAAGGTCCTCGTGGTAGAGGCTGAACCAGCCCTCAATCACCAAGTGAATGAACCCACATACTGCAAACCAGCACAGGGACAGTCTCCGCCAAGTCCCCAGTGGGATGACCGCAGCATGACCTGACAACAGCCATGTGGTCACAACTAAGACCCCAGAGATGGAGAAGAGGCCAGCCAGGAGATGCCAGGTGGGGCAGTCATTAGGCACAAAGTTGTCCAGCCTCAGGTGCCGGGGCCAGTATGGGTGCACGGGGCTGGCATTGGTGGTCATGTCTTTGTAGGCTGATGGAGGTGTGTGGATATGTAGAAAGGAGAATAAAAGGAAAGGAAAAACCTGAACAAATAGAAAGCACATAATAAGATCATAAAATCAAATCCAAATAGTTTATTATGACAAGAAATGTAAATGGACTCAATTAACCAATTAATACAGACACGATTAAAATAATCTAATTATTTACTGTTTTAAAAAACATGACTACAAGGCCACAGAAAGACTGAAAGCTTGTTCCAGCCCTCCGGGAGCCACAGGATGCGGTAGACACAGGAACTAGAACAGGTCCCAGCCCTCATTGGTCAGTTTGCTGGGGAAGATAGGAACCAGGCCTAGTCTCTGCCCTCATTGGTCACAGTCTGGTGGGCAGACACAAGAATCAGACTAGGTCCCAGCCCTCATTGGTCACGCTTTGGTGGGGGAGCCACCTGATCCCCGCCCTCAGGGGTCACAGTCGGCTGGGGGAGACACAACGACCAGGTAAGGTCCCATTGGCAGGGGTCACTGTCTTGCATCATGCAACGGAAAGCTGTTACCCTCCCCGTAGTCCTGGAAACTGCAGGACAGAAGAGAGAAGACTAATCAGAACGACGACCCTCAGGTTCAGTGTGTGGGACTGCCCGACCCGTCCCGAAATTGCGCAGCCTGCGGCTAACCTGCAACAAAGAGGAGCCTTGCGCGGGGCGCTAAAGAGAAAAAGGAGGGTCAAATACAGAGACCACCAATCAGAACTAGAATCCTCTAGTTCAGCTGCCCAATGAGAAGGCGGATCTTCTGTCGTCCGGACGACTGCGCGGTAGCCGGGGGTCCTGCGCAGGCGCGTGGGGGTGGCGGGGGTGGCGGGGGTGGTGGGACGGCGCGGGGGGGAGGGTAGGGTCTCGCGCAGGCGCGCCGAGGGCTGGCCGTTTAGCAATTGAGAACTAAGGGATGGAGTGGCAGGCCAGGCGGAGGGCACTCACCCAGCAGCGCGGCTGCACCGGCCTCTCCCAGCGGCTCCGGGATCTCTCTAGGATCGCTCGCTGGCTCCGAAATACCCCTGGTTCAAACCCAACCCCTCACAGGTTCCGCCTTACGGAACTGGCCAATGGAGGGGGTGGGAAGGAGGCCAGTGCCGCTCCCAACCAATAGCAATTCTCTGTGCCGCCGACCCCGCCCTCACGCGTTGGTACCATTTTCGCTGTTGGTTGAGACCCAGTCAGGCGTGGAAGAGGCTGGGAGGGCCAAGGTTGGTGGGCGTTTTCGGTGGAAGCCAACCTGCAGCGAGTCGCGGCTTCAATTTCCTATCCCCTTATCAATCACATCGGAAATCGGGTGTTTCTGTGCTGTTGAATCAGCATTGCGTTGTGTCCTCTCACCTTTGCCCTCATTTTCAAAGGCAGAGCAACGAAATCTTTTCTCAGACCAACCTTCAATCCTAATCCCCGAAAGGGCAAGGAAGCTGTTAATACAACAGGCAGATCAAATCCTACACGCTGCCTCTGCCTCTCCCTCAGGCCATCTTCTTCACCTCTCCCGACTTCAAGTCAGAAGAACCAATCAAAACCCAGGCCCTTCAGCCTTGTTGGCCAATTGGCATGGAGACCCTCAATCTCCCCCTGCCAACTCTAAAGAACCAATCAGAACTCCATAACTGTAACCCAGTGGGCACCCAGACTAAGTCAGTATCCAGATCCAACCCAGGCCTCCTATCCAATTAGAACCCACACCCCTCAGTCCTAAGGACCAATAAGCATCAACTCTTCATCAGTCTTTCCCTCCTCTGTCCCAGTCAGAGCAACCAAACCGAATGGGGATCCCTCAGTTTTTCCAGCCAATTAGTATCAGGCCTCCCCTACATCCAAGTATCCAATCTGTCCTGGCCCCACTCAAATCAAGCAGTGCTATCCTCAGGCTCATCATCCAATCATGAATGATAATAAATTAACCATGAACCAATCACAACCTCCCTCTTCATGGTTTCTAGCTTCCAAACCTTTATCCATGCTGTGCCCCCTTCCTAACTCACTTCTATTCCCCACTGAGCAGTGAAGAGTGAGCCTTTTGTATACTTCCTACTTTTATTTGATAATAACAAACTGTATATAAAAAGGGACAAGGAAGGCGGGGAGGCCCTGGATCTCCCCCTCTCTGGTTCCCCAAGCATCCCCCGCCCCTAGGCCCCAGCAGGGACCACTCCCTTCCCGCCTTGTGGTGGGGTGGGGATTGACAGGCATGGAAATGGTGTGTGTGTGTGTGTGTGTGTGTGTGTGTGTGTGTGTGTATGGGTGTTGGGGGGGTCAAGGATGGAGAGAGGGTCAATAATTAGAGAGAGGGCCTTCCCTCATCCCCCATCAGAGCTGGCACCCTGAGAAGGGGTCTTGAGAGAGTTGTGAGGGTCCACAGATGTGCCTCAGCCTATGAGACGGTAGAAGATCCAGCATCCAAAAGTGACCCAGTGACTGGCCCAGCTGAGCTCTGACCATTTGTGGACAGTGTATGCCATGCCGTAGCCCTGTGGGAGAGAAAGCGGTGATGGTCGGTCCCACTCAGCAAGAACAAAGAAGGTCTCAGGAAAACCTATCCTTTGCTCAAGGACGTTTCTGTGACTCCACTGCAACCCTGAGTGAGGCCCCAGAGAAGAGATTGGGTACATATGAAAGGTAAGCAGATTTAGTTTTTTTCTTTTGTATTTTCTTCTCTTTCAAAAATTTAAAAAACAAGACAAGGCAGTCCCACTCTCTGACCTGTACTTTCCCTTATATATAAAGAGCTCCTAGAAATTGATTTTTTAAAAAGACAAAAATTAGCAAAGGAGGTGAGTAGGTAGGCCATTTTCAGTAAAGGAAAAAAAAAACCCAAATGGCTCTTAAATATACGAAAAGATACTCAGCCTCACTCATCATCTTCCTCCACTCAAACTGGCAAACATATCCATGAGGTCTGAGAGGCACTCTGTTGTCGGGGCATCAAGCACGATCACACACTGCTGGTGGGAGGGCAAAAAGGTAACTTCTCCATTGCTGTCAAGACTAGATCCTACAGCTCTGTCTGCACCTATGTGAATCCACATGGATGTGAGGGTATTACTTGCTGCAGCACCACTTACCATAGGAAAAGAGTGGGAATCACCTGGGTGTCCACCAATAAGGGACAAACTACATTGTGTCACAATGGAAAAAATGAACGAGGACACTCTATGTCTTCATGTGGAAGGTTTTCAGGAATTATGTGAAAAAAGCAACATGCAGCACAGTGTCATTCATGTGTTACCTTTAGGGTAAAAAGCAGGGGGGAGGGAATTAAAATATATTTTTATATCTGCTTATTATGCTTCAATTTTAGAAGGATAGTTTAATAAAATGAATAAAAGTGGTTACCTGTAAGAGGGTGGGGGTAAGACGGCAGGAATAAGACTTTCCCCTGAATATCTTGAATACTGTTTGGTTTTTCAACCACGTGATATGCATTAACTTTTTTTTTGGTCATGCCACGTGGCTTGAGGGATCTTAGTTCCCCGACCAGGGATTGAACCCTGGCCCCCGCAGTGAAAGCGCCGAGTCCTAACCACTGCACAGCCAGGGAATTCCCTTAGTTAAATTTTTAATTGAAAATAAAACTTTATATTATTTTATATTTTGTCATTAAAAACAATTTTAAATTTTTTATTCAGGTTGAATGTGCAAAATCTGGGTTTTGCTTCTTTTTAAATAAAATTTTTGTTTTATTTTTATTAAAACTTTAAATAGTTAATTCAGGGTATTCCCTGGCCATGCAGTGGTTAGGACTCGGTGCTTTCACTGCGGGGGCCAGGGTTCAATCCCTGGTCGGGGAACTAAGATCCTGAAAGCCACCCGGCATGGCCAAAAAAAAAAAAGAAAGAAAATGAACTAAAAGAGAAGCTAAACCGGGATCCTGCTAGTGCCATATGAATAAACATTAGTTTGAAATTGTTTTTCATTTAAAAAGGAGTAAAACCTGGAATGTGCACACTCCACCTGCATAAAACTAGTATATACATTTTAACATACACTTTTTAAGTAGAATCCAGGATTTGCACAATCAATGTAAGTAACACTATTTTTTTTAACAAATTAAATAAAGAAATCTTGCGAATTCTACCTAAATAAAAATGATGAAATAATTAACTTTTAAAAAAGTGAAACCTGGATTTTGCACGCCATCTCTAGAAAATAAATCTTATAAGTAAAATAAATGTATTTTGCACACTTCACCCAAGTAAAAGACCCAACAGTATGAATAAACCAGAGGGACAATGGGACAGAAGGACGGTGGAGCAGTGGCTACACAAGCTGGAGACAGATGACACAAGGTTCCCATGCCTTGGCCTCCCCACCTTTGTCCTCATGGTTCCCATGAACAGGTAGCACATCCCTGGGTAACCCCCAGCCCAGGGCCCCACCTCACCTGCTCCTCTGTGGTGTCGTCCACATCAACATCGAACAGGGAGCCCAGGTAGGCCAGGTGGAAGATGGCCAGGGCCCCAAAGAGCAGGTTTAAGGCTCGCACCCCCAGACCCTGTGGGGAACAGATGGATATGCTTGGCAGCTGGACCTAATCACCATCCCCCAGCCCCACTTGGGCAGGGGCACACAGGGAAACGCACAAGGCACAGGAATGAGGATGTCCAGGGCACCCACCCCCAGGGTAGGAAAGAGATGGTTCTGATCCTCCTATGGGAGCTCAAGGGGTATCCAAGGATGAGGGTACTGTTAGCATGAGAGCGTCCAGGTTGGGGGAGATGTGAGTATTCAGGCAGAGGAGGAAGAATGGTGGATGGGGCTTTGAGCTGGGGGTTTACGGTGATAAACATTGGTTGTCGGGTGGGAGGCAAATCTGAAATTCTCCATACTTCTTGTTGCAAAAAGAATGAGAAAAAAAAAAAGACTCAAATGAAAGCAAATCCCCACTGTGACCTACAGGGCCCACCTCTCCCCCTCTCACTCACTCTGCTCAAGCCATACCGGCCTCCTCGCTGTTGCTCAAATATTCCAGGGCCTCTCCCATCTCAGGGCCTTTACTCTGGTTGTTCCCTTTGCCTGGAATGCTTCCCTCCCTCACCTCCTTCAGTTAAAGAACTCAAAAGTCACCTCCCCATTTAAACTTGAAACCACTCAGCCCCTGATACTTCCCTTTCTCTTTCTCTTATGTATTTTCTCCTTGGCACTAATCACAATCTAACAAACTATTATACTTGACTTATTTTTTATTTACTGTCTCCTCTGTTAAAATGTTTGTCCCAGAGGGCTGGGACTTTGGTCTGTTTTGTTCACCACTGTGTCTCCAGCACCTAGAACAGTGCCTGATACCAGCAGGTGCTCAACAGATGTTCACTGGGGAAAATAAACGCTAGGTGGGTATATAGCAGTTGCTTGATAAATGTTCGTTAGATAAATGGATGCCAGTGAATAGAGGTGAGGTTATGGGGGTGGTTCGGGCACTGGAAGAGGAAGCTGGGCACCCTGAGACAGATATAAGATGGAGACAGAAGTCATTTTTGAGGGGGAGAGTTGGACACAAGGCTGCCTAGGCTGAACCCTCACCAAGCGATGCTGGTGTGAACAGTCTGGTGGGCACCGTTTCGACAAGATGCAGGCACTGAGGATCCGAGCCAGGCGCTTTCGGAGGACTAGGGCAGATGCGGGGCAGGGGAGAGGTAAGGGCGTCAGGTTAGCCTCAGGGGACCGTGGTTCCAGCCCACCACCAACCTTCCATCCCATCTACTGGGCTGGGTTCCGCCCTCACCGTGCTCCACATAAGTGATAAACGCCAGGGACAGCAGCACCGCAGCCAGGTGGAAGCTGAAGCCCTGGGGTGGGGGTGGGGGGCAATGAGGTGAGTGACGAGGAGGCCCTACCACCCCCATCCAGCTACCACCCTGGTCCCACTCTGCCCTGCTCACGTGCAGGAGGGCGCTGGCTGCATAGGTGACCAGCACAGCTGAGAAGGTCCCCAGGCGGAGAGCATTCTTGAAAACATCTGCAGGGGGGAGATGTGGGGCAAGAGTCTCCTGAGATTCCCCCCTGCCCTTCCTGGAGGGCCATAGGGCAGGGTGAGGATACCCACAACCTCTTGGGGCCCCCAGGATGAAGTCTCTTTATAATGGCCTCCAACTTCACATTGTCTAAAAGTTAGCTCCTGATCTTCCCTCCCAACCTGCTCCTCCTTATAGTCTTTCCCAAGTGCAGCCAGTGTCAAGTACACCCTTCCAGTTCCTCAGGACAAAAGCCTCACTATCACCCTTGATCTGCCCCCCGCCCCCTGACGCCCATAACCAAACTCAGCAAATCCTGTCAGTTCTGTCTTCAGAGTTTATCCAGAATCTGACCTCTCCTCCCCATTTCCACTCTGCCCTCCCCCACTCCCCGTCTGTCCTCACAGTAGCCAGAGGGTCCTGGTACAACCTAAGTCAGCCCATGGACCTCCTCTGCTCAGACCCATGCTCTGAGATCTCTCTCAGAGAAAAAGCCAAAGTCCTCCCTGTGACCAGAAAGGCCCTACAGAACCAGGCCCTGTAACCTCTCCAACCTCACCTCCTGCCACCGGTCCCCTCGCTCACTCTGATCCCACCACACTGGTCTCCTCACTGTTTTTCACATGTGCCAGGTATGCGTCTGCCTCAGGGCCTTTGCACTTGCTGTTCCTTCCATGTGTTAAATTCCTCCCCTACATGTTTGCATTGATTGCTCTCTCACCTTCTTCCGGTCTTTGCTCAAATGTTAGCTCCTCAGTGAGACTTGCTCTGGATGATGTATTTAAAATTGCATCTACCCCTACTCACACACTCCTAACACTCCCAGATCATCTTTACCTGCTTTATTTATTTTTTTACCATAGCACTTATCACTACCTGAACTATTGTGTATTTTATTTTTATTATTATACTGCTACCCCCACAAAAATGTCAACTCCACAAGGGCAGGGATTTGGGAGATTTTTTTGGTCCCTACTATCTTCAGCTTGTTGTATGAATGTGTGAAAGGGGTGTGGGTTGAGGACTGCCAACTCTCTTGGAGTGGTGACTTGGTGACTCACAGTTATTTAGCCAATAAGACATGGGCAGGTTCCAGCTTGTGACAACTTCCACCATGGACCGGGGCAGCTCCACGTTCAGTGGCTTAGAGACCGTCAGGTCCCTATGGGCAAAAGAGACACGCAAACTCATTTGGGATTTCAACCCACCTGACGGCTACACTTTTGTTCTTGGCTGTTCCCTCCCCCGGGAACACCCCCCTCCTCCCTGCAGCTCCTCTAGGCAGCACCCTGTGGGAGGTGGGGCTCCCCAGCCCTCCCCACCATTCCAGGTGATCCTTCTCCTCGGTGAAGCCAGCCCCCGCCAACGTGGCCGTGGCCTCGGACAGAAAGCCCACAAAATAGTTGCTGAAGTGGAAGGAGACAGCGCTCTCATAGGCTCGCAGCCACCTGCGGGAAAGGAGCCAGGGAGAGAGAGGCATCACGCCCAGGCCCCAGCATGACACCCCACCATGTGCCAGCATCCCTGGCCCCTCTCTGTGGACTCACCTTACCATGGTGCCCCTAGGGGTCAGGAAGGCAGCAGAGAAGAAAGGAAAGAGAGTCAGAGAGGCCCTGGAGGCTGGCCTGAGTTGTTCATCAACAAGACAGACAAATATGGCAGCAAAAGAGGTGTGCTGTGATAGTCCCACACATCTATCCATCCGTACACCATCAGTTAGTTTCAGGTAGCTCAAATGGATGTGTGAGCTGCCCTATAATATGACACGGTCCTGCAGCTTCACGTGGCCAGACATCCAGACCCAGGGACTGTTAGAGGCTGACCTCACAGCCACATGGCCAGACACACATACTATCAGACTCCAAGCTCTCTGACCTGATTCGGTGACCATAAGATACCCGGAAGTCCTTTAGTTAGGCACAGAGACCATCAAGCACCCTGTTATGCATGCACACACAATTCTGCACTCAGATAGTCATCCTGTCAGTTGTACAATCAGACACGGTCAAAGACAGGCAGCATCTTACACAGGAAAAAGCGTAGGTTCTGGATTCAGGCCTGGGATTAGTGCCTGGCTGCTTAGTTGGGTGACACTGGGCAAGTCATTCCACCCTTCAGAGCCTCATTCAGCATCAGACACAATCAGCGGCCAATGAGTAGGGGAGAAGGTCATACAGTCAAATAGCTGGATGAAAGCCTAGTCACACCAGAGGTGGATGGTCGGTTCTGCCCCTCAGCTAGACAATACCAAGGAGCCAGAGAAGGCAGACCCACAGGCAGAATCCATCACAGACATGCGCACGACACGCGACAGTCAGACCCATTCCCAGCCAGGTTACAGACAAGCCAGATTTATCCTATCCAGTGACAGCCACATACTCCCATTGTGGGCAACCGCCCAGCCAGACAGCCAGAACTCCAGTCCCACACAGGAGTCCCTGGCTGATAGGTAAACAACCTATACAAACCCCTAGCTAGAGTCACAGACAGGTCAGTGTCACCAACCAACACATACTTGTGGCTCCCCATTGCAGTCACATAACTTGCTTCTGGTGGTGAAATAGCAGAACAGACGGACAGCCAGGCACAGTATGTGACGGAGTATCCACTGTACACGGAGTCATACGGCCAATCTTGGTCAAACCACAGCCACAGACACTCAGTCTCTGTCTAGTCACCGGGTGGATGGTCAGACAGTCTCAGACTCACAGAACCGATCAGTCACAGACTGTGCACCCACCCCCATTCAGCCCCACTCGCCCTCAGCACCTGCCCTCATTTACCTGGCTTTGCGTTTCTTGCTGTAGTAACAGAAGACAGACAGAAGCATTAAGAGACAACTCAAGAGCTGGGGAGACCCCAGGTCCCTCCCCAACCCCCTCACTGCTGGGCAGAGGCCTCGAAGGCTGTGCTCACTTGCGAAGGAGGCGGTCACCATCAAGGGGGATGAAGTACGGGAAGAGGTAGGGGCCCACACAGGTGGACAGCACAAGGCACAGCAGGGCCAGCGCCAGACTCCGGGCCACCTTCTGCAGCCATCGGCGGCTCTGTGGGGATCAAGGCTCCATGAACACTGCCCCATGGTGGCTTCCCATGGTCCCTGCCCACCCGTCCACCCAGGACCTCACCAGCGGGCGGCCTTGGACGGCCTGTAGGTAGCTGTGGAAGGATATCCAGGGCCCAAAGACGATGGTGCCCACGAAGTAGAGGTAGCCCATGAACTCCACGGGCGAGGGCACTGCACCCACCTCACCCCGGTCCAGGTCGAAGCCCAGAGACACCGCCTTCATGGCCACAATCATCTGGGCCCCTAGGTGTGGTGCCCATGGTCAAGTGGATGAGCAGAGAGCAGGTCAGCATGGGGGGATGGGGAACACCAGGTGAGAGGCGGTAAGAAAGAAGAGCAAGTGTGGAGAGGTGGGCATGGGGCCAGACAGGCAGTTGAGCAGGTAGGCCCAGGACTGGCAGATGTCCTGACTCAAGAGAGTCAGGCATGGACATGAGATGGGACAGACAGATGGGGAAGAGACATGGTAGAGAGAAACACAGATGTAAGGGGAATCTAAGGGCTGCGTGTCCAGTGGGCTAGGCAGATGAGGGAGAAAAGTGGGGAAGGAAAGACAGGGTGGGGGGAGTTAGGAGATGTGGAGTGGGGCTGGAGGGCTGGGGCAGGGGAGAGGGCCAGGGCTGCCTACCTCTCATCTTGTGCCATGTCACGGTGTCCACCATGTGCATCTCACTGAGGAAAAAGGTGGTGGTCTTGGCCCTATGACTCCCCTGGCCTCAGATACCACAAAGGGGGGAAACCAAGGGGCAGAGAGGGTATACCCTTCCCTGCCCTGCACAACCTCATGGAGGAATAGTTCTCCAGGGCTCCCTCCTCCAGGGGGAGCTCAAGTCCAGCCTGTTCTGTGTAGCCTTCAGAAAGAACAAGTCTCCCAGATTTCCACCCCCTCCAGAAACACCCCACGTCCTCCCTGTCCTGGAGAGCCTCAGGAGGGGCGGCCTGGGGATCCCCCCGCCCTTCTGCTGACAGCGTGGGGATGAGGACATACACCCATACCCCATGAGTAGGTAGATGAGGATGGTGACGGAGAGGAAGACGCCGCGATGGGAGGAATGTCGGCAGAGGAACAGCACGAGGTAGCACAGGAGGCTGAGCAGCACGACCCAAACCATGTGCAGCTGGAAGAAGTGGTAGAGGCTGAAGAACCCGCCTGCCACGGTGCTTGCATGCTTCAGGTAGGATGGCAACCCTTTGGGTGAGAGAAAGAGAGAGAGAACAAGAAAGGGAATTAGAGCAGGGCTGGTAGAAGGGCAGCCTGGGCAGAGGACGTAGCTCAGGGAAAGGCTTAGAGGTTGGAACGTGGTGGGATTGCAGGGGGCCCAAAGCAGGTGTTGGGGAGCTGGGGAGGTGGCAGGGCTTGGGTTTAAAGAAAAGAGACATCTATAAAGGTCACTTTGGGAACCCTGGAGGAAATTTGAATAACTTATATTGAATAATATTATGGCATCAAGATTAAATTTCCTGAGGGGTGATGGTTGAGACTATGGCTGTGGGGGGAAGATGTCTTTGTTCTTGGGGGACACACGCAAGAGGATTTGGGATGAAGTGTCAGCAGGTTATTCAAGTGATTCAGGAAGATGATAGATAGAGAGATAGGCAGATGGACGGACGGATAGATAGGTAGATAGGTAGATAGATAGGTAGATAGGGCGAGCTAATGTGGCAAGATGTTGACAGTTGGAGAATCGGGTGATGCATATATGGGTGTTCATTGTACTATTCTTTCAACTTAGCTTTTCAGTAACTTTGAAACTTTTCAAAATGATAAACCTGGGGAAAAAATAAAACATCCATTTAAAATTAAAGAACAAGAAAAAAGAAAGCGTAGAACTTCTGAATCTCAGATTTCCAAAATTCTCAGCATCCCATAGGAATCTCGGGTACTTGGGATCTTGTTGTTTGGATATAGGCTTGCCACGATTTGTGGAAACATTCCAGAATCCTAGAATCCAGAGACTTTATCATGCCTTGATTCCAGAAATCCAGAATGCCAGCATTTTGGAAGCCTGGAATGTGAGAATTTCAACTTGTCAGAATCCCCAAACTCTATAACACGGCACTTTGGGATACATGGTACTTTCCATAACCCTGTGACATCAGCATTTCAGAATCTTATAACCTTGGGATGTAGGCATTTCAGGATCCCAAGATCCAAGAACCTCAGCTTTCAACAGTCCCAGAACCCAGGGGTACGGAAAGGTATGGCTTGGCATGGCAGGATGTGGCTTGGCATGGCAGGATGTGGCTTGGTGTGGTGTAGCATGGGGTGGCTGGGTTAGTAGGACGTGGTGTGGTAGAATGGCGCTTAGCCTGGTGGGCTGTGGTAGGCTGGACGTGTATGAGCCTGGCTTGGCTTAGCAAGATGTGGCAGGATAAAGTGGGGCTTGGTATGGATGAACGTGGTAGGTGTGATTTGGCCTGGCGTGGGGGCCCATGGTGTGGCAGGCACTTACCAAGCCTCCACAGGAGGCGGCAGGCGAGGCAGATGGCAAGGAGCAGCCAGAGCTGGTCAAGGCCCTGCTGGGCAGTAGGCAGGAGACAGCCCTGCAGCAGCTGCTGGAAAAATTCCTGGCGGCTGAAGGTGGCCATTGTGGACCCCCACGGACGGATGGACAGATGGATAGACCTGCCAAAGGGGGGACATAGAAGGAGCTTAGCTGGGATGTCCACGGGGCAGACGATGCTCAAGAGATGGACTTGAGCACTCAGATTTCAGTCTGGGGCTGTCCAACCCTTGTAGAGACAGGGTACTGGGGGGCTGGGGGAGGGTGTGAGTGTCAGGTACATCAGATTGAGCCGCCAGCTGTGTGTGTGGGGGGGTGTTCTGGGTGCACACACACAGCCCATGACCTGCGGTGAATGAAGGACCTGTGTTTCTTGTATGCTGGGAACAGTCCGGGTCCGATAGTGATTGAATGGTGTACATTCTAGGCCCGTATATCAAATTGGGGGGCTCCCTGGTTTCCGAGGTAGAGTCACTCAGTGTGGAGGGCAGAGAGGGAGATCCTGTGACACTTGGGGGCCGTGTGCATCTCTCCTTGAACGGATGTGGGGGGTGTCCTGTATCCCCCGCGCGCCCCATCCCACCCCCACCCGGCCTCTCCCGGCCGCCAACAAAGCCCTGCCCAGGCCCGGGGGCTGCAGGGAGGTGGAGGTGGTGGTAAGGGACACAGCAGAAGGGAGAGTTGGAAAGGTGATGGAGAGGGGGCCCTAGCACACGCGCTGCAGACCCGCAAGGGGAGGCCGGCTCAGGATGCGAGCGGGAGAGCCGCACGTGCACTACCGGCGACCTACCTGGCAGTAAGAAAGCTGCGGTCCAGGGGGCCGGGGACGTACAGCCGCCGCCACCGTCGCCGCCTCCTCCGGGCAGCCTCCCCCGCAGGCCGCAAGGCCGGGACCAGCTGCGGCTCCCAGGGCGGCGCGGAGAGCGGGCCCTTTAAATCCCGGGGAGGCCCGGCCGGCCCGCTCGGCCAATAAGAGGACAGGAGCGGGGCGGGGACGGAGGAGGAGGGGAGCGGGAGGATTGAGGGAAGGAGGAGCGGGAGGTTGAGAGGAGCCGGGCGCGGGAGGACGTCGGCGCGTGGAACGTTGGATCCCGCACCTTTCCGACCTCTTGATGTGCCAGTCCCTGAAGGGTCGCGTCGGGAGGTCTTCTGGCCGTCCAAGAACAAACTGCCCAAACGCCAAATTCCTAATCCTTGGAAGCCGAGATGGGAAAGATGGGGGAGGGAGGAGAGAAAGTCCGTTTCCCCAGCCATCGGCCTCGCCCCCGAAACTGCCCACCCGCGCACGTCTTCGTGTCACTGTTGTGCCCCCTTTTCACAGATGGGAAAATAAACCGAGGTCTCTCCTTTCCCATCCTGTGAAGGAACTATGGGAATTTCCAACCCTCTCCAGCACCAGGGACCGGCCAGAAACACCAGTACTGACTGTCACCTAGGAGCAAGAATTAGGCGCCTGTGCTTTCCCTTAGGGACTCCTTCCGGAGGCTAGTACGGAGCACCGACTGGGAGCATTTATAAAGCACTTACAGCGTCCCCAACAATGGTTTGTATTGGGCCCTATCTGCACCAACTCTGAGGATTTATGCAGCACTTGCTGTCTGCCTACCCTACCCTGCAGTGTCTGGACACTCCGCTCTGTCCCTAGGCTGATGAAGGGCCTTTTTCCAAAGGAGCATTTATTGGGCACGGACTGCATACTTACTTAGCTATCAAGTGGAAGGGAGAAGGAAGCCAAGGTCAAGCTGGACCCCACCCTGACCTGAGGAGCTAAGGAAAACAGGTTCTAATCAGATTAATGCCTGCCTGTATGGAGCTGGGCAAGCCATGCCCACTCCCCGGGCTTCAGTGTCTCTTTCTGTTAAACAAAAGAGTGGGATTAGCAGTTCTTTGCTTGGAAATACCAATGGCAATTGAAGAGAAATGCATGTCTCCTCTCTTTAAAAAAATGTTAACATGAAGTTAAATGGAGTTTTAACTCATAAATGAATATGCATATATTACAAATGAAAAATATTTAACAGTTGACTCTTGAACAACGCAGGTTTGAACTGCACAATCCACTGATAGGTGGATATTTTTCAATAGTAAATACTACGGTACCACACAGTCCTTGTTTGGTTGATTCCTGGGATGTGGAGGAACTGTGGGTATGGAAGGCCGGCTATGAATTATAAACGGATTGAAACCCCCCCCCCCCCAGTTGTTCAGTGGTCAACTGTAATGGATAATTACATAGACCAGATGCACAAATATTAATTCCTTTCCTTAACAGCAGAATACAGGCCATAAACTTTATGACTTAGACTTCATTCTAATTTTTTCCTCAGTTTTCAAACATACTCAAATCGAGTCAACAATGACCCACAGCACAAGCAAGAAATATTTCCTTTGGTTGCAAGACCTGGCATTTAAAACTGGAAGATCCTCACTATGCGTACCCTGAGCTTCACAGACTTGATTGTTTCCATCTAGTCTTTTGATGTGTGTGACAAAGAACTAGTCTCTAGATTCTAGGACATATAAAGGGCATCTACAAATCAATAAGAAAAGGACAAACAATACACTAGAAAATGGACAGTAGACATGAATAGGTAATTCACGGCAGAAGTCACTTGAAATGGCCCATATGTATAATATATGAAAAGATAACTCAATCTCTTTATCAGGGAAATGCAAAATTAAAACAACAGATATGATTTCATATCTACTAGGTGTGATGTTTCATATTTTTACCGCTGGAGCTTAGTAGAGAGTGGGCACTCAGTAAATATCTGTCAGACTTTATAGCCTTTGTAGTCATTCTGGGTTATAGTTTCTAGGACATTTTAAATGGCCTCCCTGTAATTAAAGATGAAAATTAAGACAAAGAGATCCCATTCTTTGCTTATTAGATTGACAAAAAAAAAAAAAATTGCCAAGCCTCAGAATGTTTTCTCTCTCTCATTTTGTCTCTCTTTTTCTCTCAGTATATCTCTATGTATCTATCTGTCTATCTATCTATCTATCTATAATTTTTTCTAAAGTATTTGATCGTAGTTGCAGGTGTGATGCCCTTTCAATTAAATACTTCAGTATAAAATTTCTAAGAACAAGGACATTTTCTTACGTTCCTACCAGCAGAGTTTGAGGGTTCCAATTTCTCCACGTCTTCACAAACACTTTGTTATCTGACTCTTTGATTCTAGCCATCCTAGTGGGTGTGCCAATACTGTCCTTTTATTTCCTAGGAAAAGGAAATCCTAGGTCACGAGCTGCATTCCTTTATCAGGTCTTTTTGATCTCTTTCAATCTGGAACAATGTCTCCATCTTCCATTAACTTTCACGATCTTGATGTTTTCAAAGAGCACAGGTCAGTGCTTTGGAAGAATGTCCTTAAATTTGGGTTTATCTGATGTTTCCTCAAGATTAGATTTGGATTATGCATTTTGGGCAGGAATTCCACAGAAGTGACGCTGTGTTCTCCTCAGTGTATCCGGAAGCACAAAGCATTGGTTAATTCCAAATTGTTGGTATTAGCTTTGATCATTCGATTAAGGTGGCGTTTTCCAGGTTTCTCCACCGAAATGTACTCTTTCCCCTTTGTAATTAATAAGTATCTTGTAGGGACATACTTTGAGATTATGTATCTTTCCTATTTTTCGTCAAACTTCCACTCACCAGTTTAGCATCCATTGGTGATTCTTGCCTGAAGCAATTACTACTATGATGGTGGCCATATGATGATTTTCTTTTACATGTATAGCTGGGATTCTACTGTGAGAAAGAGCTTTCTCTTCTTCCCCATGTATTTATTTATTCATTTCTTTATTTGTATCAGTGTGGGACTCACAATTTACAGGTTAAAATCAGTTACAATCTTTTTAAAATTAATTTATTAATTAATTTATTTTTGGCTGCGTTGGGTCTTCGTTGGTGTGCGTGGGCTTTCTCTAGTTGCGGCGAGCGTGGGCTAGTCTTCATTGCGTGGCTTCTCTTGTTGTGGAGCACGGGCTCTAGGTGCGGGGGCTTCAGTAGTTGTGGCGCGCGGGCTTAGCTGCTCCATGGTATGTGGGATCTTCCCGGACCAGGGCTCGAACCCGTGTCCCCTGTATTGGCAGGTGGATTCTTAACCACTGCGCCACCAGGGAAGTCCCAGTTACTCTCTTTATGTAGTTATAAAAGTAGCTTAATTGAGATATAATTTACATACCATAAAATTCACCCAAGTTAGTTGTACAAGGCAATGGTAGTTAGTGTATTTATAGGCTTGTGCAGAAATCACCACAATCTAATTTTAGGATATTTCGATCACCCCAAAAAGAAACCCTGTGACTGTTAGCATTCACTCCCTATCTGTCCCTGACAGCCCTAGGCAACCACTAATCTCATTCTGGATTTGCTTATTCTGGACATTTCATATAAATGAAATCATACAATCACAAATCTTTTGTGTCTTGTTTCTTTCACTGAACATAATTTTTTAAACTGTGATAAAATACACATAACATAAAGTTTAGCATCTTAACCATTTAAAAAAAATACATTTATTTATTTATTTATTTTTGGCTGCATTGGGTCTTCGTTACTGTGCACGGGCTTTCTTTTTTTGCGGCGATTGGGGGCTACTGTTTGTTGCGGTGCACGGGCTTCTCATTGCGGTGGCTTCTCTTGTTGTGGAGCATGGGCTCTAGGCGCACGGGCTTCAGTAGTTGTGGCATGCGGGCTCAGTAGTTGTGGCTCGTGGGCTCTAGAGCACAGGCTCAGTAGTTGTGGCACACGGGCTTAGTTGCTCCTCAGCATGTGGAATCTTCCCGGACCAGGGCTCGAACCCATGTCCCCTGCATTGGCAGGCAGATTCTTAACCACTGCACCACCAGGGAAGTCCATCTTAACCATTTTTAAGTGCACAGTTCAGTGGCATTAAATATATTCACATTGTTGTGCAATCAACACCACCATCCATCTCCAGAACTTTTTTCATCTTTCCAAACTTAAACTCCATACCTGTTAAACATCAACTCCCCTTCCCTCTTCCCCCAACCCCTGGCAACCACCATTTTACTTTCTGTTTCTATGAATTTGGCTACTCTAAGTACCTCATGTAAATGGAATCATACAGTATTCGCCCTTTTGTGACTGGCTTATTTCACTTAGCATAATGTCCTCAAGGTTCATCCATATTGTAGCATGTGTCAGAATCTCCTTTTTTAAGACTGAATAATATTCCATTATATGTATATGCTACATTTTGTTTATCCATTCATCCATTGGTGAACACTTGGGTTGCTTCCACCTTTTGGCTATTATGAATAATGCTACTATGAACACAGGTGTACAGATGCCTCTCTGAGACCCTGCTTTCAATTCTTTTGGTTATATGTCCAGAAATGGAATTGCTGTATCATATGGTAATTCTATTCTTAGTTTTCTGAGGAACCACCATATTGTTTTCTGCAATGACTGCAGCATTTCACATTCCAACCAACAGTGCACAGGAGTTCCAACAAGGTTATCCTAACCAACCCTTGTTATTTTTTGTTATTTTATTTATTTATTTATTTTTATAGTAGTCACCCTAATGGGTATGAGGTGGTATCTCACTGTGGTTTGTTTTTTTTTAATTATAAATTTATTTGTTTATTTTAGTTTTGGCTGCATTGGGTCTTTGCTGCACATGGGCTTTCTTTAATTGCGGCGAGCGGGGGCTACTCTTTGCTGCAGTGCGTGGGCTTCTCGTTGCGGTAGCTTCTCTCGTTGCAGAGCACTGGCTCTAGGCACAAGGGCTTCAGTAGTTGTGGCACGCGGGCTCAGTAGCTGTGGCTCGCGGGCTCTAGAGCGCAGGCTCAGTAGCTGTGGCGCACGGGCTTAGTTGCTCCGCGACATGTGGGATCTTCCCGGACCAGGGCTCGAACCCGTGTCCCCTGCCTTGGCAGGCGGATTCTTAACCACTGCGCCACCAGGGAAGCCCCTCACTGTGGTTTTGACTTGTATTTCCCTAATGATTAGTGATGTTTATAATCTTTTCATGTGGTTATTGGCCTCATTTATATATATTCTTTGGAGAAATGTCTATTCAAGTCCTTTGCTCATTTGAAAATGGTTGTTGTTGTTGTTGAGTTGTAGGGGTTCTTTGTATGTTCTGGATATTAGCCCCTTATCAGATATATGATTTGTAAATATTCTTTCCCATTCCATGGATTGCCTTTTCACTCTGTTGATTGTGTCCTTTGATGCACAGAAGTTCTTAATTTTGACATAGCCGACTTACCTATTTTTTTCTTTTGTTGCCTGTGCTTTTGGTGTCATATCCAAGAAATCATTACTAAATCCAATGTCATGAAGCTTTCCCTCTGTTTTCTTCCAAGAGTTTTATAGTTTTAGGTCTACCATTTATATGTTTGATCCATTGTGAGTTAATTTTTGTATATGATATGACCCAACTTCATTCTTTTGCATGTGGATATCCAGTTTTCCCAACGCCATTTGTTTAAAAGAACTGTGATTATTTATTTTAATGCTCAAATTGTTCTAGTTTTGGCCAGTGGGAGTCTCTTCGAGCTGGCTCCTGTGTCCTTTTGGCATGTCTCCATCATTTTTTAAAGCACATCTTTCCTTTAGATCACATCAAGATGTTTCAGGCTCATCTTGTACTTTCCCAGTCCTGGCCCTGGACTCAGACATTTCTCCAAAGAAGCTTCGTTTTCTTTGAGTGGATAATGGCACTTAGGACACCAAGATCTGGGCACTAGAAGTGCTCATTGCTTCTGTAGTGTTGCTGATTCTGGGCCCTCTCCGTGGACAGAGTTAGGATATAATATGGATGCGTATATGTTGTGAATCCATATACACATATGTATGTAAATCCATACACACATCTATCTTTCTACTTATACATTAAAATCCATGAGTTCCTACTGACATCTACTGTACAATACCAATCCAACACCAGAGTGTTCATCCGAGCCTTTCTCTGTTTCCCTTTCTGTTTGTAACTCCCTTCTCCAACAGTGAGAAACCTGATTCTCATTAGCCACAAGAATTTTACTTATTTGCTCAGTCCTAAAGTACACATTCAGTAGTTTCAGATTCACTAACCTGATTCACTGTGGAAGAGAAGTCTACCAACTAGAGGTATTTGTTACAGTCCATTTTGTCTGTAGCCTGATGGATACCTTGTTCAAAAGTTACTTCAGTTTGGGACTTCCCTGGCGGTCCAGTGGTTAGGACTCTGTGCTTCCACTGCAGGGGGCATGGGTTCAATCCCTGGTAGGATTTTTTTTTTCACAGCTTTTAGAAAGTTTTTTATTGGTTGCAATGATATAAAATGCATCACTTGAATTCCCCCCTGTCATTAAGTGCTTGCTAGCAACAGCGTAAGAAAACTTTCTGTACATCTGACAAGCTCAAATGATTTATTTCATGCTGGAAGGGGAAAAATAGCAAACACCACTCTTAACTTGTCTGTCTATAATTAACCTCTCTCTCTCTCTCAAGGCTACATTGGTTAAAATCAATGGACAACCCCTTTTGTATGTCAATTTGTAAATTTTAATGTTTTCATCAGAATAGTCTTTTATATCACTCTCCAACAAGAAACAATAAAATTACGAACAGCAAACTTCAATACAAGAACACTCTCCAGATTAACAACTCAAACAAAATGTAAATCACGTATAACACAATTGAAGCGTCCAAAACAATTTAAATAATTTTAAATATTTTATTTTTAAACTGCTACAAACGCTTTATACAATATTTCAACATAAAGTCCCCATAACAGAAATGTAACAAAATGGGAATGATAGTGAAAGGGTTAAAGTGGCACAAATTCACCAAACAAGTATTAAACTACAAATTTTAAGAGGTAGATTACTTTTAAAGTTGAGAACAACAACAACAAAAAAACCACGAATAAAACAGCCATTTCCCATCAACTCAGTCATTAATTAGAGGGAAGGCATATAATAATGCATGGAGAAACGATACTTGTATACTCAGATATAGGCCAATTCGTTGGGTTTTTAAAATCTCTATTAGAGACTGATGTGTAAAACCTGATAAGTAAATTCATTTACCCTTAGGTGTAGACATACATCTATACAGGCCTGTGATGTATCCCGGGCACTGATATATTGCTACCGTCTCTGATAATGTAACAGTTCTAAATTAGTGCCAGATAATAATCTGAGAGGATAACGTCCATTTGGATATATAAACATGACACTGGAAGAGGCATAAAAAAGAGTCCATATCCAATCTGGTTTCCTCTCCATTATGCTGGCAATCGGCTTGTGATAAAAAACAACAAACAAACAAACAACAACAACAAAAAACAGGCCAAGAAAGAAGCTAAATGCCTCCGTCTACAATTCCTTTAAAGGAAGGCATCAAGAGCTGGTGTGACCAAAACATTATAAAACGAGTGCATCAGAATCCGTCATCCCTGAAATCTACAACAAACTATTGATAAAACAGCGAACTTGCTTTGCAAGATTAGGTTCAACTCATTCCTTTCTCTGCTCTGTGCCAAAAGCCAGGGCCACGCTCAGGTCTGAGTTACCAGTCCCGTGAAGAGGAGCCGGGTCAGCTAGCCCGTCCTATAGCGCCCTCCTCTGTGCATGTCAATCACCTGCGAGCCCAGCACATGTGTTGGGCGCCGGCGAAGAAGCAGATGCTTGACTCTAACCAGGGCAACAAGAAGCCCGCTGGCAATCAGCTGTGTGTTAGGGTTTCTGAGTCAGCTTCAACTGGTCTTGCAAGCTTGGTAGATTTCATATGCTTTGCCGTAGTGCTTATCCTAAGTTGAGCATGCATTATCTTTATTTAGTCAATTAAGGTTTGTTTTGTTTGGAGGGCTTTTCTACAGGAAGTTCCTAGAAAGTAAGAAGACTGAAGATCAATGACAACATAACACAACCTTATGTGAACTGACCATGTTAAAGAAAAGGTGGGAAGACCATGGGACAAATGTTAAGACAGCAACAGGATGACTCGGAAGGTGTGTGGGAATGTGGGTGTCCCACGCGAAAGAGACATGCTGGGAGGGACACAGACAGTCTCCTTGGAGTGATGTGGCCCAGATGGTATGTGAGAAATCAGCACCATTTTGTTTTTTTAACCAATTTCATGGTAAATGGAAAAGCTTGGTCTGGAATTTCGTTTTGCTTCTCCATCACTTATTTACATGTCCTTAACTGGCTGCAGTGGGAATATAGTATTAAACAACAACAACAACGAAAGCGGCTCTAAAAGCAGCACTGAAGAATGTAAAAACACCTTGGGATTTACAAAGATCAAAGATGGGTAAGAAGGGAGTAGAAAATGTACCTCTTTCCTTATCTTTTTGTCTTACAGTCCATGGAAATGAGCCCTCAGCAACAGCTCTAAATGCAGTCCCACCGACAAGCCACAGGTGGGCTCCAACCCAACCCGTGGAAAGTGAGCCCGACACAGCGTTCACTGGATTAAGAGCTGTAACAGGAGAATCTAGTCGGTGATATGCCTCTGCGGCTTTGTCCTAAGAAAAGGATTTGGAGCACATGCCTTTTTCACACCCAGATTGGCACAATGGCTTGTGCTACAGGAAATGACCAAATGGCAAATTCTGCTGAGCTCTCAGTGTAGAATGGAAAACTGACGTCGTTCTCACGGCTGACTGCAAGTGTATACTTGAAAATGTGGAATCCTAAACTGGCATTTGAATGTAAAACGTCTGAGTGCTGAGGACTAGCCCTTAATCACAGTTATGATGAAACACACAGGAAAAGGGTGTGCTGCCAGTTCGGGGATAAGTCCTCGAACATGCAATGGGGCAAGGACAGCGAAATCACTGAAAACCAAAGTGAAAGTGGATATTTCCAAACCTGTGCTATGAAATCACCCCTGAATAAAATTTACAAATAGAAATATACTGAAAAGGGAAGAAGACTAGTTAAAACAACTCCTTGCCAGTGTAATACAACAAACATGGGAAAGGACGAAGCCTCCACTAAGAGCCCTGGGCTGACACCGATGGACCATCACATCCCCAGGCCTGCGCCTAGGATCCCGGCTTTATACCAAATTCACTACAAGGTACTAAGACGACCACAACTCTCTGAAGAAACTCCCACTCTTCTGCCCAGATGATCAAAATATGATGTCCCACTGAACGCTCATTTTGTAATTCCCAAAAATTCTTCCCAAGTTTATGGTCATGGAAGCCTGCTGCTACCATCTACAGTCAGAATAATACCCGTGTCTTCTTAACTGATTCTTCCTTGTTTCCTTTTAGGCCAAATTTCATTCCAGCAATGTTAACTTTCAAACAAAGCAAAATAATTAAAACTAACTGGAGCAAAGAATAGAGACACAATTTTATTAGGCACTTCAGTCCTTTGCAGTCTTAAGGGTTCTTCAAAAGCACTGGATGAACTTCACTCAGAGAGTTTTCCTTTATAGTAAGTTAATTTTTTCATATCAACTTTACCCTTGAACTGTATAAATGGGATCCGGTACAAAATAAGTGATTCTTTCAGATACTATCAGAAACAAAGGAGAATACACATATACATTCTAAAGCATCAACCACCTGGGAAATGTGTTTTAGTACAGCTGTGAAAACGATGGCATGTTCTGGGTTCTTTAACCTTGAAAAGGACGGTTCAAGATATTAAAAAAAAAAGTTACTTGAGTTAGTTCTTCCTGGTTGCCTTCAGTGAAGCTGTGTTTGAAATATGATTAAGGTTCTTTTGTTTCTGTCTGTATTCCATTTTAGGATTTTACCCCATCCTTGTTAACTTCATTTATTTTTTTAAGTACGTGAAACATTAACATGGTTTCAAAAGTCAGAACTTTATCAACAAGTATTTTGTTGTGACAACAAGAAGTGTCACTTCTCTGTCCCATTTCTTCTAGCTGGCCCTCACCCAGACCTCTAGGCAACCAATCTCAATATGTGCTGGTTTAGCCTTCGTATGTTTCTTTTTTGTAAAGGTAAGCAAATATACATATGTTTTCTTATATCATCTTGTTTATTACACGAAGGGTTGCATACCCTTTTATGCACTTGGCTTTTTTCCACTTAACAGTATGTCCTGGAAATCACTCCTCATCCACCCATAGCTTTCTTCCTCGATCTTTTTACAGCTGCATAGGACTCCCTTGTGTGACTGTACCACCGTTTATTCGACCACTGTCTATGTATAGGAACTGACATTGTTGCCAATATTTTGCAATTATCAATCATGCTGCAGTGAATAACCTTGTGCATATGTATTTTCACATTGTCGGAGGTGTATCTTTAGGGCCAATCGCTGGAAGTGGGATTGCTGGGGCAAAAGAGAAACACGTATGCATTTTTGTTACATGTCATATTCCCTGGCATTGGAGTTGTAAAAAGGACATTTTTAAAAGCACGAAGAAGAAAAGCTGCTATTCACAAGAGAAACCAAACAGTCTTTCTTGCTGCCATTCAATGGTCCATGTTGGTTTTAAGATTGAGGGATTTAATTTCACAGAGACTGGTTTTAACAGAGTGATTTAATTTCACCAACATTGTCGGAGCCTCTGCGGGTGGCTGCACCCTCCCCCACAAACCTGATGCTGCTATAAGAGCCGCTCATTTCCCAGAGGCAGCAACTGAGGTCACATGTGATAAGCCACATGAGGGGCCATCTTGGACAGGCGATTCAAAGCCTGTCTGAGCTCTAGGCGATTTTAGAAATTAAGCATTTGTTTCTTTGTGAGATCCCAGATCTCCCAGAAAATCTGATTAAAGCCCTCTCCTTAGGAGCACACTGAGAAAGAGAAAAGCAGGCCCCATATCCAGGAGCTGGCGTCCAACTCACAAACAGAACTTGGTGTCCTCCCGTTGAATGTGAACAGTTTTATAGCACATCAGCCTCAGACAAGGCCACTCTGCAGCTGCCATAGATCAAGACAAAAACAAGACCACTCCATAATCACGTCAGAACACAGACAGAGCGTGAGGATTGTCCGAGCCACAAAAATGACCAAGTGGTCCCCTAACCTGGCTAATATGCTGCTTCTTTACCAATTACAACTTTAGCCTCACTTTAATCTTCCCTCTTTCTAGATAAGATTTACTGATACGCAATCACAGAATCACTCCACTTCCAATCCAGAGCAAAGCCCTGCTTCCTTAAACCCTCCCCCGAATCACCTAACACCAGCCCAAATCCTAGAAGAAATCCCCTCTAGCACCCTCTTACTAAGACACCCCACGGTTCCCCACAGTGTGAGCTGTCTCTTGCTGCAACGAGCAGTCAACCCAACTTGTTCAAGCACAGGCGTATTCCTGGGGGTCTTTGGCTGGAGGGCTTTGACAGTACTTACAGAGTTCGCTGAAAATTCAAGGGCTCCTTGAAACCTCTGGTCCACAGGCTCTTAATTAAATGGCTTTGTGCCTAGAGCATCAGTAATGTCATTAAATAGATGGAAAAAGTGAGGTCTAGACAGATTAAGTGACTTCCTCAAAGTCCCCCCCAGAGTTGGTAGCTGGGTGGGAACTGGAAACCATGGTGGCCGACCCAAAGGGTTTCATCTTCCCTGGTCCAGCTGCTCTGGGTCGCAGAGCCTGGTCCCTCACAGACCCTGTCACCAGGAGCATGCCTTATTCCCATCTCTCTGCTTCCCTTCTCATACCTCCCTGCCTTTGCCCATGCCATGCCCTCTGCCTGGAATGCCCTTCCTCTGCTTCTCACCCTTGAGCTCTCCTGATTTCCCTTCAAGATCCAGCTTGGTATCACCTGCGAGGTGGGGGAAACCTTTCCCGCCTCCTGTCTCTGGCACTCCCACACCCTGGGCTGACCCTCCCTTCATAAGCCTTGTCACACAGAAGCTCCTGTCTCCCCACTAGGCAGGGCCTGCACATCTGTTCTGTCTGGGGCCCCCAGTGCCTGTGCTGGGCTTCGCTGGGCTGGGCTTCCAGGGGATGTCCAGGCAGGGCTGACTACAGGACTTCGTCAAGCAGCTGACTAGTGTGGGTGAAGGAGGGGAGGTGCTGCTGACCTCTGCCTGCCTGGAGCACGCTTGGAATGGGGCTGCCAAGAACACTCTCTGGATCTGGGGGGACACTGACGCTCACCCTGCAGTCAGTCCTATTGCCCTCAGCTTCCTGCCCCACCCCACCTGCAGGCTGCTGCTCCTCCTGTTCCTTCCAGAGCCCGCTTGGGCCTCTCCATAGCTCCTGGCTCCCCAGGGCCCCCTGGTACACTGTCCCTTACCCTGGGCCCCTCTGGTGCCCCAAGATCTGACTGCACCGACCTCATGTCGAGCTGTTAAAGCTGTGGGCTTTTCCTAACTGGGCCTGACACCTGGAAGGCTGCAGCACGGGGGTTTGTTCAGACACCGAGCCCCATCCCCCGCCAGGGATGTCATCCCTATGGCACATCCTCCACTGTCCTCCTGGCTCTTGGTCCCTGTGAAAGACAACGCCGTCCCACAGAGCCAACAGAGCCCAATGCTCCTGACAAGGGGCCTCGGATGGTTTCTTAGATAAAAATTCAGCTACACTCAGGAGATTTCAGAAGCTGCTTCCGTCGAGGAAATTCTTAGAGCCCCAGCTAGGAGTGGCCTCCACTTCCTGGTTAGAGATGCTCACCAGCACAGCTGCCCAGCGCTCCCCTCCCTCCTCTTCCCTTGGAGATACGGCCGTGCATCCTGCAAGCCCCCCAGCTCTGCAGAGCCGGGTACGTTGGGATGCACATGCCTAATGCCCCCAACCATGCTGGGTCCCTCACACATGTCCCCAGAGCACGTGGCATGAACCAGAGTTCACGATTGCATCTGCACACCAACCAGTCGTCTATGCATCCATCCGTCGTCCACCTGTCCGTCCATCTCAGAGACAGTTCCCACAAAGGCATCCTGAGATTTGGAGTCTTTTTGTTTCTTTGAATTGCAGGCTGGATTTGACACACATGGCTCCTTGGGGCCTGGGGCAAGAGTGGGCTGGCCACCCAAAGGTCTCTGGCTACACTCTCTGGGTGCTGGCTCTTTTGCTCAAATGTCACCCCTGGCTTCCCAGGGTCAGGAATGAAAGGTCCCTCCCCCTCTTTCCAGTGTCAACTTCTGCCTCGGCCCTTCATCCACCTGATTCTTCAACCATACTCATCTCTCTTACACCTCCCCAAATTTACCCATGCTGTGCCCACTTCCAGGAATGCCCTTCCTTCTCCTCTCTCTTGGGGTTTCCACAGAATTGATCACAGAATCATGCAGTGAGGTATGCCCGTGGATGTCTCTCCAGCTAGACCGGGGGCTGCTTAAAAGCAGGGGGTGGACATGATTCATCTCTGTGCTCCCAATGCATGGTATGGGCTGGATCCATAACGGTCTCCAGTTAGGTGTGTGAGTGGATGGATGGGTGGATGGATGAGTGGATGAATGAATAGGTGGGTAGGTGGGTCACTGATGGGTGGATGAATGGGTGCAAGGCTAGGTGAGTGGTTGGGTGATGGGTGAGTGGGTGGGTGGATGAATGAATAGGTGGGTAGGTGGGTCACTGATGGGTGGATGAATGGGTGCAAGGCTAGGTGAGTGGTTGGGTGATGGGTGAGTGGGTGGGTGGAAAAGCGGGTGATGACTGTTCTAATGTTTTGACCTGCCCTATCTGCTTCCTGGAGCCTCCCGTCTGACCCTCCCACACAGAACTTACCTGTAATCATCCAGAAGAACAGACCTCCCTCTTTAGGAAGCTCCTTCCTCAGTGTTAGAAATTGATGCTTGATGAATACACATCTACTCAACAGCTTTGGAGCAGAACTGAAGTGACAGGTTGACAGCTGGACAGACAGAGCCCTCAGAGGAAGGGAACAGAAGTGCCTGGGAGGGCCATCTGCCTTGCATGGAGACCTAAGATAGGAAAGAGATTTCCCTTTCCTCCTGGGCTGCCTTGGGGCCTCTAGATTCACTGTGTACTTGGAAGTCTCCCCAGAGACCTCTCCTTCCTATTGCCACACTGCCCTAAATTCCACCATTAGATTAAATCGTTTCCAGTGAGGCTTTGCCTTCTTCAGATAGCCTCTGCCACAAACACGTTCACCGCTTCTGGAAGACATTGACACTTTAGTATAAAATACCTGTCACGAGAGGCAGAATTTCTGGTGGCTGAGAGAGATGAGGTTTACTGAGTCCATCCCTCAGCCCCTGCAAGTTCCCCAGGCAGGCCTCAGCAGTGACCTAAGGACCAAAATCTCCTCTACATTAGCCTTGCGCACCTGGGCACTTGGGCTCTTGGCCGACTCTGCCTCTCAGCCTGCTGAGCAGCTTCCTTATTGTGGAAGGGCGTGCCTTTCCCCTTCTGGTCTGCAGTGCTTTATCTCTGAAAGCAGGGCCTGGGGTGGGGGGGGGAGCTTCAGTTTCCAGCTGTTATGCTCTTGGAGACCATCTGTTCCTCCCTAAGAGGTGGCTGCAAAGGTCCTTAGCAGCCAATTCCCAATTCCAACGTGCCCATTGTGCAGATGGAGAAACCAAGGCCCCAAGAGGTGACTTCCCCCAGGGAGCCCCACAGTCACCTGATGGGAATTCATCTTTCCTTGTGCTCCTCCCCGCTTTGTCCTCTGGGCCCCAGGATCCCCTGGGTGGTAGCCACAGGGGTTCCAGAGAGAGTGAGCCAGACACATCCTCACTGGCCAGGGATCTGACTCACTGATCCATCACCCAGGGAGCACTTGCTAGGTGTCTTAGCCCAGGATGGAGAAGCTGGGCCCTGCTAGGCCAGCATCTGGAAGGGGTCCCAAGCATCCTTTCTAAGATGTTTGCCATTGGAAGTTCTGCAAACAAACAGACCTAATGACTGGCAGCTGACATTTATTTAGTCCTTGCTCTGTGCTGGACTATTTAAAGAGCTTCTCATTCATTATCTCGGTTAATCTGCTCCGCACCACTGTAAGGCAGGAACCATAATTACCTGCATTTCATCGATAAGGCAGCTGAGACTCAGCTGTTGAAACAACCTGCCTGAGAATAAAGCCCTTCCCACTGGTGTCACCAGCCCAGCAGCCCAGGATGGCAAGGGGGCATTTCAGCACCTGTGTGTCCTGAATAAGTCCAACACAACTGGCACTGTCCAGGACGGGGATGGGGAGCTGGCTGTGCCTTAGATCTGAATCAGGGCACAGCACTGAAGGTGGGAACCAACAGGGGGGCCCTCACCCCAGAGGGTCATTCCACATCCTCAGGGTTGGGGGGTGTTACAGCCCCCCTTTTCCACACCCTGTGCAAAGCACAGCCCCTCCCCCTCCAGGAGCAGGGCAGAGCCCAGGATGGCCTGGATTCAGCTGTCTCCCCACCCCAGCCCCTGAGGCTCCCTTCACGCAAGACCCTTCCCCTCTCACCTCTGTACCTTATGTGTACTATGACCTGGCAGATGCGGTTAAAGAAAAAGTTCCAAAATGGTAATGTCACGACTCATACACATATAAAGTAAACACACGTCAAAGATTTTACTTAGGGCTTTTAGTAATGAGAACTGCTAAGACGTTACAATCAGCTCAAAGGAGAATCCGCAGAATAGATATATATAGATGAATTTGCCAACTGATGCCCTAGGATATTTGGAGTCATCCTTTCTACAGGGTAGAAAGCACTCGTATCTTGACAGGACAAAATTCACTTGCATGTTTAATAATGGGACTTCTCAGTTCTGCGCATGTTAACTACTGTCTCTATAGAGTTTCAAAATGGCCCAGCCAGAGACAAGGGTGCTGCCCCTGTGGATCAGATAAGCCATAAATGTCCCCTAGACACACGAGTGTTCCATTGAAACGACACCTGGGAATAGTTCTGCCCATTTAAAAGCCTCCCACAGTTTTTCCTGACAATGTATAGCACTGAACTAGACATTGGCTGAGACTTTTTGCAGCTCAGAGGCCTTCTTGGGTTAAGGCATGCCCAGCCCCTGTGGTTATATCCGCTTTCTGACTCATCTATCTCCTCACTTCTTTGCTTTTGAGACCTGGACGCTGAGGGGCGCCACTAGCTCACCTAGGACGTTTGTGAACTTCAGGAAAGGACGCCCCTTCCTCCTGACGGACATGGCCCCAGGTCAGGACCCAGGGATGCAAGAGGAGCCCAGGCCGCATCTCCGTCCCCACTTGCCTCCTTGGCCGGGTGTCCCTGGTCAGGGCACAGCCTGCCCAGCTGTGCACGGTGGCCTGCTGCCCCAATATTATACAGTCAGTAGTAGCGACCCCCTTACTAAAAGGATCTAGAAGAAAGCGATCAGCTTGGGGTTGAGGTGGGGGCCCTGACACTACACCTGAGGGGCTTTTTTGGGGTGAAGGGCTAGGGTGCTGAGACTAGAAGGGAGACCTCTCTGCTCTCTGCAAACCTGCTGTACACTTGGGCCAGCCTTGGAATTCAGGAGCAGCAGTCCCCCTGCCCAGCCAGAGCCAGGAGGAGGGTTGGGGGTCCCTGTGCCTCCCCCTCTCTGTCTGGGCAAGTTGGTGGGGGACTGGGGCTGGCGGTGGAGCTGCCCCCTCCTAGCCCAGGGTGGCTGGCCCGCCAGGCCTGGCCTCCCCACTGCTGACAGGCCAGCGGGCATGGCTCCCTCAGCCCATTTCCGAGCCTTGCCCCATGAGGAAGGGTGTGAAGACTCAAAGGTAGCAGAGGAGCAGGACAGGGGCCCAATGCTGGGGAGCCGCTCTTCTGCCCGCTCACTGTCCGTGGGCTACTCTTTCAGGCTAAATGCTTCCCTGGGCCTGGGCTGCAAGCAGGCAAGCCATTTGACAGCAAAGAATACTGAGGCCCGGGAAGGATGGTGGCTTACCTGGGCCCCAGTGGCCCTGGGAACCCTAAACAGCTTCCTAAGTGTAAGCTGCCCATTCCAGGGACAGATCAACAACTCCCCCACCTACCAACCTTAATCCATCTCTAGGCCCCTCCCAGGCCTGGCCTCTGGGTCTCCTACAAGCGATGAGAGAGCCAGATGCGGCTTCCTGACCGAGTGAACACTGCCTTCCTGCTCCTAGGCCTTGGCCTTCTGAGTCAAGGCCTTTGCCTTGACTTCTGTCTCCCTTTTCCTGTCCCTGCATGTCCAGGCCCTCCCTTGCCCTGGGCCCTCTTCCCTGCACCTTCCTACCCCACCCTCTAGGAAGCCTTACCTGAGTCTCTGCTCCCTGATCTGAGCAGCTTGCTGGCACTTCTGCTTTGTATCATGGAGGCTTATAAGCATTGCTCATCTTTCCTGGAGTCTGGAGTTTGGTCACATCGTCTCCAGGGTGCCAGAGCCCACCACTGTGCTCAACTCGGCTGAATGAAGGAAGGGGCGGTTTCCCAGCTCTAGCTTTGTCCCAAGTAACAAGGTTGGAGAAAAGCAAAACGGTCCTGAATTCCACTCCCCGGCCTCTGCCAAAACCTGGATTCCTAGAGAAAGCACATTTCTTGGTTTCTCTTACAATCCCCAGCCGGGTGTAGGTGGAAGGGAAGCAGCACGCCCGTCCCCCACACAGATGCCATAAGTGTGCCCCCAAGGAGACATGTGCACAGACACCAAGATCCAAGCTCATGGGCACATCTGAACACCTGAGCACATGCCATGCATGGGCCCCTAGGGATACACGTATACACATGCCCTTACCCAGGCCCATGTCCACACATGAAACCATGCACACACATGTGCATGGGCCCCCAGAGTTGTACATGCACAGACAGTGAGGCCCAGGACTGTGGGCACACCTGCACCCATCCACACACACACAGGCACATTTATACAGGGCCCATGGACCAATATGCACCTGTGTACACACACATTTATGGGTGCCCGGGGTACGCGTGCACAGACATCACAGTCCAGGCTCCTGGGCACTTGTGAGTCCATACAAACACAGATGTGCCTTCACGAACCCCCCCAGGGGACATGAGCACAGACGGCCAGGCCCAGGCCGATGGAAATAACTCCAGCCATGCCTACACACATGCCCAGGCCCAGGCTCTCAGCGGTACGTGCTTACTGACACCCAGGCCCAGCCCCATGTGTGCACCTGGTCAATCACACTGGCAAATGCACCGGCACCCGGGGTACACAAGCACAGACACTACACACACAAGCCTGGGCCAATGGGCTCCTCTGTACCTGTGCACTTACACACAGCCACGCATGTGCACCCTAGGGTACGCCCATACACACACAGACACAAACACTCAGGCTTGCGCCCATGGTAATAGGGGTTTGAACACGAAATCTCCTGCATGAGCACATCCCGGTGTGTGTACACTAGTGCTATTCACATGCACCCTGATCAGGGTACAGGCCCCCGTGTCCCTGCTGGGCTCATCTGCACCCTAGCATCTCCACAGGTGCACACTCGCACCTGTGTAATGCACGTACACACCTGCACCCAAACCAGCAAAGCCTGAATGCACATGCATGTACCACATATGCGTGCACGTGTGAACACTGTAAATGTGCACACACAGACATAAGCACACCAGGCACGCATGCAAATAATTTCACACGTGCTGGAATGCACACTGTGCACACACACGTCCATGTGGGCGTGCACACCCAATCACCCTTGGAAGCTTTCAATCACCAACTCTGCCTGGCTGGTAATTGCTTTCAGCTCCTGCGTCTGGCAGAACCTTCTTGTGAGATGCGGTCTGTGATCTATGATCCACCCCAGCTTTCCCCAGCCCCTGCCACCTAGAGAGATTCAGACATTTGTCCCTAACCTTGGGCTGCCACCAAGCCTGAGACGACACCATTACAGCTACTCTCCCAAACCACGGCACCAGTGCCTCTGAACTGCATACGTGTTATGTGGGAGAACAGCCTGGCGTGAACCAGGTTTGGGTGGGGCTTTAGAAGGAGGCTTAGGGCGGTTCTGAAAACTCCCCAAACAATTCTTTTTTAAAAAATTTTTTTATTACCCCCAACAATTCTTACTCATCTTGCAGTGTGGCTGAGGAGGTCCTGTGGATACAGCCCCCAGAATCCGATCTGTGGGAGTGCTGTGGATTTCACCCTGCGTTTCTCTGGCTACACATCCCCTCTCTGAGCTTCAGAGCCCCGTTCAACTAGACAGGGAGACCGTGCTGAATTTTCGTTCTTTCACTTGAATGCCCGCTGTCCTCAGACATGGCCAAGATGAGTCTCCTGGAGTCAGATCTGAAACTGAGAGGCAAAGTATTAGTTTGCTCAATGTATTAGGGCTGCCATAACAAAATACCACTGACTGGGTGGCTTAAACAACAGACACATTTCCTCAAAGTTCTGGAGGCTGGAAGTCCAAGATCAAGGTGCCATTCGAGTTGGTTTCTGGTGAGGCATCTCTTCCTGGCTTGCAGATGGCCACCTTCTCACTGTGTCCTCACATGGCCTTTCCTTTGTGCACGTATGCATGGAAAGAGCTCGCTGGTGTCTCTTCCTCTTCTTATAAGACTCCCCCCAGTCCTATTGGATTAGGACCAACTCCTATGACCTCATTCCTCATTTAATTATGACCTCCTTAAAGCCCCCATCTTCAAAAACAGTCACACTGAGCGTTAGGCCTTCAACACATGAATCTGTAGGGGGACACAGTTCAGGTCCTAACAGTCAACAAACAAAGCGCTACCTTGAGCTGTGGCAGGATGGCTACGGCTCCTCCTCTTCCTCAGATGCGTTCCTGAGACGTGTCTGTGCAGAAACCAGATGGAGAGGAGGAGTAACAACAGGCACGATCACAGCCCGTCCTGTAGCCATAGAATTCCTTACTGCTTGCAAAGTACTGCACTTAAAAAAAAGTCATATTTACTGAGGTATATTTTACATACAGTAAAATGTCTCCTTTGTAGCATATAGTTCTCTGAGGCTTGACAAACGAAACTAGTTGGTTAACTGCCACTAGTAGGAGAGAAGTTCTCTCACTTCAAAATAGTTCTTTGTGTGGCCACGCTGAAGTCAGCCCCTCCCTCCACCCCTAACCCCTCCCTGGCAACCACTGATCTGTGTGCTATCCCCCCAGTTTTGCTTTTTTCCAGAACGCCATATAGGTGGAATCGGACAGTATGTAGCCTTGTTATTCAGGCTCCTAGTGCATTTGAGGGTCATCTATGTTGGATGCATCAGTAGTTTGCTTTTCATTGCTGAGTAGTAAGTGAGGATGTATCAGTTTCTTTATTTATTTGCCAGCAGTTGAAAGACACGTGGGTTGTTTCCAGGTTGGGGTGATTGCAAACAAAGCTGTTACGGATATTTGTGTATAGGTTTTTGTATAAACATAAGTTTTCATTTTCTTGGATAAATACCTATGAGTGGGATTGCTGGGTTGTGTGGTAGGTGTATGCTTCACTTTATAAGAAACTGCCAAACTGTTTTCCAAAGTAACTTAACCATTTAACATCCCTACCAGCACCATAGGAGAGTTTCAGCCTCGTCAACACTTAGTATGGTCAGTCTTTTTAAGTTTCACCATTCTAATAAGTGTATAATGATATCTCATTGTGGTTTTAATTTGCATTTCTCTAATGATTAATGATGTTGAGCGTCTTGTCACATGTTTCTTTTTTTTTAAAATTCAAAGTTGGAGAATTCCCTGGTGGCCCAGTGGTTAGGGCTCTGCGCTTCCACTGCAGGGAGCACGGGTTCACTCCCTGGTGGGGGAACTAAGATCCTACATGCTGTGCAGCATGGCCAATAAATAAAATAGGCTTTAAAAAAATTGAAAGTTGTTTCCTCTCCTATCCCATGAGCATCCATCCAGCTGCCTGTCAACTGTTAAGATGCATGACTGCGGGCTTCCCTGGTGGCGCAGTGGTTGAGAATCTGCCTGCTAATGCAGGGGACATGGGTTCGCGCCCTGGTCTGGGAAGATCCCACATGCCGCGGAGCAACTAGACCCGTGAGCCACAACTACTGAGCCTGCGCGTCTGGAGCCTGTGCTCCACAACAAGAGAGGCCACGATAGTGAGAGGCCCGCGCACTGCGATGAAGAGTGGCCCCCGCTTGCCGCAAATAGAGAAAGCCCTAGCACAGAAACGAAGACCCAACATAGCAATCAAGCAATCAAGCAATCAATAAATTAAAAAACTTAAAAAAAAAAAAAAGAAAAGAAAAAAAAAAAGCTCCAAACTTTATAAAAAAAAAAAAAAAAAAAAAAAAGATGCATGACTGCTGTCATAAACGCCCATATATAAGAGAGACTGACTGACCTTGACATCTTCAGGGTAACGCATTTGCCTTTGCTTAAAACTTCTTGCTCCCTGCGCTGTAGCCAGTACCTCTCTTGACACCTTTATATAAAAGATCTCCAAAATTTGCACCCCAAGCAAGCCACCCATGGATAAAAAACGTGTACCCAGGATCAAAAAGTTGGCCCGGACGGGTCAAGGATTCAAGTCCACCCCTTCAACTTTCAGCTTAGTGCCTACATAGTGCTTAACTTCCTGCATAGTGCCTGTTTGCCCATGGATACAGCATTAAGCTTGTGCTTTAAGACCCCAGCAGCGGTTCTCATCCCTTTGGTACACAACTGTCCACCAGAAGCCATCAAAAGCCACATTGCATTCATGCCTGGCACCCATGCCAAGAGCTGTCTCGTACCTTCTAAAGACCTCACATGTTTATTTGCCATCTGTATTTCCTCTTTGGTGCAGGATCTGTTCAAATCTCTTGCCCATTTTTTAATTGGGTTGTTGGTTTTCTTATTATTGAATTGTGGGAATTCTTTATATATTCTGGATACTGGTCCTTTGTCAGGTAATGCATTTTGAAAATATTTTCTCCCAGCCTGTGGCTCATCCTTTCACTTTTGCATTATACATTTATATCTATTATTTTGATTCATTTATACTTTCAGCAAGTATTTATTAAGTGTGCCATGCACTGCTCTAGGTACTAAAAACACAGAAGAGAACACAACAGGCACAAACACCTGTCTTCAGGGACCTCCCATGCTCAGTATTATTCAGTAGGCAATGGAAAACACTAAACTAACATGTTGGATATTCTACTTGTCCCCTCACCCCCGGCAATCCATTCTCCCTCCTTCCCCGTCCTGCCCTGTGTCCCCGTGTGGACTTCATCAGCCATGCTCTGCCCCACCTGGCTTCCAGCTGGGTTGGCCAATGAGAGACCCCGGTAGGTGACTGGACAACACAAGGACAGAGAAAGCCAGGTGTTCACTGGCTGGGGCTGGGTTCCAGCTTCTCCTGGGTTTCGGGAACACTGTTCCCTTTCCTGCCCCTTCAGGCCTAGGAATGGTGGCAGCACCCCTCTGATGCCAGTCCCTGGGTAGCTCAGCAACCTTACTGGTCTCCTGAACTCTCTGCACCTCCGTAATGGTCCCTTCATTCAGGTCTCTTCGAAATTCCACCTGTGTGTGCTTTGTGTCCCTCCACCCCCACTGCAGGGCCCTGGCTGACTCAACAAGTAGATATATAACATACTATTAGGATGTACTAAGTGCTATGAAGAAAAACAAAGCAGGATGCAGGGATACAGAGGTGCTATTTTGGGTAGTCAGGGAAGGCTTCCTAAGGAGATGATCTTTAAGCAGAGAAAAGAAAACGAAGGGGGAAGCCATGAAGCTGTGAACGATGTACATATCTTGGGACGAGTGTTCAAGCAGAGGGGAAACAGCAGGCGCATAGGCCCTGAAGTGGGAATAATGCTTTGGTGTGTTTGAGGAACATCAAGGAGGCTAGTGTGGTTGGAGAGAATAGGTGAGTAGAGATGCTGGAGAGATTGGCAGGGCAAGAATTATTATACTCATCTGCCAAAGGCGGAAACCCAGGGCCCAGGGAAAGGCAAGGCTGGCCTGAGGTCCCACAGTGAGGTCATCTTCATTCAATCCCCATGACTTCTCCCCAATATATCCTGTGTTTCTGGGGAACAGGAGGAGGGCTACCATATGCCCCAGAGAGAATGTACAGCCCCCTGGGGAGGCCTGTCAAGTGGTTATGGTCCTGGCTCCTGGGGCCCCTGCCCTCCATGGCTCAGCCTGATCTCTGGTCTGACTTAAGGACTCCAGTCTGTCCTCACAGCAGCCAGAGGGTCCTTTTACAACCCAAGTCAGCCCACGGCTCTGCTCAGACCCCTGCTCTGAGATCTCTCTCAGAAAAAAAGCCAAAGTCCTCCCCGTGGCCAGAGAGGCCCTACAGAACCAGGCCCCGTAACCTCTCCGACCTCACCTCCTGCCACTCGCGCCTCGCTCACTCTACTCCCGCTCCACTGGTCTCCTCACTCTACCTCAAATGTGCCAGGTATGCTCCTGCCTCAGGGCCTTTGCACAGGCTTTTCCCCTTTGTCTGGATTACTCTTTCTCTAGATGTAACCCCTCCTGGGGTCACACTGACTGGTGTATGGATCCTCCCAGGGTCACGTAGCCTGGGGTGTGGCCACTCCTGGGATCAAACAGATGACGGTGTAGACATTCATGAGGTCACTAGACTTGGGTGTAAGCAATCCTGGGGTCACACTGATTGGGATGTGGACCTCCTGGGGTCACACACTCGGGTGTGGAGGCTCTAGGGGGTCACACAGCCTGGTGTGTGGTCACACAGGATGGGGCGTGGCCACTCCTGAAGTCTCATGGGCTGGGATGTGTTCTCCTAGATTCCTACAGATTGGTGGGTGGACACTCCTGGAGTCACATGGACTATGATCTGGTACCTTCTCACACAGGCTCAACTTCGGGCACCATCCGAGTCACAAACTTTGGGGTGTGGACCACAGGCTGGGACAACGACATGACTGAGGACACATACACTGGGGAG
This sequence comes from Balaenoptera musculus, assembly GCF_009873245.2. Classification (NCBI taxonomy): domain Eukaryota; kingdom Metazoa; phylum Chordata; class Mammalia; order Artiodactyla; family Balaenopteridae; genus Balaenoptera; species Balaenoptera musculus. Next base: position 41,914,457 of record NC_045806.1, on the reverse strand, counting down.
CCACTGTAGTCAAAGGACTGTGGCGTGGACACTGCTGGAGTATCACAGGCAGGCGTGTCCATGCCCCAGTGTATGGAACACCAGGAGGACCCCCAGTCAGCCTGTGTTTATCCAGAAGGAGACCTCTGTAGTCATGCTGCTTGCCGTGTGCCCTCTGCTGGGATCACACCAACCGCAGCAGAGATGCCTCTCAGGACAGGCAGATGGGGGTGGACAGTGGTGTGATCACACCGAATTTGCTGTGGGCATTCCTCTAGTCACACTGAATGGGTCACAGACACTGGAGCGTGGAGACTCCTTTGGTCACACAGATGGGGGGTATCCTCCCCTGGGTCACCCAGACTGGAGTGTAGACCCACCAGCAGTCACAGGCATGGGACGTTCATACTCCTGTGGTCACCCTGATGGGAGCACACCCTCCTGAGGCCACAGGCACTGGGTACAGACACGCTGTGCCAGCAACTGTGGGGTCTGGACAATACTGGGTCACATACACTTGAGATTGGACATTGCTTCTGTCACAGGAACTTAGGTGTGGACATTCCTGGGCCACGGAGACTGGAGTGTGGACACCTCTGTGATCACACAGTTTGAGATAAGCACACTCACGGTGCCACTCAGACTGTGCTGTGGAACCTCCCAAAGTCACCCAGACTAAGCCGTTGCCACTTCTGGACTCTGACTGTGGGGTGGACACTCCTGGGGGTCACAAAGGCTGGGCTGTGGACATTTCTGTAGTCAAACATTGGGATGTGGACACAGCCAGGGTAAAACCCACCGGACCCATCTGGGGTCACAAAGACAAGGGGAGGACATGTTTGTGGTCACACGCACTCAAGTGTAGACACCCCTCTGCTCACCTTGTTTGGGATGTGGACGCTTGTGGCATCACGCAGACCGGAGTTCAGCTACTCCTAGGGTGACAGGGATGACGTAGTAAATGAGCCTGTGGGGCCACAGAGACTGAGGTGGGGACACTCCTCGCTCCCACACAGGGTAGAAAGCTCTGGAGTTGCAGGCTGGGGAGTGACACCCTGGTGGTCACAGAACCCAGAGCATAGAGACTTCACTGATCACACAGCCAAGGGTGTACCATCCTAGGGACACGTGGACTGGGTGGTGGCCACTCCTGTGGTCACACAGAAAGCTGATCATCCTGGGGTCATGCAGACTATTGTGTAGACCCTTCTGGAGAAACACAGGCTGACTGTGGGTGCTCCTGGGGTTACATACACTGGGGTGTGGACACTCCTGGTGTTTCAAGCGCTGAGGAATGATCACTCCTAGGGGACACTGACTGGCAGGTGGAAAGGCAACAGTGACAGACTGGGGTGTAAACAAACAATGCTTTCGCAACACAGACCAGGGGTGTGCTTCCCTCAGGACACACATTGGCGTCTGGAGACTCCTGGGGTCAGACAGAGGGGGTGGACATTTCTATGGTGACAAAACCTGACATATGACATTGGTGAGGTCACCCAGACTGGGACGTGGGCACTGCTGCTGACTGACATACTTTGCAGTGGGCACCCCTGTGGTCAAATAGACTGGAGTTTTTACAACACTGCGGTCAGAAGCTTTGGGATATGCACGCTTATGGGGTCACACAGACTATATTTTGATTACTCCAGGTGTCACACAGACTGGAGTGTATACCCTCCTGTGGTGACACAGACTACACTGCAGACACCCTTGGGGGGTGACAATGACTGAGGTGTGGTAACCCTGGGGGTTACAGCGATAGGGGAATGGACACCCATTGTTGTTACACAGTCTTAGCAATTGACAAGCCTGCAGTCATCTGACCAGGGTGTGTACACTTTGGGGGTAACACAGGCTGTGTTGCGGAAAGCCTGGGGTCACAAAGGCTGGAGAATAAACATTCCTGTCATCACAGACTGGGGTGGAAACACTCCAGGAGTCACTCAGACTAAAGTAAGTACCCCACTGGGGACACACGGGCTGGGACGGATGTACCTCTGGTTACAAACTGACTTTGGCGTGGAAAATTCTGGGGTCACACTGAGGGGCGTGGACACTCCTGGAGTCGCAAGACTAGGGCCACACAGGTGGAGAGTGGGCACTCCCGAGCTCAGACAGCAGGCCTAGGCCGGGTGGGCCCCTCCTCGGCCACACACTTGGGGGTGTGGACTCCACTGGTTTGCACAGACTGGGAATTAGACACTGCTCTGTCAGAGACTTTCGGTGTATACTTCTGACGTTACACAGATGGGGGTGGACACCAGGGACACACAGCCCGAGGTGAGTATGCCCACAGGGTCCCAAAGGCTGGTGTGTTTACGCTCCTGGGAATTGAGACGAGGATACTCCTGGGATTATACAAACTGGGCTGTCCACACTCCTGGGGCGTCACTGACTCTAGTGTGGACACTGCTGAATTTACATGGTGATGGGTGTGGACACACCACCTTTTGTGTGGATACTTCTGTTTTACATTCCTGGAGTCACACAGACTGGGGTGTGGACATTCCTGCGGTCATACTGACGTCGGTGATAAGACTCCTGGGTTAACAAGCTGTGGTGTGGGCCCCCTGGGGTTAGACTCAGTATGGACACTCCCAGGGTCTCAAAGTCAGGTACAGAAACACCTGGGGTCACAGACTGGGATGTCAGTAGTCCTGAGGTCAATGGATGGTGTGTGGACAAAGAACAGTGATTTTCTAAAGATAAGCGAGTAAGCTGCGGAAACCGGGTCTGCCCATGTAGCTGGTGTTTGTCAGCTCCTGTTCGCTAAAATATAGAAATTCAGGACTGCAGTCATGGCAGACTTTCTGATATTCCTTTAAGAGAGGAGTTCTTAACGTAAAAAATTTGTTCTGGGGAGTTCCCTGGTGGCCTAGTGGTTAGGATTCTGGGCTTTCACTGCCGTGGTCTGGGTTCAATCCCTGATCGGGGAACTGAGATCCCACAAGCCACGCAGCACAGCTAAAAAAAAAAAAAATTTGTCTGGGGAACCCTTTGGCATCTGATCTGATCAAGTCTGTGGACCCCTTCACAGAGTATTTTTGAAAGCATGTGTGTGCATGTGCATACACACACACACACACACACACACATACACTCAAATACACAGGATTATGGAAACTAAATAAACAGCATGGAGGTTCCTCAAAAAATTAAATAGAACTACCATATGATCCAGTATTCCCCGTATCCCAAATATATACTTCTGGGTATATATCCAAAGGAGATGGAATCACTGCCTCAAAGAGCTATCTGCACCCCAATGTTCATTGCAGTATTATCCACAATAGCGAAGATGTGGAAACAACCTAGGGATCTGTTGACAGATGAATGAATAAAGAAAATGTGGTATATGCATATGATAGAATATTATTCAGCCATAAAAAAGGAAACGCGCCATTTGTGACTATGTGGACAGACCTTGAGGGTATTATGCTAAATGAAATTAGTCAGAGAAACACAAATACTGTGTGATCTCACTTATATGTGGAATCTAAAAATGGGTGAAGGTGGTCAAAAGGTACAACACTTCTAGTTATAAATAAGTTCTGGGGATGTAATATACAGCATAGTGACTATACTTATCAATATTATATTGTATATTTGAAAGTTGCTAAGAGAGCAAATCTTAAAACTTCCCATCACAAGAAAAAAAAACTGTAACTATGTGAGGTGATAGATGTTAATTAAACCCACGGTAGTCATCTTGCAATATATACATATATCACATCATTATGTTGTACACTTCCAACTTATACATTATATCAATTATATTTCAATAAAACTAGAAAAATAGTTACCATGTTAAAATGAAACAACATTGGGATGCTATATGAACTTTTTTTTATTAATTCATCAAATTTTAAGATCTTATTCAAAGTAGTGACCAATGTGAACAATATTTTAAGATGCCTGCAACGACTGTAACATAACATAAAAAAGTAACTGTGATCTGTATTGGTGGAAGTTGCAGGCACTGCTTTTACTATTGTGATTTGATGCCAGCATTCAGATCCGGGAGTATAGCTAAAATTTCACTTATATTAGTGAAAATAAAGATGTAATGTTTCCCTCCATCAAATCCACACATAACCCTGACTTCTACCCAGGTTAAGAACCCCCGCTCTCAGGGTAAATTCTGGACATAATCAGGACACGGCTGGAAAGATTTAGAGAAGAGGCAAGACCCCACTCAAGAATCCCCTCTGCAGTGCAGACGGACATTCCGTGATGCTTCTTTCCTCGCTGTGTTCCTGGTGGTTGCTGCAGGTTCCCACTCGGAGCTTGTATGTTCAGGACCGGTTGATGAGATATTTGAAAACAAGTTCATCAACTCAAGTTCTGGTTTTCCTGACAGCAAACAGCTTCCGAGTCCTTATCAGATTGCCAGCTAACTAAAGGTCAAAGTAAAAGGAAGTTTTAAACCAAAATGTTTCCCCACTGTCTTCTACTATAATCATTGTTTGCTCAGCTACTAACATTTTTTTGAAGTTTTTCCCTTTACTTTCATTGTGAACCATAACACACAGAAAAATGCATAAAACATATAACGTTCATTCTCTTTGTTGTGTAGCTCTCCACTGCGAATAAACCAGGATTTAACGATCCATTCTACAGCTGATGGATATTTGGGCTGTATCTAGTCTGGGGGTACTACAAATAGTGCTGGCTAGGAACATTCTAGTACTCACTTCTTAGGAGTGGAACTGGCACACATGCAGCTTTAGCAGATAATGCCTCACAATTTTCCAGTGGCTACACCATTATATGCTGCCATGGGCGTCTTCAAGAGTTCCAATTGCTGCACATCCTTCCAGACGCTTAGTATTGTCAATCTTTTTAGTTCTAGCCTGCATTTCCCTGATGAGCAGCTTTTCATGTGCTTACTGGCCATTCTCATATTTTCTTTTCCTTACTGATTTATAGCAGTTTTTTAAATATCAAGGATACTATATATAGGGATTATAAATATCTCTTCCCATTGTGATTTGCCATTTCATTTTTTAAAAGATGTCTTTTTTACTTCTTATTTTAATGGAAGGCTTGGTCTGAATAACCTGCAAAGCCATTGCCAGACAGGGATGTCCTCTGATGTGGTATCCTGAGGATGAGAAGCCCTCCAGCACTGATAGGTTTAGCCCAGACTGTTCCAGGCAAACTGGCTCCTCACTGCTCCCTCACATACCAGGCAGGGTTCCACCTCAGGGCCTTTTTATTTGCTATTTCCTCTCCCTGGAATGCTCTTCCCCTAGATAAACACACGATTCCCTCCTTCATCTTCTTCAGGTCTCTGCTCAAACATTACCTCAGTGAGACCTTCCATGATAACCTTTTTAAAAACTGCAAACTGCCATCCCCTAGAATTCTTGATCTCTTTACCCTGCTTTAAAAATTTCTTCATATCCCATATTACTTTTACATTTTATGTGTGTGTGTGTGTGTGTGTGTATACATATATAGAGAGATCAAGATAAATAGTTTGTGTATGTGTGGGTGGAAACTCCTGCATTTAGACTGTGTTATTGCTTATCACCTCTTTCCCAAACTAGAAGCTCTGAGGGCCAGGATATTCGCCTGTGTTGTTCCCCACTCTATCTTCAAACCTAGAACAATGCCCAGCACACAGCATGTGCTCAATAAATGTTTACCGAGTGCCTCAATATGTAAAATCCTTAAAGCAGTTCCTGGCACATAAGATCAGGTGTTTTAGTAAAGGTTTGCTGACTGAAATCTTACCAGTTGATGTAAAAGTTTCAAAGGTGAAATTTTACTCAGTTTTTTCTTAAAGGTGCCATTTACTCAAATTCTTAGACAAAAAGGCAAATTTACCTTAACATCTTAAGGCGAACGGTTCATTTCACTGTCTTCCACCTACCCAAGAAAAAAAGAAGGGACTCAGATACTTGGCTAAGCTTTTCCGTTCACTGTACTTGGTTTTACCCATTGATTTTTATAGCTATTGGGAGGCAGGGAAGAGAAGTTTGTCCCAGAAACCACGTGATTTGGGGCAGAAGGAGGCACACGAGGAGGGGGTCACTGTGGGCACAGAGAAAGGGCATTAAGGGCTCTGGGCCCATGTTTCCAGACCTCAGAGGCCAGCAGGGTGTGGCGCTGTGGGGCGGCCAGGGACTGGGGCAACGTGTCCACTGTGCTGATGGGGCAGTCCTGGGGGCGGATCTCCTTGGCCAGCCGCCCCTTCTTCTTCAAGGTGCAGGCCTCCTGGTACGGTGGTGAGATGGGGGGCTGCGTGGGCGGAGTATACTTGTATTCTGAGCCGTCCTCTAGCTGCAGGGACACATGTCGGCAGGGGGTGGTGAGGACCTGGGAACCTAGGACAGCACCCCCCGTCCACCCACTGTTGGCTGGGCGCTTACATCCAGTGGGTAACTGCGGTCCGAATCATAGGCGCTCAGGTCCCCACAGGTCACAAATGGTACAATGATGCGGGTGGGACCATCTAATTGGTTGAAATCTGGATCTGACAAGCAGGGAGAGATGAGGCAGGACAGGGCTGGGGTGTCTGGGACCAGTCGTGACTCAGGCTGCACCCAGGATGGATACCGAGGCCTCCCCAACGTATCCACCAGCTACTCTTGCCCTCCTTTATCAGAAATCCTTCATTTGGTTCAGATCACTTCCTCAGGGAAGCCCTCCATGATCACCTGTTCTAAAACACACCACCCCCCGCAACCCACTTTTCTCCAACTGCACTTATGCCCACCTGCCATATACTGTCTGGACTTTGTCTCACTCAAGTGTGCCTGCCACAAGAGCCGCTCTGTGCTTTTTCCCTCTAGGGGCCAGTCTGAAGGCCCTCACAGGATGAAATTCCCACACAGGGGTGGGGTTTCCACCTGGGGCGTGACTGAGTCTTCTTAGTCTAGAATCTCCGCAAGCAAGTGGAGTCTCCCTTGGGGTAGGACGCAGGATCCTCCCAAGACAGAATTTTCACCAGGTCCAAGAGTTACCACTAGGCCACTGGGCTAAAGATCCTCCTGGAACAAAATATCCATACAGGGGTGGAATTTCCAGAGGGTGGGGCTGAGGATCCTTTTGGGACAGAATTCCCCTAAGGGGCAGAGTTTCCACCAGGGGGTGGGGCTGAAGGCCCTCCTGGAACATAAATTCCATTGGTGGACAGACTCTCCCCAGGGATGGGGCCCAGGGCTCTGGCTCTCACCGTAAGAGTGGTCCAGCAGGGGTTTGGTCAGGTCCGGCAGGAAGCCCTCAGGGGGGTCATAACCCTTACAGACAGCAAAGGCCTCTGTGGGGATAAGGTAGAGTGAGGGGCGACTGCCACCACCACCCTGTGTGGATGGGTCCCTGAGATGCGCACCCCCCAGCCTGGCCCCTCCACCCCACTGACCAATGCTGGAGTTCCGGCTGCTCTTGGGCTTGGCACAGAGCACGGTGGAGAAGAAGACACGCAGCTGACTGTAGATCAGTGTCACATCCCGGCCTCGGAAGATCTGCAGGGTGGGGAGGCAGAGATGGAGGCATGAAGATGACCTTTGGAGACCCCTCTCTACCCCCTACCAGGTTCCCCGAGCCTTACCTTGGCCACAAAGCAGCCCCCTGGCTTCAAGACATGTGTAGCAATGTTCAGAGCCTATAGGCAGGACAGATGGCTAAGGGTGAGGTGGAGACAGCCAGGAGGGGGCCAAACCGAGGCAGGGGCAGCCAGGGTTACTCACGGCTAGGAGGAGCTGGGCCTGCATATACTCATCAACATCATGGAGGCCGGTTACTGCAGCAAGAGAATAGTGTTAGGGGGCCATCCAGTCTAGCTATGCTCCCATTCTAACCTCCCAGAGGTTAGAGCGCTAAAAACATTTCCTAGGCTCTCTTACTGCTAAGGTTCTGCATGCAAATACTATCTGCCAACTAGATGCGTACTCTGAGCTCCTAACCCTTAGGCACTCATTTTCATTCTCAAAACAACCTCAGGCGCGAATACTGTTATCATCATTTCTATCTCCAGTCCAGACTGTTCCTCTTAACTCCAGACTCAGATCAGAACGAACATCTCAGACTCAATACATCCAAAAACAAACTCCCGATCTCCCTGCCCAAACCTGCTCCTCCCATCATCTTTCCCATCTCATCTGATCCTTCCAGTTGTTCAAGCCAAAAACCTTCAGAGTTACCTTTGACACACACCCACCCACCACTCTCTCCTCACACCCACATTTAAGCCATTAGCAAATCTTCTCAACTCCACCTGGACGACTGCAGCGGCCTCCCCTCCCCAGGTCTCACCCCTCACACTGCTCACAGCAGCCAGAGGGATCCTGTCACAACCCAAGTCAGGCACGGCCCTCCTCTGCTCACAACCCTCTCATGGTTTTCCCCACGCTCTCATCTCAGTGAAGAAGCCAAAGTCACCACTGTGGCCCAGAAAGATCCACACAAGGATCTGTTCTCACCTCCTACAACTCTCCTGCTCACTCACTCCAATCCAGCCACACTGATCTCGCTATTCCTCACACATGCCAAGCACCCTCCTACCTCAGGGCCTTTGCATAGGCCAATTCCTTTACCTGGATTGTCCTTCCTCCAGACGTGCCCCTGGTCCACTCCCTTGACTCCTTTAGGTTTTTGTGCTAAAGCCAATGAGGCCTTCCAAGCTTTATTTAAAATTCCTACAGGTACTCCCCTCTTCCCTCTCCTTTTCATTGACATCCCCATGGTACCTATCACCTTTTGACAGGCTACATAGCTCAATCACTTGTTTCTCTTCTGTCTGCTCCCACTAGAACACCAGCTCTATAAGATCAGAGATTAGTAGAATTTTATTCACAAATATTTTCCCAACATGTACAACAGTGCCTGACACAAAACAGGTGCTCAGTAAATGTGCTGAATGGATGGATGGCTGACTGAAAAAAAAAAGAAAAAGAGTGAACACTAAGATGGAATTGGACAGTTGCAGAGAGGTGAGCAATAAGAAGATGAAAGGGTGGACAAAACCCAAATGGTAGAGTATGGGGAGGGAGAAGACAGAGGCAGAGAATAGGAAACAGAAGTAGGGAGAAGTTGCTAGATGTAGGAACAGCTGACAGTGGAGAGGAGAGGCAGTAAAAGAAGCCAACAGAGGCGGGACATACAGAGAAGGACACACATAGGGCCCCCGCCTGGCCCCCCAATCCCTGCTGTTTACCATCAGGAGCCCCGTCACACACCACTAGGTCGGCGGGGCAGCCCTCAAAGTGCTGGATGATCTCCTTGGCAGTGGACAGCTATGGAAGAGAGGGAGGATGAGTGGCCCCAAGGCACCCCCTCCACAGCCCTCTAACCCCACCTGCCCTTGGCCCTGGCCCGCAGCCCCTGGGTCAGCCAAATTCTCAGGCTTTGCCTAAGACCAGGCTCCATCTCTGGGATCATTTTTTGCTGTCTCTCTGTGATGACGACAGGCTGGCTCTGTTTCTCTGCTGTTACACTCTCTTGGGTTCTCTCGGTTACTCTATCTCTGTCTGTCTTTCTCAGTCTGTTTGTCTTTCTCTTTCTCTCTTCCACTTGCCGTAGCCCCCAGGTTGGGGGGCCTTTGCCAAGGATACACCCCAACACCCCAAGCCATGCTCTCACCTGGGTGATATCCCCCTGGATCTGTAACACACCTGGTAGTGGAGCCATAGCCTGAAGATCCACGGCCACGACGTGGCCGGACCCCTGGCCCCTGTGGACAACACGGTCCATGTCAGCCCAGTTATCACTCCTGGTCCACCCTCCATCTAACCTGCCCTCCCACCCTCCCATCTGGGACTCCACACTCACCCAATCTTCTGGCTCAGCACCTGGCTCCAGCTGCCCGGGGCCGCACACAGGTCAACTGCCCGCGTCACACCTGAGCACACACAGGAAGGTGTAGTGGTCAGCTGCACCCACCTCTCCAACCTGGGACCCTGCAGAGTTCACCCCTTTCCCCTGGGCAGCACTCGTATCTGTCTGCTGCCTAGATGCCCAGCTCCTTTCGCGTACCTGCCCATCTTCCTGCCTGGCCCCTGCCCCACAGACCCTCCAAGTCGGCCCACCTACCACAGGGAGCTCTGTAGACCTAGCCCACTTGTCTATTCCCTTCGCCCACCCCATCCCCCAGTGACTCGCCCGCCAAGTGGGGACCTTGGAAGAGTTGGAATTCCTCGTCAAGTTGTAGCAGCTTGAAGGCACTGCGGGCACGCCAGCCATTCTCCTTGGCTAGGCGGTAGTAGACATCCCGCTTGTCCTTTGACGTCCGTCCCATCTCACACACTGTTTGCCCAGGGACCTGCCAACAGCAAGCTGACGCCGCCCTATATCAGTAAGTGGGCCATCACCTACCTCTGCAGGGCAGCGAGAACCACAAAAACTAAACCGGGCTCATCTGACCCGTGTGACAGCTCACTCAACAGGTGGGAAGGCTGGAGCCCCGTCACTAACCCCAATGACCTCACTGAGCCTGAAGGACCCCACCACTGAGCTCTCAGGCTCCATCACTAACCCCACAGATCTCCCCCAAAGAGCCCACAAACCCAACCCTTATCTCATAGATGACCTATTACTGACCCTGTCCACCTCCCACTCACACACCACATATTAAACCCCACTACCAACCCTTCTCTGCCCACCTTATCCCCAATAACATCTCACTGTCTTCCCAGCTCTCCTCATTGCCCCTAGAGTCATACAGCCCTACTAGCCCCCCATTAATCCCTTGCTTTCACCCCATTATCCTCATACTACCTCACTGCACTCCCCACCTCCTTCATCTCTCTTCCCTGAAGAGATTAGGCCCCCAATAATTCCTTTATTACTACATCTTTATCACCACCCCCCCATTAATGCCTGGAGAATCATGGCCTATTAGTCCCCCATCGAGCTCTCAATTACTATGATTTATCAGTCCCCATTAACCTGGCCCTCCAACTGATCCTTCATAGATCACACCACTAGCCCCCCTGTAACCCTTCCCTACCACACATTCATGTTAATCCCTGATAATCATACATCAGTTCCACATTCTCCCCTCACTGCCCACCTTTCTCCCCACCCAACAATCACTTGATGATCACACCCAACAGCTTACTATTACCCCCTCTTTGCTCACTCTGCTCCTATTAATTCTTCAATGATCATACCATCATCACCCACTAAAATCTTTTGATTACAACACCCCTTCAGCCTCTCATTCTCTCTTCTTTGATCACTACTCCCATTAGTTCCTTGATCATGACTTTTACCGGCCTCTATTATTCCCTCCACAGCCGCACCATTATCCTTTCAATCACTATGCCCCACCACTCTTTATTAACCCGTTGAATATCATACCTCCATCAGTCCCTCAAGGATCACACTCCTACCTGCCTCCCATTATCTTCTAGTTGCCCACTCTACCATCCCCTCATTAATTAACGAACACATCCCACTGGCCCCCTTGAACACATCGACTAAAACACGCCTTTTAGCCCTCACTGATTCCCCAATAACACTCCCACCAGACCTCTATTACACCCACGCAGCCCACCAAACCTCCACACCCACCCATTAACAGCCCTCTGGCTACACCGCCGGTCCCTCCTCATCATTACCTGAAAGCCCAAGTCCCCACTGGGACCACAAGACCGGCTCCGCCGGTATCTGGACCTCTGCGCTCCCCGCCCACCCCCAGACCATCCCGCATGAGTGGGCCCCTTCTCCAGACAAACCTTGGGTCTGGAGCCTACCTGGTGCCAGCTGCCCGGACTACGCAGCTGCAGCGCCGAGGGCGAACTTGCCTCCTTCCCTCACCGGCGGGACAGCGCAGGCATGCCTCAACCGTCTTGGCCGGGACCCAAGTCCTCCGCGCCCCAGGGCCTACCTTAAACTTTCGGAGTGGGGAGAAGCGGAACGAAGGAGGCCGGTCCTCAAGCAGCCCGAGCCTCGGCGAGAGCGCAAACCGGTGAGAAGTCGTAGGGCTTCAGTTTGTATTCTTAGTTGATCCGAATGTCTGTCGCGCATGCCTAAGGGCGACCGGAGCGTGGAAAGCCTGTCATCGTGGGACGCGGTGACTCGCGCGAAGCGGGGACCCGACCTGATCGTACCACGTGAGTTCCGGCATCTCGCGCCGACGTAGCCGGTCGGGCGAACTGCCGTTCCCAGCATGCAACGGGCGCGAGTAAAGCCGCCGAAGTCGCGCAAGGCATGGCCGAAACGTCGCGAGGCACGAGAACTGACTTTGTTCTTTTGTTACAAGGCGAAAATCGACGTACTCTCCGCCCCTCCCTTCTTGTACAATAGTATTCCTTGAGCCTGTGGACTACATTTCCCAAGATACAACGCGCACGGCGGCACGTATTTATTTTTCGCGCGCCGCGAAGTGCAATTACCTCTGGCGTAGCGAATTTGAGAGGAAGGAGAGTGCGTTAATTAAGTGCGCGAGCGCGCAGAAGCTGCTCGGCTGCAATTTCAAATCCCACTTCTGCTAATTGATAGCGCCTTCTGACTGTTACCGTCTCAGAACTGCGGTTTCTTCTTCTGTAAAATGGGGGTAACAAGTAGTACAGGCTCCACAGAGAGTCATTGGCAGGATTAAACAGGTGTAGTTCCGCACACTGTCTGTAATTCTGTGTTCTTCAAACACTTTTAACTCGGACCTAGAAAAAAAGACTGCATCTCGACCCAGTGCACAAGCAAATATAGTAATGGAAACATTTATTATAGCGTTTACCATGTGCCAGGCACTCTTCTGAGTGCTCTCAGTGGTGTGCTGGTAAATGGTTAACAATTAGCTCTTTAGGTGGAGAGGGAGAGGAAGCCCTGATTTCTAACATTTGCCAGTTTCCATGGTTTACATACTATCATCTTGTCAGATTTCAACTTACCAAGGTGTAGTCACGGAACACAGAGTCTGGAAGAGATGCACTAGTGCACCATTGTGTATTATTTCTACAGTACAATTAAACTAGGGATGAATGATCTCAGGAGCATAGAAATAATGAAATGTAGTAAAATAATAATTAAGAAGTGATGAGTTTTGAGTATTTATCACCTTTTAAAATCTAATTTAGTTAATTATAAGTTTACATAATTTCATTTTTAATAATAGCTGTGTTTTCCCCAGTTTACAGATGAGGAAAAGGAGGCAAAGGAGAATATATATATATATATATTAGATGTGTAAACATATGCCATTTACTGCATATGTGATGATATAGAAATATATAGTGATGTCTAATATTTACTAGTATGTAAATTACATATTAGCAAATAAATATAATAAATATAAATATGTCATTATGTGGAAATATATAATATATATTTATGCTTTTTTGTATAGTTTATGTATAAAATATACATATCTGATATAAATGTATATGCTGATATATATATATATAAATCTGCTAGTATCTATATATATCTACTTACTAAAGTAACTACTAAATGTAAATATACTATTAAGTATATAAATATGTTATGTCAGGTGGTGATAAAAGCTATGAAGGATAATAAAGGAGGGTGAAAGGACTGGAGAGTAACAGGCGTTGAATTGCTATTTTAGACAGTGTGGTCAGGGAAGGCTTTCTGACGAGGTGACATTTGAGCTGAGACCTGAAGGGGGGCACACCCTAGGAATGTTTGGAAGAAGAGCATTCCAGGCAGAGGGAACACCAAGTGCAAAGACCCTGAAGTGGGAATGAGCTTGGCGAGTATTCAAACAACTGAACGATAGATTCATCATTCCTTAGAAATGTGAGCTTCGCTAGGCAGGGGTTTCTGTTGTTTTGTTCACTGCTGCCTCCCTGGCGCCTAGAGTAGGGCCCGGCACACAGGTGGTGTTCAATAGATGTTTGCTGAATTCACCCTTTTGTTGCTTTGTTCCTTCACTCTTTCCGTAGTGGTGTGCTCTGCATTTATGTGGGGCCCTGGGAGGAGGTGTAGACAGCCGCGCAGAGACCCTGGAGAGCCAGGGAGGAAGCCAGAGCTTGTCAGCGGAGTTCAAGGGCATTGTGGGGGGCGGTGGGAACATGGCTCCCCTGCAGAGGTGAGCAAGTGTGAGGAAGCAAGGGTTCAAGCCACCAGGCGCTGCTCCACAGAGAGGAGGGGGTGCCAGGCATTGGGGGCCCATGTTCACCCTGTGGGACGCTTCCTGTTTTCTTGCCTCTCACAAAGAGGATGTTTAATTTTTTGCAAAGAAACTTGCTTCCTCCAGCAGGGCTGGGGGGATTGGGGGACAGGAGCCAGGCTCTGAACTCCCCAGGCTCTTCCCGAAGTGGGGTGTCCGCCTGCAGCTCCCACCCAGCACCCCACTGAGTGTAAAGGTGTCCTCCCCTCAGCCTCCTGAAAAGGTCAAGGAGAGGGGAGCTGCCAGGCCGGCCCTGTGCCGGAGGGCATCTTACCACGTGAAGGAAAGACGGGGGTGGTCCAGGCGCAGGGGACCAGACAGTGACTCAAAAAGCCTTGCAGTCCAGGGGCTGCTTTGAGGGACGGAAGAGTTATCCGTGGGGAGCCTGCATGAAAGGAGAGATTAGAATCCAAACCCAGCTCAGTGGGGGGATGCCTTCACTGGCAGAGAAGAATTCATTAATTCCTTTCACAAAGATGTTATTGAGCGATTACTGTATGTCAAGCATTGTTCTTAGTGCTTTACCTGTATTCATTCATTCAATCTTCCCCATGGCCCTGAGTTAGGCAGTAGTAAGCCCTGCGGGAAGCTGAAACAGTGAGGTTTCGAAACTTGCTCCTGGCCGCACAGCTCCTAAGTGGCAGAGCTGGGAAAGCTCGCGCTGTTAACTGCTTTGCTCCGTGGCTCCCTCCCCTGAAGACTGCTGAGTAGTGTTTTAATGAAAAGCAGAGGTCTGCTTAGAAGAACTGACAAGATCCTAAACTGACTTTTAATAGATTCGATAGGAATCCCAAATGTCCCACGAGGGTCTGCTTTAATGAACCAACAAAAGCCTTAAATGACCCTGAGAAAGGGCCCTACTTTGATGAACGAACAAAGCGTTCTTATCCCTGGCACGGCCTCAAGGCCTCGGTCAAGCTTAAAGACATCTGTTCCTTCTAAAGCAGGCTGCCTCTGCAGCCAGATTTCACTTTCCCTTTGTTTTTCCTCCTACCAGCATATGTGGAACACCTGCTATTTCCAATGCCCTGAAACTTAGCTGAGCTATGGGGTGCAGAGCTGGATGAAGGTTTGCCCCTCCCCTAGAAGAGTTCACTCGGCAGAAATAAAAATAATGATGATAATATGACACTTGATAAGTAGCATTCATTGACCTCCAGCTGTGTGCCCAGGTGGCCTTGTGCTGGGCAACGCGGGAGGGCAGGGCTGGCCCTTGGAGGGGAAGACAATGATCAGAGGAAGCTGCTGCTGGGAGGTGGTGGGTGAGGGCATCTGTTTTTTGTTGAAGTTTCACTAGTTCTTTGGATGGGACACTTCAAACTTTTCTTGAAGTCTAGACACCTGCCTAGCCAGTCCCCGTCCCCCCGCCCCTTAGTCATTTGGGCCAAGGCCTCTGCTGACAGGTGTCTCTTTCCCTGGCTGGCCTGGAGCACAGATGTTTAATGGCTCTCAGGGGGGAAGAGGAGAGAGATGAGAGATCACGGAGTAGGCCGGGATAGACGGGGGAGTGGTGTGTGTGTGTGTGCGTGTGTGTGTGTGTGCTCCTGCCGGCTTGCGCCCGCGCGCCTGTGTATGAATACCCTGAGGGTATCTCAGCTACCTGTACATGTTCCCAGCAACAAACACACGTATGTGAGTTCCACGTGTGTCTTACTATGTTACTTGCCTGGTTGTGTCTTATGTCTGTCGCTGCCTATCCAACTTGTGTGTTTCCTTTTTGACAACTGTGTGTTGGTCCCATCTGCTTGCACAGTTCATCTACATGGGGCTTGTGTGTGTGTTCCCTGGGTGCTTATGTGTCTCCTTTGTAATGCTCGTGGGTGAGAAGTGTGTTAATCTGTCTCTCCTCTGTGTGTGTGTCTCCGATGTCTGTGTGTCTTTCTTCTCTGGCACCATGTTTGCATCTCTCCTTGGTGAGTGGCTATAGGTGTGTGCTCCCTAAGGGCATTTCTTTTGGTGGCAGTGTATGTTCCCTTGTTTCCTCTTCATGCAGCTTTAGGTGTATTTTCTGCATTTCGTCTTTGTAATGATAGTAAGTGTACTCTCTGCATCCCTGTTTTTCCAGTTTGTGCGCCTATATATGCTTTCCCTGTGCATGTCTTCCCTGACTTGATTTGTGTGAATAGCTGTGTATACACGGCTGTGTGCACCTGTCTGCTTGAATGCAGTTGTGCATGTGTCTGTAACTGCGGCTTCTCTGTCTGTACAATCGTGTCTGCCTGCGGGTGCCTCTCTCTCTGTGACCAGAGCTGTATGTGGTCACAAGTTCATACACAAATTCACATGCACAGAGGTATCATGATAGAGGCTGAACCTGGACGTTGGCCTCCAGGGCCATCTGAACCTGGAATCGTGTGTGTGGGAGATGCTGGGCCTGTGTATGATGTTGTCGGCTCTGTGGAATCATATTTGTCTGTGTGCTCTGGCTCTGTGTGTGGTTGTGAGTCTGTGTGTGATTTGCCTGTTGGTTCTCTTTGGTGTGGCTGTGAGTCCGTGGGTGATGATGTCTGTGAGTCTGTAGTGGCTGTAAAGCAGTGTGAGCCTATCCTTGCATCCGTCTGTGATCTCTGTGTGCGGCTCAGTGGGTGATGATACTTATAAGACTAAGTCACCCTGTGTGGCTATACGTGGCTGTCCCATGGCCTGGGCTCTCCGTGTGCCGTCTGCGCGTGTTCGTATTGGTCAGCCTGTATTCTGTGTGTGTGGCTGGGAGTCTGCATGCGAGTTTGTACCTCTGTGGGTGATGGCGAGCCCGCCTCCATCTCTAAGCCCCTGGATGGGGCTGCGATCTCTGAGTGTGTGGGAGTCTCTCTCCTGCTGTGCGGAAGTGAACGCCCCATCCCACCCTCCTCCCACTGCGAGTGGGGTGGGAGCCTCCAGGCTAGCTTTGAAGTCCCAGCCAGCCCCTGGCCTTTCCGGGAATTCTGTGCTCCCTGTGGGGGGCGGGCAGGTGGGTGGAGGGGCCGGGACAGAGGCCTCTTGTCCACCTGGGCCTCAAACAGCCCAGTTGAGTTGGGCCTGGACCCCATGTCCACCCCGCCTGACTTCCTGCAGGAGACGCAGACATGCCTGTCACATGCCCGAATGGAGTCAACTGACAGACCCCTATTTAAGAGAGACAGGCAGACAGACAGTGGGGCTCCTCCGTTAGGGTGTGGACAGGCTCCACCCAATGCCTAGGCTGGGGTCCAGGACTTCAGGGTGTGCCTAGTTTGCAGACAGTGTGTATCCACACTCCCCGCCCAACTACAAGTGCCCTCCCTGCCTCCCTCTGGGGACCCCCCCCAAGATCTAGGGTCCTCTCTCGGCTGGGCTGTCTGTCTGAGGTCAGCCTCTGGTGGCCTGGCCGTGCCTCTCCCTGCACCTGTCCCACTGCTGTCCCCAGGTCTGTCTGCTCCTCTGCCTGAATCTGACTTTCTCTGCCTGTTGCCACCTGCCCCTCCGTGTGTCTCTCTGCCTCAGCCACTTGCTCTGTCCCTTTGAGCCAATGTGTCTGTTCCTAACCTCTGTTTGGGGATGTGTCTGGCGGTGTCCACCTGTCCATCTGCATTCATCCAGGAGCTTGCGAGAGCCTCTCCTTGCCCACCGTTTCTGAGTCTCTTTCTTTGCTGACTGTCCCTCTGCCTGTCTACCACTCCCTCACACCCTGTCTTTCTGTCCCCTCCTGTTGTCTGTCCTTGTGCTGTTTCTTCTGCCTGCCTGTCTCTATTTGGGATTGTTTCTCTTCCTATCTCTGTCTCTCCTCCTGCCATCCATCCCATCCCACTGTATGTCTGACCCCTGAGTCAGTTCTGTCTGTCTGTCCCTCTCTCTAGGAGTGGATCTACTCCCTTGATCTTTCAGCCCATCTCCCTCACCTCCCCCGAAACCTCTGTTTCCCTCCATGTGGGTTCAGATGAAGGGAGGCACACCCCCGCCACGACTTCCCCCTGCCCAGAACCAGAAGAGGGAAACTGAATTAAAGTTAAAACTTTACAGGAAAAAAAATCCGCCTGCCAGATGGGGCCCGGGCAGTGCTGATTAGCCGCCGAGCAAGCCCGGCGGAGTTGATTGGTCAGAGGGCAGGCGAAGGCAGGGTCTGGCTGAGCGGGAGCCCTGCCGCCCGGCGGGGTCCCAGAGCCCTAGTTCTGAGTTGCTGCCGCTTCAGGAGCTGAGAGGAGCAGGGAGGTGAGGAGGGGGTGCTGGCCATCGAGGGGGGCTCCTGAGTCCCCAAGGCACGAATGGGGGTCCTGGGAGAGGGCTCAGGGGTTCCCTGGAGGCATTTTTAGCACTAGTACAGAATTGAATGGGAGGGGGAATCCTTTTGGTACCCTGATCCCAGGAAATGAATTCAGGAGTGGGTGGGAGGCTCCAGAGGGTGCTCATGGCTGACGATGGGGCTCCTTGAGAGCCTTCCCTGACCCAGGAAGGGGATTCAGGGCTTGGGTAGGGGGTTTCCTGGAGGGAGTTTTAGTCATGATGGGGACCTTGAATGGGGGTTTCTGAGATACGGCATTCCCAGGAAGTGAGTTCAGGGCTGGGGGCTTCTTCAGAGACACTCCATCCAGAAGAGGGAGGCTCCAGGCTTGCGTGGGGATTGCAGAGACACCCCACCCCAGGAAACACATCAGGCCCTGGGAGGGGGCTTTTGATGATTGTCTCAGAGACAGCTTCTCTTCAGGAGGGGAAATTAGGGCTTGGCCATGTTCCTGAGACACCCCAAGCCCAGAAAGGATCTCAAGTCTGGAAGTGTCTCTAAAGTGACTTCTACTGGAATAGGAGTGTTTAAGACTTGACAAGGGTCCCAGAAAATACCTCTCTAGTCCCTAGAAGGGGGATTAAATGAGGGTCCCTGGGTCACTTCTATCCCTGGAGGGGGGTTCAGTTTGGAGAATTGCTTTTGGCCTCTAGTGAGAATATTCAGAGTTGTGGCAGAGAGCAGTTTGCCGCGTCCAGGGGGTGGGGGGCTGGGGTCGCTGAGCCCGCCTCCCATCCTCAGCCCCTCCAACAGGTTGCATCAGCTCTGGGCTCAGGCTGGCGGCCCAGGCGGGGAGGAGGGGGGTAGGGGGCGTTAGGAGGGGTGGGGCAGTCAGGCGGACACGTGTCCCTGTAAGGAGTGAGAGGCATGACCACGCGGTGAGGGTGGAGGGAAGAGGGGGGTGCGCGGGGGACCGGGGAAGGGAAGAGACAGACAGCAAGAGAGAGTGAGTCTGGGGTCTGGGAGGAGAGGCTATCCCAGCTCCAAATGGCCATCTCATCTGCTGAGGGGTCGGTATCTCTCTCTTTCTGTCTCTGTCTCTACCCCTCTATCTCTTGCTGCCCTCTTTTTCTCCATGTCTCAGTGAGTAACTGTTGGCGTCTCTCCCCTGAGTCCCTCTCTCTCTCTCTCTCATCTCTTTCTTTGTCGGCCTCTCCCTCTTGTCTCCAATTATCTCCACTTATCTCCCTGTCTCTCTAATCCCTCTGTTCCTGTTCCCCTCACCTCATCTTTGTGTCTCTGTTTCTATATCTATCTGTCCGTCGCTATCGGACCCCCCCGACCCCCTTCATCTAGTTCTCCCCACCTTGTAAGTCCCCCTGCTCCATCTCTGAGCCCCCCACCCCATTTCTCTGCCCACAGGATGGAACTGCAGGATCCAAAGATGAACGGAGCCCTCCCTGGGGGTGCTGTGGAGTGAGTCGGGGACCCAAGGGGTTGAGGTCAGGGATCAGAATTACCTTCTCATCAGCCTCAATTTCCCTGCCTATTCTAGCTACAGGCAGGAGCACGAGGGCTTCCTGCCCAGCCATAGTCCTTCTCCTGGGAGGAAGCCAGCCCAGTTCATGGATGTGAGTGACCCCACAGGATCTGTCCCAGCTGCACCTTGCCCAGCTCAGCCCCTCCCCTACTGCTCCCTCTTCCCGGTTATTCCCTTCAGCTGTTTTGCCTCTGGTCGCTGCCCCACCCTTCCCTGTTCCTCTCCACTTCCAGCTGCTCCCCTCTAAAATCTCACCTAGCCTTTCCCTTCCCAGCTCTCCTTGTCTTCAAATCTTTTTCCTTCCTCTGATGGCCCTTCCTGGGCTTCTCCTCTGCCCCAGTCACTTCTTCCCTAGTCTTTCCCAGGCCCCGGCACTGGTCTCCTTCCCTGGTCCCCCTCCCCATGTGTGCCCGGGCCTTGCCCCTTACCCGCAGTTCGAGGGGAAGACATCGTTTGGAATGTCAGTGTTCAACCTCAGCAACGCCATCATGGGCAGCGGCATCCTGGGGCTGGCCTATGCCATGGCCCACACAGGGGTCCTCTTCTTCTTGTGAGTCCTAGGCAGTCTGGGGTGGGGGAGGGGTGTGGTGGGCAGGCGGGAGGCCTGGGGGCCAAGTCCAAGCAGTGCCATCTGCCACAGGGCCCTGCTGCTCTGCATCGCTCTTCTGTCTTCGTACTCCATCCATCTCCTGCTGACCTGTGCTGGTGTTGTAGGTGAGACCCAGAGCTCAGCCTAGACCTTGGACCCCAGATCCTGGATCCAGGACCCCAGACACCACGCTCAGCTCTCTGGGCTCCAGACCTCAGAGGGCACCCTGGCCCTCAGACCTCATCTGGGCTCCCAGATTCCCAGCTCCCAATCCGCAACCCTCAGCCCTCAGTCTGGCCATCAAACCAGACCCCCTACCCCAGACCACTCCACTCCACTTCTAGCCCCCACCCCTCAGTCTCCAGCACACGTATCCATGGAAGCCAGCCCCGCAACCCTGAGACTGCCGGTCCTCAGCCCCCAGCTCTCAGACTTCACTCCTGCCATGCCTCAGTCCATATCCTGCCCCAAGACCCCAACTACCCACATCCGGCCCCCAACCTTCTCCCTGGTCACAGATCCACCTACCAGACTCCAACCCCAACTGCTTAGCCCTCACCTCCAGCTCCCAGCAATGAGGCCCAATTAGCCCAAACCCCAGCTCCCCAGCTCCCAGACTCTCTGGCCTCCAACTCACCCCTGGCCTGGCCTCCTCGACCCACAACCTGTTCCTTTCTGGTCCCCTCCCCTCCAGGCATCCGAGCCTATGAACAGCTGGGACAGAGGGCGCTGGGGCCTGTGGGGAAGGTAGTGGTGGCCGCGGTCATCTGTCTGCACAATGTTGGGGGTGAGGACTCTGGGAGGTGGGGGTCAGCTTGTGGGAAGAGGGTGGGCTGAGGTGGGCTTCCCCAGGCTGGGGTGGGAGGGAGATGAGAGGGATCCTTCTGCTTACACCTCCCCCCACCTGCACCAGCCATGTCCAGTTACCTGTTCATCATCAAATCCGAACTCCCCCTGGTTATCGGCACTTTCCTGGACATGGACCCTGAGGGGTGAGTGTGCAACACCCCTTGGCTCTGGCCCACAGACCACTGATTCTGCCCATGAGGTCTGGCTACTAGCTTCAACTGTGTGTCCAGCTGACCCCCAGGTCTTCCATTTTGAGACATTTGGGCAGGCCAGTTTGTTCAGACTGCGATTCCTGTGTGTTGTGATGCCAGTAGTATGTGTGACTCTTGCTCTGGCTGTAGGAGTCCAATAAGACCATGTGTTGATTTTTGTGACTGTTCTGGCTGACTCTGTGTGTTCAGTGTACTCTGATGTTGACCGTGTGGCTGTACCTATCCAGTTGACCTAAACTCTGTCCGTGGGTTTGATTCTGTGACTCTTATACTGGCAGGTTCTCTGGCCATCTGTATGCTAGCTGACTACAGCTGTGTCCTGTATACTGTGGCTCCAACCATGTGTGTTTGACATTTGCTTACTCTGACTTTCTCTGTCCAGTGGATTCTGTTTGATTCTGGGTCCATTAGGCTGACTGAATCTGTCTAGCTATAAGTGTATGGTCACTGACTCCAAGAGAGTATGTGCACGTGTGTGTGCAGTGTACCGTGGTGCCAGCTAAGTATATGTGATTTGTGTTTAACTTTCTGTGTTTAACTTGGTGACCATCGTTCTGGCAAATTCTTTCTGGCTGTTTGTGTGTGATCCTCAACTACAACTGTATATGCCTTCTGTATTATGGTTCTAGCCATGTATGTTTGCCTGTTGTTCTGAGTATGTATCCAGCTGACTGTGTGTTTAATTCTGTATCCATCTGCTGGCTGAATCTTTTCAATTGTTTGTATATGATAGCTGATTCTGTGTATCCTGTTAGATCTTTGGTTTGATCCTGAAACCATCCAGGTAGCTGACAGTCTACGTGACTAGGTGTGTCTAACTATTATAATTAGCTCCCACTGTATGGGGAGCACCCCAATGCACCCCAATGGTGCTTTGTTAGTTTAGGTCTGTGTAACTGTGTGTCTAAGGTAGAAAGAGAATGTGTGAATACCTGGAGCATAGTAAGCACTTAATAAAATTCTTTTGAATAAATGAGCAGTTGTTCAGCCAATTCTGTAGTAACAGACTATCTTGCCTGGGCACCTCCCTCCAATCTCTGTACAGATCCTGCTCTTTCTTTGAGCTTGGTTCCAACTGAGTGGTCAGCTGGCTGATTCTGTCTCTATTTCCATCTTTGACTGTGTGGCCAAATCGGCCCAGCCACTTTCAGGTGCTCAACAAACCTTGAGTTGTTCAAACAACCACACATGTGTGTTTCTGACTTTTTGTCTGACTCTGCATTGTTGCCTGCCTACCAGATCATCAGACTGGTGTTCTACCTATCAGACATACCAGGGTCATGACTCTCTCTGTGTCTGGTACCTTGTGTTGGACTATGTGAGTCTGGCTGATGTGGGGTATTGTTTGCTCATCTGCTTGTATGTCCATCTGAGGTCTGATGGCACACTTTTGTCCAGCTGTGTGTGTGTTTCCAGCTATATCCCTCTGACTGTGTGTGACTGACAGTCCGATAATCCGTCTGGCTGTTTCCGTCAATCATTTTGTGCCATTTGTCTCTGTAACCACCTGGATGACTTCTCATAGCTGAAGGGTCAGCCCATCTCTCCTGACTGCATGCAGAAACCTCTCTGTCCAGCTGTCTTCTATGAGCGTCTGCCTGACAGTTTTCTTTGATAGGCAGCTAGTCACTATGTTTACCTGTCTCCTTAGGGACTGGTTCTTGAAGGGAAACCTCCTCATCATCATTGTCAGTGTGTTAATCATCCTGCCACTGGCCCTCATGAGACACTTGGGTAAGAGGCTTCCTGCGTTGGTCATTGGATGGTGGAATTAGAGAAGGGGAGCCAGATTCAAAGAATCTCCACTTTCAAGGGCTATGGAATACCAGAGGAGAGCTTGTTTGGTGTGGGGTTTTAACAGATGAATAAGAGTTTGCTAAGTGTGTGTGTGTGTGGGGGGGTGGTCCAGGTAGAAGTAGAAGTTTGTGCAAAGTGTGGCAAAATTGGGGTGAGGGGGCCTTGAAGGCCAGCCTGGGGGGTTGATATTTGCTCTGGGGGGATCCCTTGATTTCTGAGGCTCCATATATTGCCCCTTGCAGGCTACCTGGGGTATACCAGTGGTCTCTCTCTGACCTGTATGCTATTTTTCCTCATTTCGGTGAGTCTGAGGGAGAAGGACATGAAAAAGTGTGGAGGGAGTTTGGGGCATTGGGACATAGCCTTCCCCATGACCTCACTTCCACACCCTCCCTCCCCCAGGTCATCTATAAGAAGTTCCAGCTTGGCTGTGCTATAGGCCACAATGAGACAGCAGTGGAGAGGAAGAGCCCCCCAAGCCTCAACACAAGCTGTGAGGCCCAGATGTTCACAGCTGACTCACAGGTTGGTGTGCAGGCATATGTCTATGCCTTGCACCG
This sequence comes from Balaenoptera musculus, assembly GCF_009873245.2. NCBI lineage: Eukaryota > Metazoa > Chordata > Mammalia > Artiodactyla > Balaenopteridae > Balaenoptera > Balaenoptera musculus. The sequence continues at coordinate 41,890,671 of NC_045806.1, read as the reverse complement.
CACTCAGGTCCTCTGGTTCTGTCACACAGTGCACTCTGCTCAGAGTGGAGCCAGGTATCAGACACTGGGGGCTTCCATGTGTCTGATATGGAGGGCAGTGGTGGGGCTGGGGGGATGGGGAGGAGAGGATTGAACCCTGCAGGCTCTAATCTCTTGTACTTGGGCCACTCCCCCAGATGTTCTACACAGTGCCCATTATGGCTTTTGCTTTTGTCTGCCACCCTGAGGTGCTGCCCATCTACACAGAACTCTGCCGGTGAGTGGGCAGGCAAGTGGGCATGCGTGATGGGGCAGCAGGTGGGGTGATAGTCATAATGTCTGATAAGCCCTACAACAGTCCTTGTGCTGTAGCTTGATTGTGGCTAGATTGTGCCAAGGGAGGTGTTTGAGGTGGCCAGGAGGCCTTGGGAAACGCAGGGCAGTGACTGTTTACTAATTGGGACTTTTAAGTATTCTACTCTTTTAACATCCAGTACAAGTATGAATGGACAAGTGGGGAGGCTGAGAAGATGAGATGGAGGGGTGGCATACGTGGATGGGATGCGGAGATGGAGATGGTCAGATGGAGAGGGATATGGATGGACAAAGGGAGGGCAGGGATGATATGATAGGGGGATGTATGGATGATCAGTCAGAGGGACAGCATGGATGATCAGAATGGAGAGGCTGTGACAGTCTAATGGAAGAGAGAGGCAGAGATGGGCGGAGAGATAGGCCAAGATGGTCATATGGGGTAAGATGGATGGACAGAGAAGGGAGGCGTGGCTAGTACAAGGGAGGCAGAGATGGGCATCCCAGTGTGTACTAGCTGAACATCAGCTCTGGGAGGAGGGGACTCTGGAGGATGGGGGCTGGTTTTGAGGGGCCTGGACCAAGTCCAGGGGTCTGGGCATGACAGTTCTATGACCTCTATACCTCAGGCCCTCCAAGCGCAGAATGCAGGCCGTGGCCAATGTGTCCATTGGGGCCATGTTCTGCATGTATGCACTCACAGCGACCTTTGGCTACCTGACCTTCTACAGTGAGTGGGGCTGGGGCCAGGGTTGGGTAGGGAGCTGGGGTGGGGACTGGGCAGACTGCTGGGCAGGAACCTGAGCACTTTCCCTCCATGCCCTCAGACCTATCAGTTTCAAAAGGGACTTTACGCATCACACATGGAGATTTTGTCACCGTCTGTGTGTGTGTGTGTGTGTGTGTGTGTGTGTGTGCGCGTGCGCGTGTGCACACGTATATGTTTCTGGGACACTGGTCCTGGTGCTCCAGTCACATCCCGTATCCCATGTTCCATGTCCCAGGCAGCGTGGAGGCTGAGATGCTGCACATGTACAGCCAGCAGGATCTGCTCATCCTCTGTGTGCGCCTAGCCGTGCTGCTTGCGGTGACTCTCACTGTGCCAGTTGTGCTGTTCCCTGTGCGTTGGGGGCGAGGGTGGGCCCATGGAGCAGAGGGACATGGATGGATGGGTAGGGGGCATAGACAGGAATGTTTGGATGGACAGTAGAGATGGGAGTGGATGGATGGATGGATAGAGGAGGTTGGGACGGACAGACAGGGAAGGCAGAGTTGTCAAATGGACAGAGAGGGCAAAAATAGATGGTCAGACACAAGGTGGACATAGATGGCAGAGCAGAAAGAATCAGGAGGACAGGGGCAGTCAGTTGGAGGGAGGAGGCACAGATGTCTGGCTAGACAGAAGAGGGAGGCAGGAATGGTCAGACAGGGAAGAGGCACAGATAGACATTCAGGATGGAGAAATAGGGATGGCCAGAAAAAGGGTGGAGGCAGGAGTAGTGAGGTGTAGGAGGGACAAGGCTCTCAGACGGAGAGGTGGGATGACTAGACAGAGGGGGGAGATATGGGGGTTGTCAGATGGAGAGAGAGGGACAGGGATCTCAGGGTGAAAGCACAAGTGGGTGGTCAGACAGGAGGAGGCAGAGATAGTTGGATAGAGGAGGAGGACAAGATTTCAGACAGTGAGTGGAGGAATAGATGGATGATCAGACAGAAGGAAGAGTCATGGGTTGTCAGACAGAAGGGAGGCAGGATGCTCATTCAGAAGGTGGAAACATAGAAGGATGGTCAGACAGGGTGGAGAGACAGTCAGGTGGAGGGGAAATCAGGGATCACAGACTGAGGGCGGTGTTAAAGACAGATGACTACATGGAAGGGGAGGTAGTGCTTGAGCCCTGACCTGTGTCCTACCCTACTCTGGTCACAGATCCGCCGGGCTCTGCAGCAGCTGCTCTTCCCAAGCAAGGCCTTCAGCTGGCCACGCCATGTGGCCATAGCCCTGATCCTCCTTGTCTTGGTCAATGTCCTCGTCATCTGCGTGCCAACTATCCGGGATATCTTTGGGGTTATCGGTCAGTACCCCCAACCCCAGTCCCAGACCCCACCTAATATGGGCCTTGTACCCCAAACTTACATTGATTCTGTCCCTCCTGCTTGTCCTTCAGGGTCCACCTCAGCCCCCAGCCTCATTTTCATCCTTCCCAGCGTCTTCTACCTCCGCATTGTACCCTCTGAGGTGGAGCCCCTCTACTCCTGGCCCAAGATCCAGGTGAGCATTCCAGGGGAGGGCTGGGGAAAGAGGGAGCATTCTGAGGAGGGAGCACTCCAGGATGGCTAGAAGTTGAAGGAACATTTTCAAGAGGAGGCTTGGCGGGGAGGGGGGCAGATGGTCTGGAAGAATGAAGGAGATTGTCATAGGAAGGGCCTGAGCAGACAGAGCACAAGAAGGGTCTAAGAAGACAGGAAGCACTCAAAAGGGGGCTGGCTTAGAGGAAGCATTCTTCAGACAGATGGAAGGAGCACTCTCAGAAGAGGGTTGGAACGTTTTCAAGGAGGATGTGGGAGAGTACTCCCTGAAGGGTTCTAGGAAGATGGAAGGAGGATTCACAGGAAGGCACTGGTTTTAAGGAAGGAGAGGGAGCAGGAAAGGAGGGTCATGAATGAACGGGGCACTCTCTGGAGGGGATGGAGGGCTTGAGGAACATCCTTTGGAGGAGCTTGGGTGTAGGTACCCAACCAGCTCCATCTTTTCTCCCTCACATCCACAGGCTCTGTGTTTTGGTATCCTGGGGGTCCTCTTCATGGCGATCAGTCTAGGTTTCATGTTTGCCAACTGGGCCACAGGCCAGAGCCATGTATCTGGACACTGACCAAGCCCTGCTCCACCTGGGCCCCCGTGTGCATGTGCCTGTGCACGTGGAGTAAGATGGGGCTGCTCTCCCGGGTCCCTCCTGCCTGGAGTGTGGAGGTGGCTGGTTCCCATCAACGTGGCTGTTTCCCATCAACATGGCTGTTGGAGGTAGGGGGCTACAGAGGCTGAAGAGTGGTCCTCTCCCTTCCTCCCCAGGGGATGCCGAGCTTGGATCATGGCCCTAACCCCAACTCCAGCCCCACGGGAGGAGGGGGAGGCCAGGTCCTTGGGGAGCCCCTGCACAACCCAGTCTTTTCTGCCTCCTCCTGGCAGAAGCTGTTTGTCAGGATCACCCTCGAGCTAAAGGGGAAGAATAAAGATGCTGAACTGCAACTCTGGCTTCAGTTTTTTGATCTCTTTCTAGGACTTCTTGGGGGACCTTTCCTAGGTTCACACAGGGGTAAATTGAGGCCCCAAGAGTAGGACTGCCAGCTCTCATCTGTTCACCCATATCTCCACAGTTCAGTAGCTCGCTACCCAACTCATAGATCTGTTCACTTGCTCACTCAGGAAATACCTCTTGAGAGCCTACTGGCTGCCAGGCACTGCTCTAGGTGCTGGGGATATAGCAATGTATCAAGCAGACAATAACCCCTGAAGATGATGTTCTAACACAAGAAAGGGCAAACTATTGCCTGCAGGCAAAATTCAGCCCACTGCCTTCTTGTATGTCCCCCAAGCTAAGAATGGTTTGCACATTTCTAAATGATTGAAAAAAAATAAAAAGAAGAATAATTTGTGACCCTTGAAAATTAATATGAAATTAAATTTCAGTGTCTGCAAATAAAGTCTTATTAAAACACAGTCACGCTCATTCATTTACACATTGTTGATGGTTCTTTAGTGCTACAGCAGCGGAACTGAGGAGTTGCAACAGAGACCATAGGGCTCACAAAGCCCAACCTATTTATTATCTGGCCCTTTTCAGGAAAAAATTGCTGATCTCTGATCTAGTAGGAGAGAGGAAAACAGATAATCATTCCTGATAAAGATAAGCACTATGAGGAAAATGGGTGATGACTGTGATGCCGGGGGCAGTGGCGGGGGGTGGGGGCAGTCAGGGAGACCTCACTGAGGAAAGGACAAGAAGCTGGGTCCTCGATTGGCTAGAAGGAGCAAGTCCCATGGTTATTTAGACAAAGTTCCAGACAGAGGCAGCAGCAAGTGCAGAGGGCCTGAGGTAGGAGCAAGCATAACAGGTCCAAGGAGGAGCCAGGGTGGCCATTTTGCTCTCCCATCAGCCAATTATACCACAGCCTTGCCAACAGCCTAAGTTATGAAACATGGAATTTTGCCCCCCAATAGGTGAAAATGGTATTGCTGTTCAAATTCACATGTGTTTCTTTATGAAAGAAGTTTTCAAGTGTTTAAGAGACATTCATTTGTCTTCTCAGATAATTTTTTTTTAAAGATTTTTTTTTTTAAAAGAGATTGGAGTTTATTTATTTATTTATTTATTTATTTATTTATTTATTTATTTATGGCTGTGTTGGGTCTTCGTTTCTGTGCGAGGGCTTTCTCCAGTTGCGGCAAGCGGGGGCCACTCTTCATCGCGGTGCGCGGGCCTCTCACTATCGCGGCCTCTCTTGTTGCGGAGCACAGGCTCCAGACGCGCAGGCTCAGTAGTTGTGGCTCACGGGCACAGCCGCTCCGCGGCATGTGGGATCCTCCCAGCCCAGGGCTCGAACCCGTGTCCCCTGCATTGGCAGGCAGATTCTCAACCACTGCGCCACCAGGGAAGCCCCTCAGATAATTTTTATGCATATATAAGCCACTACAGTTATATAATCTTTTTTCTCCTCTCCATATTTAGAAATGGGGCAGTTGGCTAGAGTTGATTACTTCTGTATACTCCTTGTTTCACTGTTCCTTCCTTACTGCCACTAAAGTTAAGCACAACAAGCTTGCTTTTTTAAAAAAAAATTTACTTATTTTTAAAATTTATTTATTTTTTGACTGCATTGGGTCTTCATTGCTGTGCACGGGCTTTCTCTAGTTGTGGCGAGCGGGGGCTACTCTTTGTTGCGGTGCGTGGGCTTCTCACTGCGGTGGCTTCTCATTGTGGAGCATGGGCTCTAGGTGCGGGGACTCAGTAGTTGTGGCTCGCGGGCTCTAGGGCGCAGGCTCAGCAGTTGTGGTTCATGGGCTTAGTTGCTCTGCAGCATGTGGGATCTTCCCGGACCAGGGCTCGAACCTGTGTCCCCTGCATTGGCAGGTGGATTCTTAGCCACTGTGCCACAAGGGAAGCCCAACAGGCTTGCTTTTTAATAATAAATGCTAACTTGAAATTCAGTGCCTGGCCTTAAAAATGTAAATCTTCATATTGAACACCACCCAAAGAGATCATCCTCTCAACAGGGTCTCTTGCAGAGTGAAACTTAAATTTTGATGAAGTCTAATTTATCTTTTTTTTTTTTAATGGGTTGTGCTTTTTGTGTCATGTTTAAGAACTCTTCATCATACTTAAGTTTTAAATTTTTATGTTTTACATTTAAATCTATGATCCATTTGAATTAACTTTTATATTAGGTATGAGGTTTAGGTCAGTGTTCTTTTTGGAGAGCCTATGGATATCCAGTTGCTCCAGCACCATTTCTTAAGAAGATAATCCTTCTTCCACTGAATTACTTTTGTAATTTTGTAAAAAAAAATCAGTGTGCAACTATTTCTGGGTTTTCTATTTTGTTCCATTGATCTATGTGTCTATTTTCTCCCCAACATCACAGTTCTGATTCCTTGAAATTTGGTAGGGTGATTCCTTCCACTTTATTCTTTTTCAAAATTGTTTTTAGTTATTCTAGTTCCTTTGCCTTTCCATATAAACTTTAGAATAATCTTGTCTATAGCTACTATATTGCTGGAATTTTGATAAGAATTGCATTAAGTCTGTATATCAAAGTGTGGAAAACTGACACCTTTGCTATGTTGAGTCTTCTCTGGTTCTTTTCCTCAATGTTTTGTAGTTTTCAGCATACAAGTTCTATACATGTTTTCTTAGATTTATACCTAAGTATTTCATTTTCTTTGCAGCAATTGTAAATGGTATTATGTTTTAAATCTCAGTCCTCATGTGTTCATTGCCCACTATTCCCACTATTAATAAATATTCGTCAATATTGATCTGGACATGATGCCCAGTGCAATAAGAGGGGTAAGTATTTTGAAATGATGGTAAATATAATATTTTTTTCAGATGATGAGATTATCTACTTAGGAGGTCCAAGAAAATCAACAGAAGTATTAGAATTAGAAAAAGAATTCAGTAAGTTGGCATGGACACAAAATAAATATCCAAAAATCAACTTGTATTCCTACCTCTTGGCAATAATCAGATAGAAATTATAACGGGGGAAAATATTCCACTTACAACAACAATAAAATGGTAAAAAAAAAAACTCACTAAGAATAAACTGAATCAGAAATATGCATGACTGTAGTAACAACACTATAAAACTGAACTCAAGAATAGAAAAGAAAATAGGAATAAATTTGCAGAAATATTCTATTCCTGGATGAGGAGATTCAATATTGTACAGATATCATTTCTTTTTTTTTTTAGTTAATTAATTTATTTATTTATTTTTGGCTGCATTGGGTCTTCGTTGCTGTGCGGGCTTTCTCTAGTTGCGGTGAGCGGGGGTTACTCTTCGTTGTGGTGTGTGGGCTTCTCATTGCAGTGGCTTCTCTTGTTGCAGAGCACGGGCTCTAGGCATGCGGGCTTCAGTAGTTGTGGCACATGGGCTCAGTAGTTGTGGCTTGCGGGCTCTAGAGCTCAGGCTCAGTAGTTATGATGCACGAGCTTAGTTACTCCACTGCATGTGGGATCCTCCCGGACTAGGGCTCGAACCCGTGTCCCCAGCATTGGCAGGCAGATTCTTAACCACTGCGCCACCAGGGAAGTCCCCAGACGTCATTTCTGATATCTATTTTATACAATTTCTATGTACTGCAATTTTCTACTTAATGCAATTCCTAAACAAAATCCAGGTGGGATTTTCTTTGGATTATGACTGGGTTTTTTTGGATTATACCATATTGATTCTAAAGTTTGCCAGTGGAAAACCAAGTGGCAGAAGAATAAATATATGGGAACAACCAAGAATTATTTTTAGTTTTTATGAATTATTTGAAGTTTAGACAATTATGAAACATTTTTATTTATTCTTTTGAGAAAATACTCAGATGTACAAGCCTGAATTTTTTTTAATTGTGATATAATTGACATATAACATTATATTAGTTTCAGGTGTACAACATAATGATTCAATGTTGGTATATACTGTGAAATGATCACCACAATAAGTCAAGTTAACATCCATTACCACACATAGTTACACATTTTTTTTCTTGTGATGAGAACTTTTAAGATCAGTTCTCTTAAGCCCCACGCGCAGCAATAAAGACCCAACACAGCCAAAAATAAATAAACAAATAAAATTTATTTAAAAAAAAATCAATTCTCTTAGCAACTTTCAAATATACAGTATAGTATTATTAACTATAGTCACCATGCTGTACATTACATCACCAGGATTTATTTATTTTATAACTAAGATTTTTTTGCAAAAGAATAGTAGGGTATTCTTGCCTTAACAAATGCTGAGATGTACTTAAAAATCAGTAAGGGGCCTGGAATAGTACCTCTTCCTACAGAGGTGTCCATATCCTTATCCCCAGAACCTGTGAATATGTTGTTATATGTAAAGGGGAATTAAAATTGCAGGTGGAATTAAGGTTGCTAAACTTTTAAAATAGATTATCCTGGATTATCTGGGTGGGTCTAAGGTAATCACAAGGGACTTTATAAGTGGAAGATGGAAGCAGGAGTCAGAGAAAGAGATGTGATGACAGAAGCAGGGTCAGAGAGATGTTGTGTGTTGGCTTCATGGATGGTGGAAAGGGGGCCATGAGTCAAGGAATGTGAGCAGCCTCTAGAAGCTGGAAAAAGCCAGAAAATGGTTTCTTTTCTGGAGCCTCCAGAAAGGAACACAGCCCTGGGAACACCTTGATTTTAGCCCAGTGAGACTCATTTTGAATTTCTGACCTACAGAGGTATAAGATAATAAATTTGTGTTGTTTTAAGCCACTAAGTATGTGGTAATTTGTTATAACAGCAAGAGAAAACTAATACAGAGAAACAATTAGTGAAACAAAATAGAAAGATGATAAAATAAGCTGACCTATATACAAAACTTTAACATGCATTTCCAAACAGTGGGCAAAAGACAGATTGTATAGTAAATGATAGTTTGACAAATGTCCATCCATTTGGAAAAAATAAAGATTAAATTCTTACCTTTACCACATAAAATAATAAATTCAAGAAAAATTAGAGATTTAAATGTGAAAATTTGAAGTCATAAAGAACTAGAAGAAAATTTAGGAAAATATTATGATAAATCTTGAGGTGGCATGGCATTTCTTGTCATTACACCAAGGGTAAGAGCAACAAATCTGACATATTTAAGATGTAAAAATTAAAGTGTTACCTAAGTCAAAAGACATCATAGACAACCATCTGAAAAGCAAATCTGCAGGAAAATGTTGAAACGTTGTAGGGGAGGAAAAAGATCTTTTCCTTCTACCATTCTAGGTTCTTAGTTGGGGCTCTGTAACAAAAGACATTAATAAGAGAAAAACAAGTGGAAGTTTATTAATATGTGTAAATCGTATACAGATGGGAGAGACTCAGGGATGAGTAACTCAAAGCGATGGCTAGAGCTTGGATTCACATAGCAACTTGTCTTAAAACAAAGGAAAAAGGGGTTTGGGGCTTCCGGTTGAGAGGCAAGGTATGGGAAAATGACCAGGTCAAGTATGGTAAACAAGGATAAGATTTGTTATGCAGATTTAAGTCAATGCTTTCTTCATGGATAAGAGTTTCTTGTGATTTACAGTCATCCTTCTCTTCCTAGCACAGAGAAGGTGACAGTCTTACAAATGGAGATTTCCTTTATAAATGTAAATTTCCCTTACAAAAGAGTAACTTCTCTCCTTCTAGAACTTCTCCAGTGTCCGCTGTTTCTCAGAATAATCAGCTTAATCTTTATGCCAGAGAGGCATATTTTAGGGTGGCATATTCTATTCTCCTACAGTATGCAACAAATTAAAAGCAACTATCGTTAATATATAACAAAGCTTTTACAAATCAGTAAGAGAAATTGGAGCAAACCAATGAAAAAAATGTGTTCGGGTAATGGCATTACTTCACAGTATGGCACAAATGGATTAAGAAGTAGAATGTATGAAAGGAAAAAAAATAAGGGAAATGGAGAATAGATGCCAGAAGTTTCAACATTCATCTAATAGGAGTTCCAGACATAGAGAATAGAAAGACTGGAGAGAAGGCAATACATGAAGAAATAATGTTCTAGAATTTTCTAAGCTGAAGAGAGAAATGAATCTTCAAACTGAAAAGAGACACTAAATTCTGACCATGACTCAAACACACACACACATACACATACACACACGAAATAAAAATTTTAGGTTAAAGATAAAAACCCAGAAGATAAAGGGAAAATCCTGAAAGTTTCCAGGGAGAAAAGGGAGAGAATATAATGGAAAAGTTCTTCAAAGAGCTGATGAGAAATAACTTTGAACCTAGATTTCTAGATTCAGCCAAAATAATCCAGACGAGAGCAAAAATATTTCAGAAAGTTCATCATACACATACCCTTTCTGAAAGTATGATTAAGGTATGTGATCCAGCAAGAAGAAAAAAAAATGGATTTAGGAGGAAGGAGGGGGTTCCAGTAAAGCAATGCTGACGGGGAAAACAATAAAATTTATTGAAAAATCTAAATAAGTTTGATTGTAAATTTTAAAAATTACTATCTTGGGACTTCCCTGGTGGCACAGTGGTTAAGAATCCACCTGCCAGTGCAGAGGACACGGGTTTGATCCCTGGTCCAGGAAGATCCCACATGCCTCGGAGTAACTAAGCCCGTGTGCCACAACTACTGAAGCCCACACGCCTAGAGTCCGTGCTCTGCAACAAGAGAAGCCACCGCAATGAGAAACCCGTGCACGGCAACGAAGAGTAGCCCCCACTCGCCGCAACTAGAGAAAGCCCGCGTGCAGCAATGAAGACCCGACGCAGCCAAAAAATAACAAATAAAAAAAAATAAAAATAAGAAAAGTAAAAAATTACAATCTTGAACTACAATTTCAGGTAATATAAGCATGGAAGATGAGGGGAGGGACAAGAAAGAAAAGAGAAGTTCTTGTGTTGTTTAAGGGATGGATAGAGATGCTAATTAATGGTTGAATTATAGAATAATTAAGAGCATTAGCCTTTTAGAGTGCAAACTCTGAAGCCAGAACTTATGGGTTCAAATTCTGGCTTCGCACGCAACTTACCAGCTGTGTGACCTTGAAGAGGTGAGAAGGTGGTTGGATTTCAGAACAGCTCCCAGCAGCAAAACTCTTGATGGTTTGTGGGAAAAGGCCAGAGGCCACAGATGGAGGATAAGCTGAGATGGAGCTTTCTAATTGCATCCCTTTTTCTCCTCATATTTTCTAGAAGGCTCATTACCTGTCCTTTAAACACCACAGAGCAGAAAAGTGGCTGGGCTGGTCCAGTGCCAGTCCAAAGTGGCATGGTCACATCAAGGCATAGTGGGGTTGGAAAGCTCATAGAATAAGTGCAGTCAGGCTTACTGGTAAATAACCATTCCTTCCCTAGCACTCCCTCCACCCACTGGGCTAGGCAATTCTAACAAATAACAGCCCCACCCCTATCCCCCCTCTACATACCCCTAGACACTGTGAAATGTAAAATTATGAAAGATAAGCAAAAATTGTTTTTAAAACTTTCAGAGAGAAAGAGTAGCTTACTTACAAAGGAAAAATAATTAAACTGACATCAGATCTCTCAGACACCACCGTGGAGGCAAGGAGACAGTGGTGTAGTAACTCCAAAGAGTTGAAAGAAAGGAACTTTTATATTGGGCGGAATAAAAACAGTCTCAGGCACGCAGAGTCTCGGAAGGTTTAAGACAGAGAAAGCACAAGCATTAAAGACAGCACAGCAGTACAATTAATGTATGATGAAGGAGAATTTTTGCACATTTGCTCAATAAAGAATCTGCATTAACCATTCATCATTTGTATGACATATTTAAGGTTTTTTTTTCTCCCAAGGTGAGTATTATCTTAAACTTTAAAATTCATTCTATTGTATTTCTGATGATTGCTTTACTTTGTGTCTTGCTGTGGACTTACTGGATATTTAGGCACTGTAAACTATCCAGAGAAAGGCAGAAATGGCAATGGAGATAATTAAAGAATACTAGTGTAACTATAAAAGAATAACCAAAGGGGAAAATTGTTAGGGTAAATAAACACAAAATTGAATTTTCCCTGTTGTCAAAAGGGAAAGACACTTCCCCTTCATTTTTCATCAAGCATTTCCTTGAGAAACCTAGTATTTGTGAATACTTCCTCTTCCCCTTTGATATGTATGTACATATTTTTAAAAGCTAAATAAGCCTCTTGCCAGCCCATAAGCCAGGAATGTTTTTCTTAAAAGCCTTGGAGCCATCTCTTTGAAATGTGGATGTTGAGGGAGATAAGCGCCCTGGCTCCCTGTCACCTGAGAGTTTAGCCTAGGCGCCTGGCTCCAGGCTGTAAGCACCTGCTAGTCTTAGAGACAGGAGTTTTAATCTTTCCTTCGGATACAGGCAATTAGCTAGCACAGATGGCTTACTCCAACTGCCAGGTGAATTTAGGACTTGCCTGGGAGTATTTAGCTCTCACCCTTAAATGCCATTGCAAAGCCAAGCAAATGAGCAGCACGCCTGGACTTTCTGGCCCCTCCCACCACTTTTGGCTCCTCCCACCACTTTTGGATTGTATGAAACACTACACCTCAAAGTGTGAGATCTGGCTTCCCAAACAGCTGCCCAAGTGGCCAGATGATGCAAGTGTGGGGGAGTTAATGGCTATGGGGTACATTTTGATCTATAAGAAAAGAAACTGGGAGTGAGCCAGGCAGTTAAATTCTCCTTTCTTCCTCTCTCTCACGCACTGTTCCAAGCAGGGTTTCTATGTATAGTCTGTCTGGAGATGTCCTATATGGCCCAAAGGCTGTTTCCTTGGGAACCTGAGCTAAAACAAGAGCATTTAAGACAGTGTTAAGTGTTGAGTGTGGAGGACCCAGGTCTGGAGAGAGTAAAATTGTCCCAATAAGAAAATGGACGTTTTGAGGATTGGGGATAGAAGAAAGCAATAGAAGAACCCAGTTGTAGAATAACTAAGGGTGATATTTTTGGACAAAAAGGAAGTTCAGGTGATTTTTGCAGTGAACTGCTTAGCTTTGTAAAATATATACTTCCTTCACTTCTACCAGTCTTCCCTATGAAATCTTCAATAAAGTATCCTTCTGTAACCATTGCCTTGTGAAATGAATTTTATTTGGAGAATAAAACAGATTGAGTCCTGCACCAAACTTGGTGCAAGGGAACCTGCAGAGCAGAGCCTGGGGAAGCAGCAGGTCTCAGAGGACCTAAGCCTGCTACGTGAAGAAGCCCAGGCTGGCCTGTTGGAGGATAAGACCACAAGAAGCAAGGACTCATCCTAGCTGAGGCCTCAACCCACCTGCCAGCTGACTGTAGTTATATCAGTGATCCCAGGCAAGACCAGCAGAAAAACCACCTGGCCCAGCCCAAATAGCTGACCCACAGGATCCTGAGCAAATCAAATGTTTCTTGTTATAGGTAATAATAATAATAATAATAATAATAATAATAATAATAACCATTTAGAAAATAAAATGGAGAAAAATTACATTCATATAGTGACACAACACACCTAAAAAGAGACAATTGGAGCAAGGTGACAGACACAGCTCATATGCCCACCTCACATCCCATCCAACATCCCATTGATTTGGGAGGAAAAGTGTTTTTAAGGATAAATTCTTAACAGTCCAGGAAAACAGGAAACGGTGCTTGTGGGCACCAGAAATACTGAGGCACTCCTGGGAGATAGAAAGAAGGTGGGATCAGACTTGTAGAGAAATCTGAGGAGATGATATCGCAACTCAAATCACCAGAGGCAAGAGCTGTGCTTTGTAACCAAGCCTCTGAAAAACTCCAAACTTAGAATCAAAAGGGAGAAACAGCAGGAGTGGGCCTTAGAATAATCAGGTTAAGTTAATTTAAAGGTTCATTTGTAGACTCCCCTCCCACACCTCACAGATTGGCTGGTATCAATCACTTTCGTCTCTAAGATGAAACTCCAAGAATTGCTTATTAAAGAAAGTGAAAAATCTGCCCAACCTTCTGTATAATACCCATAATAGGCCATAAATACAATCTTGATAAATTCCACCACCACCAGCACCACTCCTGGCAAAATGTAGAAGAATACAAGGGACATTCTCTGAACACAATGTAATAAAACGAAACCCACTTTTGCTCTAGGAACTTTAAAAAACACCCTTAAAGACTATCTGAAGATGGCTGTTCAAGCAAACTTGTCTACCTCCCCACTGCTCCACTGAAATGATGGAAAAATTTCTTAAAGTACTGGAAAAGAAGAAAGGTGCCATCCAGGAACCAGAAATTGTGAAGAATTCCTAAAAAGAGAAAGCAGTTCAGATAAGATTTACAAGGGTGAAGAGAACCAGAAGCCAAAAGGAGCGGGCAGAAATAACTAAGAAGGTTAAGAGTATATCCAGAGAAACTGTAGGTGGAGGGTAAACGGATAGAAAGAGCAAGAACTACCCCCAGAACTACAGGGCTAGTTGGGTCCTCGACACCCTTACGCGGGGTGGACGGCACTTTAATGACTTCTAATGACAGTGAAATCCCTACCTGCTACCTGGGAAGGGCCCCGAGGATAGGTGTGGGGAATGCTGAGAAAGAAGCAAATTAGAGCCTGAGGTACCTTCAGCCTCCACAGTAATAATGAAAGAGAGAAACACATTTGTAGAGAGGGGACCGCTTCCAGCCTGTTTGTTCCATGGCTAATCACCCCAAAGCCAACAGGATACTCAGATGTCCTACCCACTTATGAAGAGTCTGAACGGGTGATACCTTGATCCATGCATTTTATGAACATAATATTCAGATAAAACTGTAAAACACATAAAATGTTGTCCAAAGCATCATTGGCCTATGTCATGGGCTCAAAAACTGTGTTCCTACAAGACCATGTGTCTCCCTAAGGGAGAATAAATCTTAATTTATTAAGTCAACAAAATAAAGTGAACTGGACTAAATCCAAAGTAATATTATGAAGCCAGTGTAGTTTTCTCATTGTCTCTCAGTCTCCTTTCTGCCTCTGTCCCCCACCCAGTACCTTCCAGATTTCTAAAGTCTAGTGTTGCATTGAAAGTAGAAATATGATTACTGTGGTTCCCATAGAATTTCTTCTACAGTGTGGTTGGTCGGCTGACTTTCAGTGCAAATGGCATCTGCCCCCAGCAGCACACCCCAAGCCCTCTGTCTCTAATGGAAGAATAAATCTGTCCTCTTTTACAGTTCCTTCAGTTGTGAACTGGAGAGTGGGGTCTGGCCACTTCTCTGAATAGAGACAATAACAGAAAATAAATCTAACCAAAAATGTGCGAACTGTGGATGCAATAAATTATAAAACTTTATGGAAGACTTAAGAAAGTTCTTAAAAATGGAGACAAAACCCAGGTTCTTAGGTGGGAAGACTCAACAGCATAAAGATGTCATTAACCCCCAAGTTGATCGACAAATTCAATGAAATTCCAGTCAGAATCCCAACAGGGACCCTTTTTTTCAATCCTGGAACTTGACCGGCAGATTCTAAAATGTACCTGTATGTGCAAAGGACCTAAAGAAGGACAAAGAGGAAGGACTTGCCTTCTGAACAGCCAGTAATATTGTGGGGCTACGGTCCCTGACATAGGGCGGTGCTGGCACAGGGATCAATAGATTGACTGCGGGACAGAAAAGAGAGCTGAGAAACAGATCCATAAGCAGACACCCTTGACATTAAGCTGAGATGGCCCTCAGAGCAGTGGGAACAAGAGGACACATTCACCATCAACTTTCTCCCTTAGGATGACGACAGGAACCCGTCTCTTACCTTGTCAGCCTTTCCCACAGAGTTCTGTACACAGTCAAGGCCTAATAAGTGCCTTGTGATAAATTGACTGACTGAGAAAAACTGTACCATTCTCGTTCTTGCCTACCCTCGCTGAGAGATCGCCTCTGTCTAATGCCTGAAATCTTTCCATTTAAATAGCATTCCTTTAGCCAGGGGTTTCAACCTTGGCACCATTGACATTTGGGGCTGGATAATTTTTCTTGGGGTGGGGGACGACACTGTCCTCTGCGTTGTAAGATGTTTAGCAGCATCCTTGACCTCTACCCACTAGATGCCAGTAACCTTCCCCCCATCAAGTTATGACAACCAAAACTGTTTCCAGACGTTGTCGAATGTCCCCTAGGGGACAAGATCCACACCGGCTCTCCCCCATTGAGAACCACTGGGTTAGGCAGTTCTCCCACACCACACTCTTTTATATGTCACACCCACCTTGTGGCTGACTTTAGAATGTTCACAAATATCCTAGCTCTCTCTGCTCCCAGAGGACCGCACTCTCTCACCCCTTCGAGGGTCAGACTTGACCATTTGATGAGACAGTTCATGCTTAGCCACTCTCTTGTCTCTGCCGGGCCACCCACGTGGCTTCTCTGTGTCCCTGGGACCTAGCATGAGGGTGTTGATAATGTGGAGAAGAGCCCCAGTCTATCTGCGGTGGGCAGGCAGCATGAGTGAGAAATAAACTCTGATTGTCTGTCATTTCTTTTTTTTTCTTTTTTTAAAGTTTTATTTATTTATTTATTTTTGGTTGTGTTGGGTCTTCGTTTCTGTGCGAGGGCTTTCTCCAGTTGGGGCAAGCGGGGGCCACTCTTCATCGCGGTGCGTGGGCCTCTCACTATCGCGGCCTCTCTTGTTGCGGAGCACAGGCTCCAGATGCGCAGGCTCAGAAATTGTGGCTCACGGGCCCAGTTGCTCCGCGGCATGTGGGATCTTCCCGGACCAGGGCTCGAACCCGTGTCCCCTGCATTGGCAGGCAGATTCTCAACCATTGCGCCAACAGGGAAGCCCTGTCATTTCTTTATAACCCAATCTACTCTGAGCTGGTATCCCTCCCCACCAAAAGGATGATGCCTGCTTTGAAATAACAGAAAAAATATATATTGGTCTCTGCCCCTGATTCCTGGCACAGAGCCCCTAAAACCCACATAATTTCCTATGTGATAAGAGCACTAGCAGCACCTTTTGTCCTCATGAGGCGACTCTGGGTGGGCTCCTGGTCACCAGAAAGACCAAGCTATGATTTCAAGCTTGGAATTTTCAGCCCCAGGCCCCCATCCTCCAGAGGAGGGAAAGGGCTGGAAATGGAGTTAATAATTGATCATGCCTATGTGAGGAAGCCTCCATAAAATCCCAATAGCATGGAGTTCCGGAAGCTTCCAGGTGGGTGAACACATCCATGCTGGGAGACTGGGCACCCCAATGCCACAGGGACAGAAGCTGTTGTGCCCCGAACCCTTCCGGACCTCGCCCCAGGTATTTCTTCACCTGGCTGTTCATCTGTATCCTTTATCATGTCCTTTATTATATAATAAACCAGTAAATGTAAGTAAGTGTTTCCCTGAGTTCTGTGAGCTATTCTAGCAAATGACTGAATTCGAGAAGGGGGTCATGGGAACCTCTGATGTGTAGCTGGTTGGTCAGAAGTACAGGTGACAACCTGGGACTATCAGTTGGCATCTGAGCTGGAAGGGGCAGTCTTGTGGGACTGAGCTCTTAACCTGTTGGGTCTGTGCTAACTCCCATTAGTGTCAGGATTGAATTGAATTGTAGGACACCCAGCTGATGACACAGAGAATTGCTTTGGTATGGGGAAAACCCCCACACGTCCCAGAAGTGTTGTGGGTGTGGTAGTACTGTGAGAGTAAAAAAGAGACATAGGAGTGTTTTTCCCAGACATCTGGGATGGCCTACCCCTCCATACACCCCTCCCCCGGTCAGGCCTGTGCCAGGGGAGCAGGAAGCCTCCAGGTCAGCACCTTTCAGGGGACCCTGGATTAGAGGGACATCATGAGGCTTCCTTGAACCTTCCCTGCAGGACCCGGAGCAGCAAGTCACCTGGTGGACACACACTGGGACCCTGGAGAAAGACTTTCCAAAGGTTGTGACTCATGGTCAAGAAAATATTTTATGGATCCTGAATAGAATTGCACATTTTATTTACTTATTTATTTATTTATTTTTGGCTGTGTTGGGTCTTCGTTGCTGTGCACAGGCTTTCTCTAGTTGCGGCGAGCAGGGGCTACTCTTCATTGTGGTGCGCGGGCTTCTCATTGTGGTGGCTTCTCTTGTTGCAGAGCACGGGCTCTAGTTGCACAGGCTTCAGTAGTTGTGGTGCGCAGGCTCAGTAGTTTGGCTTGCGGGCTCTAGAGCGCAGGCTCAGTAGTTGTGGTGCACGGGCTTAGTTGCTCCGAGGCATGTGGGATCTTCCCGGACCAGGGCTCGAACCCGTGTCCCCTGCATTGGCAGGCGGATTCTTAACCACTGCGCCACCAAGGAAGCCCAGAATTGCACATTTTAAATGAATTAGAATGAAATAACATAGCACATCATAAAACAGAATAGAAAATATTGGAGAGTATCACATATTAAGGGTCAGTATTGTTCTGTGAAGCATTTGTTTTAGAGTCACTTGTAAAATGTGTTCTTTACTGTGGGTCTTGGTGAATAAAGCTCAGAACTGTTTTCTTGTGATGGATGTACTGTTCTCTCTCACATGTCCTTGCATTTTCCCAGTTCTCTACTATGAATAGGATTTTTTGTTTGGCTGCGCTGTGCGGCTTGTGGGATCTTAGTTCCCCAACCAGGGATTGAACCTGGGCCCTCAGCAGTGAAAGCGCAGAGTCCTAACCACTGGACCGTCAGGGAATTCCCAGGATTTTGCTTTAGAACCAGTTTTAAAAATTACTGAAAGAGAAACAAAACAGAGACTGGAAATTTAATAAAAAAGTCATTTTGGACCCTCATCATAAGAGCACGTGTGTCCACACTGGGCCCCAGGCTTGATGTGGGGAGGAGGCTGATTGGGGGTGTACTTGGGGGCCACATACAGGCTGACTTCTAGGGTTGGGCAAAACCATAGTCTCCCTGCATCTCAAAATTTGGATCTGTCACATGGAGGAGGAGGAGGAGGAGGGGGAGGAGGAGGGGGAGGAGGAGGGGGGGGAGGAGGAGAGGAAGGGAAAAGGGGAGGGAGGAAGGAAGGGAGGGAGGAAGGAAGGGAGGAAGGAAGGAGCTGTATCTACCTAGGGAACCTAAGGGAAAATGCTCCCTGTCATGACCCCAGAGTGTTTTCAAGCCATCCTTCCCTGTACCCGTCTCCTGTGCTGAGGAATCCAGCTCGTGGATCCCATCTTCCTTGGGAGAAAGAAAAATCAAATCCTTCTGTATCTCTTTTGGATGTCCTCTTCCGTATTTGCACAGAGAATAAGGTATGCAATGTCTATTAGCAGAATATTAAATTTGAGTAAAGAAGAACAGTACTGGGGTAAAATAGAATTTGTTTCCTCTGAGGCACAGGTAGAGTGACCTCACTGACCTGGGCAGCACCCACCTCTCCCTGCAGCACCAGGCAGGGTGTCCTCACAGTTCTGGGGAACCTCTGACCCCAGCCAGCTGACCCCTCATGCCCTCCTTCCTGGCACCCTCTCCCGCCGAAGGCTGTGATAACCCACACTTGGCCCTGGGTCTCCCTTGCCTCTCTGCCAGCCCCTCTTCCACCCACCCTGTGTATCTCTGTCCTCCCCTGCCCTCACTACCACCAAACCTGCCTCTCCCTCTGGACACGCTCCACCTCTAGGGTTCCTTGTCTTGGAAAAATGACTCCACATTCTTCACCCTGAGATTTGGGGCAGAACTCAGAGCTCATTCAAGCCTCTCCACCCCCCAAATACATACCTATCTTCCTTAGTGTCTCTGAAGTCACGGTGAGTTCCAAACTCAGCTCTTCCTGCACATGCCAGCTGTAGGAACTCTGGCAAGAAGCTGGACGTCTGTCTGTGTCTCCATCTCTCATTACAATCTCTCTCTCTAGCTATATGTAACATCTATAGTATCATAATGATGATAGTGTCTGTGCTCAGAGGTTGGTTGTGGAGATAAACAGGAGAATCCATACGAGATGCTTAGCATCAGCCCAGGCACTTTGCAAACATAAGATGATTATTAATTGTACTTTCTATGGTTATTATGGAAGGTGGGCTGAGAGGGGGAGACCCCAGTGGACCACACCTCCCTCATTCCTGCAGATGTTGTTCCTGGCCTGGGATGCAGACTCCTGGGCCTGGGACCCATCTCATGCAAAGGTATGATCCTGAGTGGCAAGACATTATTATTCTTGGAGGAGTAGGTGGGGACTCAGGTAAACTGGGATGCCCTCACCATGCAGCCCCCAGGAGCTGGCTCTGCGGGGAGGGTCACCCCTGTGAGGAAGGCTGTGCCTCAGAACATGGTGGTCAGGGAGGGTTTATGCGGGTGTCCACATCCGTCCATACCCCTGGCCACGCCTCCTTTCCCACCTGTCTGTCACAGTCGATGCCAACTCCCAGGTCTAGAGCTCCACAGAGTGGTGATTCTCTGAGGATCTTCTCAGTCTCCCAGAGCAAGGTCCTCTCGGGCAGGGTCCCCCATCCCTGAGGTCTTTAGGAGACCCAGACCCAGGCCCGGCCCCAGGGCTGCTGTGTGGACAGCAACCTGCGACCCTGCAGCTATCATAGAGTGTTTGTGGGAGGGGGTAGACCCAATTCTGGTCCAGCAACCATGGCTCCAACCTGAGTCACAGTGACCAGAGTCCAAGGAGAGGCTTGATCCTTGCCCTTCTCCAGGAGCCCCTTATCTGCTGGCTTACGGTTCCTCCCGCCTTTGATTCAAATCTGTTGGGGTGAGGGGATGGGTCCAGTGGTGGGATGAAGGCGGAGGTAGGGGAGATGGAGGCCTCAGCAGGAGAGTGGAGACCTTCCAAGGCTGGATGAGAGCCAGGAGGCTGAGGTGATGGGCAGTGGATGGTCAAAATGGTGCAACACTGCCTCCATCTGGGGCTGGTGTTTGATGTCCCATGTAAGTCACCTTGGATCTCCGTTGGTAGCCTTAATGTCCCCCAACACACACAATGGTTTGTTCTAAAATAGACTCCTCTCTTCCCTTCCCCAGAGCCGACTGTTCCAGCTCTGTGGCCTGCAACGGTTCGTTTGGGACAGGACTATCCCATTCTCAGCACTTGACCCCTATCCCAGCTCCCAAGCCCTTGGTTGTGAGATGGGCAATTTCATGCCTTTGTCCAGTGGACTTTTCCATCTGTTGCTCCCCTGAATCATGACTAAGTGGACTCTTCCATTCCTGTCCACCATGGTCCTCACAATGGACCTCTCCTTCCCTATTCCTCCATGTTCCCCAGTTGACAGTTTCATCTCTGTCTCCTCCCACATACTCCCAAATGGATCGTCCCAGCCCCATGACCCTGAAGATCTTAGAAAGAGCAAAGGCCAAGGTGTCCAACCACCTGCAGAATCCTGCCCCAGGACTGGGGTGTATAGCATCCATCAGAATAAAAACTAGCAACATCCCCCACTAGACTGTCACCTCCACATGGGCAGGGACAGTTGTTTATCTTGTTCCCAGACATCTCTCCAGCACCTAGGATGGCCCTTAGTACACAGTACAAACCCATTAGGTGTTGGATGAATGAACCCTTTGACACAGCAATTCCACTTCTAAGAACGTGTCCTAAAGAAACACTCACACAGGTGCACAGGGTTGTGTGCACAAGAACGGGAGGAGCAAACAACTGGGAAAAACTTGTAAATGTTTATTAATTGTCAGTGATTGATGCAGGGTAAATGAATAATGGAGGTTTGTAGCATGGAGCACATAGTGAACAGGAAACAGAGTGAGACAGACTTGTCCAGGACACGCTGCTAGTGGGGAAAAGCAGGTCAGAGATGCTCATAGTGGTACCCTGTGTGTGTGTGTGTGTGTGTGTGTGTGTGTGTTTGTGTGTAAATGCAGAGAAAAACATCTGGAATCAAACACTCAGAACTGCTCTCAGTAGTTGCATCTGGAGAGAGGGAGGTTAGTGTCGTTTTGTACAAAGAATACTTGACAATACTTGTTTTTTTAAGGTAGATGCATGGGTACACAGAGAGAAATACACATTAGGTATATGTCTTGCTCATCAACGCAACTCTAACATCTAGCAACGTTTGGCACATAGTAAGAAAAATCATGTTTAACTTTTCACTGTTGTGAACTCTTTCTTTCACTTGCTATACAGCTGATGGCTAGGAGTTCACAGCCATGCCCATGTTCATGAAAGGCCACCAGGTTCTGCTTCTTATCATGGGCACTTGTCACATCCCCGAGGCTGAGGCACGGAAAGGGAAGACAAGTAAGTGGCGGTGAGCTCCCATTGACTGAAAAATCACTACTTAACTCTGACCTACATAGCCTTGTGCACGCCAATTCCACCTTGCCTTGTGGTCTATGCGCTTCTCCCGCTGCTCCTAAAGACCAAACATCTGCGCAGGCTACAGCGACTCCCTCATCTGTCCTATGAGTTTCTAGGCTAGAGGAAGGTGTGGCCTACACGCCAGTAGCTGACCTGAGGTTTGGGAGCCCACAGCATCCTGGGGAGGGAAGATCTCTGGATATACAGAGCAGGGAGTAGAAAAAGCAAGGGAAACCTCCTCATTTAGCCTCAGAGCTGCACCCCAAGGGACAGGGAGAAAGGAATGATTTGGGAACAAGCAACAAGATGGGATACAAGTACCATAAGAGAACAGTGCATTTTGCAGGGATGTGGGGATGGACTGAAAGGTCACTTACAGAGTTAGTCGTCTTCCTTGGGGTCACTGATCTCTTCATAGATCACCACGTTCTTTCTTTCCCGCAGTCTGTGGGTCCAGACATTAATCTTCCTTCCCTTGGGTCCTGTGGTGGAGAAGAGTTGGTAAATGGGGGTTGGGTGGGTTAGGGAGTGTTGGGCCCTGTTTTGTCAGATAAGGAGATGCCTCCTCCCTCCCAAGTGACCACAGGCCTTTTACATAGTCTTTTTTCCACACCTTCTGGCTCAGAGAGGCTGAGATACTAAACCCGCACCAATACACACCAAACGCCAGTTAGAGTTTTAGCTTCTGGCTCCTTCCATTGTCAGGTTTAGATTCCCAACCTCTTTACTCACCAGAACATTTATTCCGACCTTCTTTCATTCAGCATGTATTTGTTAAGGGCATATTGTGTGCCAGGCATTGAGCTGAAGGTGGGGATAAAACTCCAAGTAAGATATGTTCCCAGGTTATCACAGACGGAATAATGACCTGAGCACCTTTCATGGCGTCAGGGCTTGTAGACTGAATCGAACACTTCTTTTTTTGGTTGCTCTGTGCGTGGCATGCAGGATCTCCACCAGGGATGGAAACCGTGCCCCCTGCAGTGGAAGCGCGGAGTCTTAACCACTGGGCCGCCAGGGAAGTCCCTTGAATTGAACACCTTTGAATAACCTGTGATCTCTGGTTCTTTATTTCCGTTTTATGGACTAGGAACTGGAGCTCAGAGAATTTGGAAGGCTTGCCCCAAGTTACACAGCTTTCATATCGATGAAACTCAAGTCTGTGACGCTGGAAGTCAGTTTTTTTTTTGTCTTGTTTTGTTTTTTTTTAAATTTTTGGCTGTGCCATGCGGCTTGTGGGATCTTAGTTCCCCGACCAGGGATCGAACCTGGGTCCCGGCAGTGAAAGCGCCAAGTCCTAACCACTGAACCACCAGGAAATTCCCTGGAAGTCAGTTCTAATGTTTCAGCTGGAGCTGGGTGAGCTCCTCAGCCCAGCCTGGCCCCAGGCCTGTCCAGGATCCATCTCCCACACCTAGCCCATGCACTTGAACATGGCCAGGGAAGCCAGAGGAGTTGTTCCCAAAGAGTTTCCTCTTACCTGATGTTTTCTTACTCTGCTGACCAGAGGTATCTGCTTTTTCCGGGGAGCGCAGCTGTTTCTGAGCCTGCTCTGAGCCTGATGTTGCTGGTACTAACTTCGAAGGATTTTTTTTCTTTTCGGGTTTCTTGGGCATCACCTTTTTAATGTGAAGGTCACATACAAAGAGTATCAATGGCATTTCTCGAGTGCTTTAGAGCTTACAAAGTGTCTTTGTGCGCAGTACCTTAATTAAAGTTCTCAACAAGTCTGGGAGATCATTATATTACCTGTACCTAAACTACGAGGAACCTGGGAAGTTAGAAGGAAAAGGAATGGTCTACATGAAGGGTGTTTCCAGGACTAGAACGCTTGTCTTCACACTCTTTCCAGACTGACACTCTCGCCAAGAGAAGTCTCCATGTGAGCAGGAGTGTGGTACACGGAAGATTTGGGGAAGCAGAGCACACTAACAATTCACGAGGTCTGTGAAAGTGAGGAGGGGCTTCTATAAAATATAAGGGATCGAATATAAGCTAGTAGACAGCTGCTGGGAGAGTAAATGGAACAATGTACAGAAGGGACAAAACACTGCTGGCAAATGGTGTGGGGGGATGAATATAGGGAAGGGAGAAGAAAGGAGTGGTTCGTGGAAATTCATGTAGGCAGCCAAGAAGGTGGTGCCAGATGTGACATCCTGTCCTACCCTGGCAAGAACATTTCAGGTGGAATTAAGCGAGGTGGTTCCTCTACCAATTCTACTGGTGTCAGGGTGTGTCACTGACCAACAACCTTAAGCTAACCTTCATTCAGCTCCTTTGTTTATGAAACAGTGAGCAATAACAGTGTAACCAGCTCCCTCATTTATGAATCAGTGAACAATGACTGTAAAACAAGCTAAGTGAAAGAACTTTCTGAGCTTACAAATGCTGTTTAAACGTGGTAATAATGAAAATGAATACTTTCTTTTATGATCCTTCTTTGAGTTCTCTCCTCAACCGTGTCCACACTGGCAACCCACCCGCCAGATCCCTTTACCCTCTAAACTAGAGTTTAATCTGCAATTGTGGAAGAACTTATTCAGGAACCCTCTAAGGGTCCCCCTGGGCTGGGACTGAGGCTTCAGAGATGCCTCAGGTGCAGACAAGGCCCCGAAGGAGCTCACAGAAGGGAGGGGCCAACAGTCCAGGCGATTCCCAAGCAATGTGAAAGGGGCCCTTTGACTGAGCAGAGGGGAGCTGGTACTTCCTGTTGTGAGAGTGGGCATCTAAACAGAAGCATCAGCAGCATCTGCGAGTTTAGCCCTAGGGGAAACGCCTGAGCTTCAGAAACATATGAAAAATTCACGAATTTGGAAATGGTTTGGGGCTTTGGGTTAGACTACTGCCACTGCCACTGTGGTCTCCAGCAAATTATTTAACATCTCTGTACCACAATATCCGCATGTTTATTATTATTATTTAGTAATAATAATATCCTCATTATTATTTGGGGATAATAATAGTAGCAATGTCATAGAGGTTTTCTTAGGGACTAAATAAATTAATCCATGTGAATTGCCTAAAATAAATCTGGCATCACTATGAAAACAAAAGAAGTATCAGCTACCACAATTGTTGTTAATTACTATTAAGCTCTCAATACTACATCAGGCATTGTGATAAAGAGATCAGGAAAGGGAGGCAGTGAGGGCCAGGCCATTTTTTTTTTCACACACACACACACACACACTGTATTTTATTTTTACAAGAGATAAATAGACTGACACCAAGCATTGTAAGTGGATGACCACAACAAAAGCAACAATGATTACAATTACCAAACATGAAACACACTCATACTATGTCATAATATTGACATTCAGTCCAGTAATCCTCCACTGTAACAGCTCCTTTACTTTGCAGTGAAAACTGATTTGTATATTCTTTGCCTCTGAGTCCTTGTGGGATTTTTTTTTTAATAATTCAAACAGAAAGTCACAAAAATTATAATCATCCTCATCAGTTCACTCAGTCCCATGTAATTAATTTTTTTTCATCTTGATCTTTTGTTAGCACAGGCCATTTTCAATATTTTCCCACTTTTACCAATATTCACATCCATGGAGAGATAAACGGTCTCTGGTCCTCTGGATTTGGGAGGCACTCACCTTCAGGTGTTTTCTCTCTTGCATGTTGGAAGCCTCCTGAGCAGGTTCGTCTAAAAGAAGGCGACAAATCAGAATTTTTCTTTGTTGGTAAATATTCCCAAACTGCAGAGAGACTCCTGTAGTATCGGTATTCTGCAGCAGAGGTTTATGAGTCCACTCACTGTCAAGGAGTTACTTTGAGACAAGCCTCTGAATTATAACAGTTTATGCATTTATTTGCAGCATCAATTCATAATTTTCCTTCTGATGGTTTATAAAAAGTGAACTAAACCCCATCACTGCCTAATCCTATTCATTACATATTTCTTACTTGTTTCCCCAAAGAATTAAATTGACTGGTCTTTAACCAAAAATCACTGTATACTTAAAATGGTGAATTTTATAGTATGCCTCAATGAAACTGTTAAGTGTATGATGAACCATGGATGATTTAATCCAGCTGTTCTGGAATGTTTCCAGTATAAGAACACCTCTTTAATGTCAAAAACTTTGTAGATACTCAAGCACTGGGTTTTCAGTCCTCTCGCAGTAATTTTGGGAGCTTGTGGAATCTGCCCTGTTTAGCCGGAGAGTCAAAGGTCTATTGGAGGGCTTCCCTGGTGGCGCAGTGGTTGAGAATCTGCCTGCTAATGCAGGGGACACGGGTTCGAGCCCTGGTCTGGGAAGATCCCACATGCCGCGGAGCGGCTGGGCCCGTGAGCCACAACTACTGAGCCTGCGCGTCTGGAGCCTGTGCCCCGCAACGGGAGGGGCCGCGATAGTGAAAGGCCCGCGCACCGCGATGAAGAGTGGCCCCCACTTGCCGCAACTAGAGAAAGCCCTCGCACGAACCGAAGACACAGCATAGCCAAAAATAAATAAATAAATAAAAATAAAAGTAGCTATAAAATTAAAAAAAAAAAAAAAGGTCTATTGGAGACATTTTGAAAATTCTGACCCTGTCTTCTTACAACTGTGCTGTCAGAGCAAAAGAGCAAGTGAACGCATCCTATCCCCTTTTTAAGTGAGTACATACACTGCTGAAATTCACAAAGATATCTAGAATCTGTCACTTTTTTAACCCTACGTTGCCTCTGCTCACTGACAAGTAGGAAAGGTCAATGTGTGGAGGACTGCTCTCTCAAACTCTCTCCCAAACTCAACACATAGAATCAGGTTCAATTAGGAGTGAGACAACTATTTGGTTTTGGTAAAACACAGAGAAATAGCCATATGTCATTACATAATGTGTTAATCACTTTCTCTCTTAAGATAGTTATCCAATACCTATGCTCTATTATTTTAGAAGTTTGGGGTAGATTTACACTTTAAATTTTTCTTAATCATCCTGTGATTCATTAATGGTATTTAGCAAGAACTAGCTCCTTTAAAAAAGAAATGTTTCAAGCATACAGAAAATTATGGAGAATAATATTCGAAATGTGTGCATCTACTACGGAGTCTAGCTGCATTTCAACATTACCTCACAACTACTTCAGATCACTCTGAGCTCTTTATTAAAAATATAACAAGGCATTATGAACAAGTCACAGCTGAAGCCATCTGTGCGGCCCTCACTGATCCTTGCCCTCCCTCCTTCTCCAGTTCTTCACTCCAGAATTTGATGGGTTTTATTCTCATTCAGGTTTTTATACGTTTACCATGTACTTACTATCCTTACAATATATATATTCTTGTTTTGCATGTTTTAGGATTTTATATGAATGGCCTCTGACTGTGCTTAACCTTCTGCATCCAACTTTTTTCACTCAACCATGATGCTTTTGAGGGAACAAACTCCTGAGAATCTTTCCCCATCCAGACCCCAAAGTAGACAGGCTTCAGGAGACCCTTTCCTGTCACTTATGCTGATTCCCGGGGTTCCGACCTTTAGAATCATGCCCGTTGGATTTTGTGGCTCGTTTTTTTAGGACGCATGAAAGTTGGTAGGGTAGCCTTGAGACCTAGAATGATGCAAAATATTTGTTTCTTAACAGGCAACCTGAGAGGAGGGTAGAATGCTGGGACACAGCACCAACAGTAAAGCTAATCAGCTGGGGGAGGGGGGTTCTGAACCAGGGCCAGTGGGAGAGAAATGCACAGGATCCAGGACAGAGTATCTCTGTGGCCACTCCCAGTCCACAGCCTTGCACAGGACATATCAGTAAAAGAGCAGAATGCCTGCAAGCTTCCCTGGGATTTCTTCCCACACAAAAGGACAAATGTGGGACAATTGCCACAGCCTAAGAAGAAGCCATGGCATGTAAAGAGGGATGGTCATTTGTTCCCAGCCTTGTCTGGACCCAGAACTTCCTGTTACCTAGATCAGTCATGATGTAATAGTTTCTCTTCATATACACATAGGTGATTTTCTCTGAGTAACCCAGATCTGCCCACTCTTTCTTAGGGAAGTATTTGGAAATATCCTTGAAAGCCTAGAAAAGAAAGAAGAATAAATCCTAGCAATGACTCAGCTAAACATGTCTGACATTCAGCCAGGAACTCTTCCTTGGCTGCAGGACCTCCAAGTTAGATCTGTAAACTGGAGATAATAATCCTTCCTGGTTGATGTCATGGCTAACTGACAGAACATGGGTAACATTGCCTAGGTTCTCACCTGGCATGCAGTAGGTGCTTAAGGCTGGTGGCATCCTCTCCTCTCACCTTCTGGAATTGACTGAGAGTCAACCAATCCAGTAAAGGTCACTGATCTTGTACCCAGGGATGCTAGGCAAGGACAGAGTGAGGGTGGGAATCTCTGGATGTCCTCGTGACATGCTGCTCCTTGTTCCCAGTGCCTCTGACCTCCCCTCCTCAGAAATCTAGCCACCCTACACTGTCCCCTGGTCCACTCCTCTGCCCCCTCCAGATCACCCCACCTTGGTGTTCTCTGATTTGTGGCTATATTCCCTGGGGCTTTTTGCAAAGGAGCTGCCTCTGTTCATGGTGCTGGGACTGGTCTGATCTAGAAGGAACACATCCTGGATCTGTCCAGCCACAAGGCCAAAAGTTCTGTTGGGAGAGAAAGTGCTGAGGGAAGGCCACACTCAGTTAGTCACCTGTAATTAAGGTTCTACTTTTCTCCATCCTTGGCTTATCTGTCCCTGAGTAAGGACGTGGGGGTGGGGAAATAAGATGAGAATAGGGGGCTGGAGGTCTTTGGGAGAAGGACTGATTAGGGATGACATGTTTTCTGTGGGCATGATCAAAGCAGCATTGAGTCTTTGAGGGGGGTTACTGTTGTTAGTCGTTTTCCTGGAGTTTGGCTTATCCTGAAGGAAAGATATGAAGACCCTTGTTGGGGAAGCAGTGAAGTGAATGTATAGTTTTATTGAGGGGGGATGCTTTGAGGCAAAGCAGGGGAGGTAAGTCCCAGAGACCATATGGTGTCTCTGACTGAAGGGTTTCAGTTTTCAGGAAGAGGGATGTGGGGTTTTGCTCTGTTGAAAAGAAATGAAGATCACTAATATGAGTGAATTTAAAGGCTATTACTAGGCCCAAATCAATAAAGTCAGAAATGAAAAAGGAGAAGTTACAACCAACACCACAGAAATACAAAGGATCATAAGAGATTACTATAAAAACTATACACCAATAAAATGGACAACCTAGAAGAAATAGACAAATTCCTAGAAATGTACAATCTCCCAAGGTGGAACCAGGAAGAAATAGAAAATATGAACAGACCAAATACCAGTAATGAAATTGAATCAGTAATTAAAAACTCCCAACAGACAAAAGTCCAGGGCCAGATGGCTTCACACATGAATTCCACCAAACATTTAGAGAAGAATTAACATCTATCCTTCTCAAACTATTCCAAAAAATTGTAGAGGAAGGAACACTTCTGAACTCATCCTATGAGGCCAGCATCACCGTGATACCAAAACTAGAGAAAGATATCACAAAAAAAGAAAATTAGAGGCCAATATCAGTGATTACTATAGATGCAAAAATGCTCAACAAAATATTAGCAAACCGAATCCAACAATACATTAAAAGGATCATACATCATAACCAAGTGGGATTTATCCCAGGGATGCAAGAATGGTTCAATATCTGAAAATCAATCCATGTGATACACCACATTAACAAATTGAAAAATAAAAATCATAAGATCATCTCAATAGATTGATGCAGAAAAAGCTTTTAACAAAATTCAACATCCAATTATTATAAAAACTCTCCACAAAGTGGGTATAGAGGGAACATACCTCAACATAATAAAGGCCATATATAATAAGCCCATAGCTAACATCATACTCAACAGTGAAAAGCTAGACATTTCTCCAAAGAAGACATACAGATGGCCAAAAAGCACATGAAAAGATGCTCAACATCATTAATTATTAGAGAAATGCAAATCAAAACCACAATGAGGTATCACCTCACACAGGTCAGAATGGCCATCATCAAAAAATCTACAAACAATAAATGCTGGAGAGGGTGTGGAGAAAAGGGAATGTTGGTGGGAATGTAAATTGGTACAGCTACTATGGAGAACAGTATGGAGGCTCCTTAAAAACCTAAATATAGAGTTGCCATATGATCCAGCAATCCCACTCCTGAGCATATACCTGGAGAAAACCATAGTTCGAAAAGATACATACACCCCGATGTTCATAGCAGCACTATTTACAATAGCCAAGACATGGAAGCAACCTAAATGTCCATCGACAGAGGAATAGATAAAGAAGATGTGGTACATATATACAATGGAATATTACTCAGCCATAAAAAAGAACAAAATATGACATTTGCAGCAACATGGATGGAACTAGAGACTGTCATACTGAGTGAAGTAAGTCAGACAGAGAAGGACAAATATTGTATGATACCGCTTATATGTGGAATCTAAAAAAATGGTACAAAGGGATTTATATACAAAACAGAAATAGTCACAGATGTAAAAAACAATTTTATGGTTACCAGGGAGAAAGTGGGGAGGGATAAATTGGGAGACTGAGATTGACATAAACACACTACTCTATGTAAAACAGATAACTAATAAAGACCTACCGTATAGCACAGGGAACTCTACTCAATACTCTGTAATGATCTATATGGGAAAACACTCTAAAAACAGAGTTGATATATGTATATGTATATACACATACACTTCGATGTACAGCAGAAAGTAACACAACATTGTAAATCAACTATACTCAAGAAAAATTTTAAAAAACAGTGAAAAGCTGAAAGCATTTCCTCTAAGATCAGGAATGTGACAAGGATGCCCACTCTTGCTACTTTTATTCAACACGGTATTTGAAGTCCTAGCCACAGCAATAACATAAGAAAAAGAAATAAAAGGAATCCAAATCAGAAAGAAATAAGTAAAACTGTCACTATTTGCAGATGACATGATACTACACATAGAAAATCCTAAAGATGCCACCAAACAAACTAGTAGAGCTCATCAATGAATTCATTAAGTTGAAGGCCACAAAATCAATATACAGAAATTTGTTGCATTTCTATACAATAACAATGAACTATCAGTGGGGACTTCCCTGGTGGTCCTGTGGTTAAGTGTCCACCTTCCAATGCAGGGGGTGTGGGTTTGATCCCTGGTCAGGGAACTAAGATCCCACATACCGCAGGGCAACTAAACCCGTGTGCCACAACTACTGAGCCTGCGTGCCACAACAAGAGAGCCTTGTGCTGCAACTACAGAGCCCACATGCTCTGGAGCCTGCGCTCCACAACTACAGAGCCCATGGGCTCACAACTAGAGAGCCCGCACATTGCAACTACTGAGCCTGTGTGCCCTGGAGCCTGCATGCCACAACTAGAGAATCCCGTGCGCCACAACTACTGAGCCCATGTGCCCCAACTAGAGAGCTGGCACACTGCAACTACTGCGCGCACATGCTCTGGAGCCTGCACACCACAACTAGGGAGAAGCATGTGCGCCGCAACAAAGAGCCCACGTACCACAACGAAAAATCCCATGTGCCGCAACTAAGACCCAACACAGCCAAAAATAAATAAATAAATAAAAATTAAAAAAAAACAATGAAAGAAAGAGAAATTAAGGAAATAATACCATTTACCTTTGCATCAGAAAGGATAAAATACCTAGGAACAAATCTAACTAAACAGGTAGAATACTTGTACTTGGAAAACTATAAGACACTGATGAAAGAAACTGAAGACTACACAAACAGATGGAAAGAATCTTGTATTGGAAGAATTAATATTGTTAAAATGACCATACTACCAAAGGCAATCTACGGATTTGATGCAATTCCTGTCAAAATACCAATGGCATTTTTCAAAGAACTCGAACAAATTAATTAATTAATCATTTATTTATTTATTTTTGCTGCACCACACAGCATGCAGGATCTCAGTTCCCTGACCAGAGATTGAGCCTACACCCCCTGCAGTGAAAGCACAGAATCTTAACCACTGGACCACCAGGGAAGTCCTTAGAACAAATAATTTAAAATTTTGTATGGAAACCCAAAAGACCCCAAATAGCCAAAACATTCTTGAGAAAGAAGAACAAAGCTGGAGGTATCACACTCCCAAACTAGTAGCTGGAGGTATCTTCAGACTATACTACAAAGTTAAAGTAATCAAAACAGTATGGTACTGGCACAAAAACAGACACATAGATCAATGGAACAGAATAGAAAGCCCATAAATAAACCCACGCACATATGGTCAATTAATCTATGACAAAGGAGATAAAAATATACAAGGGGGAAAGACAGTCTCTTCAATAAGTGGTGCTAGGAAAATTGGAAAGCTACATGTAAAAGAATGAAATTAGAACATTTTCTCACACCATATAAAAAAATAAACTTAAAATGGATTAAAGACCTAAATGTAAGACCAGAAACCATAAAACTCATAGAAGAAAACACTATGACATAAATTGTAGCAATATTTATTTGGACCTGTCTCCTACAGCAAAGGAAACAAAAACAAAAATTAAAAAATGGGACCTAGGACTTCCCTGGTGGCGCAGTGGTTAAGAATCTGCCTGCCAATGCAGGGGACATGGGTTCGAGCCCTGGTCCAGGAAGATCCCACATGCCGTGGAGTAACTAAGCCTGTGTGCCACAGCTACTGAGCCCATGCTCTAGAGTCCGCGACCACAACTACTGAGCCCGCGTGCCACAACTACTGAAGCCTGCGCACCTAGAGCCCGTGGCCCACAACAAAGAGAAGCCAATGCAATGAAAAGCCCCTGCTCGCCTCAACTAGAGAAAGCCCACGTGCAGCAACGAAGACCCAAAGCAGCCAAAAAAAAAAAAAAAAAATTAAATAAATTTATTTTAAAAAATGGGACCTAGTTAAACTTAAAAGCTTTTGAGGGCTTCCCTGGTGGCGCAGTGGTTGAGAATCTGCCTGCCAATGCAGGTGACACGGGTTCAAGCCCTGGTCTGGGAAGATCCCACATGCCACGGAGCAACTAGGCCCGTGAGCCACAACTACTGAGCCTGCGCGTCTGGAGCCTGTGCTCTGCAACAAGAGAGGCCGCGATAGTGAGAGGCCCGCGCACCGCGATGAAGAGTGGCCCCCGCTTGCCACAACTGGAGAAAGCCCTCGCACAGAAACGAATACCCAACTCAGCCAAAAATAAAAATTAATTAATTAAAAAAAAAAAAAAGCTTTTGAGCAGCAAAGGAAACCACTGACAAAACAAAAAGGCAACCTACTGAAAGAGAGAAAATATTTGCAAATGATATGACTGATAATGGGTTAATATCCAAATTATATAAAGAGCTTATACAACTCAATATATTAAAAAAACCCAAACAACCCTATTTAAAAATGGGCAGAAGAACTGAATAGACATTTTTCTGAAGAAGACATACAGATGGCCAACAAGCCCATGAAAAGATGCTCAATATCGCTAATCATCAGAGAAATACAAATCAAAACCACAAAGAGATATCGCCTCACACCTGCCAGAATGACTATCATCAAAAAGACCACAAACAGGGGCTTCCCTGGTGGTGCAGTGGTCGAGAGTCTGCCTGCCAATGCAGGGGACACGGGTTCGAGCCCTGGCCTGGGAAGATCCCACATGCCGCGGGGCAACTGGGCCCGTGAGCCACAACTACTGAGCCTGCGCGTCTGGAGCCCGTGCTCCGCAGCAGGAGAGACCGCGATAGTGAGAGGCCCACGCACCGCGATGAGGAGTGGTCCCCGCTTGCCACAACTAGAGGAAGCCCTCGCACAGAAACGAAGACCCAACACAGCCAAAAATAAATAAATAAATAAATAAAAATTAAAAAAAAAAAGACCACAAACAACAAACATTGGGGAGCATGTGGAGAAAAGGGTACCCTTGTACATTGGTGGTGGGAATGTAAATTGGTACAGCCACTGTGGGAAACAGTATGGAGGTACATCAAAAAACTAAAAATAGGACTACAATATGACCCAGCAATTCCACTCCTGGGCATATATCCAAAAAAAAAACCCCAAAAACTTTAATTTGAAAAGACACATGCACCCCAATATGCATAGCAGCATTATTTACACTAGCCAAGATATGGAAAGCAATCTAAGTGTCCATCAACAGAAAATGGATAAAGCTGTGGTATATATATACAATGGACTACTACTCAGCCATAAAAAAGAATAAAATTTTGTCATTTGCAACAACATGTATGGACCTGGAGTGTACTATACTTAGTGAAATAAGTCAGACAGATGAAGACAAACACTGTATGTTATCACTTATATGCAGAATTAAAAAAAATAAAACAAATGAATATAACAAAAAAGAAACAGACTCACAGATATAGAGAACAAACTAGTGGTTACCAGTGAGGAGAGGGAAGAGGGGAGGGGAAAAACAGGGGTAGGAGATTAAGAGATAAAAACTGCTATGTATAAAATAAATAAGCAATAAGGATATATTGTGCAACACAGGGAATATAGTCAATATTTTGTAACAACTTTAAATGGAGTATAATCAATTAAAATATTGAATCATTATGTTATATGCCTGAAATTAATATAATATTGTAAATCAACTATACCTTGATTTTTTTTTTAAATCTGTTCTGCGAATCCATATATTTTTTTTAATTTTTAATTTTATTTATTTATTTATTTATGGCTGTGTTGGGTCTTCGTTTCTGTGCGAGGGCTTTCTCTAATTGCGGCAAGCGGGGGCCACTCTTCATCGCGGTGCGCGGGCCTCTCATTATCGCGGTCTCTCTTGTTGCGGAGCACAGGCTCCAGACGCGCAGGCTCAGTAATTGTGGCTCACGGGCCTAGTTGCTCCGCGGCATGTGGGATTCTCCCAGACCAGGGCTCGAACCCGTGTCCCCTGCATTGGCAGGCAGATTCTCAACCACTGCGCCACCAGGGAAGCCCTACCTTGATTTTTAAATTTATTTATTTTTATTTATTTATGGCTGTGTTGGGTCCTCACCTCTGTGTGAGGGCTTTCCCTAGTTGTGGCAAGCGGGGAACCACTCTTCATCACGGTGCGCGGGCCTCTCACTATCGCGTCCCCTCTTGCTGCGGAGCACAGGCTCCAGACACGCAGGCTCAGTAATTGTGGCTCACGGGCCCAGTCGCTCCGCGGCATGTGGGATCCTCCCAGACCAGGGCTCGAACCCGTGTCCCCTGCATTGGCAGGCAGATTCTCAACCACTGCGCCACCAGGGAAGCCCTATACCTTGATTTTAAAACGGCTATTACTACGTTATTTGAAAATTATTAGAGTGAAGAGAGCTGGAATCTCTGAGATTGTAGGACCACGTATTACTCAGGCTGAGAAGGTAGGAAGTTTCGATGAAGCAATCTGGCGCACCCCAAACTGATGGCATTGGGAGTCTCTGGGGGGGGGGGGAGGGTCTTAGGCTAAGAGCATTGCTTCTTTATCCCAGAGGAGGCGATAAAAGAGTCCCTTAGGCAAAGGCTATTATCTCTGGTTGAGGAAATGTAGGGGCATCTGGCTGATTTGGGGGTTTCTGGGGCTGAGGGGTGTTTTGCTTCCCTTAGGAAGAGCAATTAGGGAGTCTCACAGACTGAAGATAGTTTTATGTCTGCCTGACGGGGATCACCCCAAAAGGCTTTAAGTCGTCTCTCAGTCCTAACGATCTTGAGGATGTTGGAGGGTACAGAAAATACCCAACCACTTTAATTACCAGCAGGAGCTCTTGGTTTTTCTACTTGCTCCCCCCCTTACCCTGTCTAGGGTGGCCCTCAGAGAGAACTTACCTCAGAGGTGAAGCGGCAGTGGAGCATTGCTCGACAATGAGATGAAATCCCAGAATTCAACTGCCCAAGAACAATCAACTAATCAGAACAGTTAATTAACTTGATCTGGTCAATCGGAGGTCAGGAGAGTAGGTGGGGCAAGTGAGGCAGTAGTGGGATTTGTCAGTCCAGAGTCCGCGCCTTTTCGAAGTCAGCGGAGATTTCGAGTTTCCCGCTTGAAGCAAGATTGCGTCCCACCAGAATTGGCCACTCCAGCTTCCGTAGGCCCATTAGCATGCATGCTCAGATGTTACCTTTGCCTTCAGCTTACATTTTTCTACCCTCTGCTGTGTGTTTTTGCTGTTTAATTTTAATAAATGGTATATGTGAGGCAGGCCGCCATCTCAAATCCTTCCCGTCAGTCTCCGATTTCCTCAGATGTGGGGTCTTTCCTAGGGCCTCCTAGGACCTCTCTAATAACTTAAAAATTTTAAACTTAAAGAAAAAAAACCTGTTTTCGATATGTGCGTTTTCGATATGTGCTTTTTCTGGAAGACCCGATAACCAGAAACATGCTTTATCCCTTAATACTATTATTTACAATAATAGTATTAAAAAGAATACCCATGTAATTGGGGCTTGCTGTGTCCCTCAGGGGGCCCAGAAGTCACTTTTTTCTAGGAAGTCTTTCCTATACCCACCCCCAATAGGTCCCCAGTAGTGCCTCCAATAGGTCCCCAATACCCCCTGGGCTTTCCATCGCAGCCCTGATCTAAGTTCCTACTCCTTCTTAGGGCAAGGAGGACAGGGCAATGACCCATGTGCCAAGCACAAAGCCATTTATGTGCATCATCCCATTTAATTTTCACAACTGCTCCTTAAGTTAAGTACTGTTATCATCCCCTGTGTGCAGATGCTGAGACTGAGGTGCTGAGACTTAAGCAACCTGGTCAAGGTCACAGGATCAGTAGGTAGCAGAACTGGAGTTCACCCCCAAGTTGAATTGAGTCCAAAGTCTGTGCTTTTACTTACTCTTCTATATTGCCTCAAATATTTGTTGGTTGGTTGAATGAATGAATGAGTGAATGAATCTTAAAATTACAAAGGACCTTTAACATAATTTACTTAATCTTCTATAATCACACATAATTTTATGTGGCTGCTGTAACAAATTATCAGAAACCTTGTGGCATAAAACAATAGAAATGTATGTATGTATTTTTTTTTGGTTTTTTTAAACATCTTTATCGGAGTATAATTGCTTTACAATGTTGTGCTAATTTCTGCTGTATAACAAAGTGAATTAGCTATATGTATGCATATATCCCCATATTCCCTCCCTCTTGAGTCTCCCTCCCACCCTCCCTATCCCACCCCTCTAGGTGGTCACAAAGCACCGAGCTGATCTCCCTGTGCTATGCGGCTGCTTCCCACTAGCTATCTATTTTACATTTGGTAATATATGTAAATCCATGCCACTCTCTCACTTTGTCCCAGCTTACCCTTCCCCCTCCCCGTGTCCTCAAGTCCATTCTCTAGTAGGTCTGTGTCTTTATTCCCTTCCTGCCCCTAGGTTCTTCATGACCATTTTTTTTTTATTTTTTAGATTCCATATATATCTGTTAGCATACGGTATTTGTTTTTCTCTTTCTGACTTACTTTGCTCTGTATGACAGGCTCTAGGTCCATCCACCTCACTACAGATAACTCAATTTCGTTTCTTTTTATGGCTGAGTAATATTCCATTGTATATATGTGCCACATCTTCTTTATCCATTCATTTGTTGATGGACACTTAGGTTGCTTCCATGTATGTATGTTTTTGAATGTTTCAGTGAAATATTCTGACCTTTATTTCTCACAGTTCTGGAGGCCAGAAGTCTGAAATTAGTTCCTCTGGGCTGAAATCAAGGAGTCAGCAGGGCTGCACTCCTTTCAGAGGCTCTAGGAAAGAATCTTCTTGTTGCCTCTTCCAGCTTCTGGTGGCTGCCAGCATTCTTTGGCTTGTGGCTGCATCATTCTAATCTCTGCCTCCATGGTTATATTGCCTTCTTCCCTCGGTCTGTGCCAAATCTCCCTCTGCTTTCCCCTGATAAGGACACTTATGATACATTTAGGGCCCACCCAGATAATCCAGGATAATCTCCCTATCTCAAGATCGTTAATCACATCTGCAAAGTCTTTTCTATTGTTGTTGAAAGGTAATACTCATAGGTTCCAGGAATTAGGATGTGGCTATCTTTGGAGGGGGGGCTGTTATTAAGTCTCCTCTCTGGTCCCCAAGGATTCATGTCCATCCCACATGCAAAATACATGCACTCCATCCCCAAGTCCCCAAATTCTCAATCCATCACAGTATCAGCTCAAGTCTAAAATCTCATCTAAATATCACCAGCTCAAGAGTACCAAATCTCATCTTCTAAAATAGGTATGGGTGGTACTCTGGGTATGATCCATCCTGGGGCAAAATTCCTCTTTGGACTTGAACACCAGAAAACAAATTAACTGTTCCTAAAATACAGTGGTGGGACAGGCATAGAATAGTAGTTATAGACATTATCATTTCAAATAGCAGAAAATGGAAGAAAGAAGGAGTCATTGGCCCTAAGCAATTTTTAAATCTAGCAGGGAAAATTCCATTGGGTTTCAAGGTCTGGGAATAATCCTCTGTGACTTGAGGCTCTGTCCTATGGGCCTACAGCTCTGCCCTCAGAGTCATTCTTCCTTTCTCTTGAAGTGTGGCATATGTTTGTAATTGAGTAGTTTTATCAGCCTTTTTGATGCCTGTAGAATTTTGGGAGTCTGGCAGTCTTTCCTTCATTTTTTCTTGCCTCTGTTTCGTTCAGTTCAATCTGTCCATGTTTCTGAAGATATAACATCAAAAATTGTGTGGGTCTCCCACGTATGTCCAGAGATTCACACCATTAAACCAGATGGTCCTCCACATATCTTTCCTAGATTATCCTAGCTCTATTCCTGGGTATGGCTGAGATGGTTGAAGAGATTCACGAGTCACACATCTAATCTCTGCAGTACTAGCAAACACAGCCACACTCTTGACTTTCTCTCCAGAGCACACCTTTCTGAGAATGAATCTCTTAATTTAATGTCTTTTGCAATCTCGATAGACTGAGAATTCCCCAAATTATCAAATCCTAGACCCCTTTTGCTTAACCATTTTCCCCTCAATTTACCTAATTCCTTTGACATTTTACTATATGCAGCAAGAATAAATCAGACCACACCTTCAACACTTTGCTTGGAAATCTCCTCAGCTAAATATCCAAGTTCATTGCTTACAAGCTCTGATTTCCACACAACTGTAGGACACAATTCACTAAGTTTTCTGCCAGTGTAACAAGGATTGTCTTTCCTTAAGTTTCCAATAACATGTTCCTCATTTGCTTCTGAGCCCTTATCAACAGCACCTTTAATGTTCATATTTCTACTATTTTGCTTATGACAATATATGTATTCTCTAAGATGATGTAGGTTTTCTCTTCCATGCTCCTCACTTCCTTCTGAGATCTCACCAGAATCACCTTCAAAGTTGTTATTTCTACTGACAGTCTTTTCAATTCAATCTAGGACATTTCTATCAAGCTTCTCAGCATTCTTCTAGCTTCTACCCATTAGCCAGTTCCAAAGCCACTTTCATATCTTTAGGTATTTGTTACAGCAGCATTCCACTTTTAGGTAGCAAAATCAGGTATTAGTTTCTTATGGCTGCTGTAACAAGTGACCACAAACTTGGTGACATAAAACAATAGAGCTTTATTTTCTCACAGTCTGGAGGTCATAAACCTGAAATCAGCATCACTGGCCTAAATTAAGGGTGTCAGAAGGGCTGTACTCTATCTACAGGTTCTAGGGAGAATCCATTTTTTGCCTCTTTCAGCTTCTGATTGCTCACATCATTCCTTGGCTTCAGGCGGCA
Organism: Balaenoptera musculus; assembly: GCF_009873245.2. Taxonomy (NCBI): domain Eukaryota; kingdom Metazoa; phylum Chordata; class Mammalia; order Artiodactyla; family Balaenopteridae; genus Balaenoptera; species Balaenoptera musculus. Next base: position 41,851,240 of record NC_045806.1, on the reverse strand, counting down.
TTACTCCAATCTTGAAGGCCAGCATCCTCAGATCTCTCTCTATTCCATCTTCACATTGCCTTCTCCTCTGTGTATCTCTTCAAATCTCTCTCTACCTTTCTTCCTTCCTTCCTTCCCTTCCTTCCTTCCTCCCTCCCTTCCTCCCTCCCTCCCTTCTTTCCTTCCATGTTCAGTTTTTATTTTCTCTAAAAATTGAGGTAAAGGGAACTCTTTAGAAAAAGAAACAATCTGCATGATTGAAAATGGAGGGCCTAACCTACACAGTGTTATATGTCAATTATATCTCAATAAGGCTGGCAATTTTTTTTAACCTGAAAAAAATAACTGGAAAAAGAAAATGGGAAGGTCCAGCTTCATACAGTGGCTTCAGGATGCTCAGAGGAAGGAACTAAAGTTGGCCAAAGTTAGCCAAGATTTTCCTGAGTTGTCTAGACTCAAGAGATGCGACTAGTATTCCAAAGAGAAAAGAGATCAGTCAAAAGTTTGAGTCTTACAGTCCCTGGAAATATGTAACCCTGATGCTCCTGTCGCCTCAGCTGAAAATGTTGGCTGGCATTTCTGGTATTGATGAAGAAACTGCCCCCAGTTTCCCAGGCTCTTCTGCCTTCCCCATGCCCACCTGGGATCTGCCCAGTCCTCCTGCCCCAAGAGAGCACTCTATTCATGAAATTCTTGGAGAAGAATCCTCTGCAGTTGTGAGCATCTCATGCTGTGAGCCAGCTTCACAAGAGCATTGGGTGTGCCAAGGTTTCCGTAAGGGTCAGGAGAATCAGAACAGGGCAGGCTCTGCAACAGCAGTAAACCAGAAGGAAAATCCTTCAGGATGGTCCTTCTCCTTGGTCCCCTTTCATTATGGCGTGGACTTGGCCTGATAAGGCTGTGGCTCTTCTACCAGCTCTACTCCCACTGGATTTCTAGAAGCTCACAGCTGACGTTCCACAGGCACTCAGCCATTTTGTTACTTCAGGCCCTTGGAGATACCCAGGTCCTCTTGCGGTCATTGAAGTACTTGGCACTCAGGGGCTCCAGGCCCTCAGTTATGGCACAGTGCAGTCTGGTCTGTGCTCCCTTCTCCCACACCAATTTGACAAAGAGGGAGAAGAGCTGCCAGAGCAGGCACAGCAGGAATGAGTATTGAACAAGCTCAGAGTGGACCATGCCTGGGTGCACTGCATAGAGGGTGGCCCCCATCCGTTGGAGCCTCTTGGCCAGCTCCCAAGTAAAAAGTATGTTGGCCATCTTGCTGTGGCAATATGCAAAACCCCAGCTACAGCGCTTCTCACTCTCAAGGTCCTGGAAGCGAATCTTGCCAGCATGGTGAGCCACCGATGACAGGTTCACCATCTGTGCAGGAGCAGACTCCTTCAGCTGCTCCAGGAGAGAGCAAGTGAGAAGGAAGTGGCCCAGGCAGTTGATTCCCAGGTGGGTTTCAAAGCTGTAAGCTGTCTTGGAATATGGACACATCATCATTCCTGTAGTGTTGATCAGAATATGGAGCTGCTTTTGCACTGCCAGAAGGCTTTCAGCAAAAGCTCAGATGGATTTGGTATTGGATAGGTCCAGCTTCCACACCAGCACCTGGGAGTTCTTTGTATTAGCTCAGATTTCACTAGCAGCAGATTCCCACTTCAGTACATCTCAGCAGGCAGTGCATACTCCTCTGCTAGCGAGCTGTCTGGCCGTCTCCTTACTGATGCCCATGTTGGCTCCGGTGATCACCACTATCTTCCCGGGAAGCTGCACATTTGTTCTCCAAATCCCACCAGCAAAGAACTTCCTAATGGACAGAGCTATCACATACAGGAAAGAAAGGAGGGAGGTGAGTAGTCCTAAGATAACCAGCATCTTTTCAACTTCTTTAGTTGCTGCTGCTTTAGCAAAAGCAGCTTCGACTCCAATTCTGGCTCCAGCCCCTGGTCTGGCTCCAATTCTTGGCTGCTTCTCTCTGCTTCTCCCTCCCACTCCTTTACCTCCTCTCTCTCCTGGACTCTGGGCATCTCTTATGCATCTCTTATGAGGATACATGTAATTGCATTTAGGACCCACCCAGATAATCCAAGATAATCTCCACATCTCAACAGCCTTAACTTAATCATATTTACAAAGAACCATTTTCCAAGTAAGGTAATATTTACAGTGTCCAGGGACTATGACCTAATATCTTTGGGGGCCATTATTCTGCCTACTGCAAGGAGTAAGTCAGATACCTTGTTCTGAAGTTCTGGGGTCACTGGGTTTGGAAAGGAGTGACTGGAGCTCTTTGAGGCCAAATGGGGTGGAAGACAGTGCAGCCTGGTGGGAGGGATGTGGGCTCTGTAGGCAGACAGACCTGAGTTCACTTCCCTGCCCCAACACCTGATGACTGAGTGACCTTGGGCAAGTCACTCAACCTCCCTGACTTTCCATTTCCTCCTCTGTGAAATGAGGTAATAACTGCACCTCCCTCACAGGGCTGTTATAACTTGTGCTTGTAAAGCACTTAGCATAGGGCTAGGCACATAGTGAGTAATCTACGAACATTAACTGTTGTTATTATTAACTGATGAACATGGTGATAATAATACCATGCGTGTATTCTGTGCTTACTCTGTTTTGGGTTCACAAGAAACCCAAACGCTCCCAGGAGCATGTGATATAGATGTCACAGATATAGATTCAAGAGGCCAGAATTTGCCTAAGGTCAGACAGTCAACAAATAGTAGAGGGAGGAATGAAGACCATGTTTGGCTAATCCTTCACCACAATGCTAGTCTCCACCCCATGAGGAGATTGTAAACCCCAGCACCTGCAGAGAGCACGTGTAAATGATGAATACATCTACAAGCAGGAAAGCCTGTGGCCAGTTGTGTGGAGGCACTTGCCGACTGTCAGGGCTACAGACTATAGTGTGAGAAACCAGGATGGTGGAAGTCTCTGTGCTCAGCACTTTTCCACCAAGGGAACAGGAGAGACTCTCTGTGCTGGTGGTGGTGACAGACCCCTGTATGAGGGCAAGGCCTGCACCAGGACCCAGGATGCTGTGGACCTTCTGACTCCAGGATGGATGAATGAAAAGGCCAGCATTATGTGGCTGTGGGAGTTTCCCATATTGTCTAGAATACTGTTCATTGAGCTGAAGATTCTTTTGCTCTATAGTATATTTCCACTTCTCTTTTAAAAGAGTAAACTTTATATTGAAGTATAACATAAAGATGGAATTTTGCACAAATCATAACTATATCACTTGAGAGAAGCGGGGGAACTCAGAATCTGAGAGTTGGTGTTAAAGATAAATCATTGCTGCCGGGTATGAGATCAGAAAAATATATCTGCCAGTTTTATATCTCAACATCTTAGACTTTCTTGCATGTATTTCTGGCATGACTGATCATACAGATTGTTGCCATCGATGATGTTTTTAAAAAACAGCTTAATTGAGGTATAATTGGCATACAGTAAATTGTACATATTAAAAGTACACAATTTGATAAGCTTATATTATATATAAATATATTCACCATAATCAAGTTAGTAAACACATTCATCACTCTCTCATGCCCACTTCACTTGTATACACCTAAGCAAGCACTGATTTGCTCTCTGTCACTGAAGAGTAATTTGCATTTTGTAAGGTTTCATGTAAATAGAAACATACTCTATGTACCTCTGGTTGTCTGGCTTCCTTCACTCAGTATAATTATTTTGAGATTTATCCATGTTGTGTTATATGGACTCCAATTTGTTTATTCAGTCACCTGTTTTTTAAAATATTTATTTATTTGGTTGTGCTGGGTCCTAGTTGCGGCAGGTGGGCTCCTTTGTTGTGGCTCGCCGGCTCCTTAGTTGTGGCATGCGAACTCTTAGTTGCAGCATGCATGTGGGATCTGGTTCCCTGACCAGGGATCAAACCCAGGCCCCCTGCATTGGGAGCATGGAGTCTTATCCACTGCACCACCAGGGAAGTCCCTCATTCACCTGTTGATGGACATTAAATTGTTTTCCGTTTTTGACTATTACAAATAAAATTGCCATGCAAATCTTGTACAAGTCTTCATAGGGACATATATTTTCTTTTCTCCTGGGTGAAAACCTAGCAGTGGAATAGCTGTTAAACCCTCCAACTTTGTTTTTATGGTAGGTGCATTGTTAGATTTTAAAGAAACTACCGAACTGTTTTCCAAATTGGTTGTACCATTTTACGTTCCCATCAGCAGTGTGTGGGCATTCCAGCTCTTCCACATCTATGCCAACACCTGCTATGGGCAGTCATTTTAATTTTAGCCATTTTAGTAAGTGTGTAGTGGTATGTCTTTATGCTTTAAATTTGTATTCCCCTAATGACAATGGTGCTGAGCACCTTTGCATGTATTTGTCATTTGTATATCTTCTGCTCAAATCTTTTGCCCATTTTTTATTGGGCTATTTTCATATTGATGAGTTTTGTGAGTCTTTTTTATACTTAGATACATGTTTTTGCAAAGACTTTCCCTAGACTGTGGCTTGTTTTTTGTTTTTTGTTTTGCTTTAACTATAACAATTTCTTGAGTACTTTATTTAATTAATTTATTTATTTTTGGCTGCGTCGGGTCTTCGTTGCTGTGCACGGGCTTTCTCTAGTTGCAGTAAGCGGGGGGGGGGGGCTACTCTTCATTGTGGTGTGGGCTTCTCATTGCGGTGGCTTCTCTTGTCGCGGAGCATGGGCTCCAGGCGCTCGGGCTTCAGTAGCCGTGGCCCGCGTGCTCCACATCGCAGGCTCAGCAGCCGCAGCACATGGGCTTAGCTGCTCCACGGCATGTGGGATCCTCCCGGACCAGGGCTTGAACCCGTGTCCCCTGCATTGGCAGGCGGATTCTTAACCACTGCACCACCAGGAAAGCCCTGTGGCTTGTTTTTTAATGATCTTAACTGTGTCCTTTAAAGAATGGATTTTTCAGCTTTGGTGAAATCTAATTTATCAGTTTGTTCTTTAATGAATCGTGCTTTTGCTGTCAAAACAAAGAAATATTTGCCTAACAATGTCAAAATCTTTTCCTGTGATTTCTTCTAGAAGTTTTATACTTTTAGGTTATACATGTAGGTCTATGATCCATTTTGAGTTAATTTTTGAATATATTGCAAGGTATGGATCCAAGTACATTCTTTTGCAATGAATATCCAATTGCTCCAGCACCATTTGTTGAAAAGGCTATCCTTTCTCCACCACAATGCCTCTGTACCTTAAAAAAATCAGTTGTCTATATACATGTGTGGGTTTTTGTCTGGAGTATCTACTGTGCCCTGTGGACTGGTATACACTGGTACGACCAATCTGGAAAACAGTTTGGTAGTTTCTTTAAAATCTAACAATGCACTTACCATAAAAACAAAGTTGGAGGGTTTAACAGCTATTCCACTTCTAGATTTTCACCCAGGAGAAAAGAAAATATATGTCGCTATGAAGACTTGCACGAGATTTGCATGGCAATTTTATTTCACTGCTTCTCAGCAGTGAAACAGATGTGTTAATGGGGCTGTGTAACCTTGGTCCCTACAACAGCAGCCCAAGCCAGCTGGATCACCAAACCCAGTACCCTTGAAGGGTTGCGGTGATGCCCAGGCTCAGCATCCCTTCCAGGTGGATGTTGAGATTCACACTGCCTCTGGGTAGCAAAATCCAGATGCTGGTCATCAAATCCTGAATAATTCACCAGGTGTTCTTCCTCTGTCCCAGAAGTTCCCATGGCCCCATTGGCCCTTGTACCCTCATTCCTTTCAATCTGCAGAGCTGCAAAGCAAAGCAGCTTAGGCCATCTGCCAAGAAACCTGGGACACACAGTTCTCCCCTTAGGCTTTTGAATCTGCTGGTGCGGCTGGTGTGTCCTGGTACCTGGCTACCGGGAGGCAGGGGTTTGGACAAAATCACCTACTGGGGCATAGACAGCACAGAGGGGAGACACTTTCTGTAACCCAGTTCCAAGGGTGTCAGATGTGGGTCCCTCACTCCTGCCCTGAGGATACCCCAGCTGCTCCTGGGCAGAGAGACAGTTTTTCTGCTTCCCTTAGTCCCTCCCAACCCCCTCCCCAGGCCTGTCCAGTGGGAGGAAGGCATCAGCCCACATTCTGATCCTTTTCCTTGGGAGTGTTCTCCGTAGGTTTCGCTGGACATGTGAATTTATTCTGGAGGGGCAATAGTAGGGACTCAGTGGGCCAGATGAAAGGGCAAGGGCTTCTTCAGGGTAGAGGCCAGGCCAATCCCTGACTTAGATTCTCATAGGTTCCCCTCCAGTTTTGCCTGTGAGTTGAGTGCACATTCCTTGGGCAGAAGACCCTCCTCCATCCCTGCCTCACCAAGTTGCACACTCTGTCTTTTATCTGCTTATCTCTTTCTGACTCTTTCTCTCTCACAGCCTCTCAGATTCCTCTCTTCCTCCCTCACACTCTCCCTCTTCTGTTTCTCTCTCCTCTTTACCTCTTGTCTAAAGGTGTTTGTGGTAGCATCTATAGCCAATGTCCAAACCCTAATACAATCACAAACCAGGGCAGTGACGTAGCCTTTTAGTTGTTGTCATATCTTGGGACCCCAGCAGGACCTGGACACCCTGCTGAGGTCACCAGTGTGTCATCTACTTCCAGCCTCGAATGAAACAACTCACTGCAAACCACCCCTGGAGATGTGACATCAACCACCTGGGAGGCAGCGAGGGATGAAGAACTCTCAGCATCATCTTTCCACTTTGGACCAGGCTCCTGAACTGGAAAGGGCCCATCTGCTCAGCCCTCCCCACTCCCCATGCTGCAGGGTTTTGCAATGAAGTTTTTTTCTTTCCTGATATTGATAACCTTTCTGCTTTTGCAAAACCAAAAATTTTAAGTTAATTTTGCATAATTAACTAGATTTTATTTAGAGGAGAATTTTAATTCATGTTTCTTAGAAAAATAATTTTCTGTAGCCTTTTATTTCCTATTATTGTAGCAAGTACTCTAGAGATAATAACTAAATATTGGCCACACTGGCATACAGGACAAATTTTACCTTTCATTAAACCTAAGTTAAATAAAATAGTGAAACTCCTCAGTCCTTAGGCTGAATAAGCCCATAACTAAGAGCTCAGATGAATCCTCTCAACCTTCAACACACCATATCCAGGGAATCAAGTAGGCAGGGATAATTGCAATCAGGCCTCTAGAGACATTTACTGCAGAAAGGAACTGGAGCATAGACTCACAGGGAACCCCTCTCCCAGGGCCCAACACTTCACTCTGAGCCTGCACATGAGGTAATGAAGGAAATTTGTAATCCAAAGGGAGTGGGGTGGGAACGTGGTGGAAAGAAGGAGGGGATGGGGACTAGGATGGAGCAGGAAGCAATATTTCTCTGAGTATACCTTTTTGCAGAGCTTTGAGTCTTAGAACAATAGTCACGTTTCACAGACTCCAGAAAAAAAATAAGGAAAGTAAGAAAGTGGTTGCAAAATAAATAAATTAAAATAAACTAGGATGAGAGGGGAACCCCAAATGGGATGTAAACAGAAATAATGGAACCTAACTGTATTACAAATGAATAACATAACCACACTGAAGGGCATGGGGGAGAAAATAACTAACCTAAGTAGCTTTGGGAAACAATAGTTATTTTGACCAGATACTATAAGGCTGAAAGCAAAAAGAACTGTACACAAATGTTGTACTTTAGTTAGTAAATTTGTTTTTAAACAGGGGTATGTTTAAGAATTCTGAAACTACCTTATATGAAGATCTGAGCAAACAAATATATCATAGATAACAAGAGTCATGTTTTCCATTGTCAGAGAAAAGCATTTCAAATATGGGAAAGGGATAAGGTTACAATAAACCTGAGGTCTTGGATTGGAATCAGAGATATAAGAATGAATCCAAGGGACAGTCTACAAAACAACCTGCCTATGTTCGACAAAAATGTCAATGTCATAAAAGATGAAGAAAGGCTAGATTTCAAAAAGACTGAAAAAAAAAAAAAGACTGAAAGATGTGACAAGTAAATGCAACACACTATCCTGGACTGGATCTGGGAACAGAAAAAAATGTTTTCTTTTGCTAGTAAGGGCATTATTGGGACTATTGGCACATTTTGAAAAAGATTTGCAGATTAGATAATAGTGTTGAAATGATGTTAACTTCCTGGCTTTGTTTTTATACTGTAGTTATACAAAATAATGTCTAGCTTTTTAGGAAAAATACACTAGTATTTAGGGACATTTACTTTCAAATGTTTCAGGAAAAATATAATTACTATTCTTGCAACATTTTCTGTAAGCCTGAAATCATTTCCAAATAAAAAGTTAAAATAAATGCAGATTATTGGACCTCAACCTTACCGACTGGATCAGAAAATCTGGGTCTAGGGCCCAGGAATATGCATGAAGGGTATTACTCACTGTGTCAAAAAATTCTTGAGAAGAGCTTCGATTTTTTTTAAACATCTTTATTGCAGTATAATTGTGTTACAGTGGTGTGTTAGTTTCTGCTTTATAACAAAGTGAATCAGTTATACATATACATATGTCCCCATATCTCTTCCCTCTTGCATCTCCCTCCCTCCCACCCTCCCTATCCCACCCCTCTAGGTGGTCACAAAGCACCGAGCTGATCTCCCTGTGCTATGCGGCTGCTTCCCACTAGCTATCTATTTTACATTTGGTAGTGTGTATATGTCCATGACACTCTCTCACTTCGTCCCAGCTTACCCTTCCCCCTCCCCGTCTCCTCAAGTCCATTCTCTACGTCTGCGTCTTTATTCCTGTCCTGCCCCTAGGTTCTTCAGAACCGTTTTTTTTTAAGATTACATATATATATGTGTTAGCATATGGTAATCGTTTTTCCCTTTCTGACTTACTTCACTCTGTATGACAGACTCTAGGTCCATCCACCTCACTACAAATAGCTCAATTTCGTTTCTTTTTATGGCTGAGTAATATTCCATTGTATATATGTGCCACATCTTCTTTATCCATTCATCTGTCAGTGGACACTTAGGTTCTTCCATGTCCTGGCTACTGTAAATAGAGCTGCAATGAACATTGTGGTACATGACTCTTTTGGAATTATGGTTTTCTCAGGGTATATGCTCAGTAGTGGGATTGCTGGGTAATATGGTAGTTCTATTTTTAGTTTTTTAAGGAACCTCCATGCTGTTCTCCATAGTGGCTGTATCAATTTACATTCCCACCAACAGTGCAAGAGGGTCCCCTTTTCTCCACACCCTCTCCAGCATTTATTGTTTCTAGATTTTTTGATGATGGCCATTCTGACCAGTGTGAGATGATACCTCATTGTAGTTTTGATTTGCATTTCTCTAATGATTAGTGATGTTCAGCATCCTTTCCTGTGTTTGTTGGCAGTCTGTATATCTTCTTTGGAGAAATGTCTATTTAGGTCTTCTGCCCATTTTTGGATTGGGTTGTTTGTTTTTTTGATATTGAGCTGCATGAGCTGCTTGTAAATTTTGGAGATTAATCCTTTGTCAGTTGCTTCATTTGCAAATATTTTTTCCCATTCTGAGGGTTGCCTTTTCGTATTGTTTATGGTTACCTTTGCTGTGCAAAAGCTTTTAAGTTTCATTAGTTTCCATTTGTTTATTTTTGTTTTTATTTCCATTTCTCTAGGAGGTGGGTCTAAAAGGATCTTGTGGGCTTCCCTGGTGGCGCAGTGGTTGAGAATCTGCCTGCCAATGCAGGGGACATGGGTTCGAGCCCTGGTCTGGGAAGATCCCACGTGCCGCGGAGCAACTGGGCCCGTGAGCCACAACTACTGAGCCTGCACATCTGGAGCCTGTGCTCCGCAACAAGAGAGGCCGCGATAGTGAGAGGCCCGCGCATCGCGATGAAGAGTGGCCCCCGCTTGCCGCAACTAGAGAAAGCCCTCACACAGAAACGAAGACCCAACACAGCCAAAAACAAATAATAAATAATAAATAAATTAAAAAAAAAAAAGGATCTTGCTGTGATTTATGTCATAGAGTGTTCTGCCTATGTTTTCCTCTAAGAGTTTATCGTGTCTGGCCTTATATTTAGGTCTTTAAACCATTTTGAGTTTATTTTTGTGTTAGGGAGTGTTCTAATTTCATTCTTTTACATGTAGCTGTCCAGTTTTCCCAGCACCACTTATTGAAGTGGCTGTCTTTTCTCCATTGTATATTCTTGCCTCCTTTATCAAATATAAGGTGACCATAGGTGCGTGGGTTTATCTCTGAGCTTTCAGTCCTGTTCCATTGATCTATATTTCTTTTTTTGAACCAGTACCGTACTGTCTTGATTACTGTAGCCTTGTAGTATAGTCTGAAGTCTGGGAGTCTGATTCCTCCAGCTCTGTTTTTCTTTCTCAAGATTGCTTTGGCTATTCAGGGTCTTTTGTGTTTCCATACAAATTGTGAAATTTTTTGTTCTAGTTCTGTGAAAAATGCCATTGGTAGTTTGATAGGGATTGCATTGAATCTGTAGATTGCTTTGGGTAGTATAGTCATTTTTACAATGTTGATTCTTCCAATCCAAGAACATGGTATATCTCTCCATCTGTTTGTATCATCTTTAATTTCTTTCATCAGTGTCTTATAGTTTTCTGCATAGAGGTCTTTTGTCTCCTTAGGTAGGTTTATTCCTAGGTATTTTATTCTTTTTGTTGCAATGGTAAATGGGAGTGTTTCCTTAATTTCTCTTTCAGATTTTTCATCATTAGTGTATAGGAATGTTAGATTTCTGTGCATTAATTTTGTATCCTGCTACTTTACCAAATTCATTGATTAGCTCTAGTAGTTTTCTGGTAGCATCTTTAGGATTCTCTATGTATAGTATCATGCCATCTGCAAACAGTGACAGCTTTCCTTCTTCTTTCTGATTTGGATTTCTTTTCTTTTTCTTCTCTGACTGCTGTGGCTAAAACTTCCAAAACTATGTTGAATAATAGTGGTGAGTGTGGACAACCTTGTCTTGTTCCTGATTTAGAGGAAATGGTTTCAATTTTTCACAATTGAAAACGATGTTGGCTGTGGGTTTGTCATATATGGCCTTTATTATGTTGAGGCAAGTTTCCTCTATGCCTACTTTCTGAGGAGTTTTTATCATAAATGGGTGTTGAATTTTGTCAAAAGGTTTTTCTGCATCTATTGAGATGATCATATGGTTTTTCTCCTTCAATTTGTTAATATGGTTTATCACAATGATTGATTTGCATATATTGAAGAATCCTTGCATCCCTGGGATAAACCCCACTTGATCATGGTGTATGATCCTTTTAATGTGCTGTTGGATTCTGTTTGCTAGTATTTTGTTCAGGATTTTTGCATCTATGGTCATCAGTGATATTGGCCTATAGTTTTCTTTCTTTGTGACATCTTCATCTGGTTTTGGTATCAGGGTGATGGTGGCCTTGTAGAATGAGTTTGGGAGTGTTCCTCCCTCTGCTATATTTTGGAAGAGCTTGAGAAGGATAGGTGTTAGGTCTTCTCTAAATGTTTGATAGAATTCGCCTTTGAAGCCATCTGGTCCTGGTCTTTTGTTTGTTGGAAGATTTTTAATCGCAGTCTCAATTTCAGTGCTGGTGATTGATTTGTTTATATTTTCTATTTCTTCCTGGTTCAGTCTTGGAAGGTTGTGCTTTTCTAAGAATTTGTCCATTTCTTCCAGGTTGTCCATTTTATTGGCATATAGATGCTTGTAGTAATCTCTCATGATCCTTTGTATTTCTGCAGTGTCAGTTGTTACTTCTTCTTTTTCATTTCTAATTCTATTGATTTGAGTCTTCTCCCTTTTTTTCTTGATGAGTCTGGCTAATGGTTTATCAATTTTCTTTATCTTCTCAAAGAACCAGCGTTTGGTTTTATTTGATCTTTGCTATTGTTTCCTTCACTTCTTTTTCATTTATTTCTGATCTGATCTTTATGATTTCTTTCCTTCTGGGGTTTTTTTTGGGTTTTTTTTTGCTAACTTTGGGGTTTTTTTGTTCTTCTTTCTCTAATTGCTTTAGATGTAAGGTTAGGTTGTTTATTTGAGAAGTTTCTTGTTTCTTGAGGTAGGATTGTATTGCTATAAACTTCCCTCTTAGAACTGCTTTTGCTGCATCCCATAGGTTTTGGGTCATCATTGTGTTCATTGTCATTTGTTTCTGGGTATTTTTTGATTTCCTCTTTGATTTCTTCGGTGATCTCTTGGTTATTAAGTAGTGTATTGTTTAGCTTCCATGTGTTTGTATTTTTTACAGATTTTTTCCTGTAATTGATATCTAGTCTCATAGCGTTGCAGTTGGAAAAGATACTTGATACAATTTCAATTTTCTTAAATTTACCAATGCTTGATTTCTGACCCAAGATATGATCTATCCCAGAGAATGTTCCATGAGCACTTGAGAAGAAAGTGTATTCTGTTGTTTTTGGATGAAATGTCCTATAAATATCAATTAAGTCCATCTTGTGTAATGTGTCATTTAAAGCTTGTGTTTCTTTATTTATTTTCATTTTGGATGATCTGTCCATTGGTGAAAGTGGGGTGTTAAAGTCCCCTACTATGATTGTGTTACTATTGATTTCCCCTTTTATGGCTGTTAGCATTTGCCTTACGTATTGAGGTGCTCATATGTTGGGTGCATAAATATTTACAATTGTTTCATCTTCTTCTTGGATTGATCCCTTGATCATTATGTAGTGTCCTTCTTTGTCTCTTGTAATAGTCTTTATTTTAAAGTCTATTTTGTCTGATATGAGAATTGCTACTCCAGCTTTCTTTTGATTTCCATTTGCATGGAATATCTTTTTCCATCCCGTCACTTTCAGTCTGTATGTGTCCCTAGGTCTGAAGTGGGTCTCTTGTAGACAGCATATATATGGTTCTTGTTTTGTATCCATTCAGCCAGTCTATGTCTTTTGGTTGGAGCATTTAATCCATTTACATTTAAGGTAGTTATCGATATGTGTGTTCCTATTACCATTTTCTTAATTGTTTTGGGTTTGTTATTGTAGGTCTTTTCCTTCTCTTGTGTTTCCTGCCTAGAGAAGTTCCTTTAGCATTTGTTGTAAAGCTGGTTTGGTGGTGCTGAATTCTCTTAGCTTTTGCTTGTCTGTAAAGGTTTTAATTTCTCTGTCGAATCTGAATGAGATCCTTGCTGGGTAGAGTAATCTTGGCTGTAGGTTCTTCCTTTTCATCACGTTAAATATGTCTTGCCACTCCCTTCTGGCTTGCAGAGTTTCTGCTGAAAGATCAGCTGTTAACCTTACGGGGATTCCCTTGTATGTTATTTGTTGTTTTTCCCTTGCTGCTTTTAATATTTTTTCTTTGTATTTAATTTTTGATAGTTTGATTAATATGTGTCAGCATGTTTCTCCTTGGATTTATCCTGTATGGGACTCTCTGTGCTTCCTGGGCTTGATCGACTATTTCCTTTCCCATATTAGGGAAGTTTTCAACTATAATCTCTTCAAATATTTTCTCAGTCCCTTTCTTTTTCTCTTCTTCTTCTGGGACCCCTATAATTCGAATGTTGGTGCATTTAATGTTGTCCCAGAGGTCTCTGAGACTGTCCTCAGTTCTTTTCATTCTTTTTTCTTTATTCTGCTGTTCTGTAGTTATTTCCACTCTTTTATCTTCCAGGTCACTTATCTATTCTTCTGCCTCAGTTATTCTGCTATAGATTCCTTCTAGAGAAGTTTTAATTTCATTTACTGTGTTGTTCATCATTGCTTGTTTGCTCTTTAGTTCTTCTAGGTCCTTGTTAAACGTTTCTTGTATTTTCTCCATTCTATTTCCAAGATTTTGGATCATCTTTACTATCATTACTCTGAATTCTTTTTCAGGTAGGCTGCTTATTTCCTCGTCATTTGTTTGGTCTGTTGGGTTTTTACCTTGCTCCTTCATCTGCTGTGTGTTTCTCTGTTTTCTCATTTTGCTTAACTTACTGTTTTTGGGGTCTCCTTTTCGCAGGCTGCAGGTTCGTAGCTCCCGTTGTTTTTGGTGTCTGCCCCCAGTGGCTAAGGTTGTTCAGTGGGTTGTGCAGGCTTCCTGGTGGAGGGGACTGGTGCCTGTGTTCTGGTGGATGAGGCTGGATCTTGTCTTTCTGGTGGGCAGGACCATGTCCAGTGTTGTGTTTTGGGGTAACTGTGACCTTATTATGATTTTAGGCAGCCTCTCTGCTAATGGGTGGGGTTGTGTTCCTATCTTGCTAGTTGTTTGGCATGGGGTGTCCAGCACTGTAGCTTGCTGGTCGTTGAGTGGAGCTGGGTCTTAGCATTGAGATGATGATCTCTGGGAGAGCTATCGCCGTTTGATATTATGTGGAGCCGGGAGGTCTCTGGTGAACCAATGTCCTGAACTCGGCTCTCCCACCTCAGAGGCACAGACCTGACACCCAGCTGGAGCACCAAGACCCTGTCAGCCACGTGGGTCAGAAGAAAAGGGAGAAATAAATAAAGAAAAAAATAATAAAATAAAATAAAGTTATTAAAATTAAAAAAATTATTAAAAATAAAAAACATTAAAAAGTCATTAAAAAAAAGAAAGAAAGAAGGGAGCAACCAAACCAATAAACAGATCCACCAATAATAACAAGTGCTAAAAACTATACTGAAAACAAAACAAGACAAAAAAAAAATTCAGAGAGAACCCTAGGACAAATGGTAAAAGCAAAGCTATACAGACAAAATCACACAAAGAAGGATACACATACACATTCAGAAAAAGAGAAAAAGGAATAAAAAATATCTATATATATATTAAAAAAAGGAGGAGAGCAACCAAATTAATAAATAAATCTACCAATGATAATAAACTCTAAATACTAAACTAAGATAAACATAAAACCAGAAACAAATTAGATGCAGAAAGCAAACCCCAAGTCTACAGTTGCTCCCAAAGTCCACGGCCTCAATTTTGGGAATTATTCATTGTCTATTTAGGTATTCCAGAGATGCGGGATACATCAAGTTGATTGTGGAGATTTAATCCTCTGCTCCTGAGGCTGCTGGGAGAAATTTCCCTTTCTCTTCTCTGTTCGCACAGCCCCTGGGGTTCAGCTTTGGATTGGCCCTGCCTCTGCGTGTAGGTCGCCTGAGGGCATCTGTAATTTGCTCAGACAGGACGGGGTTAAAGGAGCAGCTGATTCGGGGGCTCTGGCTCACTCAGGCCGGGGGAGGGAGGGGTATGGATGCAGGGTGAGCCTGTGGCGGCAGAGGCCAATGTGACATTGCACCAGCCTGAGGCGCGCCGTGCGTTCTCCCGGGGAAGTTGTCCCTGGATCACGGGACCCTGGCAGTGGCGGGCTGCACAGGCTCCCGGGAGGGGCGGTGTGGAGAGTGACCTGTGCTTGCACACAGGCTTCTTGGTGGTGGCAGCAGCAGCCTTAGCGTCTCATGCCCGTTTCTGGGGTCCGCGCTGATAGCCGCAGCTTGCGCTCATCTCTGGAGCTCATTTAGGTGACGCTCTGAATCCCCTCTCCTCGCGCACCAGGAAACAAAGAGGGAAGAAAAAGTCTCTTGCCTCTTTGGCAGTTCCAGACCTTTTCCTGGACTCCCTCCCGGCTAGCTGTAGTGCGCTAACCCTTCAGGCTGTGTTCACGCCACCAACCCCAATCCTCTTCCTGGGACCCGACCTCCGAAGCCCGAGCCTCAGCTCCCAGCCCCCGCCCGCCCCGGCGGGGGAGCAGACAAGTCTCTCGGGCTGGTGAGTGCTGGTTGGCACCGAGCCTCTGTGCGGGAATCTCTCCGCTTTGCCCTCCGCACCCCTGTGGCTGCACTCTCCTCCGTGGCTCCGAAGCTCCCCCCTCCGCCACCCGCAGTCTCCGCCCGCGAAGGGGCTTCCTAGTGTGTGGAAACCTTTCCTCCTTCACAGCTCCCTCCCACTGGTGCAGGCCCCGTCCCTATTCTTTTGTCCCTGTTTCTTCTTTTTTCTTTTGCCCTACCAGGTACTTGGGGAGTTTCTTGCCTTTTGGGAGGTCTGAGGTCTTCTGCCAGCATTCAGTAGGTGTTCTGTAGGAGTTGTTCCACATGTAGATGCATTTCTGATGTATTTGTGGGGAGGAAGGCGATCTCCACGTCTTACTCCTCCACCATCTTGAAGGTCTCCCCCAGAGCTTTGATCTTAACTTCATGAAAATTCTTAATTTCCAGGGGTCCTGTCATACCTAGTTTCCCACATAATTGAGACAACTCTTAAACATGTACATAGCTTTGTATTATTCTGCTTGGGCTGTCATAACAAAATACCATAGAGTGGGTGGCTCAAACAACAGAAGTTTGTTTTTTCACAATTCTGGAGGCCAGAAAGTCCAAGATCAAGGTTCTGGCAGGATTTGGCTTCTGGTGAGAGCTCTCTTCCTGGCTTGCAGATGGCTATCTCCTCTCTGTGTCCTCACATGGTGTCTCACAGATGTCTCTGGTGACTCTGGCTCTTTTCTAAGGACACCAGTTCTATCAGATCGGGGCTCTACCCTCATAACCTCAGCCTTAATCACCTCCTTAAAGGCCCTATGTCCAATACAGTCACATGGGGATTAGGATGTCAACATGTTGGGGTGGGCCCTCAATTCAGTCCATAGCCACTACTGTATAACACTACTGAAGTCAAGACATGATTGTGGCTTTAGTCAGGACCACACAGAAGATTATGTGTCCCCTGTTGTCCACATTGAATCTGGGTCTTGGGTCAGACTTCTACCATCTATGTCCCTCAGATCTGAACCTTGATCCTGGTCCTCTGTTAACTCTTCCTCTCAGGTCTGACTTGCACCTGGTTCTCTGTTCAATTTTTTCTCTACACAGCCTTCTGTTAATACTTCTGCCACTAATGTGCCACTTGTCGGGACATCTAACTTAGGTCTCTGTTAAGTAACTATTTCATCATCAATTCAGTCTGGCATGAAACCCAAACCTGAGTTCTATTTTTATTTCTTCCTTCATCAATGCCTCTTCTGATCTGTCAATCAAATCCAAGTTTCTTAACACCATTAGTTCCCCTCTCTGATCTGTATATTAAACCCAGATCACAGTTGTAGATTTTACTACCAATGCCCCTCTTTTCTGACCATGAATCTATCTGTTAAATCTTTAATCATCAGTGACCTTCAGTTTTAATCTCAAACCCAGGGCTCTGCTAAGTATTCCACCATCAGTGTGCCTATGTTTTAGATCTTAAACCTGGGCCTCTGTTAATGTGTCCACCATCAGTGCTTCTGTGACCTTGGTCCAGAGTCTCTATTGAGGTTTCTATCAATTTCCTTTGTTCTGATCTTGAACCTGGGCCTTTGAAACAATTCTGACATAAGAGCTCAAGCCCCTCATTGATGCCCATCTGGTTTGAATTCAAACCTGATCTACCATCAATTGTCTTCCCCTATTAATACACTGTGTCTCAATCAGATTTTCCACCACCATTGAGCCTCTGGTTTGACCTCAAAATTGGGCATTATGGTAGACAGAATAATGGTCTCCCAAATATATCCACGTCCCAATCCTTGGAATCTGTAAATCTGTTTTCTTACATGGCAGTAGGGACATGGTAGATGTGATTAAGTTAAGAATTTTGGGACTTCCCTGGTGGTCCAGTGGTTAAGTCTCCTGGCTTCCACTGCCGGGGGCACGGTTGGGAAACTGAGATCCCTCATGCTGTGCGGTGCAGCCAAAAAGAAAAAGAAAAAGAAAAAGAATCTTGAGATGGGAAGATTATTGTGGATTATCCAGATGGGTCTAATGTAATCACAAGGCTCCTCATAAGAGAGAGGGAGGGAGGGAGGAGGGTCAGAGTCTGAGAAGGAGATGTGATGGTGGAAACAGAAGGTCACAGTCAAAGAGAGAGTTGAAGATGCTACATTGCTTGCTTTGAAGATGGAAGAAGGGGTCATTAGCCAAGGAAGCTGGAAAAGGCAAGGAAATGAATTCTCCCTAGAACCTCCAGAGGGAGTACAGCCTTGCCAACGCCTTGACTTCAGCCCAGTGAAACCCATTTTGGACTTCTGACTTCCAGAACTGTAAAGTAATAAACTTGTGTTGGTTTAAGCCAACACAAGTTTGTGGTCATTTGTTAGAGCAGCAAACAAATACAGGTGTCTTTGAAATATTCCACCATTGATTCCCATCTGGTCAATATTCAAACTATGTCCTTGTTAACTCCTCCACCATCCATGCCCTCTGTGTGATCTCAAATCCCAGCCACTGTTAGTCATTCCACCATAAGAATCCCTTATCTATGTCCTCCCAACCTGGACCTCTGTTAACTTTTCCAACCTAAATCAATCTCTGATTTTACCTTGAACTCAGGCAACTGTTATCTATTCCACCATTAATGGGTTCTTATCTAGATATAGAATCTAGGCTTTTGAGGGTAGATAGTTAACAGTCCCTTGTGTCTGTGTATTGCACTTGGAGGTCTGTTCACTTTTTCACTATCAGGGCAATTTATGTGTGAATCTTTTCTCAAGCCTGTTAACTCTTTCCCTATTGTTGCTCCCCAGGGTCTGTACATTGACTACAGGTCTCAGTTAAATCCTCCCCATCTATGCTCCTTTGGTGTGTATGGAAAATCAAACATCTGCTAACTCTTCCATTGTTAGTGCCTCTTCTCCTATGTGCATCAACCCCAGCCCTCAGTTAATGCTTGTATCATGAGTGCCCATTACGTGTGACCTTGAAGTCAGGTCTTTGTTAACTCTTCCACCATCATTGCCCCTTTGGTATAGGTTGTGAGTTGTGGGCCATTGTTAATTATACCACTATTAATGCTTCTCTGGTCTATTTCAGATTTGGGTCTAAGTTAACATTTCCATTTTCAAAGCCTCTCTGAATGACTTTGGAACTGGGCCACCATTCCACTATCAGGGCCCTCCTAATTTGACCTTGAAAGCAAGGTTTTTGTTAAGTTTTCTCCATCCATACACCTTGGTAGAGATCTTGAATCCTAGGACATTCTTAAATACTGCACCATCAGAGATCCTCTATTTTGTAGATATAGAACCTACGCCTTTGTTAACTATTTAATCCCGTTCTGGGCTGACTGCAATCTAGCCCTTTGTTAAGTTTTCTAAAATCAGTGCCCCTTAGGTTTTACCTTGAACCTCTGACTCAACTCTCTGAGCTTTGATATGGGCTGCAAAAGGTCGCTTCTGCCCAATTTAAATGACGCGGGTAGAAAGTCCAGGCTGTGAGTGACAGGAGGGGGCGGGCCCTGACCTGAGGAAGGAGCAATAGGAGGGCAGGAGGGCGGTGACGCTAGGCTCGGAGGAGTGCGCGGGGAGCGTGGTCTGAGCCCCCAAGTGAATACAAACATTATGTCAAGGTACTCTTCACTTTTTCCAGACGCTTTAGAAATGAGGCTTCCACAGAACAGTGTTTCAGGTGGTGCTTCCACTCCCCGCCTCGCCCCCCGGTTCCCACCGAACACCCCAACCAGTCGCATCGCCACGCCTTTGCTCAGGCGGTGCCTCTGCTCAGGGCCTGGAATCTCCCCCCCGGGCCTGGAATCTCCCCCCACCCGGGACAGTCGCGGCGCTTCCGAGCTTCACACTGCTTTCGAGTACCCTGCCTCGGAAATATCACGGGGACTCCCCGAGCTCCAAAACGCATATATCTTCTGGCTGGAATGGCAGCACCCAGAAGCCGTGGGAGGCACTAGCCATTTCCCGGCCGGCGACCGAGTTGCTGGCGCAGAGCGAATGACGCCATTTTTGTTACTGGCAGAGCTGGGCTCGGTGGCTGGTTCTGATCGGGCGAAAGATAAGCTAATGCGCCATCCAGACCCACCGAGGAGGGCTGGAAGGGGAAGGGATTTTCGAGGGACGTTGAGCCCATTTGTGCAAGCGGGGAGCCAAGCCTGGCTTGAGAAGGAGCTTTTGGGTCCTGAGAGCAGAGCCAGGGTGAGGGGCCTGGCTGAGTGATGGGAGGCTGTCTGGTCAGTGATGGGGACATGTGGAAGCTCTAATGAGGGGTCCTTTGGACTGAATGATGTGAACAACAGTGATAGGGGAGTCTGGAGGATCAGGTGTGTGGGATATGCGATGGGGAGTTTATGGGGGTGAGCGATGGGGGATCTGTGAGGTGAGCAATGCTGCCTGTAGGGTGAATGATGGGATTTCAAGGGGGTGAGTAAAGGGGGTCTATAGAGTGAGTGAAGGGGGTCTGGGGTGAGTGATGGAGGGTCTGTTGGGTGAGTGATGGGGGATCTGTGAAGTGGACAATAGGAGGGCTATAGGATGAGTGACAAGGGTCCATGGAGACAGGAATGGGAATGTGAAGGGTCATGTTGGGATTCTTTGGGGTCCATGATTGGTGGCTCTTTGAGATCAACAATACATCCATGAATAAACAAAAATCCCAGCCCTTGTGGTTTCAACATTCCAATGGAGGATTCAGACATTGAGGTTTTGATTTATATTCCCTGATGACTACCTTTTCATATATGTATTGATCACTTGGAGATCCTGTTTTGTGAGGTGCCTGTTCAGATCTTTTGCTCATTTTTATGTTGCATTGTCTGCCTTTTCCTTACTGATTTGTAGGAATTGTTTTCATATATTCGGATACCACTCTTTTATTGGTGATATGTGTTTTGCAACTATCTCCTTAATTTTTGGTTTCTCTTTTCCTTATTGTGGCTTTGAATATTAAGATTTTAAGTTAAACTGTAAAGCACAATGTAAATTTAACATTTTGTTATTCTTGAGTTAAAAACCAAACAACGTTCTCTGTAGTTTAGAAGGAGAATTAATTTTTTAGGGCATCCAGAAGCAGACTGAGGGTTGCATCTCTGAAAACCGTGGTGCCACAACAGCTAGGGAGGAGTTCTCTGCTTTTCATTTTCTCACCACCTCACCCTCTAATCACTGGTTGTGTGATCTCAGACAAGTCACTTTTCCTGTCTAGGCCTCAGTATCCTCTCTAGGAAATGAGGATGATAGCAGGGCCTATCCTGTGAGGCTTGGGATGATAATTAAGTGAGTTAATACATGATTATTATCCATTCCCCATGGTTTTGTAGCACCGATCATGTATATATTTAATGGATCTTCCATGAACTCTATGTCAGAGCTGCTCCTGTGATACCCAAGAAAATCCAGTTAAAGAAATTAAATACCAAGGAATAAGATTGTGTCAGGTAGAGTTGAGCCTTGGAGGGCCGCAAACTATTGTAATATCTTGGGGGACAGATGTTTGTTTGTTATTAAACAATTGGGAGCATGATCTTGTGGCCTGCCTCTTCTTCACTTCACAGCTATCCTTCCATGCCATTAACTTTATTTCCATAGTAGTTTATTTCCAAACTTAGTTTATTTCTGTGGAAGTTTTCAAATATTGAGAACTGTATAATGAAACCCCATTATGCACATCACCCAGTCTCATCAATCATCAACTCTTGGCCAGTCTTATTTCATCTAGACCAGGAGATGGAAAACTGCAGGCAGTGGGCCAAATCTGGCATGCTTTTATACAGCCATAAGCTTAAGAATGGTTTTCACATTTTTTTAATGGTTGGAAAAAAAGTCAAAAGAAGAACAATATTTTGTGATATGTGAAAATGATACAAAATTCAAATCATAGTGCCCATAAATGAAATATTATTGGAACACAGTCAAGGAGCATAATTGTTTTGTGTATTGTCTGTGCCTGCTCTCAACCTGCAATGGCAAAGCTGAGTAGTTGCTGCAGAAACCATAGGCTTCACAATTCTGAAATATTTGCTATCTGGCTCTTTACAGAAAAAGTTTGCCAACCCCTAACCTAGACTACCCATTCATTTCTTCCTCCCAGATTGTTTTTTAATTTGTTTTTAATTGAGGTATAAAATAAAATGCACAAATATTAAATGTACAGCTCAATAAATTTTTACATGTCTGTTATTATTTGAAACAAGTCCCAGACATATTGTTTTATCCATAAATACCCCATTATGTATCTGTAAACGATAAGGACTTAAAGGTCCATACCATTATTCAAGGTAAAATAATTAACAATAATATCTTCAGATCATTAGTGGTTAAATTCCTTAATATCAAATATCTAGTCGGGGCTCAAACTTTAATGATTATCTCCAAGATTTTTTGTCTGTTCAAATTAAGATTCCAGACAAGGTTCATACTTCAAATTTGGTTGCTGTGTCTCTTTAGCCTCTTAATCATCTATAGTGTTACTTTTAATGGTTACCTGCCTTTCCATCCTTTGGAGGTTCCATAACTTATTCTCTCAGTTCTCAGTGATTGGGCATTTAGGTTATTTTCAATATTATGGTTTTAAAGGCAAAGCTGTAATGAAGGTTCCTGCAGTTAAATCTCTGCACACATCCATGATTCTTACCTTAGGACAAAGTTATAGAAATGGAATTGCTGGTCAGATGAGAAACACAAGTTATCAATGAATGAACAAACAACACATTTCACATCCAGCCATTGCAGAGTGGCTAACCCAACTTGGTCTCTGAAGACTCTTCTGTACCCACCCCACCCCCAGTAGCTTTCCAAAGAGGAAAAGAAAATGATTGAGTCTCAGATAGGTTGTTTGTTTCCCACTTGGTTTTCCCACAGCAAAATGGGAAAGGGCAATTAGTTGAAAATAAGAATTAGAGAAATTTAGAGGGAATAGAAGATCAAGAAGCAGGTAAAGTTGCTGTGAAGAGACACAGATCATCTGGCCTTAGTTCAGATAAACTGAGCTGAACATTTTAGCTGTGAGCTTCATGGCAGCCACAGTGAAAAGGGCAAACATGATCAGTTAGATGATTTGTGCTCTCCATCAAGAGAAATCAGTTCATCACTCCAGCTCCTAAGCAAGTCAAAATTTCTGGGCCTTTAGCCTAAGAAATTTTATTGTTGAGTTTTCCTAAGGGCCAATCGTTTTCAGCTCTGTGTGGTATCATTAGTAGTTGTTCCAAAGAGGCTGTTTTTAGTTAAAAATTTCTGGCAGAGCCTTGGAGTGTGAGTGGTTTCCTGGTTTTCCATGGCTCCTTTGCTGTCATCTCAGTTTGTGGGGTCATGCTCTAACTCAAGGCCATCTCCTTTGCTCTTCCATTTTTAGTCTTTATTATTTTTTTCTCCTTGCAAGGGCAATGCAATGTGGGGCAAAGAATGTAAACAATATAGCAAAGTAAAAAAATTAGGAAGTGGAAATATCTCTGTAATCTAACTTCTGCCTTCTTCCCTGGCATAACTAGTATTATGTAGTTTGGGGATGATCCTTCCAGACTCTTTTCTTTATACATTTAACCTCATCCAGGTGTGTAGGTGTGTGTTATAAATATGTGTGAGTGATCTTATTATTTTCATGTATTTTCCTTTACCATACACAAAAAATACATACAATATATCTTCTGTTCTGCACCTTTCAACAGGTGGAAGCTGCTTTTCCTCCATTTCTCCTATGCAAACCACTATATAACCTAGAAACTGGAGAGTTAGTTCTCTCAAGGCAACCAGAAAACTAATCTTGAGCCCTATTAAAAGGGCCCTTGCATCATCCTCTTTACATCACTAACACTGCTGCCAAACCCCGGGGGGTCAAACCCTGGATTGGTGTTTCTCAACTGAAAAGATATTGAAATCTGCTCTAAATGGAAGTCCATCCCAACTGCAGACTCTAAACTGAGGGTCTCCGAAAGCGGTGAGTAAGATGGAAGATGAGGAAGTCCCTGAGAGCTGGAAGGCGGCAGACAGCGGGGAAATCCAAATCTCCTCCCAAAGTGCCCATTGTGATTCAGGACGACAGCCTTCCCACGGGGCCCCTCCACAGAGCCGCATCCTCAAGAGGCCCACCAGCATTGGTGTGGTCAGCAGCCCCAACTCCACCAGCAGGCCAGCCCTTCCCGTCAAGTCCCTAGTGCAGCGCGAGGCAGAGTACGCGGAGGCCTGGAAGTGGATCCCGGGCAGCGCCAGCCCAGAGGAGGAGCAAGAGAAACCCATCCTCGACAGGCCAACCAGGATCTCCCAACCTGAAGACAGCAGGCAGCCCAACAATGTGATCAGACAGCTGTTGGGTCCTGATGGGTTACAAGGCTTCAAACAGCACAGATACATGCGGGCAGGAAAGGATGCCACCGCCACTGCCTCCGTCACCACTTCTTGGGTCGTCTGCTGTGGGTCGCACTGCTGTGGCAGACAGCTGGACTTGAGCAGAGGGAACAACCTGACTTACTTGCAATGTGATTCCCTTTGCTCCGCCCACTGTGACCTTGAACCCCATGCACTGTGACCTCCCTCCCCCCACTGTGATTGGCATGTCTAGAAGGGCTGTCCCAAGTCAATGGAAAGGGAAAGTGTGGGGGTTAGAGGAGGGTTGGGGGGGACCCACCAAGGACTCAGAGAGTCAGACAGTGCCACTTGGCCACTTGGGGTGAAGCCAGTGCCAGCAGTAACAGTTTATCATGCTCATTAATTTGGGATGTCAAAACACAAATGAGAACTCCCATCCACCCACCCTCAAGTGCATGTTTTCATCACTTAAAAGCAAGTTCCATCTGAAAATATCCTTTTTCTTTCTTTGCTTCCTATTTTTGTTTGTTTATACAATATTTGATTTGCAAAAGTAAAAGTGCATGGGAGGGGTTTTAGCAGTTTAATGAATTTTTAATTGAGAAAGGGTAGTTTGGTAGTCTACTTAAAAATGTTTCTGGGCAATTCACTAGAAACATTAACCAATAGGATTTTGGTGAGCTTAGCTTCTGTATTCCTACTGCAGCCCAGAAAAGGGGCAGGGCTCTGCAGCCCCCAGGTCAGATGAGCACCCCATGCCTATACCTCCCTCCCCCCAGCTAAGTCCCAGAGCATCTGGGCGCTACCTGAAGACTGGGCTAGCTCTATAGAATCAGAGAGCCTGGGGAGGGTGCCAACCCCTCACCTCTAGTGTATTTTGGGAGACAGGGAAAGTGAACAGACTTCCCCTTCCAAAACCTCTCAGGAGTGGTTCCCTACCAGCCAGGCTTACTACTTCTAGAAGTGGGCAGGGAGTGAGGCTGCACTTTGGGGCTTTAGGAGTAAGGGCTGCGAGGAACTTCCCTGGTGGTCCAGTGGTTAAGGCTCCGCACTTCCACTGCAGGGGGCGCGGGTTGGATCCCTGTTCGGGGAACTAAGATCCCACATGCCACGCAGTGCGGCCAAAAAGTAGAAAAAAAAAAAAAAAGAGTAAGGGCTGCGAGCCTTGCTCAGTATTTTGCTGTCAGCACAAGGAAAGCCAGGAGAGAGTCTTGACTCCAGGACTCCGAGCCTTCTGCCGAGTGTGGTCAGAAGGTAGGTAGATCTTCCTGCTCTAGCAAGGCTTAGAACTCTCAAGGGTCTGTGGAGTGCCATCTCTGTTGATGGCATCAGCTCCGTAACTCTATCCAGCACATTTCTCTTGTGAAATC
Source organism: Balaenoptera musculus (assembly GCF_009873245.2). Taxonomy (NCBI): domain Eukaryota; kingdom Metazoa; phylum Chordata; class Mammalia; order Artiodactyla; family Balaenopteridae; genus Balaenoptera; species Balaenoptera musculus. The sequence continues at coordinate 41,825,951 of NC_045806.1, read as the reverse complement.
ACTACCTTGGGAGCAGACCGTTCTCAATACACCTGGGAAGAGACAAGCTGTGCATTGCAAAGATTGGTAATGACAGACTGGTTCCCCATAGGCCTAGGCTATCCTCCACCCCTTCTTCCAGAGCAAGGGCCTGGAATGAAGGCAGTTTCCCCTCTGTCCTTGGAGCCTGGAGATTTGCTTTGGTTCTTTGAGGTGGAAGAGACTTAGGGGGCCCTGCCTAGAGCAGCTGTGTGTGTACAATCTGGCCCCTCTCGGGCTTTCTGATCTCTTCCATCGCATTGCATCTTATATCCCTCAGCCAGCCAGACGGCCTCCTCGCTCAGGAGTGGTTTGGTGTGACATTTGTGCAAGTCTTGGCCCACTACATCTTCCCCTTAGGAGGAAAGTTCAGCTGTCAGTTGAGTCAGCAATTAGTCCACAGGCTTAAAACTACATGAAGGCAGGAAATTGTCCATGAGCAGAGCTGGAACAAAGCTTCAGTCAGTAAGAACCCGCAGGATGTTGAATGGTGTCCACAGGCTGCTCTGAGGGGAAATGACCTCCAGGAGTGGGGACGGGAGAAGGTTGCTGCTGTCTTTACAGTTCTACTGCCAAGACCAAGTTTCTGCATTCTAAATGGATAGTGTCCATCCCTCATGTAATAGTGGTTTCTGGCCCAAGATGAAACTATCCTTTTCAGTTGGAGAAGGTACAGAGGTGGGCCAGGTGGGAAGGCCAGAAGTGCTGATTGCTCAGCCGTCGGGACCACCTGTTCTTGCTCCCCTTCTCTAGTGGGAGCCAAGGGGAGGCTGGCTGATGGGTGTCTGTGGATCAAGGATGTAGTAGGGACTGATGCTCTCACCTCCCTCTGGCCAAAGATGGGGCTCTGCCTGCTGTGTGCCTGTCACCACCCCCCAGCAGTCATATCCTGGCTTCTCAGATGGAGAGGTGGCAGGCAAAATTTTAAAAAGAAAGAAATGAAAACAGGAAACTATGGTGTTGGGGGGAGGTGGGAGGGGAGATGGGAAAACAGTTTGGATTTTGTGTGTGTGTTTGTGGGTGTTTTCGGTTTTGTTGTTGTTTTTAGGCAGTTGTCTGTAACTTTCCTTAAGTGCTTTTTCTTTTTTTTTTATTTTCACATTGTATTCAATACATATAGCAATACATATTAAAATATTTAACAATACGGAGATTTTTAATTTTTTTCTTTTATAAATTGCTTTTCTTTTCTTTTAAAAATTGTTTTTAAAAAAGTAAGCTGCAGGCTTTAGCTTGGAAAACACCAGGGGAGTGGGGGGCAGAAACCTGAGGCTGCTGCCCCTTATCTGCCTTCACGGTACTGTCCCCTTCTCCCAGCTCCTCCCTGACTCTGTGACCCAGGCCTCAGACCTTCCAGCTAACCACTTCCCATGAGCCACTACTGTGATGTCAGCCTATAACCAAAGGAGCTGGGGGTCTGGGCCTGGTGACCAACCCTTCACCACCCACTCAGTCAGGGTGCTCCCCACTTGCAGGCAGGAGGCAACACCCTATCTGCTACCAGCAGCCCCTTCCAGAGCCCACTGCCCCAGTCCTCCCTGTCTAGCCCAGCCATATGCAGCTCTGCCCCACCTGGGGATGATCTGCTCAGAGATGGGCCGGCAGGGCCGGCCCAGCCTCCCTGGTAGGCAAAGACTCTGGAAACCTCTGGGGTCCTGTGTTCGGCCATGTGATCCCAGGGGTGCACATGGGCCCCTTGGGTATCTGAACAGAAGGGCATGGGAGGGAGGGCCGCACCCCTGCAGTCCTGCTCTGCTGGTCTAATGGGCAGCTGCCCACCCTACCCAACCCCGCACCGTGGGCTCCTGAGTCAGCAGATTAAGCATTTTGTAAATTGAATTTTAAATACATGTTTTAAACTTGAAAAAAAATAAACTGAGGGTCTCTCGAGAGCCCCCAGAAGCAGATGTTGCCACAAGGTAGACTGCTTTCCTAAGAACTTCGGACCAAGTAGATGACATCATGAGGTGATCAGCTTCTACCCAAGATGCCAAACAAGACCCTGTAGGATTCTTTTACATACTTCCTAATCTCACCATTTTTACTGTTCTTCTTGCAGTATCATCCTTTTTCTCTATCCCCTCCAGCATCATCTTTGCTATCCACATAACTCCCCCCATTACAACTGCAGCTTTCCGTAATGAGCCTTCATTTGTATTATCTCCTCTTCCCCTTCACCCAAGCTGTTCTCCCCTTTAACAATTCTGCCATCCCTGCAAGGACCCCAGAATCTATAGCGTTCCTTCACTCAACTCATAGTACAGTCTCACAACCTTACTTTAGAATGCTGGTTATGTTCTCCCTCTTCTTCGGAAGCCTCCAGCTTCCCTTAAATTCCTATGCCATCTCATATTTAAGGGCATCCTTTGTGCTATCACTCAGGGTCCCTTTAGCTTTTCCCCCCTAGACTTCAAAAGGAATCTCCTTCAACCTCAATACTCTTCAAAAAGGGCCATCTATGCTTAACCAGATTGCCTTTTTTTCCCACCTTAACTACTCTATTACCTCTGATTTAAGTTTTCCAGACACTAGATGAGGCAAGAGGTCTACAAAACATGTTACAACTACAAGCTTAGGCAGAATCCAAGCCCCAGAAGGAGGCTGTGCTTCTTGTCTCATCAGGTTCTTAAGAAGCCTTAGAACAAGAGGCTAAGAGACTGGGAGTAAATCTAAAAAACTTGCTGCAACAAGTCAACTATGGGCAACCTGCATGCCTAGAGCTGCTGCAGTGTGGGCCACTTAGAAGTTCACCCAACCACCTGCATCTTCTATGCTCTGCTACAGAAAATAACCATGATTGTGGATCTTACCACTAACATCTAAAACCACTAACATCATTGCCAGAGAACTACAGGAACTCCAATGAGTGGATCTTCATAATTGTCTGGCATTGGACACCATCCTGGCCCTTCAAGGGGGGCGCTTTTGTAATGATCGGAAGCCATTGCTGTGCATGTGTTCCCTGAAAGCTCTCTGATGGATATGCCATCACCAAAAACATCCAGACATTCCAGAAAATTCTTCAGATTTCCATTGTCATCTTCACTCCACTATCTGAATACCCTTCAGGCCCAATGTCTAGGAATCTTCTCGACTTGCTCTCTCTGACCCTCAAATCTTGGTTTTACTCGCTTATTCAACCTTTAATAACTATTATTTTATTTTATTCCTGAGTATTTCTCTTGTTAAATGCCTAATCGCTAAGGCCTTCCAACAGCTGTCAGCCTAACAGCACAATCAACAGATGATACAGTAGTCAGTTCTTCAGGAACAAGAGGAACGTGAAGGCCAGCACCCCCTTGAAAACTATTTGGACCTAACTCAGCTTCCCAATGACTCATTCCATCCCTAATAGTGCTCAAGGACAGATTTTGTCTGACTTCAACAACAAGGGGGGACCGACTAAGTGTTCACAATTACCTGTTGCTTACCCTCTGCTTTGTCTTGACCAAACTTTAGTCAGGCTTCTCCCTTCCTACAGGTTCCTGGACTCTGCTTGCCCCCAAGCCTGAGCAAACACAAAAAAGTGAAATTTGCCTCCCTTCTCAGCTTCTCCTGAGAATTGACTGACAACAGCAGGATACTTTCCTGTCAGACCCCACTGGCCATTTCCCCTTGCTTGTCCAACTTCCCTCGAAAGATTCTGCTTTTCTCTGCTTGCCTCCTCCTTACCCTGTGAAAGAAAAGCCTTTCTCTGCTTGATTTTGAGACCCTTGTAGACCTTAAGGTCATAGCATTCTCCCTATTGCAACCAGCCCTCCCCATTACAATAGTCCCTTTCCCTCCCTTCCAATAATCCTTCTGAAAAAAAGTTTCTCCTTACTAAGTCCTGATTTGTTTTTCTTTGACAACCAACATGCAACAAGATGTGTTAATAAGGGCCCAGAAATAGGTAATCTAGAGCTATGCTGTTATCTAACACCATGGCTGCTAAAGTGTGGTGAGATTCAGCCAAGAGTTCCAGTCCTTGGGCAATTTATTTAATTTGTGTGGATAACTCCTAGGACATGACTGGCTGTGTTTCTTTTCATTGTTGTGTGGCGTCCTGCACATACGCTGTTCCTACTGCCCATCCCCTCACCAATTAGTGATCCTAAAGTGGTTAGTATCAGGGGAATATTTGGAAAGATTGTGGCATTGGAGAGTTGTGGCTAGTGTGGTTGGTGAGGGTAAGTCCTTGAGGGGTTCTGTTGCTGAGTAAAAATCTACTGCAATTTTGAGTCAAACCCAGTGTCCAGTGTTGGACAAGGGGAAGCTTGTAATAGGGAAAGCCCTTTACCAGGGATTCCCTTACAGGCCCACCAAGGCTCCCATTGTTGCCTATATTCTGTGTTCCTGTGAAGGCAAGTTGTGCGGCTTAGTGCAATTCCAGGTGGTGTTAATAGGAGCTTATAATGTTTTAGCCAAATAAATGTGCATGTTATCCACCCCATACTCAGCACCTGAGTCAACTCAATTGGTTATGTGCTCAGCCCATGATTGGCCACATATTTGAAGCTAGAGTTGACCCACAGAATTAGAAGGCACCTGTGAGTCGCAAGCCATATCTTAGAGCCTGGCTTAGCCAGAATGGGTGTTGCTGGTAGCAGTAGAGATGGAAGGAGGAGGAGTGCTAGCCTCAGTGGTGGTGTCTGTGGTCATGTTAGTAGGACTGACCAAACTGAATGGCCAGCAGCGTGCTTCCCGTGGTCTCCATCCTGACCCATGTTGTGTGTCTCCCGTGTTGTGCATGTGGCATGTTATTTCCAGGCCTTGTCAACAGTAGGGTGTAGTTTGCCAGGGGAGGGTGACCCATCAATGGGTGTGTAGTCGACACTGGTGAAGGGAGGAACTTCTCAGGTATGGAAGGGGCACAGCAACAGAATAGGGGTGAAAGTCAGAGGTCATCTGTGGGCAGCAGTAGGAGTTCTGATTGTCCCTTGGGTATCGTCCAAATGGTGTTACCCAGTCCAGGGGTAATTAGTTCCACCTCCTGGGTATCGGGAGCTGGTCCAAGATTGATCTATGGTGATTTAGTGGAGTGTGTGGGCAGCAGATGAGGACACCTCTCTCTCCAGATAGTGGTGAGTGGTCTCCTCAGCTTACACTGGATGAGGAGCAGAAGCATGCTGAATGTGGTCCCAGAGTTGGTGGTCCACAGCAGGTCACTGTTGGGCTCAAGGGAGAAGTGGCTGCTAGGCTCCGGAGTTTCTATGAGGGAGAAGGGAAAAAGGTGGAAGTACCAGGTGGATGTTCATTTGCTGTGGGCAGCATGCAAGGCTCCCATGTCCATGAAAACTGGTAATTGGGTTGTGTCCAGTGTGGATGTGTCCACCAGGAGAGGTCACAGCGTCTCTACAGGTGGTCATTTCATTTGTTGTGAATTTTAATACAGTGCAGTTATGTCTTAGGTCTGCACTTTTGAACCTGAGGGACCATCTTCCTCCAGGTTCTCTCAGGAGCCCTTGTTTTAAAATACCATTATGCCTTTCTGTGACATCTGCTGCTGTAGGACAACGGAGCAGGTGAAAACTCACACAATGTGATTTTGTAATGCCCGCTGTTGCGTTGCTTTGCAGTGGGAGCCTTGATCTGTTTGTATAACTGGCAGCACCCCCAAGGGCTGTGAGGCTGCGGTGTTAACACTTCAGTAACATTAACAGAGGTTGGGGCCCCACAAGAGCCATCAGTGGAAGGCCTGTGTGGGCACCCACCACTATTAACCATGTGTTAACATATATGTTCCTGCTGCTGCAGGGGGAGGCCCAATGAAATCAATTTGCCGTCTCTGATGTGGCCCTCCTCTGTAAATTGTCCCTCCAGTGAGGTAGGCCCAATGTCTGGATTTCTGGCTTCTGGTACAGCCACTAATGTTTTGTCTCCCTGCTGAGCCCACTCCTCTACTAACAATCCATTTTCATAACCCTGTGATGCCCCAAAGCCCTGACCTCTCGTGTGCCGCCTGATAGAAGGGGAGGGTGGCTCTTCCCAAAGGTCTGGAGATCTCCCCCTCCTTCCAGAGCCCTAGCTGCTTTGGTGGTTCAGTTAGTTCATCAGGCTTTGAGTCGTAGAGCACTTCCTCTGTGTCTTGTTTGGTATGAGCCGAGGTATGGTGCACCCAGATGGGCAGAGCGGGAGCCAGTGTGGCAATCGGCCCCATACCTCTTTAGCCCAAATATCTTGGCTTGTATTTTCCAGCCCTGATTTTGCCAAAGTCCTGACCAAGTAGTTAGCTCATGAACACCAACCAGGAGTCAGTAAAATATGAACCTTGGGAAAATGTTTGTCAAAGGCATACTCTATTGCTAGGACTATTATATGCGGCTCAGCCCACTGGGCACTTTGGTCTGTGCCCCGTATGGATTTGGGGGTGACAGGCTGTGGCTCTCTATTGTCTGGTCCCTTACACCTTGCGCTCACTCCATTGGTAAAGGAAGACCGTTGCTTTGCTTGTTTTGAGGGTGCTGACCATCCTCCCTCCCGTCCCCGTTGAGCAAGGGGTAGAGGCATTTCTGGGGTTTGGGCGAATGAGCTTCAGTGGCAGGTATGTGGTTATTTCCTCATGGAGTTTGTGACACTCCAGTAGGGCTGGGTTTAGTTCAACCCTGTAGATAGCATTTCGATTTTAATAACGGGGCCTCTGAGGCCAGTCTGATTTTATGGGGAGTTTTTCTTCCATTACGTAGGGCATACGAGGAATCTCGGTCTGTGGGATAACTGGCTCTGCCCCAGAAAGGGCCTCAGTTTCCATAAGTGCCCTGTATGCTGCTAGAAATTGCCTCTCCGGTGGCAAATACATCTGGGCTGAGGCTAGGGGCCCCTTACAGCAAAAGCCCAGGTAGAGGTTTGCCTGCCCATTTGGTCCAGAGGCCCCAGGAAGCAAATTTTGGGGTGGGAGCAGAAACTTCTAAATGTAAGTCCTATCCTTGGGGCACTAGTGGGAGAGCTGAAGTGATAGCCTACTTTAGTTTATCTAGTGCCTGTTGTAGCTCAGGTCCTCACTCAAAATGCAAGACTTGCAGGTGACTCAATACGTAGATAGGGTCTAGCAAATAGTAGATGTGAGGAACGTGTTGGCACCAGAATCCAAACTTTTCTACCGAATGTTGGGCCTCCTTGCTGATGTGGGAGGTTGGAGCACTAGGAGCTTTTATTTTATTGGATTAGGAAGAGTTTGCCCTTCTCAGTTCTGAATGTAACCCCCCAATTTAACAGACTGGTAGGGGCCTTGTACCTTATGGAGGGAGGCAGTTGCCCATCCCCTTTCAGTGAGGTGTTCACTCAGGGTTGTGACAGCCTGGCCCTCAGTGCCTTGTCATATCCTGTACTATGGTGTGTTTACCGCCCACACCAATAACGAAATGGTAACTGGTTCCCACTGGTTGGCGCCCACCAATAGAGTAAAAGCCTTGGGTTTGTTCCATGAAGTTAGCTGCTGACTGAGCCGGTCCAGTAATGGGAACAGGGATAGTCTCCAAGGGAACAACCAGGAAAGAAACATCTTTTAGCAAATCTGGGCCAATTTTAATAGTTAAGTGGGTAATTTTCCTTTTAATTAATTGTCCTCTGAGGTCAGTCACCTCCTTGGGGGGGGGGAGTTCCCTTTAAAGCATGAATGCTCCCTGGGATTAGGAAGGTTTGAGCACCTGTGTCCAACAGAGCCAGCCAATGTGTTTGTGTTCTGGAGCCCAAACTACAGTTAATGTGATACAAGGGCGATTCTCTTCCAGGCGGGGCCCTATATCTGTGACTGCTGGATCCCTCTGTGCGGGCTGTCCTGGCCACTGGTGGAGACCAGAGGCAAGTACTAAAGATGAGGCTGCCTCTGAAAGGGAAGCCTGCCACAGCTCGTAATGTAACCCTAGTAAGTAGTACTATTGCTGCACTGATTTATCAGAGAACCTCCAATTTGGGACCCTCTTGTCCCTTAACCTGTGATGGTTAAGTTTATGTGTCAACTTGACTGGGTCACAAGTGCCAAGACATTTGGTCAAACATTATTCTGGGCATGTCTGTGAGGTTCTGGATGAGATTAACATTTGAACTGGTGGGCTGAGTAAAGCAGATCGCCCTCCCCAGTGTTGGTGGGTCTCATCCAATCAGCTGAAGGTCTGAATAGAACAAAAAGGTGACCCTCTCATAAGTAAGAGGGAATTTCCTCCTGCCTGACTCCCTTGAGCTGGTACTTTTTTTTCCTGCTTTGGGACTCAAATTGAAACATTGTCTCCTCCTAGACCTCAAGCCAGCAAATCTTTGGACTGGAACTATACCATGGTCTCTCCTAGGGCTCCAGCTTGAGGACTGTAGATCTTGGGACTTGCCAGGATAACCCTGTGAGCCAATTCCTTATGAAAAAACCCCTCTTTTTATATATACATCCTATTGGTTCTGCTTCACTGGAAAACTCTGACTAATGTATAACCTGTCTTGTTTTCTCAGAGTTCACGCTTAACCAGAGGCCAAGCTGTAAGTTTGTTTGACTTAGGAGGGGGGAGGCTTCACTCTCGATAGTAATTTTGATTTAGGCCAGGTGGCCTAAACACTTGGATCTGAGTTTGTCTTTCAGGAGTTTCTATTAAATCCAAGGGCAGCTGTGACTTTTGAACTGTTTTCGTGTTAACCATCATTGCCAGTAAAGAGGACTTACCTTTGTCAGGAGCCCCTCTGAGAAGCAACGCTGTGGACTCAGGACTCTATTCACCCTCCTCCCACTTGCCCAGTCATCCTGCTGCACACCATCTGTTACCTGATAAGCCCACTCCAGCATCCCTAGCTGATGGAGGAGATCTTTGGCCTCAGCTGGTGTTTTCCGTTGACAGTCTGCCCAGGTGATTATGAGGCCTCATGTGGGGTGGGTGGCCCTCCAAGCCATAAAAAAAAAATCCATATCAACAAGGTATATGTGAACTAGGGTCCAAAGCTGCCTCTGGGGGTCCTTCCTCCCTTCCTCACTAATTGTGCAAGATCCCTTACCAGGGGCCCATTTTTCCATCCCATTCTGTGGCCGCCAATTGTTTAATTCCAGACCCTGTTAGGTGGAATTCTCGCTCTCTGCCTGATACATTCTATACAGCCAGGCAGCCCCTTTTTCATTTGGTTCCTGGACTCTGTCCTTATGGAGGACTGGGCCTCAGGGAGAAGGGGGATGTGTCGCTTCCCCCAAGTGAGAACCTGTCCCTTTTTTTTGACCTTCCCCTCCTGTGTCTTCTGTCTGTTACTTTGTGGGTGGTCCTGGGTGGAGGGGTAGATTCTCCTCACCATGACCGTGCTGGCGTCGTGCTGCCTGGGCCTCTAGAGGGCACCAGTCCTCTTCTCCAGGGCCCTCCCCTCCATCTGGTCTTCCCGTGAGTGTAAGCTCCTACCTCCTCACCAGGCTGTGGCCTGGTGAGAAACCACCAAGAGGAAGTTCTGGCTTGCCTCTCTCATTCAGCAGGATGGCCCCCTGTTTAGGAGTCCTGGGAGAGGCAGGAAGATAACTTCCTTGTCTTTGTCACTTTAAGTAATGCTTTAGCCACCTCAGCCCAAGAGTTGGGGTCCAGATAGCCCTCCAGGGAAGGGCTAGAATGATGCCACCTGTAACAGCAGATCCAAGTGCGACAGCATCAGAGTCAGGCTAGCTGTTTGCAAAGGCGCCTCCCCCAACTGCACTTAGGGGACTAACCTTGGCCTGATGCCTCTGCCTTATAGGCTTGTTTAGCTGCCACAGTGGTCCCCAGCGACAAGGATGTCCTCTCGTCACAGAGTAACCCTGAATCGCTGGCCATTGTCAGGGAGCTCCTCCCATTACAGCCCATTATGGGGTCAGGGGTATCCACCCCTCAGTCCTGAGGTGTGCACCCCTCCCCCTTTTCTGTTCAGGCCCACAGGTCTTACAGTGTCCACCACCTGCCTAATGGATACCCAGGTGGGCAGGCTGACTTCCTACCGCATGCAGCTGGGCCCCTCTGGCCCCCCCCAAAATTAGTTCCAGTGGCATGTGTTCACTCAAATACTGATGCTATCACTTGGCCAGGCTATTGAAGCACAGGAGGATACCCCCCAAAATATAGAGTGTAATACAGTACAGAGCAGTGCCACGCCAAACCGAAGCAGTGGTATTCCAAATTTTGAATCCCACCCATTTGAGACCATCCAGGATTTTTGCTAATTGATTTTCCTGCTGACTGGGTGGCCTCCATATCTATTTCCTAATTATCTCCCGAAGTTCTCCCCTTATTTCCACTTACGGGGTTTGAGGTATTTGGGGGTTATCAAGAAAAAAATATGACCACGAGGTGGCAGGAGCACACACAAGTGTTACTGGGCTTGCAGGCTGGGGAAGTGCCTCACAGCAGGAGCCTGTAGGAGGAGGAGGGCAAAGGAACTGCTGGGGGCTAAGGGGTTAAGAGAGGGAGCTTTTGTGTCTAGGTGATGTCATTCAGCAGCAAAGTGGGGAGTCACTGGGTCAGAGAGCTCTGAAGGGCAGCAGCAACATGGGTCTTTTACAGCCCGGGCTTACCTTATCTATTGCCAGCAGATGTAGGGTGAGGTTTCGTTGGGTATGCAAAACAGGTAGGCTCTAAATGGTGAAAAATCTACTTGTTTGGGCTATTTATAAAATAACTGGATGTGTACAAATTTAAGTTGGCATCAGCAGGTTTTGAGCTATTGGGTCTCAGCCTGCAGTGAAGAAATAAACAACCTAAGGGCCAATACAGAAAGGCCATCTTTGACCTATCTATATAACAGGTGAAGGCACAACCCACCCCATTAGATCCTTAGGAATTCTGGTGGGATCTTAGTTCCCCGACCAGGGATCGAAACTGTGTTCCCTGCAGTGGAAGCACAGAGCCCCAACCACTGGACTGCCAGGGAATTCCCAGAATTCTGGCATCAAGGTTTAAAGGTAGAGTTACAGTTTCTCATTTAGAGATCATCCCTGCTTCTGGCACCTGCAGTTGTAGCCCCGGTCCCAGGACCACTGCATCAGGTCGGAAAGAAGAAAGTTGAGGTGTTGTAGGGAAAGAATTGTGTAGTGGTAACAGCATCTTCCCTGCCCTCTCTGCCTCAGACCTCACAGAAAAATGGAGGAATCTATCTAGCAGGGACTCTCCCTTGGCCTGTATCATGTTAAATGTGACCATACATTCATGAAGGGGTGTAAGCCAGTTCTTCATGCCTTTATCTCCCCCACTTTAGGCATCTACCTGTTCCAATTCTCTATGAAATGAATACTCTGAGCTATATATGCAACATTATATATTCATTTAAGGCGCTATCTCTTTGCTCATTTTTGGACACTATGAGCTGTAAAGTGTGTTCTATGGTTTGAAATAATGTAACTCAGTGGTCCCAATTGCTACGGTAACTTCTATTCCAGTCCTTTTTTTTAAAAAAATGCACCTTTATTGGAGTATAATTGCTTTACAATGGTGTGTTAGTTTCTGCTTTATAACAAAGTGAATCAGCTATACATATACATACATCCCCATATCTCCTCCCTCTTACATCTCCCTCCCACCCTCCCTATCCCACCCCTCTAGGTGGTCACAAAGCACCGAGCTGATCTACCTGTGCTATGCAGCTGCTTCCCACTAGCTATCTATTTTACGTTTGGTAGTGTATATATGTCCATGCCACTCTCTCACTTCGTCCCAGCTTACCCTTCCAACTCCCTGTGTCCTCAAGTCCATAATCTACATCTGTGTCTTTATTCCTGTCCTGCCCCTAGGTTCTTCAGAACCTTTTTTTTTCTTTTAGATTCCATATATATATATGTTAGCATACGGTATTTGTTTTTCTCTTTCTGACTTACTTCACTCTGTATGACAGACTCTAGGTCCATCCACCTCACTACAAATAACTCAATTTCGTTTCTTTTCATAGCTGAGTAATATTCCATTGTATATATGTGCCACATCTTCTTTATCCATTCATCTGTCGATGGACACTTAGGTTGCTTCCATGTCCTGGCTACTGTAAATAGAGCTGCAATGAACATTGTGGTACATGACTCTTTTTTTTTTTAACATCTTTATTGGAGTATAATTGCTTTACAATGGTGTGTTAGTTTCTGCTTTATAACAAAGTGAATCCGTTATACATATACATATGTTCCCATATCTCTTCCCTCTTGCATCTCCCTCCCTCCCACCCTCCCTATCCCACCCCTCTACTTGGTCACAAAGCACCGAGCTGATCTCCCTGTGCTATGCGGCTGCTTCCCACTAGCTATCTGTTTTATGTTTGGTAGTGTATATATGTCCATGCCACTCTCTCACTTTGTCGCAGCTTACCCTTCCCCCTCTCCATATCCTCAAGTCCATTCTCTAGTAGGTCTGTGTCTTTATTCCCGTCTTGCCCGTAGGTTCTTCATGACCATTTTTTTCCCTTAGATTCCATATATATGTGTTAGCATACGGTATTTGTTTTTCTCTTTCTGACTTACTTCACTCTCTATGACAGACTCTAGGTCCGTACATCTCACTACAAATAACTCAATTTCGTTTCTTTTTATGGCTGAGTAATATTCCATTGTATGCATGTGCCACATCTTCTTTATCCATTCATCTGTTGATGGACACTTAGGTTGCTTCCATGTCCTGGCTATTGTAAATAGAGTAGCAATAAACATTTTGGTACATGACTCTTTTTGAATTATGGTTTTCTCAGGGTATATGCCCAGTAGTGGGATTGCTGGGTGATATGGTAGTTCTATTTTTAGATTTTTAAGGAACCTCCATACTGCTCTCCATAGTGGCTGTATGAATTTACATTCCCACCAACAGTGCAAGAGGGTTCCCTTTTCTCCACACCCTCTGCAGCATTTATTGTTCGTAGATTTTTTTTGATGATGGCCATTCTGACTGGTGTGAGGTGATACCTCATTGTAGTTTTGATTTGCATTTTTCTAATAATTAGTGATATTGAGCATCTTTTCATGTGCCTCTTGGCCATCTGTATGTCTTCTTTGGTGAAATGTCTATTTAGGTCTTCTGCCCATTTTTTAATTGGGTTGTTTTTTTTTCATATTGAGCTCCATGAGCTGTTTGTATATTTTGGAGATTAAACCTTTTTCCGCTGTTTCACTGGCAAATATTTTCTCCCATTCTGAGGGTTGTCTTTTTGTCTTGTTTATGGTTTCCTTTGCTGTGCAAAAGCTTTTAATTTTAATTAGGTCCCATTTGTTTATTTTTGTTTTTATTTTCATTACTCTAGGAGGTGGCTCAGAAAAGATCTTGCTGTGGCTTTTTTTTTTTTTTAAAGAAGAGTACTTTTTCTTTTTTTAAACATTTATTTATTTTAATTTATTTATTTTTGGCTGCGTTGGGTCTTCGTTACTGCGTGCAGGCTTTCTCTAGTTGCGGCGAGCGGGGGCTGATCTTTGTTGTGGTGCGTGGGCTTCTCATTGTGGTGGCTTCTCTTGTTGCGGAGCACAGGCTCTAGCTGAGTGGGCTTCAGTAGTTGTGGCATGTGAGCTCAGTAGTTGTGGCTCACGGGCTGTAGAGCGAAGGCTCAGTAGTTGTGGCACATGGGCTTAATTGCTCCACGGCATGTGGGATCTTCCCAGAACAGGGATCGAACCCATGTCCCCTGCATTGGCAAGCAGATTCTTAACCACTGTGCCACCAGGGAAGTCCCTTGCTGAGGTTCATGTCAAAGAGTGTTTTTCCTATGTTTTCCTCTAAGAGTTTTATAGTGTCTGGTCTTACATTTAGGTCTTTAATTCATTTTGAGTTTATTTTTGTGTATGGTGTTAGGTAGTGTTCTAATTTCATTCTTTTCCATGTAGCTGTCCAGTTTTCCCAGCACCACTTATTGAAGAGGCTGTCGTTTCTCCATTGTATGTTCTTGCCTCCTTTGTCATAGATTAGTTGACCACAGGTGTGTGGGTTTATCTCTGGACTTTCTATCCTGTTCCATTGATCTATATTTCTGTTTTTGTGCCAGTACCATATTGTCTTGATTACTGTAGCTTTGTAGTATAGTCTGAAGTCTGGGAGTCTGATTCCTCCAGCTCCATTTTTCTTTCTCAGGATTGCTTTGGTTATTCAGGGTCTTTTGTGTTTCCATACACATTGTGAATTTTTCTGTTCTAGTTCTGTGAAAAATGCCATTGGTAGCTTGATAAGGATTGAACTGAATCTGTAGATTGCTTTGGGTAGTACAGTCATTTTCACAGTGTTGATTCTTCCAATCCAAGAACATGATATATCACTCCATCTGTTTTTATCGTCTTTAATTTCTTTCATCAGTGTCTTATAGTTTTCTGCATAGAGGTCTTTTGTCTCCCTAGGTAGGTTTATTCCTAGGTATTTTATTCTTTTTGTTGCAATGGTAAATGGGAGTGTTTCCTTAATTTCTCTTTCAGATTTTTCATCATTAGTATATAGGAATGCAAGAGATTTCTGTGCATTAATTTTGTATCCTGCAACCTTACCAAATTCATTGATTAGTTCTAGTAGTTTTCTGGTGGCATCTTTAGGATTTTCTATGTATAGTATCATGTCATCTGCAAACAGTGACAGTTTTACTTCTTCTTTTCCAATTTGTTTTCCTTTTACTTCTTTTTCTTCTTGATTGCTATGGCTAGGACTTCCAAAACTATGTTGAATAAGAGTGGCGAGAGTGGACATCTTTGTCTTGTTCCTGATCTTACTGGAAATACTTTCAGTTTTCACCATTGAACATGATGTTTGCTGTGGGTTTTTCATATATGGTCTTTATTATGTTGAGGTAGGTTCCCTCTAAGCCCATTTTCTGGAGAGTTTTTATTATAAATGGGTGTTGAATTTTGTCAAAAGCTTTTTCTGCCTCTATTGAGATGATCATATGGTTTTTATTCCTTAATTTGTTGATATGGTGTATCACATTGATTGATTTGCATATATTGAAGAATCCTTGCATCCCTGGGATAAATCCTACTTGATCATGGTGTATGATCCTTTTAATATGTTGTTGGATTCTGTTTGCTAGTATTTTGTTGAGGATTTTTGCATCTATGTTCATCAGTGATATTGGTCTATAATTTTCTTTTTTTGTGATATCTTTTTCTGGTTTTGGTATTAGGGTGATGGTGGCTTCGTAGAATGAATTCGGGAGTGTTCTTTCCTCTGCAATTTTTTTGAAGAGTTTGAGAAGGATCAGTGTTAGCTCTTCTCTAAATGTTTGATAGAATTCACCTGTGAAGCCATCTGGTCCTGGCCTCTATTCCTGTCCTTTTATAGTATTCTGAGTATTTGCATCTATCACCGAGTATGTAAAACCTAGTACAGAGTGTCCGTTCCTGTCAAGACTCATTTATAAGACTCATTTATGTGATGCAATAGACGTGGTTGCTAATGCTACAGTGGTAATCATATTGCACTATATACATGTATCAAATCAACACACTGTTCACCTTAAACTTACGTAAGTGTTATATGTCAATTATATCTCAGTGAAAAAAAAAGATCCATTTATAACCTCCTGGAACTACCAGCAGAAGTCTGACATAGACTAGTTGCCAGCTATGTGTGGAACCTTCCTCCAGGGAATCTGCCCCATAGTCATCTGAAGTCTCTGCCTCTTTTGCCTGACAGTACAGTCCTGGTTCATGTTTTGTATCTCAGTGGGTGCTAGAGGAAGATGTCAGTGATCAGCTCATCCCTGCATTGCTGTATCTTTCCCATGTCCATTCATTTCATGGACCCAGGTGGCTACCTCAAACAAGCATATCAGGATATCCACTTGCCAAATCCTTTGGCTCCTGTAAAGGGGTTCTTCTGATGGGCATCAACATGTTCTACTTTTCAGCACCATTTAAATTCCCCTAGTGCTTTCCATAGGGCTGTGCCCCATATGGGGATCCCTTTAATAGTTCAATTTCTGTTGCTCCTCTGCCTGACCATACAGCCAGCCATTGGTGACAACTCATTAGTCGGTAAAAACTCAAACATAGCAGCTCTTTTCTTTGTTCAATTCTTCCATAATTGCCAGAAAAATAGCATGCAATTCAGACCACTGAATTGATTTGTTCTCTACTTCTTCAATTAGACTTTCTATATGAGTCAGTTGTAGTGTGGTGGCCTTCCAAACAGGATGTTATCTGTCCACTTTGGAACTGCCATCTGTAAACTAAGTAGCTTTCTGATATTCAATAGAGAGCCGTTTATAGGGCACTACCTTTGTGGTAATAGGATTTGGCAGCTCCTCACGTGATTTCAAAGTCAGCCCAAAGAAAAAGAGTCTGCCTGCTTGTGAATACGATTTCTTGCATTCCTTTGGTAGCATGTTCCTATAGAAATCATTTTCATTCTATTATGGAACTGTTTTGGGCACTGCCTTTCTTCTTGGAGTGTTTCTCTGACATTACCCAAGACATTATGGGCATTTCATACTGCAAGATTATTTTAAATCCTTCAGTCATAGGGACAGTTTCCATTAATGCCTAATAACAAGCTGGTAATTGTTTCTCAGCTGGTGTCTACTGTACTTGCCATGCCTGGAAATTTTCTGGTCCAAAATCCTAGTGATCGCCACTGAGTAGCACTTATGGACCTTTCCCATAAGCTCTGGTCTATGTCTTTTTGTCCACGGGGTATTCTATACGGTTTCAAATTAACAACGCGTGTAAGTTCCCATTTAACATGTTCAATTAATACTGGCCTCATCATCAAAAAATCTTCAAACAATAAATGCTGGAGAGGGTGTGGAGAAAAGGGAACCCTCTTGCACTGTTGGTGGGAATGTAAATTCATACAGCCACTATGGAGAACAGTATGGAGGTTCCTTAAAAAACTAAAAATAGAACTACCATACGACCCAGCAATCCCACTACCAGGCATATACCCTGAGAAAACCATAATTCACAAGGAGTCATGTACCACAATGTTCACTGCAGCTTTATTTACAATAGCCAGGACATGGAAGCAACCTAAGTGTCCATCAACAGATGAATGGATAAAGAAGATGTGGCACATATATACAATGGAATATTACTCAGCCATAAAAAGAAATGAAATTGAGTTATTTGTAGGGAGGTGGATGGACCTAGAGTCTGTCATACAGAGTGAAGTAAGTCAGAAAGAGAGAAACAAATACTGTATGCTAACACATATATATGGAACCTAAGAAAAAAAATGGTCATGAAGAACCTAGGAGCAAGACGGGAATAAAGACACAGACCTACTAGAGAATGGACTTGAGGATATGGGGAGGAGGAAGGATAAGCTGGGACAAAGTGAGAGAGTGGCATAGACATATATACACTACCAAATGTAAAAGAGATAGCTAGTGGGAAGCAGCCGCATAGCACAGGGAGATCAGCTCGGTGCTTTGTGACCACCTAGAGAGGTGGCATAGGGAGGGTGGGAGGGAGGGAGACGCAAGAGGGAAGAGATATGGGGATATATGTATATGTATAACTGATTCACTTTGTTATAAAGCAGAAACTAACACACCATTGTAAAGCAATTATACTCCAATAAAGATGTTTAAAAAAAAATACTGGCCAGAGGGCAAACTTACACACCTTCTGTTTTACAATACTAGATAGGAGAAGTGTTCCCCAGTCAGACATCATCCCAATAATACATTCAGGTAGGGGAGATGCAACTACGTCACATAAAGTCCATTCACACATTTTAATTTTCATCCAAACTTTCATCTTAATCTTAACAACTATTGCATCCCTATGTCTTCCCAATCTAACTGTAGCCCCGGTTAGGACTTCACCAACAGATTTTGGAATAACTATGCATTGGTCTCCCATGTCAAGGAGTCCCAGAAAGTTTCTTTTCTACCCTGGCCATTTTACTCACACATGTGCATATGGCCTTGGATCCCCAGGCCTAGGATCAACTCAAGGGGCCTTGTGGCTTCTTCATCAATCCTCATCCTGATTAATTTGCCAAACCATCACCCCCAGCAACTCAAGATCAGTTTTCCCTTTGTTACCTTTGCCTTCTGGCTTTTTAAATTCCTCTAATTAGGGAGAATAGAGTGGGTTTGTTTAGGGCATTTCAATGTTGGGGGACTAGCAGAGGGCCCCATTGGTCCAGCCAGTCTCCAATAGAGCTGCTTTAATCCCTTGATTTTGGCCCCATCAATGTCCCCTTTATTAATCCCATTTCTTAATAACTGTTTCTTTTTTTCCTGATTTTTAAAAATTGAAGTATAGTTGATTTACAATGTTGTGCCAATCTCTGCTGTACAGCAAAGTGACTCAGTTATACACATATAGACATTCTTTTTCTATATTCTTTTCCATTATGGTTAATCCCAAGAGATTGGATATCGTTCCCTGTGCTATACAGCAGGACCTTGTTTTTTATCCATTCTAAATGTAATAGTTTGTATCAACCAACCCCAAACTCCCAGTCCATCCCTCTCCCTCCCCCCCAAGCCTATTTCTTTTCTTTTTTTTAAAATTTGTCCAAATAACTTCTTTTTTCTTTTTTTTATTGGAGTATAATTGCCTTACAATGTTGTGTTAGTTTCTGCTGTACAGTGAGGTGAATCAGCTATATGTATACCTATTTCCCCTCACTCTTGGACCTCCCTCCCACCCCCCCCATCCCACCCATCTAGGTCATCACAGAGCACCGAGCTGAGCTTCCTGTGCTTTATAACATGTTCCCACTAGCTATCAATTTTACGCATGGTAGTGTATATATGTCGATCTTAATCTCCCTGTTCGTCCCACCCTCCCCTTCCCCCTCTGTGTTCACATGTCCATTCTCTACGTCTACGTCTCTATTCCTGCCCTGCAAACCGGTTCATCTGTACCATTTTTCTAGGTTCCACATATATGCAATAATATATGATATTTGTTTTTCTCTTCCTGGCTTACTTCACTCTGTATGACAGACTCTAGGTCCATCCACATCTCTACTAATGACCCAATTTCCTTTTTATGGCTGAGTAATATTCTATTGTACATATGTACCACATCGTTATGCATTCATCTGTCATTGGACATTTAGGTTGTTTCTATGTCCTGGCTATTGTAAGTAGAGCTGCAGTGAACATTGTGGTACATGACTCTTGTTGAATTATGGTTTTCTCAGGGTATATGCCCAGTAGTGGGATTGCTGGGTCATATGGTAGCTCTATTTTTAGTTTTTTAAGGAACCTCCATACTGTTCTCCATAGTGGCTGTATCAATTTACATTCTCACCAACAGTGCAAGAGGGTTCACTTTTCTCCACACCCTCTCCAGAATTTATTGTTTGTAGATTTTTTGATAATGGCCATTCTGACCAGTGTGAGGTGATACCTCATTGTAGTTTTGATTTGCATTTCTCTAATAATTAGTGATGCTGAGCATCTTTTCATGTGCCTCTTGGCCATCTGTATGTCTTCTTTGGTGAAATGTCTATTTAGGTCTTCCACCCATTTTTTGATTGGGTTGTCTGTTTTTTTAATATTGAGCTTCATGAGCTGTTTGTATGTTTTGGAGATTAATCCATTTAGGATTAATCCTAAATGAAGTCTGTTTCTTCATTTACAAATATTTTCTTCCATTCTGAGGGTTGTCTTTTCATCTTGTTTATGGTTTCCTTTGCTGTGCAAAAGCTTTTAAGTTTCATTAGGTCCCATCTGGTTTTTTTTTGTTTTTTCATTACTCTAGGAGGTGGGTCAAAAAAGATCTTGCTGTGGTTTATGTCAAAGAGTGTTTTTCCTATGTTTTCCTCTAAGAGTTTTATAGCGTAGAGTCTTACATTTGGGTCTTTAATCCATTTTGAGTTTATTTTTGTGTATGGTGTTAGGTAGTGTTCTAATTTCATTCTTTAACATGTAGCTGTCCAATTTTCCGAGCACCACTTATTGAAGAGGCTGTCTTTTCTCCATTGTATGTTCTTGCCTCCTTTGTCATAAATTAGGTGACCGTGTGTGTGTGGGTTTATCTCTGGGCTTTCTATACTGTACCATTGATCTATATTTCTGTTTTTGTTCCAGTACCATATTGTCTTGATTACTGTAGTTTTGTAGTATAGTTTGAAGTTGGAGAGCCTGATTCCTCCAGCTCCGTTTTTCTTTCTCAAGATTGCTAAAGCCTATTTCTAATGAAGGTCAAGTCCCACCGCTTTCCTCTATACTCTTGTTTTGCCCCACTGTTATTCCACGTCTCACAATACAAAACATTCCTTGAGTCTCAATTTCAGCGTCTGTAAAACAGTTGTGAAGCACCACCACAGTGCTATTGCAGAGTTAAATCACTGAACCAAGCCCAGGGTTTGGCACGTGTAAGCACTCAAAACACATTGGCAGCCATCCCATTACTTATTCCAAGCTCCAGCACCCCCGGGGCTGGATAAAGTTTGAGGGGTGAGGGTGGGCATGTGGCAGGGTCACGCCATTGGGGTAGGACTGAGGTCACCCTGCCCTAGCCCTGGCACCTCGGTCACTACAGGGTGGTGTACACAGCCAGGCAGCCGAGCCCCCTCTTAATAACTGTTTAAAGATTTATATATAAATATGTATGTAAAGGTACTTGTCCAACCTGCTTGGACAAGTCCCTTGACTCTCCCTATTGTAGTTCCCCATTCTTTTGTAAATCACCCTAATTTTCTTAGCATCTGGAAGATGCATAAAGGGAAGCTGATGATACTGATCCACAAAATGAGATAAGTCCTTGTTATAACTTTGTTATATTAAAAGTTGTTAAATAGAGGCCTCTGGAGCTGAATGGAGAGCCTAGATTCAACAAAGAAATTGAAATTAAAAGGTTTATTTCTCACACATCCTGGAGGAGGCACACCTTGATGGGCCATATGGGGAGGTCAAGGCAGGGTGCAGGTGGAGAGAGAGACAAGACCTGGGCCCATACCTTTATTAGGGTTGGTGGGTAGAGTGCTTTAGGGTTTCCAGGCTAAGGCTGGATTGGTCAATTCGAACCAAAAAGAGTGGGGTTTTGGTAAGTTCTACAGGGCTTTTATCTAAGGGGTACACAAGGGGAAGTTCCTAGGAGGCGGGAAGACTGTTTATCACAAGGGTTGTTGAGGAAGTCATATCAGGAACCTACATTTACTTGTGATTCTGGGGGCTGTTATCTAGTGCACGTGCTTGCGTGAGTGGGCTAGTGTCACTTTAAGGCCCCTGCAGGCTGCTTGGCCAAACAAAATGGATGTTGAGGCAGCAAAACCATGGAGTAGCTTAGCTAAACTCTCAACGCTCCTTCACTCTATACCCCCTGGTGTCAGTAGTTTCTTGCTTTTGCTCCCCTGCCACCTGCACTACCTTCTTGGTGACCAGAGGTTGTAGAGATACTATCCAGTATTCTGGCATATTTTTTTCTCCTTTGATAGTGGCTCTGAGGCTAGCAGCTATAGCTCAGACCAGCTGAAATCTGAGGTTGGCACAGTGTCAGAATCTACCTCAACACTCTGCTTTCATTTTAGCTGTTACAGATAATAATAACCAAGAGATTGTATACTTAGCTTGTTTCTTGTTATTTTGCATATCCTTATATTTCAAGTGTGATGGGTAATTTTATGTGACAACTTGACTTAATCATTTGGTGCCCAGATATTGGGCTAAACATTATTTCTGGGTGTATTTGTGAGGGTATTTCCAGATGAGATTAGTATTTGGATCAGCAGACTGAGTAAATCAGAGCGCCCTCCCTAGTGTGGGTGGACCCATCCAATCAGTTGAGGGCCTGATAAGAGCAAAAACGTGAAAGATGGGAGAATTTGCTCTCTTTCACTGACTGAGCTGAGACATTGGTCTACTCCTGCCTTTGGACTGGGGTTAATACCATTGGTGCTCCTCATTCTCAGTCCTTCAGACTAGGACTGGGATTTATACCACCAACTCTCCTGGATCTCTCACTTACAGACAGCATATTGTGGGACTTCTCTGCATCTATAATTTCATGAGCCAATTCCTTATAATAAATCATATGTGTGTGTGTGTGTGTGTGTGTGTGTGTTTATATGTATATTTGGTTCATTTTGGTTCTGTTTCTCTGGAGAACTCTAATACATCCAGTGAGGCAACTCCTCAGGAGTTAGGTCTGTCATTTCTAAATTCCATTGGTAACTTTTACCTCTAGTAAATTCACAGCTGTTATTTTATACCAAGGGTGACTTGGAGGCTATCCAGGCATCAAAGGTTCATCAATTCGTATCCACTCATCCTTCCTTTTCCCAAACAATACTTTTGCCATGTTTCAGTGAGTCAGGGTCATTCTAGTGAATGGCACTTCTGATGCCAAATATGGGGTCTCCAGGAGTACTCTCAGTTTGATGATTCACTAGAAGGACTCAGAACTCAGGAAAGTGGTTGTACTCACGATTATGGTTTATTACAGTGAAAGAACACAGATTAAAATCAGCAAAGGAAAAAAAGTGCACAGGGCAGAGCTCAGAAGAAACCAGGCCTTAGTTTCCAGTTATCCTCTCCCAGTGGTGTTGCATGGTCAGCACTTAATTGTTCCAGCAATTATGTGTAACAATATGTATAAAGTATTGCCAACCAGGGAAGTTTACTGGCACCTTGGTATCCAGGATTTTTACTGGGGGTCAGTCACATAGGCATGGAGTACCTGCGTGACTCACCTTAACTATTTAGTCTCCAGCCCTCCAGAGGTCAAACCAATACAGTGTGGCCCAAAGCCCCAGACATACAAAAATGTACATTCAACATAAATCAGGTTTTAGCGTAAACTATCTGGTGTGGCCCACGATCTCAGTTACACAAAGATGCTCTTATCAGGCAAGATATTGCAGGGACTCAGAGATTATCGCCCAGGAGCTGGTTAAGAGCCAGCCCTGAAGAGGTTTGGAATATGCAGGGTTTGGGAAGCCCAGGCCTGCTGCATTAAGTCTTTACTGCACAGGATAAACAAACATCTCACTAGGGATTATATCATTTTCTACTCCTGTTTAGAAAGGACCCAAGGGGAAGGACAGAGTGTTGAAAGACGTGGGTGGCAAGCATCTTTCTATTGGAAGGTTTTAAAATGTTGTCTCTTCATATGAACTACTTGTTGCCCTCCTTTGATCCAGCAATTCTATTTATAGTTCTAGAAATTCATCCTAAGGCAATAAAGATGTATGTTCACAGAGATTTAACTTTAGGAGTCTTCATCACAGGTTTGTTATTAACACAAAGAAATTGGGAATAACCCAAACTCCAACCATGGGTATTGGAGAAAGAAGTGATACCTCCAAAGTGTGGAATGCTAGAGGATCATTAAAAGCAATATTAAAGATGATTAAGATACTCCTGAGACATAGCAAGAAAATGAAACATGTGGGTCTAAGATTGAGGTCTAGATTAGAGGAGGAACTGGTAGTGAAATGGTTTCAACAGGACCAAGTTCAAGGTAAGACCAGAAGGACTATGTCGGGACAATAGTAAACAAGTGCTTGGGTTCTAGTTCAGACCTGAAAGACATGGATGTTGTAATATTTAACAAAGATCCATATTCAAGGTAAGACCAGAGGGGCATTGGTGGTGAATGACTTATTAGAAGCCTAGGTTCTAGATCAAAGAGAGAGGAGCATTGATGGGGAAATAGTTAAAAAAGGCCCAGGTTTAAGATCATAGCCAAGAAACACTGATGGTGGAGGAGTTAATAGACAGGAAAAATTGAATCCTAGACTAGGGGGCCGTTAATGGTGGGCAGGTTAACAGTGGTCCAATTTTAAGATCTAATACAGAGGAACACTGTTGGTGGAAAAGTTAACAGTAGCCCAGGATTTGACATCTAGACAAGAGAGTCATAGACGATTGAAAAGTGTTGAAAAATAATCATTTGATCTAAGAAAGGATTGGAAAATTTTATGTGAGCTAAATTTTAGGATTATAATCTGGAAAGACCATCACAGAAAGCTCTGAGAACTGTTCCACCGGTTAGAAGTCAAGGCACAGTTACGTAAGTTTTTTGAGACAGAGAGCTGTACATTAAATGACATATTATTTATTTTATTTTATTTTTTTAACATCTTTATTGGAGTATAATTGCTTTACAATGGTGTGTTAGTTTCTGATTTATAACAAAGTTATACATATACATATGTTCCCATATCTCTTCCCTCTTGCATCTCCCTCCCTCCCACCCTCCCTATCCCACCCCTCTAGGTGGTCACAAAGCACAGAGCTGATCTCCCTGTGCTATGCAGTTGCTTCCGACTAGCTATCTATTTTACATTTGGTAGTGTATATATGTCCATGCCACTCTCTCACTTTGTCACAGCTTACCCTTCCCCCTCCCCATATCCTCAAGTCCATTCTCTAGTAGGTCTGTGTCTTTATTCCCGTCTTGCCACTAGGTTCTTCATGATCTTTTTTGTTTTTTTTCCTTAGACTCCATATATATGTGTTAGCATACTGTATTTGTTTTTCTCTTTCTGACTTACTTCACTCTGTATGACAGACTCTAACTCCATCCACCTCACTACAAATAACTCAATCTCGTTTCTTTTTATGGCTGAGCAATATTCCATTGTATATATGTGCCACATCTTCTTTATCCATTCATCCAATGATGGACACTTAGGTTGCTTCCATGTCCTGGTTATTGTAAATAGAGCTGTAATGAACATTTTGGTACACGACTCTTTTTGAATTATGGTTTTCTCAGGGTATATGCCCAGTAGTGGGATTGCTGGGTCGTATGGTAGTTCTATTTGTAGTTTTATAAGGAACCTCCATACTGTTCTCCACAGTGGCTGTATCAATTTACATTCCCACCAACAATGCAAGAGGGTTGCCTTTTCTCCACACCCTCTCCAGCATTTATTGTTTCTAGATTTTTTGATGATGGCCATTCTGACCGGTGTGAGATGATATCTCATTGTAGTTTTGATTTGCATTTCTCTAATGATTAATGATGTTGAGCAGTCTTTCATGTGTTTGTTGGCAATCTGTATATCTTCTTTGGAGAAATGTCTATTTAGGTCTTCTGCCCATTTTTGGATTGGGTTGTTTGTTTTTTTGTTATTGAGGTGCATGAGCTGCTTGTAAATCTTGGAGATTAATCCTTTGTCAGTTGCTTCATTTGAAAATATTTTCTCCCATTCTGAGGGTTGTCTTTTGGTCTTGTTTATGGTTTCCTTTGCTGTGCAAAAGCTTTTAAGTTTCATTAGGTCCCATTTGTTTATTTTTGTTTTTATTTCCATTTCTCTAGGAGGTGGGTCAAAAAGGATCTTGCTGTGATTTATGTCATACAGTGTTCTGCCTATGTTTTCCTCTAAGAGTTTGATAGTGTCTGGCCTTACATTTAGGTCGTTAATCCATTTTGAGGTGTTTTTTTGTGTATGGTGTTAGGGAGTGTTCTAATTTCATACTTTTACATGTACCTGTCCAGTTTTCCCAGCACCACTTATTGAAGAGACTGTCTTTTCTCCACTGTATATGCTTGCCTCCTTTATCAAAGATGAGGTGACCATATGTGCGTGGGTTTATCTCTGGGCTTTCTATCCTGTTCCATTGATCTATGTTTCTGTTTTTGTGCCAGTACCATACTGTCTTGATTACTGTAGCTTTGTAGTATAGTCTGAAGTCAGGGAGCCTGATTCCTCCAGCTCCATTTTTCTTTCTCAAGATTGCTTTGGCTATTTGGGGTCTTTTGTGTTTCCATACAAATTGTGAAATTTTTTGTTCTAGTTCTGTGAAAAATGCCAGTGGTAGTTTGATAGGGATTGCATTGAATCTGTAGATTGCTTTGGGTAGTAGAGTCATTTTCACAATGTTGATTCTTCCAATCCAAGAACATGGTATATCTCTCCATCTATTTGTATCGTCTTTAATTTCTTTCATCAGTGTCTTATAATTTTCTGCCTAGAGGTCTTTTGTCTCCTTAGGTAGGTTTATTCCTAGATATTTTATTCTTTTTGTTGCAGTGGTAAATGAGAGTGTTTTCTTAATTTCACTTTCAGATTTTTCATCATTAGTGTATAGGAATGCAAGAGATTTCTGTGCATTAATTTTGTATCCTGCTACTTTACCAAATTCATTGATTAGCTCTAGTAGTTTTCTGCTAGCATTTTTAGGGTTTTCTATGTATAGTATCATGTCATCTGCAAACAGTGACATCTTTACTTCTTCTTTTCCGATTTGGATTCCTTTTATTTCTTTTTCTTCTCTGATTGCTGTGGCTAAAACTTCCAAAACTATGTTGAATAATAGTTGTGAGAGTGGGCAACCTTGTCTTGTTCCTGATCTTAGTGGAAATGGTTTCAGTTTTTCACCATTGAGGACGATGTTGGCTGTGGGTTTGTCATATATGGCCTTTATTATGTTGAGGAAAGTTCCCTCTATGCCTACTTTCTGCAGGGCTTTTATCATAAATGGGTGTTGAATTTTGTCAAAAGCTTTCTCTGCATCTATTGAGATGATCATATGGTTTTTCTCCTTCAATTTGTTAATATGGTGTATCACGTTGATTGATTTGCATATATTGGAGAATCCTTGCATTCCTGGAATAAACCCCACTTGATCATGGTGGATGATCCTTTTAATGTGCTGTTGGATTCTGTTTGCTAGTATTTTGTTGAGGATTTTTGCGTCGATGTTCATCAGTGATATTGGTCTGTAGTTTTCTTTCTTTGTGACATCCTTGTCTGGTTTTGGTATTAGGGTGATGGTGGCCTCGTAGAATGAGTTGGGGAGTGTTCCTCCCTCTGCAATATTTTGGAAGAGTTTGAGAAGGATAGGTGTTAACTCTTCTCTAAATGTTTGATAGAATTCACCTGTGAAGTCATCTGGTCCTGGACTTTTGTTTGTTGGAAGATTTTAAATCACAGTTTCAATTTCAGTGCTTGTGATTGGTCTGTTCATATTTTCTATTTCTTCCTGGTTCAGTCTCGGCAGGTTGTGCATTTCTAAGAATTTGTCCATTTCTTCCAGGTTGTCCATTTTATTGGCATAGAGTTGCTTGTAGTAATCTCTCATGATCGTCTGTATTTCTGCAGTGTCAGTTGTTACTTCTCCTTTTTCATTTCTAATTCTATTGATTTGAGTCTTCTCCCTTTTTTTCTTGATGAGTCTGGCTAATGGTTTATCAATTTTGTTTATCTACTCAAAGAACCAGCTTTTAGTTTTATTGATCTTCGCTATCATTTCCTTCATTTCTTTTTCATTTATTTCTGATCTGATCTTTATGATTTCTTTCCTTCTGCTAACTTTGGGGTTTTTTTGTTCTTCTTTCTCTAATTCCTTTAGGTGCAAGGTTAGGTTGTTTATTTGAGATGTTTCCTGTTTCTTAAGGTAGGATTCTATTGCTATAAACTTCCCTCTTAAAACTGCTTTTACTGCATCCCATAGGTTTTGGGTCGTTGTGTCTCCATTGTCATTTGTTTCTAGGTATTTTTTGATTTCCTCTTTGATTTCTTCAGTGATCACTTCGTTATTAAGTAGTGTATTGTTTAGCCTCCATGTGTTTGTATTTTTTACAGATCTTTTCCTGTAATTGATATCTAGTCTCATAGCATTGTGGTCGGAAAAGATACCTGATACGATTTCAATCTTCTTAAATTTACCAAGGCTTGATTTGTGACCCAAGATATGATCTATCTTGGAGAATGTTCCATGAGCCCTTGAGAAAAATGTGTATTCTGTTGTTTTGGATGGAATGTCCTATGAATATTAAATGACATATTATTGACAGTTTACATAATCCAGATCTAAGTGTCAGCCTGGTGGGTCATGTGACCCCTTACAAGATCAAGAAGGAATGTTATCTTTTATGGAGTTGTCTTGCTGATGCTAGGAGAATGTTCCTCTTTATGGTTGAGCTGGTACTCCTGCCAATGGGGGAGGTTTGGTCGATGCATAATGCAGATACACAACACACAGTGGGGGGGAGGGAGGAGGTCAAAGGGCAGAGAAGAATTTTTATGTTTAAATTTTTCTTGTCTTGCCATAAAGTATGAAGTTTGTTTTGCATGAGTTAACAGAGTCCTAGTTTAGATCATGGGTTCTACTTGTAGAAGCATTAATAATGAAAGAGTTAACAGAGGCCTGGGGTCAACAACAGCTCACAGGGACATTAATGGTGGATGAGTTAACAGAGAGTTGGGTTTGATGTCTACAAAGAACTCTTTTGTTGGAATAATTAACAGAGATTTGGATTTAAGGTTAAAATAGAGGGTCTTTGATGGTGAAAATATTGAGAGGAACCCAGGTTCAAGATGAGATTAGAGGAGCATTTGAACCAAGTCCCCCTAAAACAGAGTTCCCCCGCCAAGTTTATGATTAACGTCTCTATCTAAAATTTTATTCCCTTCTTGTTCTGTCCCTGTTCCCCTCAGGATATAGGAATATCAAAAAGGGGGGGGGGATTGAAACTGAGCAGGACCCTGCAGGAACTTCCTGGCTACAAAAGCCCCTCTTTGTCCCCTGTTTCTTGTTTGTAGAAAAAGACTTTAGTCTCCTAGACCTTCTCTGAGCTCCAAAGAGCAGACTCAAGCAGTTACTAATTAGGGAAGTGAGGGAATGCTGAAACAAGGGAAAAGCAGTCAATAAACAATAGTTCAGTGACAAAACAGAGCCCTAGTTCCTCCTCAAGGGATATACATAACAATCTGACACATATCTTTGAGTTGTTCGGTGGAAACTAAAACTCTCTACTCAGGTGAGGGATGATTACATGCTGAGCACAAGCACTAGACCACAGACTGGTTGGAACCAGAAGCTTGATGATTAAGATTCCTGAAACATCACCCTATTACTATACCACCACCAACCAATCAGAAGAAAGTCCATGAGCTGATCACACACCCTGCAATCCCCAACCCTAATGTTGCTTTAAAAACCCTTCCCTGAAAGCCATGGGAAGTTCTGGTCTTTTGAGCGTGAGCTGTCCCTTCTCCTTGCTTGGTATCTGCAGTTAATTCTGTACTTTCCTTCACCATAACCTGATGTCAGTAGTGCTGCACAGTAGGCAAGCAGACCCAAGTTTGGTTTGGTAACACACTGATGGTTGAAAATATAATACAAGCCTTGATTTGAGGTCAAACCAAATAGAACTTTATGGTGAAATTTGTTCCATATGTCCAGGAACAAGATCCAGACCAGAGGAGTATTGATGGTAGAAGAATTCACAAAGTCACAGATTTAAGAATCACAGGCCATTAATATTGGAAAAGTTAACAGAGACCTGAATCAGAAGGTCAGTGATGTGGGAATTGTTAACAATTGTGGCAGATTGTTATATTAATGTATTTCATGCCTTCCAATGAGTCACTCCTCCTGGTATCCAAACTCTTCTGTAGTCATTTGAAGGGGCCCAGAACTGAGATTGGACCATAGCAGCATAAATGGTGGAAAATTTAATAAATATCCAACTTTTCAGTCTGTCCAGGGGGGCATTAACGTTAGAACCATTAACAAGTGCCTGAATTGACAATAAAAGCAGAGAGGCAGTGATGGTGGAAGAGAGCTCAGAGACCTAGGCTTTGAGATTTAGACCAAAGAGCCATTGATAGTGGAAGAGTTAAGAGTGGCCTAAATTTGCAATCAAAGCAGAGGGGCTCAGTGGGGAAGTATTAATAGAGGCTTAGGATTTGATATGTAGATTAGGGGATCATTGCTGATAGAACTGTTAGCAGAAGGGTTCAAAATCTAGACTAGAGGGCTTTGGTAGCAAAATCATGACCAGGATAGGAAGTCAGAGCAGAGGAATAATGGTGGTGGAAGAGTAAAAATAAGCCCAAGTTCAAGTCAACAATAGATGGTGGAAGAGTTAACAGAGACAAGTGTTTGAGTTCACAAAGGAAAATTGTCAGTGGATGAATAACAGAGGCCTGGGTCAGAGTAGCAATGATGGTGAAATAGTTGAAGAATGCTGGGATTGAAGTCATCGATGGTGGAAATATTAACAGAGGCCCAGGTTGAGGTTATAGTGGAGGGCTAGTAATGATGGGATACTTAACAGAAGCCTGAATTTTAGGTCAAACCAGGGAGGTATTAATGATAAAATAGTTAACAGGGGCCCAGGTGCCAAAGCAGAACAAAGGTGTTGTATTAATCTGGGTTCTTCAGAGAAACAGAACTGATTGTGTGTGTGTGTGTGTGTGTGTGTGTGTGTGTGCGTGCATGCATACATAAAAAGATTTATTATAAAGTAATTGGCTCACACAGTTATGGATGCTGACAAGGCCCAAGATCTGCAGTCAGAAAGCTGGAAACCCAGGAGAGCCAACGGTCTAAGTTCCAGTCCCAGTGCACAAGACTGATGTCCAGCTCAAAGACAGGCTGAGAGAGTGAATTCTCTCTTACTGAGTCTTTTCTTCTATTCAGACCTTCAATAGATTGGATAGGGCCCACCCACTTTAGGGAGGGCAATCTACTTTACTTGTCTACAATTCAAATGTTAATCTCATCCAGAAACACTCTCAGACACTCCCAGAATAGTGTTTAACCAGTCATGGCCCAGTCAAATTGATATATAAAATTAACCATCACAGCATCATTGATAGAGGAAGAATGAACAGGGGCCCAAGTTTAGGATCAGGCCAGAAAGGCTGTTGGTTTGATGTTGGCATAGTTAACAGAGACATAGGTTCTAGTTCAGAATCAAGGGACACTGATTGTATAAAAGTGAATGGAAGCACAGTTTCAAGGTCTAGAAGAGAGAGTTACTGATGGAATAATTTGAAGATACCCAAGCTAAAGGTCATTTCAGAGCAGCATAGATGGTACAATACTAAAAAGAGGCTTGATATCAAAATGACAAGAGATAACAAGTGTTGGTGAGAGTGTGGAGAAAGGGAAACATTTATACATTGTTTGTGGGAATGGGAATTGGTATAGCCACTATGGGGAAAAGAATGGAGATTCCTCAAAAATTGATCCAGTATTCTCACTTCTGGGTATATATCCAAAGGCAATGAAATCAGGGCCTCGAAGAAGTATCTGTACTCCCATGTTCATTGCAGCATTATTCACAATAGCCAAGGTATAGAAACAACCTAAGTGCCTGTTGACAGATGAATGGATAAAGAAAATGCACACACACACACAGAGGAATACTATATAGCAATAAAAAGAAGGAAATCCTGCCACTTGCAACAACATGGATGAACCTGAAGGGCATTATGCTTAGGGAAATAAACCAGACAGAGAAAGACAAATACTGTATGGTATCACTTATACGTGGAATATAAAATAATCGAACTTATAGAAACAGAGAGTAGAATGGTGGTTGCCAGGGGCTGGGGGTAGGGGAAATGGGGAGATGTAGGTCAAAGGGTTCAAACTTTCAGTTATAAGATGAATATGTTCTGGGGATCTAATTTACAGCATAGTAACTATAGTTAATAATACTACATTGTATACTTGAAATTTGCTAAGAAAGTGGATCTTAACTGTTCTTACCACACCAAAAAAAAAAAAAGTAACTATGTGAGGTGATGGATGCGTTAATTAACTTAATTGTGGTGCTCATTCACACATACACACACACACACACACACACACATATATATATATGTCTCATCACGTGCATTCCTTAAATATATATACTTTCTATTTCTCAATTATACCTCAATAAAGCTGGGGAAAAAACTGAGAGGCTTGAGTTCAAGTTCAGACCTGAAAAGCTGGATATTAAAATATTTAACAATGACCCAGATTCAAGGTTAGACTAGAAGGGCACTAATGGAAGAATAGTTAACAGATGCATGAGTTACACGTGGGTCAGAGGAAGAGCATTGATGGTGGAACAGATAACAGGTATCCAGGTTCAGTATCAGTCCGGAGAGAATTTGAAGGTAAAAGCATTAATTCCAGGCCCTGAGTTGAGAAGAGCATTGATAATAGAATTTGTAACAGAGGTTCATGATTTTAGATCTATACCAAATGGGCACTGATGTTGAAAGCATTCACAGACCAAAGTTTGAAGTCAGACCAGAAGAAAACTGATAGAGGTAGATAAATCAGAGGCCTGGAATTTGAGATCTAGACCAGAAGGTAATTTGTGGTGGAGGAGTTAACAGGGGCCTGGGATTAAGGTCAGTCCACAGAGACATTGATGGTACAATAGTTAAAAAATACTTGAGTTTGAGGTCTGTCTAGAGGGGCATTCATGTTGGAAGAGGTAACAGAGGCTCTGGGTTTGAAGTTATAGCTGAGAGACACTGATGGAGGCATAGTTAACAGAAGTTCAAGGGGTATTTTTTAAAATTAATTAATTAATTAATTTTTGGCTGCACTGGGTCTTCATTGTTGCGCAGGCTTTCTCTAGTTGCAGTGAGTGGGGGCTGCTCTTCGTTGCGGTGCGTGAGCTTCTCAGTGCAGTGGCTTCTCTTGTTGCGGAGCACAGGCTCTAGATGCGGTGGGCTTCAGTAGTTGTGGCACATGGGCTCAGTAGTTGTGGCACACGGGCTCAGTAGTTGTGGCTCGCGGGCTGTAGAGTGCAGGCTCAGTAGTTGTGGCACACGGGCTTAGTTGCTCCGTGGCATGTGGGATCTTCCCGGACCAGGGCTCGAACCCATGTCCCCTGCATTGGCAGGTGGATTCTTAACCACTGCACCACCAGGGAAGTCCCCAGAAGTTCAAGGGGTATTAATGGTGGTAGTTTAAAGTGACCTGGCTTCAAGGTCACAGCAGATGGATATTCACAGTGGAGAAGGTGACAGAGGTCTTTCTCAATTTCAAAGTGGAGACTCATTGATGAGGGAATTAACGGAGGCCCAGGATTTGAAGCCTAGACCCAAGGGTATTTATTGCTTTGTATTGCACTAATTATTAAAGGGTTAATTAGGATAGTTTCAAGTTCTAGGTGGAGTAGTTTAGAGAGGCTGACTTTGAGGTCAGTCTAGAATATCAGAGATACTGGAAGACTTAATGAGGCATTAATTCTCATTACAATACAGAGGGGAATTGATCAAGGACAAGATAATAGAACCAAGGACAAATTCTAAAAAAGAAGGAAATTGATGGTAATTGAGTTAACAGAGACCCAAATTGGAGGTCAGTTTAGGGGGACAGTGATGATAGAAGAGTTGTTTGATGCTTGGGATTTGGTATCCAGACCAAAATGAAATTGATGTTGGGATAGTTAACACAGGGCCAGATACAAGGTTAGAAGCAGAGAGGTATTGATGGTGGTATTGTTAATAGAAGTCTGGATTCAAGATTTACACCAAAAGAGCTTTTATGATGGAATAGGGCTGGAATTGACATGAGACCAGAAAGCTATTAATGGCACAATATTTAACAGAGACCTGGGTTTAAGGTTAGACCAGAAAGGTGTTGATGGTGAAAGTGTTAACTGAAGTACAGTTGGGATGTCAGATCCATTAGTGGTGAAATAGATAAGACAGTCTCAGATTTATGGTTAGGAATACGAAACAGGTGATGGTAGAATAGTTTGTAGAAGTCCAGATTCATGGTGAAAGCAAAGGGATTTAGATGGTGGCTCTTCAATGTGGCAGAGCCTACCCCTACCTGTCACTCTTGGTCCGAACATTACCACCTGCAGCCCTCCTATTGGCTTCAGTGCTGGTACCACTTCTCCTAGCCCCAAGGTCACTGCCTCACATTGGGGCTTCATATTGGCAAGGCCTGTTCCTGCCCATCACTCACAACCCAGGAGTCACTGCTGTCTAGGCTTTCCATTGGTCCTTTAATGGTGTCAGGGTATGCCCTCAGTCTGTCACTCATAGCCCTAGCATTACAATTTCCATTGAGTCTTCAATGCCAGCAGAACCTGACCTGGCCTGTCACTCACAGGCCCAGCATTACCACCCTCCATGTCTCTTATTGGTACTTAGACCCAGTGTCACCTCCCCCCCAACCTCCCATTGGACCTTCAATAGGATAAAGCCTGCCTCTGCCTGTCAGTCACAGCCCTTGTGTCCACCTCCTCCAGAATTTCCATTGGTCCTTCAGTGATGGCAGGGCCCACCTCACCTGATCGTCAAACCCCAGCACTGCCATCCTTCAGGTCTACCATTGATTCTTCAATGCTAATAAAGCCAACCCTCACTTGTCACTTGCAGCCCCAGGGTCAGCACCCTCCAGGACTCCCGTTGACACTTTCATTTTGGCAGGACCCCCCAGTCTGTCAGCACCAGTGTTACCACTTTCCAGGCCTCCCATTGGCTTTTCAGTGTGACAGAGCCCATCCCAGGCTGTCATTCAGAGTGCTAGTGTCACATTCTCACTGCCTTCTGAGCCTCCCATTGGCACTTCAGTGGGGCAGAGTCAAATCCTGCTTGTCACTTATAGCCCAAGCATAACTGTCCCTCAGGGCTTCCATTGTCTTCCCAGTGTCTATCCTTGCCTGTCACTTTCAGCCTAGTATTGTCACTGGCCAAGCTTTCCACTGGCCCCTCAAATGGGTACAGTTCACCTCTGCCTGTAACTCACAGTGTTAACATCCTCCAGCCTCCCATTGGCCCCTCTGAGATCTTCCAAGGCCAGTCTTTGCCTATCACTTACAATCTTTCTGCCCCTGGAATCCCAAAGTCTCAGATAGAATTAACAGAAGTCAGAACAGATTCAATATTCAGATTCAAGAATACACTTGATCAATACTGATGATGGAAAAGTAGACTCATAATTTGAGACCCATACTTTGATTACAAAAGAATTAACAAAGTCACAGTTTTATGATCCATAGCAGAGAGTCATTGATTGTGAAATGGTTGCATAAGATCTACGTTTGATGCTCAGGCAAGAGGAGCATTGCTAGTAGAAGTGTTGAGAGAAACCTGGACTCTTTGCATACTTTAGAGGGGTTGTTTTAGGGGGAATATTAACAATACCAAAGATACAGTTTAGACCTTATCCCTAAGGTCTAAACCTTAGACTCAGATTCATGAGTCTAAAAAACAGGGAAGCATTGATGGTGGAAGAATTGATAGCTAATTTGATTTAAGATCTAGATCAGATGGGCATTGATATTGGAAAAGTTAGCAGGGGCATTGTTTCTTTGTCACATGTGGTAAGTTAAAAATGGCCATAATCCTTTGCTGCTTCTCCCATTCTTACATTGGGCTGACCTTGTTACATACTTTGACTAGTAGAATGTTGCAGAAGTGATGTCATGCTTGTTATAGCCCAAATCTCAAGAGTTTCAGATTTGCAGTTTCTGACTTCACTCTCATAGAACTCTTCCTCCATTATGTAAAGAACCCCAGGATGGAAATCCAAGTGGAGAAGAGAGGCCCAGCCATTCTAGCCATTACAGCCATCCCAGGTGAGGCCCCAGACATGAGAGAGAGGTCTTCCTGGACCTTCCGGCTGCCTGCTGCTGCATATGTGAGCCCATGTGAGAACAGCAGAGGAATCACCCAGTCAATCCTCAGAATCCTTAAAAATAATACATTGTTGTTTTAAGTCACTAAGTTTTGTGGTCATTTGTTACACAGCAATATATAACTGAAATCTCATATCAGAGGAGTTTTAATGGTGGAATTGTTATCAGAGGACAAGGACAAGCCAGGGTCCATTGATGGTCCAGAAACACATTGGTAATACAATAATTGATAGGACTTGGGTTTGATTTCAAGATCACAGGGGCAATGATTGTGGAAGAGTTAACATACACCTAGGCTGAATTTCAACCAAATGATCACCGACAGTGGAATAATTTAAAAAGGCTGAAGTTAAAGTTCAGACCAGAGGAGCCTTGATGGTAGAACATTTAGGAAAGTCCCAGGATTCAAGATCTCTACCAGTGATATATTGATATGGAAAACATAACAGTAGCCCTGGTTCAAGGTGAAATCAGAAGGACCTTAATGGTGGAAAAGTTAATAGAAACCTTAATTAAGTTAATAGTCACTTTTGAAAGTTTTGCTTAGTAGCTACTACCCAAATAATGTCAGGAAGTTACAAACAGGGAAAAAAAGATGAAGAATAAAGTGAGGGAGCATATGTATATAAGCAAAGGGTTGTGATTAGGTATGAATAAGGCATTATTTGTATTGGAGAACTAATTAGAACACAGTGGAACAGAAGCTACTTTATTTCATCTAATTTAAGCTACCATCAATTGTAAGATGCAACATTATTTTATGTACCTCTAAGGAAGAAAAATCCCTCTGCTAATGGAGCCATTTCTTGCCATTAATACTAAAACAACCTGATTTTACAGATGTTACAGTGTGAATAAAAATGTGTGTCCTTAATAGAATGAAACATGACATTTTTGGAGAACTTGTGTAATGCAAGTTTAGATGCATGGGTGAATCTTGACTGTGTTAGGCTTTGTTTGTCAGGCTGATCACTGTCAAATTTTTCTCATTCAATAGAATTTAGAGATATGAAAACCAAGATCTAAAAGTAGAGGTTAAAGTGTGGGGCATCTTTTAATTTTGGCCATAATGTAGTTGCTTGTATTGGACTAACTCTCTTGCTAAAACAACTATAAATGCTGGATAAATACATACAAAACTTGTCTGAAGGTACTGGAAGCCCACCAATGCATGCAGGACTTGAGGAGCTACAATTTTTGAGAGAAGGGAAGCACAGGGAGTTCTACTTTAACTTTGGTATTTTCCAAATGGCAGTGCAAGACAATAAGAGGGAATAGAGACCATTCAGAAAGTGACTAGCTTGCCAAAACAGTTGGGATTAAGCAGCAAAAAATCTCAGAGAGGAAGGAACTGCAGAGAGAGAGCCAAAATATCTGTGTACAAATACCTCTTTGTCTGACTCTAAGCTCTATGTGTGCAGGGCAAGATTCCAAGAAACCCAATAGAAAACTGTAGCTTGGAGAGTGAAGAGATGAGTGGAGATTTTGGTAGCTATTTGGTACTAGAGAAGCAAAGGATGGAGTTCAAGCCCCACCAAGGTAGAGAGGCCCTGGCATGCACTCTAGGCTTTCAGTTGAGACCCAGAAGAGCCACGCCCTTGGACTAAGAGCTACAATTTAGTAGTAAGGGTTACACCCTATGAGTGAGGTATAAGTGGAATAGACCAGCCTCAACAAAGCCTAAAATCAAGTCTCAACGGGATCGATGTGATTTCACCAGATTCTATCTGCAGCCAGAGGAAAACTATGATTAATATGTTCAAGAATATGGAGGGAAAGATGGACAAATAGACGGAAAGATGGAAAAATTTAACAGAGAACTACAATCACTAAGGAAAGGATCAAATGGACATGCTAGAACCCAAAATTCTAATATCAGTGATTAAGAACTCATTGGAAGGGCTTAACTTTAGATTGAACACAGTAGAAAACAGGAATAATGAACTAGAAGACAGGACAATAGAAAATATACAAAAGTAGCACAAAGAGAAAAAAGAATAAAGTATAACAGTATAAAAGACATAAATAAAAGAGAGCTATGGTGGAACAGCTCCTCCACAGTGCCCTGGTGACCTTGTATGTATCCACATAAGCCACACAGACAAGGCTGGAACTAGAGCTGAATCTATGTCTTGGCAGAATGACTGTATTGTTCCTGGAAAATGAGAGCATGAGAGGCTTGCGAGGAGCTCCTATAGGGTCATTTCCCACTTGCCTCCCTATCTCCTCTGGGAGGGCACTTCTCTCTCGCCGCAGGTTCTATTGAGGTATGAAGTTTTCTGCCTCACTCCCTTAAGGTAGAGCTGCAGGCTATAAAACTTCTTAGCTGCAGCATGGCTATAGGTGTCTCAGTAACAGAGTGTCCTATCCTTCCTGTTGCAGTCATCAGGCCCCTTTGTTTTGGTGTTGCCCTGAACAGGGTCTTAGGGAGCTGTAATCTTTAGTTGATCCTTCTGTTTGCTGTCTAAGTAAGTAATAAACAGTCTGAATCTAGAAGGGGCTCATTGTTTCTTTACAGGCTGAATATGTCAGGCCTTGGCCTGGCCTTGCCTT
Source organism: Balaenoptera musculus (assembly GCF_009873245.2). Lineage (NCBI taxonomy): Eukaryota > Metazoa > Chordata > Mammalia > Artiodactyla > Balaenopteridae > Balaenoptera > Balaenoptera musculus. Next base: position 41,788,222 of record NC_045806.1, on the reverse strand, counting down.
TTGCTTGACAAGAGGATAGAGAGAATGGGGACAGAAGTAATATTTGTAGAAATATTGAGTATTTTCCAACACTAATGGTAGTCATCAGCCCACAGTTTCAGGAAGCACACCAAACCCTAAGTACTAAACACAAATAAAACTACATCTAAACTCATCATACTCAAACTGATGAAACCCAAAGTTATAAAGAAAACCTTAGAAGCTGTCCTTAGAAAAAAGGACAAAGGAAAAACAATAAGATGAATGGCTGGTTTTTTCAAGAGAAATTCTGGTAACCAGAAGAAAATGGAATGATATCATTGAAGTACTGAAAGGAAACAAAAATCTGCCAACTGAGAATTCTATACCCAATTCTATACCAGTAGTCCAAAAAGGCAAGTGAAATAAATACAAATATTTATTACAAAGCTTACTACAAAGCTAAGAGAATTCATCATCAGTAGACTTATACTACTAGAAATACTAAATATTAAAGTTATTTAATCTGATCCCAAATGGAAGCAAGAAACATAGAAAGGAGTGAAGAAGCACAGAAAGGTTGAACATAAAAAAATGAAAAAATATATGCAATGCAAACACTAATAGAAAGCTGTTGTAGCTATAATAATAACAAAGAAAGTAGGCTGTAAGGTAGAAGTAATGCTAAAGATAAAGAGGGAAATTTCATAATGATAAAAGGGTCAATTCAAGAGAAGATAGAACAATTCTAAAATTTTAATCTACCTGCATTATTAGTTTTTGTTGCTGCTGTAACAAATTACCACAAACTTAGCTGCTTAAAGCAACACCCATTTATTACTTCACAGTTTCCATGGGGCAGAAGTCCAGGCAAAGTGCGGTTCAGCTGGGTTCTCTTCTTAGGGTTTCATAAGGTTGAAATTATGGTGTTGGCAATGCTGTGTACCTTTCTGGAGGCTCTAGGGAAGAATCTACTTCCAAAGTCATTCAGTTTGTTGTCATAATTCACTTCTTTTTCACATGGTCCCCTCCATCTTTAAGCTGACAATAGCATGGCAACTTCTTTCTGTGCTTTGAATCTCTGACTTTCCCTTCTGCCTTTCTCTTCCACTCCTGCCCCTGGGTATCTGCTTTTAAGGGCTCATGTAATTACGCTGGGCCCATATGGGTAATCTGGGATAATCTCTCTAAATTAGGATCAACTGATTAATAATCTTAATTACATCTGTAAAGTCCCTTTTGTCATGTAACAAAACATTCATGTGCATGGCAACTCATCATATTTAGTTTCTGGGGATTAGGACAGGACATCTTTGGGGGTCCATTATTCTGCATACTACATCACCTAATAACATAGGTTCAAAATATATAAAGTGAAAGCTGATAGAATTACAAGATGAAATAGACAAATCCACAACGTAGAGATTTTAACACCTCTCTCAGTAATAGAATAAACAGAAAAAAAGTCAGACATGTTATAGAAGAGTTGAACATCACAATTAACCAACTTCATATAATTGGCACAACTTCATATAATTACTACACCCAACAACTGAAGAATTCAGTCTTTTCAGGTGCACAAGGAGCGTTTATCCAAATAGAACCCATGTTGGGGACTTCCCTGGTGGCGCAGTGGTTAAGAATCTGCCTGCCAGTGCAGGGGACACAGGTTCGAGCCCTGGTCTGCGAAGATCCCACATGCCACGGAGCAACTAAGCCCGTGCGCCACAACTACTGAGCCTGTGCTCTAGAGCCCGCGAGCCACACAACTACTGAAGCCTGCACACCTACAGCCCATGCTCCGCAACAAGAGAAACCACCGCAATGAGAAGCCTGCGCACCGCAACGAAGAGTAGCCCCCACTCACCGCAACCAGAGAAACCTGTGTGCAGCAATGAAGACCGAACACAGCCATAAATAAATAAATAAATAAATAAATAAATAAATAAATAAATAAATAAATAAATAAATTTATTAAAAATAAAGAACCCATGTTGGTCCATAAAGAAAGTCTCAACAAATTTCAAAGGATGAAGTTATACAGTGTATATTCTCTGACCACAGTGGAATTAAACTACATGCCTATAACAGATAACTAGAAAATCCTCAGATGTTTGAAAATAAGTCACGCACTTGTAAATAACCCCTCCTTCATTCCCCTTTCAATTGCTATCCCCTGACTCATGGGTAACCACTATCTGATTTTCACCATCATAGATCATTTTTGCTTCTTCTTGAATGTCATGTAAATGGAATCATACGTTATTATTCTTTGGGTTTGGCTTTTTTTCATTCATCATGATGTTTTTGAGACTCATTCTTGTTATTTTATATATCAGTAGTTTGTTTTCTTTCCATTACTGTGATTCTATTGTATAAATATATCACAATTGTTTATCCATTCTACTGCTGCTGGATGTTTCCATTTTGGCTATTACAAATAATACTTCCATGAATATTCTTGTTTATATCTTGGTGAACATATGTGTTCATTTCTGTTGGATATTTACCTAGGAGTGGGATTGCTGGGTCCTAGGTTAGGGGTATGCTCCTCAATAGTAGATTGAGTTACAATGTTTTCCAAAGAGGCTGTACCATTGTACTCTCACCATATACGAGAGTTCCAGTTGTTTCACATCCTCACCAACATTGGGTTTTTGGTCTTAATTTTAGCCATTCTGTTGGTATATAGTGGTATCTCATTGTGGTTTAAATTTGTATGTCCCTGATAACTAACGATTTTGAGCACCTTTAAATATGTTAATTGGCCATTTATATATCATCTTTTGTGAAGTGTCTGTTCAAACCTTTTTCTATAGGATTGTTTATATTTATCTTACTGGGGGCTTCTCTGGTGGCACAGTGGTTAAGAATCTGCCTGCCAATGCAGGGAACACGGGTTTGAGCCCTGGTCCAGGAAAATCCCACATGCTGTGGAGCAACTAAGCCCGTGCGCCACAACTACTGAGCCTGCCCTCTAGAGCCCTCGAGCCACAACTACTGAGCCCACGTGCCACAACTACTGAAGCCCGCACTCCTAGAACCCGTGCTCCCCAACAAGAGAAGCCACCGCAATGAGAAGCCTGCGCACCACAATGAAGAGCAGCCCCCACTCGCCGCAACTAGAGAAAGCCCGCATGGAGCAACGAAGACCCAACGCAGCCAAAACTAAATAAGTAAAATAAATGAATTTATAAAAATATATATATATTTATCTTACTGATTTGTAGGTGTTCTTTATAGTTTCTATAGTATAAAAGTCCTTTGTTAGATACAGGTATTGCAAATATCTCAGAGAAGGCATCTTTGAAATGATTAAACAGTAGCTTTTCTCTTAAGAATATTCCCTTCTTAAAAAATATTATTTTAATTTTGGGACTTCCCTGGTGGGCCAGTGGGTAAGACTCCATGCTCCCAATGCAGGGGGCCCGGGTTCAATCCCTGGTCGGGGAACTAGATCCTGTATGCCTTAATTAAGAGCCCTCATGCCACAACTAAGAAGTCCTCATGCTGCAACTAAGAAGTCAGCATGCTGCAACGAAGAAGTCCACAGGCTGCAACGAAGATCCCGCGTGCTGCAACTAAGACCTGGTGCAGCATAAATAAATAAATAAATAAATAAATAAATATATTATTTTAATTTTTATCAAACTGATTGAATAGAAGTATGTAATTACAGGGATTGGTGTCATTCGAAGATGTGTCTGTGGACTTCACCCAGGAGGAGTGGAATCATCTGGACCCTACTCAGAGAACCTTGTACAAAGATGTGATGCTAGAGAACTATAGCCATTTGGTCTCTGTGGGTGAGTACAGCTTCCTTGAGTAATTCATAGTGTACCCAATAGAACAACTTTCCATCTCTGAAGTGTAGTAATACTTTGACCTCAAGTTCCAGGAACTAAAGATTCTTATTTTTATTTTTTTTATTGACATATAGTTGATTTACAATGTTGTGTTAGTTTCTGGTGTACAGCAAAGTGATTAAGTTTTATATATATATATATATATATTATATATATATATATTATATATATATATATATTCTTTTTCATATTCTTTCCCATCATTTTTTTTTTCTTAAATTTTTTGGCCGTGCCGCGCGGCATATGGGATCTTAGTTCCCTGACCAGGGATTGAACCTGCATCCCCTGCAGTGGAAGCGTGGAGTCTTAAACATTGGACCACCAGGGAAGTCCCTCCATTATGATTTATTACAGTATATTGAATATAGTTCCCTGTGCTATACAGTAGGTCCTTGATGTTTATCTATTTTATATATAGTAATTTGTATCTGCTAATCCCAAACTCCTAATTTATCCCTCCCCCACTCCCTTTCCCCTTTGGTAACCATAAGATTCTTAAAAAAAATTTTTTTTATTGAAGTATAGTTGATTTACAATATTGTATTTGTTTCAGGTGTATAGCAAAGTGATTCAGTTATATATATACATATATCTTTTTGAGATTGTTTTCTATTATAGGTTATTATAAGATATTGAATATAGTTCCCTGTGTTATACAGTAAGTCCTTGTTGCTTATCTATTTTATGTATGGTAGTTTGTATCTATTAATCCCATACTCCTAATTTATCCCTCCTCCCCCTCTCTTTCCCCTTTGGTAACCATAAGTTTGTTTTCTATGTCTGTGAGTCTATTTCTGAGGAACTAAAGATTCTTAATCGCTCTTAGACTGAACAAGGTGTTTGTATTTTCACCTCTCATGTGAAAGTTATGCTTATTAAAATGTACCTTCCTAATTACTTTGAGGCCCTGAAGCCCACACAGATGTGCCCAAGTCTTGTATCATTTCCCATTACAGGGTATCCTGTTACTGAACTAGATATGATTACCTCTTTGGAGAAGAGAGGACTTTGGATCATAGAGAGAGAAATCCCAAGTTCGAGTTGTACAGGTAAATAAGAAATGAATAGGTGGGAGACGATGAGGGTAAGACTCCAGTGTGTCAGTGAGTGCCAGACATCTCTTAAAGCTCAGAAATATCTTCCTAAAGCATATGAACTTTTTTTTCTAACTCCAAATTGTTAGTTTTGTGAGTTACTGTCTCATGGTAATCTTGGAATGAGATGGAGAGGAACTAGACTATAATCTAGCCTTGTCCTTCTGCTTCTTCTCTTGGTCACCTCAGTTGTTTTCAGCCTTCCTGAAAGGCTCTTTACATCCTATTTTGAGTCCCCTCCCTCCAAATCATAGATCTGATACCATTTCAAAAAATCATTTTTTCCTACTCAGTGGCTACCTAAACCCATTTTCACTTTCTCTCCTCAATTTTAAGGTACTTTTCTTAAACAATCAAAGTCACTTATATTTATTGTTACTCTCCTGTTCCAATATCTATTAGAGCAATTTGAGCTTTTTTCCCCTTAAGCTCAGCATATAGGAGAGACATGTGCTTCGAATTTCTTTCTGACTGGTATCTAGTCAAAAGAAAATAAAAGTCAACCCTACAAAGGTCTGCTTCTGACAAAAGGTGTATTCACACGGTATGGTTTATTATTCTTCTTTCTAGAAGTCTGGAAAGTTGACCAGCTGGAGAGGTACCAGAAAAACCAAAACAGACACCTGAGGCAAGCTATAGCCATTAATGAGAAAAATTTGACTAAGGAGAGAGGTCATGAATATAATGGATTTGTAAACCCACTTCCTCAGAGCACAGGGGTGGTTTCTTCATTACACACTCCCTGTATATATGACTCAGAAAAGTTTTCAAGATAATTCGGGTTTACTCAGTCATAATAGAGGCTTTGCAGCTCAGAATGTTATGAATGTAATGTATGTGGAAAATTATTAATTCATGGCAGGCTTAAGAAAAATAATGGAATGAAATCCCATGACCATAATGTGGGTGGGAAAGGTCATAAGCATAACCCATTCTTTGTTCAGCATAATATAACTCAAGCTGGAGAGAAAATCTGTTAATTTCCTGAGTGTAGAAAAACTTTCAGCAAGAATTCACTCCTATTGCTCATCAGATCACTCATGTAGGAGAAAAACCCTACGGATGCACAGAATACAGAAAAGCCTTCAACAAGAAGGCACGCTTCAGTGTACATCAGAAGTACAATGCACAAAAGAGAGAAACCCTTTGAATGTAATGAATGTGGCAAATCCTTCAGAGAGAAATCAGCACTGCATATACATCAGAGAACGCACACAGGTGAAAAACCATATACATGCAACGAATGTGGCAAAGCCTTCCAAGAAAAGACAAAGCTCATTATACGTCAGAGAACTCACACAGAAGAGAAATCCTGTGAATGTAATGAATGTGGGAGAACCTTCAATCAAAAGGTACATATCAGAGAACACACACAGGAGAGAAACCCTATGAATGTAATGAATGTGGCAAATCCTTCAGAGAGAAATCAAAATCACGTAGACATCAAAGAACTCATACAGGAGATAAACCTTTTGTGTGTTCAGACTGTGGAGGAGCCTTCACCCTTAAGCTGAATCTCAGTGCTCATCAAAGAATTCATACAGTAGAAAAAAACCTATGGATGTACTGTATGTGGGGAAGTCTTCTCCCTGAAGTACTATCTTATGTTACATCGGAGAGCTCATACAGGAGAAAAATTTGAGAAATCCTATGAATGCAAAGAATATGACAAAATTTTCTTCCAGTAGTCATATCTCATTATTCATCTGAGAGTTCACACAGGGGAGAAACCCTATGAGTGTAATGTATGTGAGAAAGCTTTCTCCCTGAAATCATATCTTGTTATACATCAAAGAACTCACACATGAGAGAAAACCTATAAATGTGATAAGTGTAGTAGAGCCTTCAGAGAGAAGTCAAAACTCACTCTACATCGAAGAACCCACATAGGTGAGAAACCCTATGGCTTTCCTGAATATAAGAAAAACCTTCCAGAAGTTAAAGTTCATCATGGATTAAAGAACTCAGAGAAAAGAGAAACTTTGCAAAAGAACTGAAAATGGAAAATCCTTCATAAAAATGTGAAAGGAGGCGGGGGCTGGGAGCTGAGGCTCGGGCTTTGGTGCTAGCCGGGAGGGAGTCCGGGAAAAAGTCTGCAGCTGCCGAAGAGGCAAGAGACTTTTTCTTGCCTCTTTGTTTCGTGGCGCGCAAGGAGAGGGGATTCAGAGCGCTGCCTAAACGAAATCCAGAGACGGGTGCGAGCCGCGGCTATCAGCGCGGATCCCACAGCAACAGGGGTGCAGAGGGAAAAACGGAGAGATTCCCGCACAGAGGCTCGGCGCCGAGCAGCGCTCACCAACCCGAGAGGCTTGTCTGCTCCCCCGCCGGGGCGGGCGGGGCTGGGAGCGGACGCTCGGGCTTCGGTCGGATCGCAGGGAGAGGACTGGGGTTGGCGGCGTGAACACAGCCTGAAGGGGTTGGCGTGCCGCGGCAAGCCGGGAGGGAGCTGGAGAGGAGGTCTGCAGCCGCCGAAGAGGCAAGAGACTTTTTCTTGCCTCTTTGATTCGCGGCGCGCAAGGAGAGGGGATTCAGAGCGCCGCCTAGACGAACTCCAGAGGCGGGCGCGAGCCGCGGCTAACAGCGCGGACCCCAGAGACGGGCGCGAGCCGCGGCCATCAGCGCGGACCCCAGAGACTGGTAGGAGACGCTAAGGCTGCTGCTGCCGCCACCAAGAAGCCTGTGTGTGAGCACAGGTCACTCTCCACACCGCCCCTCCCGGGAGCCGGTGCAGCTCGCCACTGCCAGGCTCCCGTGACCCGGGGACAACTTCCCCGGGAGAACACACGGCACGCCTCAGGCTGCTGCAACGTCACGACGCCTCTGACGCCGCAGGCTCGCCCCGCCTCCTCCGTACCGCTCCCTCCCCGGGCCTGAGTGAGCCAGAGCCCCCGAAGCAGCTGCTCCTTTAACCCCGTTCTGTCTGGGCGGGGAACGGACGCCCTCAGGCGACGTACATGCAGAGGCGGGTCCAAATCCAAAGCTGAACGCTGGGAGCTGTACGAACAAAGAAGAGAAAGGGAAATCTCTCCCAGCAGCCTCAGAAGCAGCGGATTAAAGCTCCACAAACAACTTGATGTGCCTGCATCTGTTGAATACCTGAATAGACAACGAATCACCCCAAATTCAAAAGGTGGACTTTAGGAGCAGGATATATTAATTTCCCCTTTTCCTTTTTTTGTGAGCGTATATGTGTATGCTTCTGGGTGAGATTTTGTATGTATAGCTTTGCTTTCACCATTAGTCCTAGGGTTAGGTCCGTCCATTTTTTTTTTTTTTTACTTAAAAAAATTTTTTTTCCTAATATATGTTTTCTTAATAATTTTTTCCGTATTTTCTATTTTTAGAAATTAAAAAAATGTTTAATAAGTTTTTTCATATTTTTTATTTTTTTAAAAAAAATTAAAATTTTTTTTCTTAATAAATTTTTTTCTTAAACATTTTTTTCTTATTTTTTACTATAAAAAATTAATAAATCTATTTTTAAAAATTAAAAAATTTTTTTTCTGAATACATTTACTCTTAATAATTCTTTTTCTTATTTTTTATTATAATAGCTTTATTTTATTTTATTTTATCCTCTTTTTTTCTTTCTATTTTTTTCTCCCTTATATTCTGAGCTGTGTGGATGAAAGGCTCTTGGTGCTCCAGCCAGGCATCAGGGCTGTGCCTCTGAGGTGGGAGAGCCAACTTCAGGACACTGGTCCACAAGAGACCTACCAGCTCCACGTAATACCAAACGGCAAAAATCTCTCAGAGATCTCCATCTCAACATCAAGACCCAGCTTCACTCAACGACCAGCAAGCTACAGTGCTGGACACCCTATGCCAAACAACTAGCAAGACAGGAACACAGCCCCATCCATTAGCAGGGAGGCTGCCTAAAATCATAAGGCCACAGACACCCCAAAACACACCACCAGATGTGGACGTGCCCACCAGAAAGACAAGATTCAACCTCATCCACCAGAACACAGGCAATAGTCCCCTGCACCAGGAAGCCTACACAACCCACTGAACCAACCTTACCCACTGGGGACAGATACCAAAAACAACGGGAACTACGAACCTGCAACCTGTGAAAAGGAGACCCCAAACACAGTAAGATAAGCAAAATGAGATGACAGAAAAACACACAGCAGATGAAGGAGCAGGGTCAAAACACACCAGACCTAACAAATGAAGAGGAAATAGGTAGTCTACCTGAAAAAGAATTCAGAATAATGATAGTAAGGATGATCCAAAATCTTGGAATAGAATAGACAAAATGCAAGAAACATTTAACAAGGACGTAGAAGAACTAAAGAGGAACCAAGCAATGATGAAAAACACAATAAATGAAATTAAAAATACTCTAGATGGGATCAATAGCAGAATAACTGAGGCAGAAGAAAGGATAAGTGACCTGGAAGATAAAATGGTGGAAATAACTACTGCAGAGCAGGATAAAGAAAAAAGAATGAAAAGAACTGAGGACAGTCTCAGAGACCTCTGGGACAACATTAAACGCACCAACATTCGAATTATAGGGGTCCCAGAAGAAGAAGAGAAAAAGAAAGGGACTGAGAAAATATTTGAAGAGATTATAGTTGAAAACTTCCCTAATATGGGAAAGGAAATAGTTAATCAAGTCCAGGAAGCACAGAGAGTCCCATACAGGATAAACCCAAGGAGAAACACGCCAAGACACATATTAATCAAACTGTCAAAAATTAAATATAAAGAAAACATATTAAAAGCAGCAAGGGAAAAACAACAAATAACACACAAGGGAATCCCCATAAGGTTAACATCTGATCTTTCAGCAGAAACTCTGCAAGCCAGAAGGGAGTGGCAGGATATACTTAAAGTGATGTAGGAGAAAAACCTACAACCAAGATTACTCTACCCAGCAAGGATCTCATTCAGATGTGATGGAGAAATTAAAACCTTTACAGACAAGCAAAAGCTGAGAGAGTTCAGCACCACCAAACCAGCTTTACAACAAATGCTAAAGGAACTTCTCTAGGCCAGAAACACAAGAGAAGGAAAACACCTACAATAACAAACCCAAAACATTTAAGAAAATGGGAATAGGAACATACATATCGATAATTACCTTGAATGTAAATGGATTAAATGCTCCCACCAAAAGACACAGACTGGCTGAATGGACACAAAAACAAGACCCATATATATGCTGTCTACAAGAGACCCACTTCAGACCTAGGGACACATACAGACTGAAAGTGACGGGATGGAAAAAGATATTCCATGCAAATGGAAATCAAAAGAAAGCTGGAGTAGCAATTCTCATATCAGACAAAATAGACTTTAAAATAAAGAATATTATAAGAGACAAAGAAGGACACTATATAATGATCAAGGGATCGATCCAAGAGGAAGGTATAACAATTGTAAATATCTATGCACCCAACATAGGAGCACCTCAATACATAAGGCAAATACTAACAGCCATAAAAGGGGAAATCGACAGCAACACAATCATAGTAGGGGACTTTAACACCCCACTTTCACCAATGGACAGATCATCCAAAATGAAAATAAATAAGGAAACACAAGCTTTAAATGATACATTAAACAAGATGGACTTAATTGATATTTATAGGACATTCCACCCAAAAACAACAGAATACACATTTTTCTCAAGTGCGCATGGAACATTCTCCAGGACAGATCATATCTTGGGTCACAAATCAAGCATTGGTAAATTTAAGAAAATTGAAATCGTATCAAGTATCTTTTCCGACCACAACGCTATGAGACTAGATATCAATTACAGGAAAAGATGTGTAAAAAATACAAACACATGGAGGCTACACAATACACTACTTAATAACGAAGTGATCACTGAAGAAATCAAAGGGGAAATCAAAAAATACCTAGAAACAAATGACAATGGAGATACGACGACCCAAAACCTATGGGACGCAGCAAAAGCAGTGCTAAGAGGGAAGTTTATAGCAATACAAGCCTACCTCAAGAAACAGGAAACATCTCGAATAAACAACCTAACCTTGCACCTAAAGCAATTAGAGAAAGAAGAACAAAAAAACCCCAAAGCTAGCAGAAGGAAAGAAATCATAAAGATCAGGTCAGAAATAAATGAAAAAGAAATGAAGGAAACAATAGCAAAAATCAATAAAACTAAAAGCTGGTTCTTTGAGAAGATAAACAAAATTGATAAACCATTAGCCAGATTCATCAAGAGAAAAAGGGAGAAGACTCAAATCAATAGAATTAGAAATGAAAAAGGAGAAGTAACCACTGACACTGCAGAAATACAAAAGATCATGAGAGATTACTACAAGCAACTCTACGCCAATAAAATGGACAACCTGGAAGAAATGGACAAATTCTTAGAAATGCACAACCTGCTGATACTGAACCAGGAAGAAATAGAAAATATGAACAGCCCAATCACAAGCACTGAAATTGAAACTGTGATTAAAAACCTTCCAACAAACAAAAGCCCAGGACCAGATGGCTTCACAGGTGAATTCTATCAAACATTTAGAGAAGAGCTAACACCTATCCTTCTCAAACTCTTCCAAAATATTGCAGAGGGAGGAACACTCCCAAACTCATTCTACGAGGCCACCATCACCCTGATACCAAAACCAGACAAAGATGTCACAAAGAAAGAAAACTACAGGCCAATATCACTGATGAACATAGATGCAAAAATCCTCAACAAAATACTAGCAAACAGAATCCAACAGCACATTAAAAGGATCATACACCATGATCAAGTGGGGTTTATCCCAGGAATGCAAGGATTCTTCAATATACACAAATCAATCAATGTGATACACCATATTAACAAATTGAAGGAGAAAAACCATATGATCATCTCAATAGATGCAGAGAAAGCTTTTGACAAAATTCAACACCCATTTATGATAAAAGCCCTGCAGAAAGTAGGCATAGAGGGAACTTTCCTCAACATAATAAAGGCCATATATGACAAACCCACAGCCAACATTGTCCTCAATGGTGAAAAACTGAAACCATTTCCACTAAGATCAGGAACAAGACAAGGTTGCCCACTCTCACCACTATTATTCAACATAGTTTTGGAAGTGTTAGCCACAGCCATCAGAGAAGACAAAGAAATAAAAGGAATCCAAATCGGAAAAGAAGAAGTAAAGCTGTCACTGTTTGCAGATGACATGATACTATACATAGAGAATCCTAAAGATGCTACCAGAAAACTCCTAGAGCTAATCAATGAATTTGGTAAAGTAGCAGGATACAAAATTAATGCACAGAAATCTCTTGCATTTCTATACACTAATGACGAAAAATCTGAAAGTGAAATTAAGAAAACACTCCCGTTTACCATTGCAACAAAAAGAATAAAATATCTAGGAATAAACCTACCTAAGGAGACAAAAGACCTGTATGCAGAAAATTACAAGACACTGATGAAAGAAATTAAAGATGATACAAATAGATGGAAAGATATACCATGTTCCTGGATTGGAAGAATCAACATTGTGAAAATGACTCTACTACCCAAAGCAATCTACAGATTCAATGCAATCCCTATCAAACTACCACTGGCATTTTTCACAGAACTAGAACAAAAAATTTCACAATTTGTATGGAAACACAAAAGACCCCGAATAGCCAAAGCAATCTTGAGAACGAAAAATGGAGCTGGGGGAATCAGGCTCCCTGACTTCAGACTATATTACAAAGCTACAGTAATCAAGACAGTTTGGTACTGGCACAAAAACAGAAATATAGATCAATGGAACAGGATAGAAAGCCCAGAGATAAACCCACGCACATATGGTCACCTTATCTTTGATAAAGGAGGCAAGCATATACAGTGGAGAAAAGACAGCCTCTTCAATAAGTGGTGCTGGGAAAATTGGACAGATACATGTAAAAGTATGAAATTAGAACACTCCCTGACACCATGCACAAAAATAAACTCAAAATGGATTAAAGACCTAAGTGTAAGGGCAGACACTATCAAACTCTTAGAGGAAAACATAGGCAGAACACTCTATGACATACATCACAGCAAGATTCTTTTTGACCCAGCTCCCAGAGAAATGGAAATAAGAACACAAATAAACAAATGGGACCTAATGAAACTTAAAAGCTTTTGCACAGCAAAGGAAACCATAAACAAGACCAAAAGACAACCATCAGAATGGGAGAAAATATTTGCAAATGAAGCAACTGACAAAGGATTAATCTCCAAGATTTACAAGCAGCTCATGCAGCTCAATAACAAAAAAACGAACAACCCAATCCAAAAATGGGCAGAAGACCTAAATAGACATTTCTCCAAAGAAGATATACAGATGGCCTACAGACACATGAAAGAATGCTCAACATCATTAATCATTAGAGAAATGCAAATCAAAACTACAATGAGATATCATCTCACACCGGTCAGAATGGCCATCATCAAAAAATCTAGAAACAATAAATGCTGGAGAGGGTGTGGAGGAAAGGGAACACTCTTGCACTGTTGGTGGGAATGTAAATTGATACAGCCACTATGGAGAACAGTATGGAGGTTCCTTAAAAAACTACAAATAGAACTACCATACGACCCAGCAATCCCACTACTGGGTATATACCCTGAGAAAACCATAGGTCAAAAAGTGTCATGTACCACAATGTTCATTGCAGCTCTATTTACAATAGCCAGGACCTGGAAGCAACCTAAATGTCCATCGACAGATGAATGGATAAAGAAGATGTGGCACATATATACAATGGAATATTACTCAGCCATAAAAAGAAATGAAATGGAGGTATTTGTAATGAGGTGGATGGAGTTAAGAGTCTGTCATACAGAGTGAAGTAAGTCAGAAAGAGAAAAACAAATACAGTATGCTAACACATATATACGGAATCTAAGGAAAAAAAAAAAAGGCCATGAAGAACCTAGTGGCAAGACGGGAATAAAGACACAGACCTACTAGAGAATGGACTTGAGGATATGGGGAGGGGGTGGGGTGAGATGGGACAGGGTAAGAGAGTGTCATGGACATATATACACTACCAAATGTAAAATAGATAGCTAGTGGGAAGCAGCCGCATAGCACAGGGAGATCAGCTCGGTGCTTTGTGACCACCTAGAGGGGTGGGATGGGGAGGGTGGGAGGGAGGGAGATGCAAGAGGGAAGAGTAATGGGAACCTATTGTATATGTATAACTGATTCACTTTGTTATAAAGCAGAAGCTAACACACTACTGTAAGGCAATTATACTTTAATAAAGATGTTTAAAGAAAAAAAAAAAAAAAAAAAAGACACAGAGCTACTAGCGAATGGACTTGAGGATATGGGGAGGGGGTGGGGTGAGATGTGACAGGGTGAGAGAGTGTCATGGACATATATACACTACCAAATGTAAAATAGATAGCTAGTGGGAAGCAGCCGCATAGCACAGGGAGATCAGCTCGGTGCTTTGTGACCACCTAGAGGGGTGGGATGGGGAGGGTGGGAGGGAGGGAGACGCAAGAGGGAAGAGATATGGGAACATATTGTATATGTATAACTGATTAACTTTGTTATAAAGCAGAAGCTAACACACCATTGTAAGGCAATTATACTTCAATAAAGATGTTTAAAAAAATGTGAAAGGAAAAGAAAAAGGTGAGGTGAAAGGATCATGCCTTAGCTAAGGTGGTCAGGGAAGGTCTTTCTAAAAATAAGGAGCCAGCCATACTGGGGGTAAGAACATTCCAGGCATAAGGAATAGCAAGAGCCAAGATCCTGGTGCAAAATACTTGGCCTCTGTAGTTGTTATCATGGGTGTATAGTGAATGACCATTATACATCAGAGAGGTTGTTCAAGACTGCAGTCCTTTGAAGCCTTGAATATATGAGAGCCAAACCTCATGGTAAATCTGGGCACAGGTATCAAGAGAAACCCAATTTAATTGATTTCAATAAACATAGTCCCATGGCAATGATATTAAGGGAAATATTCCAGATTTAATATCAAACTCTCATAGAAAAAAACCTAATACAGTCTATTATGAAGAACAGCTGCTTTGACATCTCTCATAATGGGGAATAAGTGCTACCTACGGAAAAAAGAGTTTATCAAATGATATAAAATTAGAGATTTAAAGATAACCACTAAAGGAATAACAATGATAAATATACTATAAATATTGTAAATTATTAGAAAGGATGCATAATCGGAACAATGTAAAGGAAACACTAGGGCATCAAATCCAGTTTTCAGAAGTAGCAACAGTTGATAATGCCAATATTCTTGCCCCAACCTATTCTACGTTCAAGATTTTGGCTTCTTCTTCTTCTTCTTCTTTTTTAAACAATCACTTTTGTTATTAATTTATTTATTTATGGCTGTGTTGGGTCTTCGTTTCTGTGCGAGGGCTTTCTCTAGTTGCGGCGAGCGGGGGTCCACTCTTCATCGCGGTGCGCGGGGCCTCTCATTATCGCGGCCTCTCTTGTTGCGGAGCACAGGCTCCAGACGCGCAGGCTCAGTAATTGTGGCTCACGGGCCCAGTTGCTCCGGGCATGTGGGATCTTCCCAGACCAGGGCTCGAACCCGTGTCCCCTGCATTAGCAGGCAGACTCTCAACCACTGCGCCACCAGGGAAGCCTCCTGGCTTCTTCTTTGTGTGGACCTTCCCCCTGTCTGAGCTAGATCATGCAGTCTTCCCAGAAATACTATGAGCTACCTGATAGGCTTTTAGGAGATCTGCTTTTTACTTAAGTTCACCAGAGTTTATTTATGCTGCTTTTGATAAATAACTATCTCATTCAGAAATTGGTATCCAGAGTGATGGTACCTTGTATGGACCCCAGGGAAATGTGAGATTTGGTTATCTAGGCTGGTTGGGGCTGAAGGCAGGGGAAATCCAGGTGGCATTAAAGAAGGGGGCTCTGGCATTCCTTGGCATGCAGTGGCAGATAACTGCTTTAATGGTCATCTGTGCTTATCTGGATGAAGTCAACACTGAAAACAAGGCTTTGGGTAGTTGAATATCCACCCCAACCAAAGAGTACAAAGGATGTGAGGGACTGCTTCCTCACGGGGGTGGCTGCTTCCAATGGGGCTGGTCGGCACAAAGAGAAAGAATGGCAAGTTCAAATTCCTAAATTCTCTGCTCAAGACATAGACTGAAACCCGGGGATTCTGTAAAAATAATTATTACCTTGTGCAGCCATTGAATTCCTGGCCTAAATTTCCAGTTTGTCATTTGAAACTTTGGTTACAGATCATGAAAGAAGCAGTTGGGGGCTGAGAGTTAGAATGGTAATAATGTGGGAGGATGTGGGAGAATGTGAATACTTTAAAATCCTAATTCCCACTGAGCTTTCTCTTTAAGCTGAAACCAATTCCATTTTCCCCTGAAGAGACTGTATCTACCTTAATTAAAGACCCTGTAGTTACTTCAACAGAGAGTGATACTTTTTAAGGGAAGCCAATTTTCATACCTCCCCACACCACCCTTCTATTTCCAGACCTAGAATTGTCTTGGGTACTAAACACTTTATGTGCTTTACAAACATTAATTCATTTAATTCTCTCAGAAACCCATGAGATAGTTACTACCACTATCATCCTCATTTTGCAGATGAGGAAACTGAGGCACAAAGAAATTAAGTGCCTCACCCAAGGCAACTTGGGGACAGTAAGTGGTAGAGATTGTTTCTGAACCCAGGAGAATCTATGCTCTTAATCACTACATTATCCTCCACCCCCACCCTGAGTGATCTCGTGTCCCCTGATTAGAGCTTTGAATATATGGAGGGAGAGATTGAATAGGGGTACCTTCAGGCATTGGAAAAATGAAGAGAGTCAGACATCAGGGGTCTCTTGCATTGTTTATAGATATCATCCTTTGTTAAATCCACAAAAGAAAGAACAGAAAGGAAAATGAAATCTCTATCTCTGGGAAGCTGAGTCATGAATGAATTTCTGTTGTGTAAGGTTTTGCATACATATGACACCCCTTGAGCCATTCAGATAAATCATGGCCAGAACAGTGCTGGTTCCAAGAATCCCTGGGAAATGAAGGGAGAGAGGGAGGATGAAGTGGACAGGCTGATGGGGTGGCAGTGTCACTATCCCGGCTGCCCAGAGTCCAAGCCATCCCCATGAAACTTACCAGGTATTCATACCGTTTTGTGAGGACACTATCTGCTTGGCACACATGATGTCATCCAGAATATGGCGGTTGAACAGTTCTAGGAGGAAGAGAGGGATATAGTAATCTGGTGTATTGGAGACAGGGTGACAGTGTATGAAGGGACAAGGGGTTCTGGGTTTCTTGGGGCCTGAATAACTTCAACCACTATATTGCCTGATTCTAGATGACCTTGATTCACTTATTAGCTGGCTATGAATTACATCAACTGCCATGTTGACTGGTTCTGTACAACCTTAACTCATTGACTGATCCTGAGTGATCTTGACTGTCACGTTTGCTAGTTATGAGTAACCTCAACCACCATGTTGGCTGGTCCTGGACAACCTCAGACTCCATGTTGGCCAGTTCCAGATGACTTCAACTGTCATTTTGTATGGTTATGAATGATCTCAACTGCAATGGCTGTTGGCTGGCTGGGAAGCCACTCAACTGCAAGGTTGGTCAGTCCTGGGAACTTCAAACACTATGTTGTCAGGTCCTGGATAACATCAATACCCATTTTTACTAGTTACAAGAGACCTCAGTCTCTATGTTGGCTAGTCCTGTTCAACTTCAGCTACCATGGTGCCTGGTCCTAGATGACATCAACTGCTATGGTGGCTAGACGAGGATGACCTTAACTGCCATTCTGACTAATGATCTCAACCACTATGTTGACTAGTCCTGGATAGCCTCAGCCTTCAAGCTGCCAAGTCCTGGGTGATCTATTCTGTCACTGTGGCAGGACTTGGACAACTTCAATCTCCACTTGGGCTGGTCCCAAATAACCACAGTCTCCATTTTGGCCTATCTTGGACAACCTTAAACACCATTTTGGCCAACCCTGAACAACTTCTACTGCTATTCAATTTTGTCCTCAACAATACCACACTCTTGTCTGGAAAATTCTTTCCTTTCTGCACAGAGGTACCTTGTTTCTGTTCCTACAGACAGATATCTGCTTCTTCCTTCAGGGCCTGGACAACCCCAACCCCAAATCAGGACAGTTTCTCCCTCCATTCCACTTGGAGCTAAGTGTATTGTTTCCTGAGTCCTAGAAAATGGCAGCCTCCATTCTAGGTGAGGTTTGGGAGCTCTGAGTCCTCCTGACCTAGACAACATCTCAGTGCAATCTGGGTAAGGATACAGGCTGGTGTCTGTAACAGCCCAGGCAACTCTGCTCCTTTCCCTATCATTTTTCTGCTTGTTACTCAAGGCTATGGCTTAGACAGTCTTGCCCTCTGCGTGTTGGGGAGTGGGGCCAGGCAGGGCTTCAAGGTGTCCTCAATGCTGCCTTACCATGACACTCCATGTGACAGAGGTTCTGGGTAGGTGTAACACCATTGTCACACCACCAGGCGGAGTTCAGCTGGAAAATGCCATATGAACTGCTGCCATCAGGATTGTGGTCCACGAAGGAGGTGTCAAAGCCACTTTCATAGTGCGCCATGCACAGCCCTGGGGCAGGGAGGGGGGAGGTAGCAGATGGGCATGGGTCTTGGGAATAGGGGAGAGGGTAGGATGAGGGAGTGGGGCAGGGATGGTTTTCATCTTAGTTGTTGGGGGTGAATATCTTGGTTTGGGGTTGATGTTGGTGATTCTGGTGAGATACCAGTAATGGTGGTGGTGATGGTATTCGTGGTGATAACAGCAGTGATGACATTGATGGTAGTGATGGTGGTGTTAGTAGAGATGAGGGTAAATGGTTGTGAAGGCAATGATGATGAAACTAGAGTTAGTTAAAATACTCATCATAGTCAGAGAGTGACTGAGAGGATCATTCCCTAGCCTGGGAGGTAACAAATGGCAAAGGGGAAGGGCCTGGGTCTGAGTGTGGTGGGCGGCCCGTGGCATGGGTGGGACTTGGGGTGACGAGTCTCACAGTCTCCAATGGTGTAGCCCTTGAAGCCGTTGAGGCCCGCCTCCTCCAGCTTCATTGCCAGGTCGCAGCGTTCGAAGATCTTGGCATCCACAGTGGCAGGCATCAGTATGGCCAGGGTCACCACCATAGTGTCCCAGGCCTGCATTATGACACCCACAAGCCCTCCTAACTGACCCATTGCTTCAGACTCACCCTCCAGTGCTCAGAACTAAGGATATGCTGGAATTTTGGGCTCTGTGAAGATCTAAGTGACAGATTCTGGAACAGAGAAGCCAGAGGGTTGGGCATCTCACCATCTTCCCCTGTGCTAGCTCTGTTAAAGACACAAAGAAAAAGAAAGATACTGATGTATACACAGAGGTGGAAGGAGACAAGGACAGGGAGAAACCCAGAGATATCAGAAAGGGATGCAGGGAGAGAGGGGCTGGGGACACAAAAAGGACAGACAGGACCCAGGTAGTAGACCTCACACTCAGCCCACATTCCCCTACGTTCCTTAACACTGTCCCACTCTACTCCCATTAATCATGCTCTACCACTTGGTTACCTCCATTTCCACTCATTCTGCCCCTCATCACCTCCATTTCCCCCACTCTGCTGAGTAGTCAGCTCTGGTCACTACACCATGCCTACTACCACCTCGGATTCCTCATGCTTTAT
This sequence comes from Balaenoptera musculus, assembly GCF_009873245.2. NCBI lineage: Eukaryota > Metazoa > Chordata > Mammalia > Artiodactyla > Balaenopteridae > Balaenoptera > Balaenoptera musculus. The sequence continues at coordinate 41,768,623 of NC_045806.1, read as the reverse complement.
AAAATATGACCACTGTGCTCTCCCCTTTGCTCCACATTACTTCTATTTACTCATTCTCAGCACCTCCTTCACCTCTCTTCACTTAGTGTGCTCTGTTCCACCCTCATTTACTGGAATCTGCCCCACGTTACACCCATTTAATCAGACTCTGCCCCACATTACGTATTACACATTACATATTACATATACATGTTCACTCTACTGCTTTTTCACCCCCGTTCTCATTCTACATTTTATTCCCTCGTCCACTTACACTGCCTCTTATCCACCTATATTCACTCACACTGGGCCTCGTGTTAATGCAATTCCCTAACCCTCTACTTACTCTTACCCAAGCTCTCTCACATCCTATTCCTTCTTCACCTCCATTTACTCCCAGACTCTCTTTTCCTACTTTCACCTTCACTGCCTGACACTGCATCAAATGACTCCCATACGCTCTCACGTGGCCCATCCTTCACCTTTGTTCATTGACTCTGGGCCTCATTCCCTCCCTCATTCACTCTATTTCTGCCCCTTCTTCACTTCTATTCTCTCAAGCGCTCCTCCTATATTACCTGCATTTCCTGAAATTGTATTACTCACAAACACTAGCCCAAGTTATCCACACATACTCACTCTACACTTGGTCACCTCCATTCTTTCTCAATCTTCACTGCCTCCCATTATCTCATTCATTTAAAGTCACTCCCGATGTAACCCCTGTTTCCACTCATCAATCTTGTTCTGCTCCCGATTCATGTTGAGTTGCTCCCACTCTGCCTTGCGGTACCCTTGTTCAGTCACACTCTGCCTCGGATTTACCACTTTTTGCTCACATCGGGCTCCATTTCCCCCACTTTACTCACCTTGGGCCATGTGACCTTCATCCCCTCTCCCTTTGCCTCACAATACCCAATTCCTCACCTTCTTCTGCTCTTTACTTCCATCCCCTCTCACTCTGCCCAACATTACCTCCATCCACGCACATGCTTTGGCTCATTCACCTGGGCTGATTCCCACTGGGATCTCTGCACATTACTGGAATGCTGCCCCGCATTACCTGCCCCATCTAATCCCAGTCTGCCTCTCATTCACCTCTGGTCGCTCTCCTCCCTCGTAGTATCCCCACTCAAACAAACTTGATCCGATTCACTTATTCACATTCTACCATGTATTCATTTCTGTTTCCTCTTATTCTGCCCCTTGTGCCCCCCATTCTTCCCTCTGTGCCTCACATGACTTCCATTCACTGCTACTTTCTCCCTAAATTCACCTCTCCTTACTCATACTGTGCCCCATAAACCATCATTCATTTACACTTCAATCCTTAGTACTCATATCGACTTGCACTCTCATGCTTTATCAACCCCATTCACATTCACCACCTTTCACAGCGTCCCATTCACTCACAGTCCACTCCCTCTTTCACTTTTTGCCACTTAGACGGTGCCTCATTTTCCCATCACTTACTCAGTCTCATCCATAATCTTAAATTGATTCAAAATTGAATGCGTAGTCATTCCCTCACTCTGCCCCACACTACCCACATTCACTCCACTCCACTGCTCATTCACCTCCCTGCCATCCCCCTTTGTCTCTCCTTGCCCCCATTCATTCCCAATTTGTCCTTCATTCACCATTATTCACCCCCCCCCCGCCCTCACTGGTCCCACATGTCTCTGTTTAGTGACACATCTGCCAGGACAGAAAAGTCTGATGTATTGTTCAGGATTCAGTTTGGCTGCACATACCAATACCACCCTAAATACCAATGGCTTCAAGAGGATGGAAGGGGATTCCTCTCTTGGAGGCAGGGCTAGAGTGGCAGCTCCAAGCTCACCAGAGAGCTGGCTGCTCCTATGCTGTAGCTCTGCCAAACTCACCTGCTACCTATGGTCCAAAATGATTGCTTACAATTGGCAACACTTCCACAGTTTTGAGGAAATGTATCTTAAGAGCAGTTGTAATGACTCACCAGCGAGGTGGGGGTGGCCTTTGGGTTGGAGTGTCACATCGTGCAGATTCTGTGGTGGGACCAGCTACCTGTCAGCTTTCCACACCCCTTCACCTAGCTACCTGCTGCTTAGGCCACTGAATGAGTTTGTACCTGTAGGGACGGATGGTAGAGGATGCCCAGGACAGAGAGTGGGCATCCTAGCTCCACAGCAGAAAATCTGGTTTCACGTAGCTTGTGGATATGCACTGTGAACCCTGGGACAGTTTCTGCAGGGCTGTATCACTGGCTCAGAATATTTTTGGAGCTGGAAATCACTGTACCCCAACACCCACCAACCCTATAGGATTTCCCCCTACACACAGGGGTGTGTGTATATATATGTGTGTACAAGGTGGCGGAGAAGTTATGTTTACAGGATGGAAGAAGCCAGACTGACAGGGGCCCTAAAGGTCCAGCCCCTCCTATTTTCCACCTCCTAATGCATTAAGAGAGTTGACAAGTTTTGTACCCAGAAGGCAGAGATCCTTAAGAGAGCAAGAGACCTGAGTTACTTCCCTGCTTTCTCTCTTTGCTTTGTCTGCTAGGAAGCTCCATCTATATTCCTGGCCCCCCCCCCAAAAATTCCTTGCCTAGTTTTAATGGTTCTGGAATGAGGACCCTCAGATATTTTCTGGAAGTTCTGTGGGATACTGAATAAACAAAAGAAGAGTATTATTGGGTAGAAGTTAAGGATCCGATCTTGGGAAACTGTGTGACTTTGGGCAAGTTACTTAGTCTCTCTGGGACTCAGTTTCCTCACCTAACAAGACGGGTGGGACCACAGGATTGTTCACAGAAAGTGGGGACTATCTGAGGCAGGTCATGTCATGTGCTTCACACAGTGCCTGGCACACAGGAGATACTGAGCTAGGTCTCAGCCTCCATTATCACTTGCTGGGCCTGTTGGCAGGAGCCTCCTTATTGTTCTTCCTGTTTTCGCCCTTGCCCTCTGCAATCTGTCATTCACAAAGCAGCCTGCAGGTCATCTTTTTATTTTTTTCTTCTTATTAAAAAAAGTTTTATACATACACACATCTAATTTTATTTTAATCATCATCATCACTTACACAGCACTTGCTGTGTTCCAGGCATTGTTCTAAACCATTTATGATTATCAGCTCATTTGTCACCACAGCCCTAATGAGGTAGGTGCTGTCATTATCCCCCATTTTATAGATGAGGAAATTTAGCACAGAGGAGTTGAGTCCTGACCTAGATTACAGGGCTGGTAGGTGGGAGTTTGCAACCAGGCTGTCTCCATCATGTTTGTTTGTTTGGTTGGTTCTGTTTTCTCTCCTGCTGTATTCCCAGTATCTAGAACACTACCTGGCATACGGGAGGTGCTTAAGCAAATTCCTGTGGAGCTCATGTCCTAGCGGTTCAAGACAGGCAATAAACAAGAGTCTAGTATACGTGTATTTTTAAAGTTAATATATAATGCTAGATTGCTTCAGACTGGTGTTTTAAAAATCTGATCCCCCTTAAGGGCATCCCATTATGTCAGAATGAGACATGAGCTCTGTCCCTGGCAGAGGAGGCCCTACAGCATCTGGCACCCACTCACTTCTCCCTTGCCCACACCTTCTATATTCCCAACACACTGACACTGTTTCTGTTCCTCCAACGTGCCAAACCAGGTCCTACTTCAGGGCCTTTGTAACAGCCGCGCCCTCCACCACGAAGCTCTTTGCTTCAAATATTTGTGTGGCCGGCTCCTTTTGATCAGCGTTAACTGTCACCCCCGACAAAAGGAGATCGTCCCTGCCCATCCTGAGACAACAACATTGTCAGCCACTACTTAACACATCCCCTTCATCCCGGTGCGTGTGTGTACTAGGTGGCCATTTATTTATTCTTCAGCTTCTTGTTTGTCTGCACACCGTCCTTCAAACCCTCGACTTACACTCCCAGCCTTAGCCACTGGATGGAGCCAGTGACCTCTCCCTACCTCCTAGCCTTTGTGCATGCTGAGCAATTCTGCCACGCATCCCGACTTCCTATTCAATTACACCTGCAAACCCGATACTGCCCTCCAGGCTCAAGACATGAAATTCCCGCCTGCTAGCATTCTCCTTAATTGGGCCCTTCCCCTCCCTCCATAAGGAAACCGATCTTTGGAGTCTTAGGAATGACGGCCTCCGCAGATCAACGTAAGCACCTGTTCTACACTGCCACCCTCGAAGGGAAAAGACGCAGTGGGCGCGGCCATCGTTTCAGAGCAGTGACGTCACCGGAGCGGCCATCTCCCCTCTGCGCCTGCGCCGCAGCCCCGTCGCATTCGCGTCCGGCAGGCGGGAGGGGGCTCCGTGTTGACTATTGGTGTACGCGGGCTCAAAGCCCCCACTGAGCGTGCGCACACCCGGCCGCTACAGCCCTCTGGGCTGCGGAGCCAGAGTTGGTCCCAAAGCGGAAGTGCTTCTCGGGGCCAGTTTTCGTAACGGTCTCCTCTGCAGCGAGCACAAAATCTGTGTCGAGAGAGAGGTTGAGGGGGCGAGTGGTAGGGGTGATGGGCTGAGTGATGGGGAGTTCTGGGGGACGAATGAAGCGGGTTTTGGGGCGTCACTGATGTGGGAGGTTGTGGGGTGGACCGAGAGGTCAGCGAATGAGGGTTTGTGGGCTCAGTGGTAGACAAAGTTATGGGGCTAGTCGGGGTTGAATGGGGCATATTAAACGTTGACTTTTGCACATTTTCCAGCACAGTGACCTGCGCTAAGGGTTCATACGCACCCCTCAAGCTCCTCCTTAGGCGCCCCCGCCTCTCCCTCTGTTCCTCTCCCCTTGCCCGAGCCCCGAGGTAGGGGCCTTGTGTGAATGCTCCAGCTGAAGTGAATCTGCACCCGAAGGCTTCCTTCTGGCTCCTGGGCAAGACGTCCCCAGTGAGGTGAGGAGAAGCAAGAAGAGGCACCTGAGAACTCACCTGATTAGGGGCCTCGCGCAGAGCCTGGGGCTTGGGAGGCGTGGGCAGGGTCTGGTGTTGTGGGGTCTGGCGGGGCGGGGGGGTCGGGCTTAAAACGCCTGGGAATAATAGTGTTAAAGTTCAGTGGGGTTTTTTTTTGGCATTTAACACGTAACACATTTGCATTATAGATTGATTAGAAAATAGAGAAGAAAATAAAAAAGAACTAATTTTAGCCCCCTCTGTTTAAATGTTCATTCTTTAGACACTTTTTAGTGTGTATAAGGGATATGCATTTTTAAACATTTAACGTATGGTTTTAAAATGCGTTCCTGAAGTTTGATAACCTGCCTTTTCTTTCATTTAGAAGTTACTGCCATTCAGCTTAAAGATTTATTCTGTAACATTAAAAAAACTTGTAATTTAGATATATGTACAGAAAATACACAGATAATAAGTGTACAGTACCATACAACATTATTTTCAGTAGCTACATAGAATTTAATCCCTTGTATTTCCTTATTAATCCCATATCATGGGTCATAGAGGATCGTTTAAGTTTGGCATTGTTAAAGTCAATGCTGAGATGAAGGTACTTACAGAGAAATTATGATACATTATTTCATTAAGGAAAATACCTAGAAATACAATTTCTGAGTCAGTACACAAGTATATATAGAAGAAAACCTTTTGTGTTAGATGTTCACATGAGGAAAAGACTCAAGAATACACAAGTGGTTGTTAAAACCACATGGTCGCCCAAACTTCCACAGAGCAGCTTCATGTGAGGGGATTTCTAGGCAGATAATTCTGGGCACTGGAAGCCTGATGGGGTCTCTCATATGCTCTCCACTTCTCCACTCTTTTAGCTCAGGCTTCACACATCTCTGTCTTTTCCCAAGAAGAGCAGGAAATGGCCAAACCCCAGGTAAGGATATTGTCTGTTCCTTCTTTTATTTTACCATGAATGTGATGAGCGATGTAGGAATCTCAGACATAAAAGAGAAAATTATTTATAAATAAGCATTAGAATCAGGGAAAATGAGACAGCAGCAAGGCCAGATTAGAATGTAGACAAATGACTTAGGGCAACAGACAGTTACGCAGTACAATATTAGTTGAGTTGCAAATTTCTCTTTGCGCCTCTGGCAGCCAGAGGTAATCTGGCTCACTTTACTCATCAAAGAGAGAACACATCAAGCCCTCAGGGAAGTAAAGGTTTCCTGCAATTGCCTTTCAAGGCGTTTCTTTGCTGAATCTTCGTGTGGATGGTGGAATTGTCTTCAGTCACAGCCTAATGATAAATGCAGCCTCTGGTTTCCTGCAGATATTCCTTATAGCATTCTTCAGTGAGCTGGAGACATAATATCTAGATGTAATTTGGGAATGAAATATCTTAGGGAATTTGTTTGTCTTCCAAATGATTTTGCTGAAGTAATTTTCTCAGTTGGACTTCTGATTCTCATTTGGCCAGAGACAAAGTCCTGTAGGCACCCACAGCCCACCATCTTTTTTCTTTCACTTAAATTTTTTTTATTTTTAAAATTAGTGTACAGTAAAATTGATTTTGTTGTCCAGGTCGATAAATGTTAACACCTATGTAGATTGTTATAACTAATCTGTGGGATAGAGAATAGTTTCATACCGCCAAAAAACTGCCTCATGCAACCCCTTTTAGTCATATCCTCCCCTCCCTGTAACCTCAGGCAACCACAGACCTGTTCTGTGTCACTAGAGTTTTATCTCTTCAAGAATGTCATATAAATGGTATCATACAGTATATAGCTTTCCTTTTTTCAAATTAAACTTTCTTTTGCAACAGTTGATTGACATGCAGTTGTAAAAATAATACGGAGAGATCTCATGTATCCGTTGCCCAGTTTGCATCAATGGTAGCATCTTGCAAAGTTATAGCACAATGTCACAACCAGGATATTCACATTGATATGGTTAAGACACAGTTCCATCACCACAAGGATCCCTTATGTTACCCTTTTATAGCCACATCCATCCATTTCCCCCCCTCACCCTATGCCTAGACTTCTAGCAATTACTGATCTGTTCTCCATTTCTAGAATTTTGTCATTTCAAGAATGTGATATAATTCAAATCACATAGTCTGTAACCTTTTGAGATTGGATTTTTTTTTTCACTCAGTATGATTCCCTGGAGATTCAGCCAAGTTGTGTGTGTCCATAGTTCTTTCCTTTTTATTGCTGAGTGGCATTCCATGATGTAGATGTACCACAGCTTATTTATCCATTCTCCTGTTGAAAGACATTTGAATTATTTTCAGTTTTTGGCAGTTGTGAGTAGAGCTACTTTAAACATTCATACACAGGTTTTTGTGTGAACATATGTTTTCATTTCTCTAGAGTAAATATTGGATTGCTGGGTCATATGGTAAGTGTATGGCTTAACTTTTTAGGAATCTGCCAAATTGTTTTCTAGGATGGTTGAATTATTTTTCATTTCCACCAGTAATGTATAAGAATTCCAATTGCTTCACATTTTTGCCAGCACTTGGTATTGTCAGTACAGTTGACACTTGAACAACGCTGGGGTTAGGGGCACTGACTCCCCCAGTAGTTCAAAATCTACCTACAATCGGCCCTCTGTATGTGTGTTTCCAACTAACTTGCAGATCGTGTAGTACTGTAGTATGCATTTATTGAAAAAAATCCACGTATAAGTGGACCCATGCAGCTCAAACCCATGTTGTCCAAGGGTCAACTGCGTTTTTAATTTTAGTCATTCTAGTGTGTAGTGTTATCTCATGATGGCTTTAATTTGCATTGCCCTAATGGCCAATGATGTTGAATATCTTTATATATGCTTATTTACTTTTTACATATCCTCTTTGGTGAAGTGTCCAATCAGGTCTTCTGCCCATTTTTAAATTGGATTGTTTGTTTTATCACTATTGAGGTTTTTTAAAAATTATTTAATTTATTTATTTTTGGCTGCGTTGGGTCTTCGTTGCTGTGGGCAGGCTTTCTCTAGTTGTGGTGAGCGGGGGCTACTCTTTGTTGCAGTGTGCGGGCTTCTCATTGCAGTGGTTCTCTTGTTGCAGAGCACAGGCTCTAGGTGCGCGGGCTTTAGTAGTTGTGGCACGTGGGCTCAGTAGTTGTGGCTCGAGGGCTCTAGAACACAGGCTCAGTAGTTGTGGCACACGGGCTTAGTTGCTCCGGGCATGTGGGATCTTCCCAGACCAGGGCTCGAACCCGTGTCCCCTGCATTGGCAGGCGGATTCTTTTTTTTTTTAATTAATTAATTAATTAATTAATTTTTGGCTGTGTTGGGTCTTAGTTTCTGTGCGAGGGCTTTCTCTAGTTGCGGCAAACGGGGGCCACTCTTCATCGCGGTGCATGGGCCTCTCACTGTCGCGGCCTTTCTTGTTGCGGAGCACAGGCTCCAGACACGCAGGCTCAGTAGTTGTGGCTCACGGGCCTAGTCGCTCCGCGGCATGTGGGATCTTCCCAGACCAGGGCTCGAACCCGTGTCCCCTGCATTGGCAGGCAGATTCTCAACCACTGCGCCACCAGGGAAGCCCCCTGGCAGGCGGATTCTTAACCTCTGCGCCACCAGGGAAGCCCAATCACTACTGAGTTTTGAGAGTTCTTTATATATTCTGTGTACAAGTCCTGTGTCAGATCCATGGTTTGTAAATATTTTCTCCAAGTGTGTAGCTTGTCTTTTCATTTAATAGTGTTGTTCACAGAGCAAGAATTTTTAACTTTGAAAATGTCCAATTTATAAACCATTTCCTTTATGGGTTGTGCTTTTGGTGTCAGGTCTAAGAACTCTTTGCCTAACACTAGGTGAAATGGAAAACCTCTAGTCTTCTACCTCCTATGTAGAGAAAAACCCAGTTCTTTCATACTGTGTCACTCCTGTGAATCTTTCTTTACTCTCACACAGAACGCTTCACTTCTGATACTTCTGGTCACCAAATGTGTGGAGGTTTCCCCCCAGAACAAGCAATTCTCTCTGACACCAGCTGGGTGTTCTACAACTTAATTCTGATACTATCTACCTGGAGATTGTGTCAGATCCCACAGGTTAAGAGCTCAGTTCCACAAGACTGCCCCCACCTCCCAACTTAAGATGCCAGTCAGAAGCCCAGTGCTTATCACTTGTGCTTCTGACCAACCAGCTGTTGATTGGAGCTTCCAGCGACCCCCTCTTTGAGTTCGACTAATTTGCTAGAGTGTCTCACAGAACTCAGGGAAACACGTTCCCCAGTTTATTAAAGGATATGGTAAAGGATACAGATGAACATGCAGATGGAAGAGATGTGTAAGGGCAAAGTATATGGGAAGAAGTGTGGAGCTTCCATACCCTCTCTAGGTCCAGGTGTGTCACTCTCCTAGCACCTCCATGTGTCTACCAATTCAGAAGCTCTCTGAACCCAGTCCTTTTGGGTTTTTATGGAGACTTCATTACATAGGCATGATTAACTCATTGGCGTTGTTGTTATTTATTTATTTATTTGGCAATTGGCTTTTGATTCAACTTCCGGCCCCTCTCCCCTTCCCCGAGGTTGGGGGGCGGGACTAAAAGTTCCAACCTTCTAATAACGTGGTTGGTTCTCCTGTCAACCAGCTCCCCCTCCTTAGGTGGGGGGTCCCAAAGTCATCTCATTAACATAACAAAAGACACCTTTATTGCTTTCCTCACTTAAGAAACTCCAAGGGTTTCAGGAACTCTTTCTGCCAGAAATTGGGTGCTAAGACCAAAAATATATTTCTTATTATAAATCACAATATCACCCTAGGTCATGAAGATTTTCTCCTATTCTATAAGTTTTACAGTTTTAGGTTTACATTTAGACCTAAGATCCATTTTCCATTAATTTTTATGTAAGGTGTAAGGATTAGGTCGTGGTTCATAATTTTGCAAATGGATTTCTATTTGTTCTAACCCCATTTGTTGAAAGGACCATCTTTTCTCCATTGAATTGATTTTATGGTTTGTCAAAAATCAGTTGGCCATATTTGTGGGGTCTATTTCTCCACTCTCTTCTGTTCTGTTGATCTGTGTATCTAACCCTCTGCCATTACCACACTGTCTTCATTACTGCAGCTTTATGGTAAGTCTTGAAATCAGGTAGTATGACTTCTCCAACTTTATTCTACTTTTTCAAAAATTTTTGACTATTCTTGTTTCTTTGCCTTTGTCATTATATATCAATTTTAGAATAATTTAATTACTTTTTTTTGGCTGTGTTGGGTCTTCGTTGCACGGGCTTTCTCTAGTTGTGGCGAGCAGGGGCTACTCTCTGTTGTGGTGTGCGGGCTTCTCATTGCGGTGGCTTCTCTTGTTGTGGAGCACAGGCTCTAGGCGTGTGGGCTTCAGTAGTTGCAGCACGTGGGCTCAGTAGTTGCAGTGCACGGGCTCTAGGGTGTACTGGCTTCAGTAGTTGTGGCACGTGGGCTCAGTAGTTGTGGCACACAGGCTTAGTTGCTCCGCGGCATGTGAGATCTTCCTGGACCAGGGCTTGAACCCGTGTCCCCTGCATTGGCAGGCTGATTCTTAACCTCTGCGCCATCAGGGAAGTCCCCTTGCTAGGACTTTGATAGGAATTGAGTTAAACCTATAGATCAGTTTGGGGAGAATTGACATCTTTATTATGTTGTGTCTTCCAGTCCATGAACACAGTATGTCTCTCCATTTATTTAGATCTTTTATTGATTTCATCAACATTTTGTAATTTTCAACATACAGAGCATATACATTGTGTATTAGTCTGCTCAGGCTGCCATAAAACGCCACAGACTGACTAGCTTAAACAACAGAATTTTATTTTCTCACAGTTCTGGAGGCTGGAAGTCCCAGATCAGGGTTGGTTTCTGGTGAGAACTTTCTTCCTTGTAGACGGCTGCCTTTTCACTGTCCTCACACAGTCTTTCCTTTGTGCATCTGCAGAGTGAGAAGGAGCTCTGGTGTTTCTTCTTATTTTTAGAAGGACACCAGTCCTGTTGGATTAGGCCCCACTCTTATGGCTTCATTTAACCTTAATTACCTTCTTAAAGGCCCCATCTCCAAATACAGTCACATTGGGGGTTTGGGCATCAACTTAAGAATTTTAGGGGGGGACACAGTTCACTCCATAACAACATGGCATGTTTCATTTTTTAAGCCATTGTAAATGGTTTTGTTTTTAAAATTTCAATTGTGAGTATTCATTGCCAGTATATAGAAATATGATTGATTTTTGTTTGTTGACCTTTGCTATGGTCTGGATGTTTGTGTGCCCCCAAAATTCACATGTTGGTATCCTAATGCCCAAGGTAAGTGATGGTGTTAGCAGGTGGGGCTTCCTCTTCTTATTTATTTATTTACATCGGTAATACAGAATTTTTATTTTTATGGATTTTAATTTTTTTCAGTGGATTATAATCCATTACTGTCACTGTTTATTTTGCTGCTCACTTGTCCCTGAGTTATCCAGTGGGAGCCCCTTTAAGCTGGCTTTTGTGTCCTTTTGTCACATCCTGATAATTTTCTGAGCACTTCCTTAGTTTCGACATAATAAGATGTTCCAGCCTCCATCTTTTACTTTCCCTACCCCAGGCCTAGAATCAGCCATTTCTTCAAGGAGCACTGGTTCCTGTTAGTAAATAATTATTTATAGAAATCAAAATCTGGGTGCTGGGTGTGCTCATTGCTGCTGGGCATCATTACTTCTAGGCCCTTTCAGTGAACTCTGTGTGTGTGTCTCTGTTTATATGACTGTGTATGTATGTGTGTGTCTGTATATACACACACACATACCTTGAATTCATACAATATCCCAGGAATCTTCTTAGACTTCTCTCATTCCATATTTGCATCTGCCTTCACCAACAGTGAGAGCACTGGATCCTAGCATCAATATATTGACTCATTTGCTCAGTCTTACAATATACAGAAAGTAGAATCAGAATTCCTGCACCCACATCTGTGAAAAATCAACCTATTGAGTACAGTACATGATTTGTTTGCATGCCTTTTGTACTGAGGATATGTAATCAAAGTACTCTGTTTAGAAGTTACTTGAATTAATTTTTCCTTTTGTTTTTTTTTTTTTCCTAACTAGTGTGCTTATGTTATTTATTTGGTATACAGTTAGGTTCATTTTTTTCTGTTGGTATTCCATTTTAGATTTTCTTTCTTTCCATTTTTGTTGATTTAATTTTATTCTTTATATGTAAAATGTTAATATGATTTGAAGAGACAAAACTATACAGAAATATATACACATAGTTGTCACCTCTCCCCTGTACCTTCTACCCTATTCTCACTCTACCTTGGAGATAACCAATCTTGTTAGCTTCTGATTTATGCTTATAGTGTTTCTTTTTAAAAGAAGCAGATAAAGGTATATTTTAAAAATTTCCCCTTCCTTCTTACTCAAAAAGGTAGTATACTTTATTTATAGTCTTTTGCACTTTGCTTTTTTCCCTTAGCAATATAACCTAGGAATTCCTCCATGTATGTTTACAAATATTGTCCTCATTTATTTTATTTTAATTGAGATATAATTGACATATGACATTATATTAGCTTCAGGTGTACAACACAATGATTTGATATTTGTGTATATTGCAAAATGATCACCACAATAAGTCTAGTTAACATCCATCATCACACAGTTACACGTTTTTTTCTTATGATGAGAACTTTTTTTTTTTTTTATGATGAGAACTTTTAAGATTTATTCTGTTAGCAACTTTTATATATACGATACAGTATTATTAACTGTAGTCACCATGCTGTGCATTACATCCCCAGGACTTATTTATTTTATAACTGGAAGTTTGTACCTTTTGACCCCCTTTACCTATTTTGTCTACCCCCCTCCCCACCACCTGGCTCTGGCAACCACCAATCTGTTCTTTGTATCTATGAAGGTTCTTTTGTTTGTTTGTTTGTTTGTTTTTAGATTCCACATATAAGTGAGATCATATGGTGTTTATCTTTCTCTGACTTATTTCACTTAGCATAATGCCCTAAAGATCCATCCATGTTGTCACAAATGTAAAGATTTCCTTCTTTTTTATGACTGAATAATATTCCATTGTGTGTGTGTGTGTGTGTGTGTGTGTGTGTATGTGTGTTTGTATGTATCACATTTTCTTAATACATTGATCCATCCATGGACACTTAGGTTGAGTCCATGTCTTGGCTATTGTAAATAATGCTGCAGTGAACATGGAGGTGCATATATCTTTTCCAGTCAGTGTTTTTGTTTCCTTTTGAATAAATACCCAGAAGTGGAATTGCTGGATCATATGGTAATTCTATTTTTAATTTTTTGAAGAACCTCTATACTGTTTTCCCTAATGGCTGCACCAATTTACGTTCTCACTAACAGTGCACAAGGATTCCCTTTTCCCCACATCCTTGCTGACACTTGCTATTGCTTGTCTCTTATAATGGCCATTCTGACAGGTGTGAGATGATAGCTCATTGTAGTTTTGATTTGCATTTCTCTGATGATTAGTGCATCTTTTAATGTGCCTGTTGGCCATCTGTATGTATTCTTTGGAAAAATGTCTACTCAGGTCCTCTGCTTATTTTTTAATTGGGTTGTTTGTTTTTTTGATACTGAGTTGTGTGAGTTCTTTATATATTTTGGATATTAACCCCTTTTCAGTTATATGATTTGCAGATGTTTTCTCCTGTCTGGTAGGTTGCCTTTTCATTTTGTTGATGGATTCCTTTGCTGTACTGAAGCTCTTTATTTTTTATGTAGTCCTATTTGTTGAGTTTTGCTTTCGTTGCCTTGCTTTTGGTGTCATATCCAAAAAAATCATTACCGAGACCAGTGTCAAGGAGCTTACTACCTATGTTTTATTCTAGGAATTTTATGGTTTTGGGTCTTATGTTCAAGTCTTTAATCCATTTTGAGTTAATTTTTGCACGTAGTATAAGATAGTGCTCCAGTTTCATTCTTTTGCATGTGGCTGTCCAGTTTTCCCAACACAGTTTATTTTAGAATTTATTAAAGAGGCTGTCTTTTCCCTATTGTATAGTCTTGGCTCCTTTGTCATAAATTAATTGACCATTTATGCATGGGATTATTTCTGGGCCTTCTGTTCTGTTCCATTGATCTATGTTCTGTTTTTATGCAAGTACCATACTATTTTGATTACTACAGCTTTGTAATATAGTTTGAAATTAGGGCATGTGATGCCGCCAGCTTTGTTGTCCTTTCTCAAGATTGCTTTGTCTATTCAGGGTCTTTTGTGATTTCATACGAACTTTGGATTGTTCTGTTTCTGTGACTTGTTCATTTTTATAGCTGCATAGTATTCTATTAGTGGATGTACCAGTTTGTTCAACCATTCTCCTATATACATGTGAATTTTGGTTGTTTCAGTATTTTGCAATTAAGAATAATGCTGAAATGAAATATACTGTGCATAAGTTGTTTCCTTTTTGTGCAAGTATATCTTCTATGTAAATTCCTACAAGTGGCGTTGATGGGTCAAAGGGTAAACACAATTTATTAGATATTGCTAAATTCCCTTCCATAAGGGTTGTACTGTTTAACATTCCCACCAACAATGTATGATAGTACCTGTTTCTCTATGGCTGTACCAACAGAGAATATTGTCTGGCTTTTAAGTTTTTCCAATCTGCTAGGGAAGAAATGATATCTCTGTATAGTTTTAATTAGCATTACTATTATTATGAGTAAAGTTGAATGTAATTTCATATATTTAAGAGCCATTTATGGGAGTTCCCTGGCGATCCAGTGGTTAGGACTCGGCGCTTTCACTGCCATGGCCCCAGGTTCAGCTCCTAGTTGGGGAACTAAGATCCTGCAAGCTCGCAGTGCAGCCAAAAAATAAATAAAATATCTATAAGAGCCATTTTTATATCTCTTGTTAATTGTCTTATGTTTTTTGTCTAATTTTCTATCATGTATTTGTTCTTCGTTTCCCTTTGATTTTTAAGAGTTCTTTATATATTAAGGATATTAATCTTTATCTGTGATATATGTTACAGCAATCTTTACTTGTGATATATGTTGCAACAGATTTCCCCCCTGGTTTGTCATTTGTCTTTGGACTTATGTGTTTGGACTTGCCAAAGTGTTTTTATATTTTTGTGGTTGTATTTATTAATCTTTTATTACATCTGAATTTTTATTCATAGTTAGAAAGTCTTTCCCTCCATTCAGGTTATATGGACATTCACCCATGCCTTCTTCTAGTACTTTGTTTGGTTTCAGTTTTTTACATTTAGCTCCTGATCCATTTGGTGTTTATACTTGTGTATGTAATGAGGTATGGATCCAATTTAGCCTTTCCCAAATTGCTCTCCAGTTGACCCAGCACCATTTATTAAAAAGTGGGTCTTTCACCCTGTGCTTTGAGAGAATGCCTGTATCAGAGTATGTTCTGGTATCTGGTAGGGCTACTCCCTTCCTCACAGTTTCTCTTTTCCAGACTTTTTCTAGCTATTGTTGCACATTTATTTTTTGATATGATCTTTAGTACTACCTTGTTTAGTACCATTAAAAAGCTTGTTTTTTAAATTAGGATCAGATTAAATTTATAAATTAACTTAGGGATAACTACATGTTTGTGACTTTCTATCATTCTATCTATGAAGAGTTGGACAACTCTGAAGTTAGAGGGAACTGTCCCGATAAGAGACCACCCTCACTTCTGACACCAATTACAAGTTTGGGGGTCCCCAAGGTCACCCTTAGGTTTGACAGTTCACTGGAGGGACTCACAGAACTCACTGAAAGCTGTTATACTCATGGTTATGGCTTGTTACAGGGAAAGGATACAGATTGGAACCTGCCAAGGGAAGAAGTACATAGAGCAGAGCCCTAGAAAGTACCAAACATGGAGCTTCCATTTTTCTCTCCCCATGGAGTCAGGGTGCATGACTTTGTGTGGTTGGCATTGATGTGTGATAGTACACATGGAGTTCTGTCAACCAGGGAAGCTCTTGTGAGCCTCGGTGTTCAGAGTTTTTTTTTTTTTTTGGTAAATATTTATTTATTTATTTATTTTGGCCGAGCCGGGTCTTAGTTGTGGAACTTGGGATCTTCACTGCCGCATGCAGGATCTTTTAGTTGCAGCCTGCAGGATCTTTAGTTGTGGCATGTGGGATCTAGTTCCCACACCAGGGATCGAACCTGGGTCCCCTGCTTTGGGAGCACGGAGTCTTAGCCATTGGACCATCTGGGAAGTCCCCCAGAGTTTTTAATTAGGGCTTCATTTTATAAGCATGATTGTCCATGTGGCTGCTGTCTGTCTCCAGCCCCTCTGGGAGTGACCCAAAGCCCCCACCCTAAATCATGTGGTCGATCTTTCTGGTGTGGCCAGTCCCCACCTAAAATTACATCGTTACGCTATTCATGGTGACTCAAAGCCCCTATGCAAAACATACTTCTGCTCTTCCTTCCTCCCTTCCTTCCTTCCTTCCTTCCTTCCTTCCTTCCTTCCTTTCTTCCTTCCTTCCTTCCTTCCTTCCTCCCTCCCTCCCTCCCTCCCTTCCTTCCTTCCTATCTGGTTATTTTAAGGAAATTACCATTTATTCTAATCTTTACTGGTTTTTTTTTTTTAAATCGGGATTGGGTATTGAATTCTGTTTCAATATTTTTGTATCAGCATTTCTTATATTAATTATCTTAATCATGTAAGTTTTCTCTTTAGGTCTGTTTAATGGTGATTTATGTTAATGAACCTTCTAATATTGAACTATCATTGTATGCCTGGAATAAATTTTAATTGGTCATGATGTATTATTGTCTTAATGTGGATCTATTCTTTTTGCTTATACAGTTGACCCTTGGACAACATGGGTTTGAACTGTTTGGGTCCACTTATATGTGGATGATTTTCAATAGTAAATACTGCAGTACTACACAGTCCATGTTTGGTCTGTGCTAAAATCCACAGATGTGGAAAACCACTGATATGGAGGGCTGACTATAAGTTATACGTAGATTAAGCCCCATGTTGTTCAAGGGTTAACTGTATTTTATTTAGGATTTTTTGCACTGTTGTTCATAAATGAGATTAGTCTGCATTTTCCTATTTTGTACAACCTTAAATGAGTTTATGTGTCAAATTTATACTCAGTTCTTGTACAAATTTGGAAGCTTTTCATTTTTCTATGCTTAGGAAGAATTAGAGCAGTTAGAGTCTTCTAAGGTCTCTTGTGAGCATGAGTCTTATCCTGGGCATATGTGTGGCTTTCTACATTCCCTTGTACATGGGTGCTTTTGAATGTCCTAATTTCCCAAAGAATCTCCCCCAGTATTTCCTTTCAGGCCTTAGGCAGTCTGTTGTCTGTCTGGACTGTAATCTTTTGCCCCAGGCATCTCTGGGTTGTTAGTTTGCCTTGCAGCCTTTAAGAGCAACGCCTACTGCTTTCTGGCCTGAGTTCAGAGTTAGGTGAAACAGAGAGGAGCACCTTGCATCAGTCTGTCTGGTAGCCCCAGACAGGTTAGAACAGACACACACTAATTTGTGAATAAGGTCTGCTCTGCTTCCTTCAGAATTAGGGGTTGGGGGTCCCACATGGGGAACATTGGCTGCTGCTGCTTCAAGACTGCTGTCCTTTAGGAGAGGGACAAGTAAAGATGCCATGAAGTTTTCCTGATGTCTTTTAAGTTGCCTTTTTCTTGATTCCATGTGGTTACTGCAAACCTTTGTTTTCCAGAGTTTTGACAAAGTTGGTTGTGACACTTTTCTTCTTGTTTTTTAATTTTTATTTTTGGGGTGGTAGTGGGAGAGAAGCTAAGGGCTGGGAGCTGCCTACTCTGTCATTTTGCTAATGCCATTGTGGGGTGAATTTCTTATCACCTGAAATATTTTCTCATTTTCTATTGTTCTCAAAGAAGCTTTGAATGGATGCACACTGTTTTCATCTATTTAAGGACAGTGTTGGAGGTTGTGGTGACTTGCACGATTCTTGGCTCAAGAGCCCCCTCTTTTGTCAGTGAGGCAAACTGCAGTTCCCTTAATGGAGACTTTTCTTTTGGCACTGTGGAGGGGCCACTTGTGTGTGCTCTGACTTGTTTTAGTTTGTTTAGGTCATTTTTTGTCTCACATGACCTTCAATTTCCCCCTCTAGCTTTTCCCCTTTACAACCCAATCTCCACATGGTTCTTCCTCATTCCTTTTTATCATCTGCTCCCTTGGAGGCGATGCTTTTTTGTGACTGCCACCTTGGGTCCCATATACCTTTCTTATAGCTGGTGCTGTGATTGATCTAGCCCATTTTTCAGGGTTTTTATACTTATGGTAGATTTTCTCTTTCTAAGCTTTGATTTCAGCTCATTCTTAGGTTCTCTGCTCCCCTCTCTGTTCTCTTGACTGTTTTCTTCATACCCTTCTCACACTCCAGAAAGGTTTGTGGCAGTAATTTGAAAGCCAGCTGAGCTAGAATTTGGTATTTGTTTTTCAATTATAGATAATTAGAAATGTGTATAGTACTCTCTATTTTCTATTATAAGTTATACTGAAGGTATAGGTTATGTATAGTTTTATTTGTTCTTCATATTGATCTGTATAGTTTTTTGGGGGATATGTGAAGAGATTTGGATTTAACTACTTCACCTTTAACAGGTGAAGTTATTCTAAATTACCTGGAGGATCCTTAATTTTTTTAATAAAAAGTTAAGGTATAATCTGTATACAGTAAAATAGGCCTTCGGTGTACAGTTCTGCATCTTTTGGCAAACGCTGCAAGTTTTGACACTGCCACAATGAAGATGTAGAACAGTTCTATCACCTCCCAATACAGTTGACGCTTGGACAACTCGGGGGTTAGTGGTTCCAGCTCCCTGCACAGTTGAAAATTTACGTATAACTTTGGACTCCGCCAAAATTTAACTGCTAATAGCCTAGTGTTGACCAAAAGCTTTACCAATAACATAAACAGTCTATTAACACATATTTTGTATGTTATATGTATTAAATACTGTATTCTTACAATGAAGTAAGCTAGAGAAAAGGAAATGTCATTAAGAAAATCATAAGGAAGAGAAAATACATGTTCAGTACTGCACTGTATTTGTCGATACTTAAGTTTGCGTCGTCTGTTTACAAGATGAATCACGTCTGTCAGTACCTACATTAATATTGTTTTATATGATACAAAATACTGTAGATGTTATACAGATTATTAACAGGACATCAACAATGAAAAGATAATGTGAAAAAGAAATTCATATTTATTTACAGTTATAATGATTCATACATTGATAATGAAGAAGCAGCAATATGATTGCTTTATGGTAGCATAGTGTAGTCGATATGATTGCTTCATGGTAGCTTAGCCTATACACTAATGAATGAATCGTTATATAATTTTATGGCATACAATATTACAGTCATATTCATAATACAGTATTGGGAACATTGTTACATTTTTTAAAAACCCAGTTACCTGTGATGATAGGCTGATAAGCAGTTTCTCCAATTATGAGAGAGAACAGCATACTGTACGGTAATAAAATTCTTTGAAAGCAAAGTTATAAAATAGTAGGAAAACTAACACATTATTAATTTTATATAAATATCACCATATGCCTATGTAAGGATAGAATAGTATCTACGTATATTTTATGCTTTCATGACATTCCTAAATTTTTCTTAATATTTTCAATATTTCTAGGCTATGCAACTCATCTGTGAGTTTTTTCAAATTGTTGCAAATCTCCAAAAATTTTTCCAATATATTTATTGAAAGAAATCTGCATATAAGTGGACCCATGTAGTTCAAATCTGTGTTGTCAGATTGTCAATCTGTGTTGTCAAGGGTCAACTGTATTTCCCCTTTGTAGTCAACCCCTTGCCGCACCCTGGCCCCTCGTAATCACTGATATATTTTTGGTCTCTACAGTTTTGCCTTTCCCATGTTATATAAATGGAATAATACAGTATGTAGCTTGTTGAGTCTGGCTTCTTTCACTTAGCATAATACATTTGAGATTCA
This sequence comes from Balaenoptera musculus, assembly GCF_009873245.2. Lineage (NCBI taxonomy): Eukaryota > Metazoa > Chordata > Mammalia > Artiodactyla > Balaenopteridae > Balaenoptera > Balaenoptera musculus. Next base: position 41,748,791 of record NC_045806.1, on the reverse strand, counting down.
CCCATGTTGTTGCATGTATGATTAGTTCTTTCAGTTTTATTGTTTAGTATTACATTGTATAGATTACAGTTTGTTTTTCACTCACTGGTTGAAAAACATTTGGGTTGTTTCCGTATTTTGGTGATTACAAATATACCTGCTATATAAATGTTCATGTACAGGTTTTTGGGTTTACATAAGTTTTCCTTCCACTTGGGTAAATATACCTGTGAGTGGGATTGCAGGTCCTATGGGAGTATATGCTTAACTTCATAAGAAACTAGAAAACTGTTCCAAAGTGGCTGTTCCATTTGCATCCCTATCTATGATAAATGAGACTTCCAGTTGTTCCACATCACCAGCACTTGGCATTGTCAGTTTCTTTTCCCATTCTAATACGTATGTAGTGGTAGCTCATTGTGGTTTTGATTTGTAGTTTCTTCATGGTTAATGATGTTGAGCATCTTTGTATGTGCTTATTTCCCATTTATATATCTTTGGTAAAGTATGTCTCTTTTGCCTTTTTTTTTTTTCAATTTTGAGAGTTCTAGTTCTTATGTATTCTCAATACAACTTCTTTGTCAGGTATATGATTTGTAAATATTTTCTCCCGTTCCATGGCTTTTTATTCTTTTAACAGTATCTTTTGAGTTTTGGTGTCACATCAAAGAAATACTTGGCAAACCTAAGGTTAAAAAGATTTTCTCTTATATTTTCTTCTAAAAAATTTTATAGGTTTAGATTTTACATTTAGGTTTGTGATCCATTTTGAGTTAATTTTTATATATGTTGGAGGTATGGATTGAAGTTCTTTTTTTATTTCTATTTTTTGGCATATGGATATCCAATTGTTCCAACATCATTTGTTGAAATGGGAACTCCCATTTTCCATCAAAGTGCCTTTGCATTTGTCAAAAATAATTTTAAGTATAAAGATATAAAGTACCTTTAATTATAACATACATGAAGTACAGTTTATAAGTGTACAGCTTGATGAATTATCACAAAGTGAACACACTGTGGAGCCACCCCCAGGTCAAGGTGAAGATTATAACATAAATCACGACCTAAATCCCCCTTCATGCCCTCTTTCAATCAATACCAGCCTCAAAGGTAATCACTCTCCTAACTTCTGACATCATGGATTAGGCTTGCCTGTTCTCTAACTGTATATAAATAGAATCATGAAGTATGTGCTCTTTTGGGGCTGGATTCTTTTGCTCATTAGTACAATTGTGACATTCATCTATGTTGGATATGCAGCTGTAGTTCATTCCTTTTCATTACCACATAGTATTCCTTTGAAAGATTGTGCCACAATTTACCTATTGTATTGTTGAGGGACATTTGGATTTTTCCCACAACCTAGTATTAGAAATAGTGCTTCTGTGAACATCCTTGTACTTGTTTTCTAGAGCACATGTGCATGATTTTCTCTAAAGTGTGCACCTAAGAGTAGAATTTCTGGGTCATAGTGTTTGCAAATCATTAACTTTAGTAAATAATGCCAAACTGTTTTCCCAAGCAGTTATACCAGTTTTTAACATTCCTACTAACAGCGTGTGCGAGTTCCCATTTGAACACAATCTTATGGCATTTTAGTCATATAATTATAATGTTTCTGGTGGGTGCCAAGTGGTGTCTCAATGTGGCTTAAATTTTCATTTACCTGAGTGCTAACAGGGTTGGGTATATTTTCTTATGTTCATAGAACATATGTCCATATGTTTATTTTTTCTTTTTAGTGAAGTATCTATTCACATATCTTGTCTATTTTTCTGCGTTGTTGGTATGTTTCTTTTGATTTGTAGGGGTTATTTTATATGTTCCAGATCAGAACGCTTTATCACTTATGAAAGCTGCCAATAATCTCCCCATCTATAGCTTGCCTTTGCTGCTGTATTTTTAATCTTGTAACATGTATGTCTTTTCCTTTATGAGTAGTGCTTTTCATGTCTTGTTTTTGAATGTTTTCCCTACCCCAAGCTTATGAAAACATTTTCGTATATTATTTTCCAGACACTTCATTGTGTTACCTTTCACATTAGATTTACAAGTTACCTGTAGCAGATTTTTGTATATAGTGAGAGTTAGGGGGTTAGATGTCATTTTTGTCCCCATATAGATATCTGGTAACCCATCCACATTTACTTGAAAATATCATCCTGTCCCCACTGTTTTGCAGTTTCAACTTTATCATAACTCAGGTGTCCGTACATATTTGGATTATCTTTTTAGTTCTACTGGACTATATGTCTATCCGTCTATCCTTGTGCTAATACCACATTGTCTTAAATATTCTGTTATTTAATGTAATAGTTTCTCTACCATGACTTGTGATTTTTTTTCCCACAGAGTAGGTCACTAACTTGATAGGCATCCTGTATTAAGTTATCATCATGAACTGGGAACCCAGTCAGAAGTTCCCCTACATTCATTCCATCCTTATCACCCAGTGGTAAGCATATTAGAATAAAAGAATGTGCAATTATAGGGACTCATGACATTTGAGGATGTGGCTGTGGATTTCACCCAGGAGGAGTGGCAGTACCTGAACCCTCCACAGAGGAACCTGTACAGAGATGTGATGCTGGAAACCTACAGCAACCTGGTCTCTGTGGGTAAGAATGGCTTCCTCAGGTAATTTTGCTGTTTATGATTATTCTGTCCGATAGAACGCCTTTCCTTTCTCAAGTATGGAAACTTGCAAGGCCTCTGAACTGATTGAAGAGTCTGTCATTAAATTCCATGGATCAGAGTTCCTTTTCCCCCTTTGCTTTCCTGACAAGGTGTTTGTGAACTCAAAACTCAGGTGAATTGGTTTGACGACCATTGTGTCAAGTGATATATCGCTTGTACTGCCCCAAACTCCACCTTCCTTTTTCTCAGAGGCTCTGAAGACCAAGGAGGTATCGCTGTCATTTCTCATTAGCAGGGCAGCAGGTTACCAAACCAGATCTCATCCTCAAATTGGAGGTAGAAGAGCCATGCCTGCCAGAAGGAAAAATCCCAATTTGGAGCTTTCCAGGTAAGTGGGATTGACTCAGGCTATGGGGACAGGAGGTCCCAGCTTGTCAGTCAGGGGTGAGGACCTGTGAAAGGACTTTGAGGAATATCTCAGGAATGGTTGTTGGAGGACAGGGACATGAACACCTAAGGCTGACACCCCCTACCCTATCCTACACCCACCAGACCACTCTCCTTAAGTTGGTGCTGACCGATAAGTTTCTGCACAGCTCCATTTCCCTGTATAAAGTTGTCTTGTAAATGCCAATCCCCCGGCCCCACGCCCTGCCACTTCTATCGTTCTTAACTCCCACTGCTCATCTGAAGCCAGGCCCACATGAGTCACAGGCCTAGGCACTAATGCTCTAATTCCAGATTGGGTTACCTGATTCCATCCAGTTTAGACATTCCTATCAGATTTGTTCTCCTAAAGCATCTTGATTCTCTCTTTAACAATAGCTTTATTAAGATATAATTAACATACAATAAAATTCACTCTTTTGAAGTGAAACTCAAAAACTCAGGATGTTTAGTATATTCACAGAATATACTATCTAACCATCACCACTGTCTAATTCTAGAACATTATCATCACCCTCCAAAGAAACTCCTATCCCTTATCAGTCACTCTCCATTCCCCAACACCCATCCCCCGGCCAGCACTAATCTACTTTCTATCTCTATAGTTCTGCCTATTCTTGACATTTCATATAAATGGAACCATATAAAATGTGGAATTTTATGTCTGGTTTCTTTCACTTGGCATGTTTTCAAGGTTTGTCCATATTGTAGCATGTGTCATCCCTTTTTATGGTGGAATGATATTTCATTGTATGGATATTCCACATTTTGTTTATCCATTCATCTGTTGATGGACATTTAGGTTATTTCCACTTTTTGGGTATTATAGATAATGCTGCTATGAACATTCATGTAGAAGTTTTGAAATGTACATTTTCATTTCTTTTGAGAACATACATAGGAGTGGAGTTGTTAGACCATGTGATAGCTGTTTGTGTTAACATTTTGTGGAACTGCCTAACTGTGTGTATATCCTGTTCCTCCAAAATTTTTACCCGGTGGTTTTAACGTTCACTGATGATTCTTGCCTGAATCAGTTATTACTAAGATGGTTGGAAAAATGGTGCACTTTCTATCATTCCTTCTACATTTGTAAGTTGGCATTTTTCTGTAAAGAACTTTCCTTCTTTGTTGATTAGTTGGAATACTTCAATAAAGAGGGATTGCCCTCCATCTATTACAGTTGACCCTTGAACAACACAGGTTTGAACTGTGCAAGTCACTTATATGCATTTTTCAATGGTAATGGTACAGTGCTAGATGATCTGCAGTTGGTTAAATCCACGGATGTGGGACCGCAGACTAGGAGGAGAAACTACCTATATGGAGGGCCAACTATAAGTTACAGTTGGATTTTCGACTGTGCAGAGGGTCAGTGCCCCTAACCCCTGCATTGTTCAAGGGTCAACTGTATTTGGTTATATATGAGTTACATGTATTTTTCCATTTATTTATCAGTTTTCAAAATGAGTTGGTTTTGTAGCATCATTCAAAGCCTAGTATGTCTTTTTGGAATATCATTTATGGACTTATAGATTTAAACACTTTTATGTTTTGATCCATTGCCTTATCTTTATTATAAATCAAACTTCTCTATCTCTGGCCAGTGGAAACCCCTTCAAGTTGGGTCCCTAGTCTTTGGTAGCTTCCTTGCTTTCTGTTGTTACAAGATGTTCCAGGCTCATATTATATAGTTCCTTTCTCTGCCCTGGAATCAGCCATTTCTCCAAGGAGCCTTGGTTCTTTTTAGTGGTAAATAATGTTTTGTGACCACAATTTGGATGTTAGGGAATTGTTTCTAGGCCTTTTCATTGACATAGCTAGGAACTATGTAAAAAAAGATTTTTAAGAGAAAGATATATCACGTATTCAAATGTATATTTCCAAATCAAATTCTGGACTTAAAGGTTTTTAATTTATTAATCTTACATCTGATGGTAATATTGTTAGTATTATTCTGAGACTGCTGAATATGTATAGCGGGTTGAATCAATTGAGGTAATCATGTTGGTGCCATTGAGAATCAAGACTTTTTAGCATGGTTGTTAGGAAATACAGATGAGGGGATATTTATTACTATTAGGGAATCCTTTTATTTTCAATTTTGCTTTATGAGTATATAAAATATTTGCAAAATATTAACTTGGTTCCAAAATCAAACCTAGAAAATAAAATCAAATCTAGAAAACAAGGTATATTCAAAGAAGTCCAGCCTCTTTCCCTCTCCATCCTATTCTCTCTCTTCCTTCCCCCATAGGTAACCATTTATTAAAATTTAAAGATTTATCCTTCCATTGTTTTTTATAGTATGAGCCTATATTATTTTAAATATATACTTATATATTTGTTTTCTCCTTAGAAAAATGGTAGCCTACTGTGCTTATTTTTATACACCTTCTTTTTTCAGTTAATTCAAGAACATGTTAAATATACTGAGATAGTCCTTACTTCTTTTTATAGTAATGTAGTGACTCAATCATAATAGTAGTAGCTGTATTGCATTAGTGGTAGTTGTTGTTCTAGTAAACATTTGAAGTGCTGTACATAAACATTACATTTCAGTGGGCACTGTTATAATTCCTGTTTTCCAGGTGTGAAAGTAAGATGCAAATAGATTAGCTAATATGCCTAAGGTCACAGAACATGTAAAAGTCTGATCCAGGATTTGATCCTGGCCTAGAGAACTTACGACCCTAGCCACATGTGCTATGTTGCTTCTTAACCACCTAAGGAGGTCCAGATTCAGTAGATCCTTGGTGGAGCTTGGGTCCCATCAAATGTATTTTGTAAAAGCTTTTCTTATGATTATGATATTCACTCTCAGTTAAGAACTAGTGCTTTACTATGGAAAGAAAGGAAGTCATAGGAAGAGAAGCCACAGCTGCATGATCCCTTTTAAAATTCAGTATTACTCTCAAATGTTGTTATTAAGTCTAAGTGGTAATATGAGTAGTTATTGTACTCTTCTTTCAACTTTTCTGTATGTTTGAAATTTTTCATATAAAATTTTAGGAAAAGGTGAGAAGAAAACTAAACTACAAAAAATAAAAATTCAGTGTATGTGCAAAAAGTATTTACTGTCCAGGATACCATTGGTTTTAAGACACACCACTGAGAAATAAAATTTGCCACCAATTAATTTATGACATGTCATTGATTGTAAGGTGAATCTGGATTCAGAGGTTTTAAAATGTGGAATAATATGCATCTTATAATTGATGAAGTATGGTATATTAAAGGCAAGGCCTTGCAATTTTAACTGTCTAAATTAAATGAGTGGTACAGATAACTGACTACTTTAGAAGTTAATGAAAGTTAAAGTCATTGAGGAAGATCAGATTAAGCTTTTTTGAAAAGACTGAACTGCTTCTTGAAAGTTATCTGGATTCTGAATATAGCAAAATATGGAGGACTGGGCTATGTGGGTGATGGAACACGAGGAAGGGTTTGGAGTTAATAATAGATGGGATTTTAGTGGAATTAGTGTAGACAGAAGCAGAAGGTGGTGTTGAAGAACTGTGAATGCAAACTTGGATGAATACAAAGGTGAATCCAAATTGGGCAAAGATATTTAGGTTTCTTTGTTTTTGTAAGGCTAATTATTCTAGATATTTCTCTCATTTACTGAGAATGTGGGTTTCAGGATTGTTGTAAGATTTGAGTCCACGAGTCACAGTGTTGTATTTTCTGTCTAGGTGGAAATAGTGTAAGTCAGGAACAGTTAAGAGTTCATATGATAAATAAAGGGTGATAAGATCCCCAGAGTGATGTAAAAGTAGAGGTAAGAAAGACTGAGATGTTAGGGTAAGATTGTTTTTGGTAACAAAAAGGCTAGCAGGTGGGAGTTTAGTAAAAGAACAGGATTTGATGGCTGTGATTCTCTCTCCAGGAACTCATAAAATGAGATATCAGTATCAGCTTTCATATGGCAGGGCATTTCTAAAGAAGGTCCATTCCATAATGTGAAAGTATAAAGATGGTTTATTGTACTTCTTTCTAGAAGAAGCCTGCCAGGTTGATGAACAGTTTGAGAGACAGCATCAGGATGACCAAGATAAATATCTGATGCAAGTTGGATTCCCTGACAGGAAAACAATTACCACCAAGAGTGGCCTTGACTATAATGAATTTGGAAATATACTTCATCTGAGTACAAACCTTGTTGCTTCAATACAAAGGCCCCATAAATATGAGTCATTTGGATATAATATGGTAGATAATTTAGACTTATTTAGTAGAAGCTCTGCAGGAAAGAAACATGATAATGAATGTGCAAAATTATTCTTCCATACTGAGTATGAGAAAACAACTCCTGGAGTAAAACCCTATGGATATAAAGAGTGTGGGAAGACCCTCAGGCAAAAGAAAGGTCTTAGTCTACATCAGAGAATTAAAAATGGAGAGAAACCCTTTGAATGTACTGCATGTAGGAAAACCTTCAGCAAGAAGTCACACCTCATTGTACATTGGAGAACTCATACAGGAGAGAAACCCTTTGGATGTACAGAATGTGGAAAAGCCTTTAGCCAAAAATCTCAGCTCATTATACACCTGAGAACTCATACAGGAGAGCGACCCTTTGAGTGTCCAGAATGTGGAAAAGCCTTCAGAGAAAAGTCAACTGTCATTATACATTACAGGACTCATACGGGAGAGAAACCTTATGAATGTAACGAATGTGGAAAAGCCTTCACTCAGAAGTCAAACCTCATTGTCCATCAGAAAACCCACACAGGAGAAAAAACTTACGAATGCACCAAATGTGGGGAATCTTTCATACAGAAGCTTGATCTAATTATACATCATAGTACTCATACAGGAAAGAAACCCCATGAATGTAATGAGTGTAAGAAAACTTTCAGTGATAAGTCAACTCTCATTATACATCAAAGAACTCATACGGGAGAGAAACCTCATAAATGTACGGAATGTGGGAAGTCTTTCAACGAGAAGTCAACCCTCATTGTGCATCAGCGAACTCATACAGGAGAGAAACCCTATGAATGTGATGTGTGTGGGAAAACCTTCACCCAAAAGTCAAACCTTGGTGTACATCAAAGAACTCATTCAGGAGAGAAACCCTTTGAATGTAATGAATGTGAGAAAGCATTCTCTCAGAAATCCTATCTCATGCTACACCAGAGAGGTCATACAGGAGAGAAGCCCTATGAATGCAATGAATGTGAAAAAGCATTTTCCCAGAAATCATATCTCATTATACATCAAAGAACGCATACAGAAGAAAAACCCTATAAATGTAATGAATGTGGCAAAGCCTTCAGAGAAAAGTCGAAGCTCATTATACATCAGAGAATCCATACAGGAGAGAAGCCCTATGAATGTCCTGTATGTTGGAAGGCTTTCAGCCAGAAGTCACAGCTCATAATACATCAGCGAACACACACAGGAGAGAAACCCTATGCGTGCACTGAGTGTGGCAAAGCCTTCAGAGAAAAATCAACATTCACTGTACATCAGAGAACTCATACTGGAGAGAAACCCTATAAGTGTACAGAATGTGGGAAAGCCTTTACTCAAAAGTCAAATCTTATTGTACATCAGAGAACACATACAGGAAAGAAAGCCCATGGGAAAGGCCATACCCGGAAGTCTAAGCTCATTTCACATTAGAGAGCCAACAGTGCAGTTATCTTCACTGAAGGAAAGTTTTGTCAGTTTAAACATTTTAAAAGTATGTTCTGACTTCTGGTTTAAATATGGGGAGTAAAGTCAGCCTTTTTTCCTTTCCACCTCAGTCTTCACCCAAAAGCTACTAGGAGAAAAAGAAGTGGACGTGTAATCTCTGTATCTGACAAAATTAGGAGATCGCTGAAACCCTGATGAGAGGGCTGCCAGAGGCAGAGGAAATCAAGCACCAGTGCAAGGAGATTTCAAAGGCTAGAGAGGAGTGGTCAAGGCTGCAGATGTGAGATAGCACTGGTAAGGACTCTTAGCCGAGTTTTAGGCGGAGTGCAAGACCAAATAGATACATAACAATGGTAACAGAGAGCATGGGCAGGTGGGACGTTTCCTAGACCCATTTGGAGTCTCAGGAGAGACAGGCAGGGGCCTCAACAAGGAATTGCTCAGACAAGCCATATTTGCAGAAAGTAGTCTATACTCATGAGCGGAGCAGTTGGCAGGGGCTGGGGAAAGAGAAGGGAGTGTTCTTGTAAAGAACCCAACAGCTGCCCCTATTTACTGACTCTGGAAAGTCAAATCTGAAAAACCTACCAAATGCAAAAGTAATTCCAGTTAGAAAAACTCTGATCTGCCTAGAATGTGGCCCCATTTCTTCCCTTACATGAACTTCCAGCAAACAACAAGTCCAGGAAAAACTCTTACTCAATGAGGAGTGATTCCAAGGCAATCAAAACCATAAATGTACATGGCTTTTGAGCCAGCAATTCCACTTCTAGGAATGTATATACTCATGCATGTACAAAATGATGAACACACAGAGGTATTCAGTGATGCACTGTTTGTGAAAACAAAAGGTTGGAAGCTTTCCACATGGCTCCTGAAATCCTGGAATGTTCGCACAGCAACCTTTTAGGTAGACAAAAAAAAAAAAAAATGGATAAAGAGAACTTGGACACCATTTGTGTAGTGATGTGGGATGACCTCCAATATACATTATTAGAAAAGCAAGGTGCAGGATACTGAGGATAATATGCTACCATTTGTAAGTAAAAAGGAGAACAAATGGTGAATACATAATTGAGTATATATGCATAAACTATCTCTGGAAAGATATACGAGAAGCTGGGAACCCTGATTACCTCTGGGAAAGGGAAGGGGAAGTGGGTGGCTGGAGGGAAGGAATTGGGAGGGAGACAACTGTATATCCTTTCAGAACTTTTGAAAATTGTACTATGTGGATGTACTACCTTTTCAAAAAATAAAACTTTTTAAAAAGCATATTTTCTATTACTGTTCTAATGAAGTCAGATTCTAGATGTAGGATTTCATAACATTTAGTATAGATATGCTCAATGTGGAGTTTAATTTTTTTAGAGTGAGTAAATTGAATTATCAGTCAAACAAACAAAACAGATATCCAGCCAGTTCCAAAGGCACACAAGCATTGCTTTCTTGAGGTTGCCAAATAAAGTGATTCTAAGGTCAGCTGGGGCTACATTATGTAAATCTACAATAATTGAGACTGGAACACATTTCTTATTTAGTATGCACAGTGACATCTGTGAAAATTTCCTGTACTAAAGCCTGCCAATGCCTTTCTGTATCTTAAAACGATTTAAATTACTTCATTCATGCATGTGTGTGTATTCTTTTTACAAGAGATATAAAGCATAAATCCACAGAGAGGTTGAATAACTTGCCCCCCAAATCACACCTCTGCTGGTGACAACATTTTCCAAGGTGAGAGACAGATTGAAAGACATGATCTTAATGGACACAGCCAAAGTCCATGTAATAGCACTTTTGCTCCAGAAGGAGAGGTCCCACTGTATGAATGACCATATTTGTGGCCCTCACCCTATTGTGGTTTTTCACTGAGGCCATCTCTGTGGTGGAATCAAGCTTAGTAGATGCAAACTATTACATTGAGAATGGATAAACAACAAGGTCTTAATGTATAGCACAGGGAACTATATTCAATATCCTGTGATACACCATAATGGAAAAGAATATGAAAAATAATGTATATATGTATAACTGAATCACTTTACTGTATAGCAGAAATTAACACGACATTGTACATCAACTATACTTTAATAAAATTAAAAATCAAAAGAAACATTTCGTCCTCCTGCTGATAGAGAATATTCCTGGGGTTTCAGGCCCATCAAAGGTCACCCTTAAGTGGGATGGGGATGGGCGGTCAGATCTGCCATTTCAGGTTGATCTTGGACTCCTGCTTCCTGGGGCCCAGATGGCAGTCTGATGTGATGGGCCATGTGTGTAAGCAGAGGTGAATGAGGCAGGGACCCAGAGGGGAAGGGGTGGAAATCTCCGGCAATAGATGGGAATAGCAAAGTGGATCTGGGGGTCATCATTGATAAGAAAGTAGTAGAGAAAAAAATGTGTCTTTGTGGCATTTTACAGCTGCTGTATGAATTTAGGAGAAATAGTATTTCCTGTTAACTAGCAACTGTCTTTATCTGTACCTGTTATGCAGTGCTGCCTTTTTCTTTCTCACTCTGAGCTGATTTTTCACTCTTTCTGTCCCAGAGAAGTTTTTACTCTTCACTACCCCTTTTGGCCAAGGGCAGGTGAGGTCAGCTATAGAATATTATTCTGGAAAATTCACATCTTCACCATTGTCTGGGTTACACTGATCTAAAGATGGTTTGGAGAACATAATCTGTAGTTGGACAAATGTCCATTCTTCACATTCCTTCAAAAGCACCTTAGTGTTGCATCATCAGAAAGGACTGGCTGCACAGTAGCATTTAGGACTCTGGAGGTCCCACATTTAAACACTGTAACACAGGTACTAGGGGAATGATTATACTAAGAATGTGTAGTACACTCCTAAGTCAAGAGCCAAGTTTACCCAAGTAAAGGAAAAGAGCAGATCCCATTCCTAATCTGAAGAGTATGCAGAAGCAGATATTGGTGCACTAGCAAAACTATCAGATACATTGATTTGCTTGTTTGTTTCTCTGATATTTTTAGTAATGTTAAAGATCCCAGAGAACCTATTGGAATATAGGTACAACATTCTTCCATCTTGAGAGGCCAGTATTATATCTAGAGTGGCTATATGCTCAACCACTGCTTGTCTGATTTCATGAACCTCTCCTGCAAGGAGTTCTATAGCCTTAGTGACCTTGTCTAGTTTTCCTGCTGTTCTCTGAACAATAGTATGTAGAATTTCACTCACTTTTCTGGCCTCTTACCAAGTGTGGAAAGAAGAGACTTGGTGACAGAAAAAGGCAGTCCAAAATTCCTCTTGAGTAAAGTCTTTGGACTCAAATCAAGGTCCAGTCTGTCTCCTTCTGGAATCAAATTATCTCAAGACTTCTTTCTCTGAAAAGGAAACTTATTGAAGCAAAAGAAACCCTGGGTGATATTAGGGGCTCTTCTGAAGGCAGGCATTAATTTACCAAGATAACAGATGCTGTGCAATTTGCAGTTAATAGTCAATAGGCATTTATGTCACAAATCCAATACAGTTCCATCAGGGGCCACCAACTGATCTGTCTTTGGTCAAGATAACCCCTATGGGGTTGTCAAATGGTATTGTAATGTTTTGCAGCATTTGACAAGAGTGGTCCCATGCCAAGCATTGACAATTTTAGTAATAGAGACTATTGAGTAGATCTAAGTCAAAAGAACTGGGGCTGCACCTATATAATATGCTTTTTGGTAAGTTGTGTATATGTAAGACAGCCTCATTGCTGTGGCTAGGACATATGGATCAATGGAACATAATAGAGAACCCAGAAATAAACCCACACACCTACAGTCAATCTTCGACAAAGGAGACAAGAATATACAGTGGAGAAAAAACAGTCTCTTCAGCAAGTAGTGTTGGGAAAGCTGGGCAGCTGCATATAAGTCAGTGAAGTCAGAACGCTCCCTCACGCCATATACAAAAATAAACTCAAAATGGCTTAAACACTTAAACATAAGACATGACACCATAAAACTCCTAGAAGAGAAAATAGGCAAAACATTCTCTGACATAAATCATAGCAATATTTTCTTAGGTCAGTCTCCCAAGGCAAAAGAAATCAAAGCAAAAATAAACAAATGGGACCTAATCAAACTTATAAGATTTTGCACATCAAAGGAAACCATAAACAAAATGAAAAGACAACCTATGGACTGGGAGAAAATATTTTGGAAACAATGCTATCTTTAAAAAAATTTCTTTTAAAATATAGTGATTCACATTTTTAAAGGTTATGCTCCATTTATAATTATTATTAAATATTGGCTATATTCCTTGTGTTGTACAATATATCCTTGTAGCTTATTTTATACCTAATAGTTTGTACCTCTTAATCCCCTACCCCTATATTGCCCCTCCTCAGATGTGTACTATTTTTATTTTGCACTTATAACATCACGGTATGAGAGTGACTGTGTCCCCACTCCCTCATCAACCTTTTTTTTTTTGCCATTGTCATAGGTAAAGGATAGTAACTCGATGTGGTTTAAATATGTTTGAGTTATCTATAGCTGAGTAACAAATTATTCACAATTTAGTGGCTTAAAACAGCAAATAGTTATTATATCACAGTTTCTGTGGGCCATGAATCTGGGAGTGGCACAGCTGGGTGCTTCTGACTCAAGATCTCTCAAGAGGGTGCAGTCAGGATGTCACCTTGGGATACAGTCATCTGAAGGATCCACTTTTAAGCTAATTCACATGGCTGCTGGACTGAGGGCCTCAGTTCCTTGTGGGCTGATGGACTATGGACCTCAGTCTGCCACACCACGTGGGCCTCTCAATAGGGCTGCTCAAAACATGGAATTTTTTTTTTGCCAGTGTAAGTTATCCAAGATAGAGTGCCCAACATAGAAGCCACAGTCTTTTCGTATTGGAAGTGATATCCCATCACTTTTGCTGTGTTCTCATTAGAAGTGAATCAATACATCTAGCCTCACCCAGGGGGAAGGGATTACACAAGGGAGTGAATAGAAAGTGGCTATCGTTGGGGCCATTTAGAAGCAGACTACCACAATACATATTGGTCTACCTAGTGCTGGTGAAGATGTGGAGCAATTGGAACTCCCATAAATTCCTGGTGGAAGCATGAAATGGTATAACTACCTTGGAAAACAGTTCAACAGTTTCTTATAAAGCATATACTTACTATGTGACCAACAGTTCTAAATTCTACACCTAAGATGTTTTTGATCATAATCATTCAACTTTTATTTAGCCATTTATGCTGAAATAGTTTTAGACACAGAAAAGTTGAAAAAATAGCACAAAGTTCTTATATTCCCTTTGTCCAATTTCTTCTGTTAACATAACCATGATATAATTATGAAAACTAAAAACTAACATTAGAACAGTATGATTAACTGACCTACAGACTTTATTCATCAGATTTCACCAGTTTTCCCACTAATGTCCTTTTTTAGTTCCAGAATCCAATCCAAGATACCACATGGCATTTAGTTTTCATGTCTTTTTAGCCTTCTCCAATCTGTGGAAGTCCCTTAGTCTTTTCTTGTCTTTCATGACCTTGACACTTTTAAAGAGTACTAATCAGCTATTTTGTAGAATGTTCCTCAATCTGAGTTTGTCTTGTGTTTTCTTATTATTAGGTCGAAGTTACACATTTTTGACAAGAGTACTACAGAAGTGATATACCCTTCCCAGGGCTATATATCAGGGGGCACATAATGTGTATGTTATTTTCCTGGTGATGTTAAACCTCTTTTTTTCAGATTTCATAGCTTGTGTATTTATTTAGCTCTTATGAAAACAGTGGAAACACTGCACAAAATGAACTCAACTTTTTATTTCCCTTCTTGATACATGCACATTCTCTACCTTAGGCTTACTGATGAGCAAGGAAGGACTGAAAGGAAGAGGAATTCTATGTTGCCTGATCTTTCTTTCCTTTTATATCATTCTCAGTGTAAAGAGCTGGCTCACACAGGGAAGTAATACAAGTGAAAAAGGACATGCCAGAGTTCTTTGGGGTTTTGAGTTTCTTAGAACGCTATTGCAAGCTTTCTTCATTCAGAGCAAGTTCTGGTTCAAATGGAAAATGTGGCCTCTTGGGTAGGGTTTCCAGAGTTAGCAAATAAAAATAGACAAATCTGGATCTCAGATAAACAATAAATCATTTCTTAGTATAAAAGTCTGTCCCAAGTATTTCATAGGACATATCATATCTTGGGGCTGTCAGTGCCCCCTTCTTCCTCAGTCATAGATGTAAGACTACTTTTTAAAAAATTGTGGAAAATACATGTAACATAAAATTTACCATGTTAATGCCCCATTTTTTTTGGCCGTGCTGTGTGCTTGAGGGATCTTAGTCCCTGGACTGGGGATTGAACCCGCACCCTCAGCAGTGAAAGCACAGAGTCCTAACCACTGGACCGCGAGGAAATTCCCAATATTAACCCAATTTTTTTTTGCCAGTCTGCCTGCTTTTATTTTTTATTTATTTTTTTTTTGGCGTATAGTTGCTTTACACTGCTGTGTCAGTTTCTGCTGTACAGCCAATATTAACCCATTTTTAAGCGTACAGTTCAGTGGCATTAACTACGTTCACATTCTTGTGCCACCATGGTGATGTTAACCTTGATTGGTTAACCCAGTGGTGTCTGCCAGGTTTCTCCACTCTAAATTTACTATTTTCCCTTTGTAATTAACAAATATCTTGGGAAAAATACTTTGAGACTATGCAAATACATTGTTTCCTATCAAACTTTCACCTACTAATTTTAGCACCCGTGGATGGATCTTGTCTGCAACATTTTTTACTGTGGTGTTCTAAAAAAATAGTGCTTTTATACTCCCCTCATTCCTTTTGCCTTTATTAATTAGAATTATTCTGTAAGTAAGAGTTGTCCCTTTCCCCCATCTATTTATTTAATTATTTATTTATATCAACTTGTACTCATATTTATTTTATTCTATGGGTTATAATCTAATAATATGGTCATTTATCTTCTGTCTCAAATTGTTCCACCTTTGGCCATTGCAAGCAGACTCAGGTTGGCTATGGTGCCCTTTTGGTATGCCCGCATTTTTTTTTTTTTTTGAGCACTTCCTTACTTCCTGGAACTACAAGTTGCTCCACCTCATTTTGTATTTTCCCTGCCCCAGTCCAACTATTTCAAGGAAATCTGGTTCCTTTTATTAGAAAATGATATTTAGAAACCTAGATCTGGTTGCTGTGTACGCTCATTGGTACTCATTGGGTTATTATTTCTTCTAGGCCCTCTTAGCTAACTTGGAGGCTTGGAAATACAGTCAGCCCTCCATATCTGTGGGTTCTGCATCGGCAGATACAGAGGGCCAACTGTAAGGGACCTGAGCATCCTCAGATTTTTGTACCTGCAGGAGTCCTGTAACCAATCCCCATGGTTACCCAGGGAGGACTGTATATGAATGTATATTAACTCAAGCTACACACATTTTCTTTTTCTTCTTCCCTCCCTCCCTCCTTCCCTCCCTCCCTCCCTCCCTCCCTTCCTTCCTTCCTTCCTCCTTCCTCCTTCCCTCCCTCCCTCCCTCCCTTCCTTCCTTCCTTCCTTCCTCCTTCCTCCTTCCCTTCCTCTCTCTCTCTCTCTCTCTCAGAAATTTTTTGGCATTTAGTATATTCACAATGTCGAGCAACCATCACCACTATCTAGTTCCACAATATTTTTGTCACCTCAAAAAGAAACCTCCTGGGGCTTCCCCAGTGGCTCAGTGGTTAAGAATCCGCCTGCCAATGCAGGGGACACGGGTTTGAGCCCTGGTCCGGGAAGATCCCACATGCCGCGGAGCAACTAAGCCCGTGCGCCACAACTACTGAGCCTGCGCTCTAGAGCCCGTGAGCCACAACTACTGAAGCCTGCACCTAGAGCCTGTGCTCTGCAACAAGAGAAGCCACCACAATGGGAAGCCCGCCCACCACAATGAAGGGTAGCCCACACTCACCACAACTAGAGAAAGCCCGCGCGCAGCAACGAAGACCCAATGCAGCCAAAAATAAATAAATAAAAAATAAATTAAAAAAAAAAACTTCTTAAAAAAAAAAAGGTCCTACCCATTAAGAATCACCCCTCATCCCACTCTCCCACCATCCCACTCTCCCACAACCACTGGCAACCACTACCGCTTTCTGTTTCTACAGATATGCCTGTTATGGATATTTCCTTTAAATGGAATCATACAGTATGTGGCCTTTTGTGTCTGTCTTCTTTCACTTAGCATAATGTTTTCAAAGATTATCCATGTTGTGGCATGAATCCATGCTTCATTCCTTTTTATGGCTGAATAATATTCCATTTTACGAATATACCATGTTTTGTTTATCCATTCATCAGCTGATGGACACTTGGGTTGTTTCCACCTTTTGGCTGTTGTGAATAGTGCTTCTATGAATGTTCATGTACAAGTTTTTGTTTGAACACTTGTTTTCAACTATTTTGGGTATATACCTAGAAGTGGAATTGATGGGTCATTTGGTAATTCTACGTTTAACTTATTGAGGAACTGCCAAACTATTTTCCACAGAGGTGGTACCATATTATATTCCCAAAAGCAATTCATGAAAGTTCCAATTTCTCCATACCCTTGCCAACATTTCAGAAAACATAACTTCTTTCAGAAAAAGAGGAGGGAACACTTCCCAACTCATTTTATTAGGCAGCATTACCCAAATACTAAAACCAGAAAATGATATGACAGAAAAAGAAAACTGAAGACCAGTATCCTTCATGAACATGACACAAAAGTCTTCATTAAAGTATTAGTTATATGTATAAATATATAAATATATTTTATATATTTATATTTATAAACAGATATAAAAATATACAATTTATGAAAGAGATTTATAAAAAATATACAATTTATAAAAGATACATATACACATATGTATATGTATACACATGTTCATACAAACACACATGTATTTCACATATCACAACAATGAGGGGTTCATGCCAGGAGTGCAAGGCTGTTTCAACATTTCAAAATCATTTTAATTCACCATATTAATGGACTAAATAAGACAAGCCATATAATCATCTCAGTAGATGCAGAGAAAGCATTTGATAAATAACCATTTATGGTAAAAACTCAAAGCAAATTAGGAACAGAATGGAAATTCCTTAACCTAATAAATGGAATCTACAAAAACCCTACAATTTACATCATACTGAATGGTGAGAAATTGCATGCTCCCATTCTAAGATTAGAAACAAGGCAAGGATATCTTCTCTGATCACTCCTATTCAGTATTCTGCTGGAAGTCCTAGACAGTGCTTTTAGATAAGAAAAGGAAATAAAAGACATTCAGATTGGAGAGAAAGAAAGAAAACTCTATTTTCAGACAACATTATTGTCTATGTAGATAAAAATTTAAAGTCTAGAAAAAAGCTCCTAGAATTAGCAAGTTTAGCAAGATATCAGGATACACTGTCAAATATACGAGTCAATTATATCCTACATACCAGCTATGAACAATGGAATTTGAAATTTAAAAATATAACACACGTTAAAAAAACACAAAAAACAAAAATATAACACACATAATATGACCACAAAGACAAACTAATTAGGTATATATCTAACAAAATATGTACAGGATCTGTATACTGAAAATTAAAAAACATCAACGAAAGAAATAAAATATCATGTAAATAAATGGAAAGATAGGCCATGCTCATGGATTGTAAGACCCAATATAATTAAAATGCCAATTCTTCCCCAATTTGATCTATAGATACAATGTAATTCCAATCAAATTCCCAGCAAGCCTTTTAAAGTTATTTTTTAGCTAATTCTGCAGTCAAATGCTCTACCCCTGAGCTATACCCCACCACCCTTGACAAGCTAATTCTAAAATTGTTATGGTAAAATAGAGGAGCAAGAATAGCCAAAACAATTATGAAAAAACAAAATTGGAGGATTTGCACTACCCAATTTCAAGACTCACTGTAGAGCTACAGTTACCAAGACAGCGTGGTAATGACAAAAATCCAGAAACACAGATCAGTGGAACTGAATAGAAAATAGGGAACCCCAAAATTGGCCCACAGAAATGGAGTTAACTGTTTTTCTTTCCTGTCAAGAGAAAGAAGTGCAAATAAGCAAGGGCCGGGAGAAGGCTAAAGGAACCCTGTAGTACTGGGTTCAAGTCAGGAATATCAGCATGAACTCATGTTTCTCTTAAAATATATACAGATAGCTAAAGAAATAAAAATAAATGTGTGTATACATGGGTAGGATACATACATGCATTTCCTAGCTCTTTGACACTCCTAGCAGTGACACACCAGTAGCAATAAACATACATAATGCCAAGAGCTTGATTTCTAAATGCCACTTTCCAACAAAAGAAACCAGATCTCCTTGGAGAAATTAATAGCTGATTCTAGGTCTGGATCAGGGAAATTACAAGATGAGCCTGGACTGTCTTATAGTTCCAGTAAGTAAGGAAGTACCCTCCTCCACAATAAAATGATGGGGGCGGGGACTTCCCTGGTGGCGCAGTGGCTAAGAATCTGCCTGCCAATGCAGGGGACACGGGTTCGAGCCCTGGTCCGGGAAGATCCCACATGCCGCGGAGCAACTAAGCCCGTGTGCCACAACTACTGAGCCCGCGCACCACAACTACTGAAGCCCACGTGCCTAGAGCCCGTGCTCCACAACAAGAGAAGCCACCGCAGTGAGAAGCATGGGCACCGCAATAAAGGGTAGCCCCCGCTCGCCGCAACTAGAGAAAGCCCACACGCAGCAACGAAGACCCAATGCAGCCAAAAATAAATAAATAAAATAAATAAAATTAAAAAAAAAAAATGATGGGGGCATGTTAAAGGGACTCAGGAGCCAAGCTGAAAGACCTAACAATGGCCAAACCTGCAACAATTTGTGCCACATAATACATAATGTAGTATTGGATTATAATACAAAGAATAGAGAAGACAAATATTCCTTATAGAGGAATGCCAATTAATAAATGTAGAAGCAATGAGGGAAAGAAAATCACTATTAGAACAAAACAGTAGTAGTTGCTGAAGGCAAGAGCCATTGATGAACGCTAAAATTAATGGATGAAACTTTAAGGAGAAACAGGATATTTGCATAACCTCAAAATAATTCCCTTGTGGTAGTTTTAACATATGACTACAAACTCTTTGATGCCCCTCCATCCAGAAGGTAGAGCTTAATCGCCCTTTCCTTCAGTATGAGGACTTTGAGTCAGTGAAAAGTATGGAAAGAGGAAAAACAGTAACTTTACAACAGAGAAACTTGGGAGACACCACCATAACAAAGTGACCAAGGTTAATATCACTTAGTAATATCACTTAGTAATAAGTCATGTTCATATAATCTGTCCCGTGAAATAATGCAATGAGAAGGGCACATAATCTCTGTGATATCCATCCCCCAAATCCATAACCTCAATCTGTTCATGATAAAACATCAGACAAATGCAAATTGAGGGACATTTCTACAAGACTACTTATCATGTCTACAAGACTAATCTTCAAAAGTGTCAAGATCATGAAAGATAAAGACCAAAGAAGCTGTCACAGGTTGGAGGAGACTAAGGAAACATGACAACTCAAAGCAATGTGATAAACTGCATTGGATCCTGGAACAGAAAAAGGTCGGTGTTCAGTAAAGGATAAACCTTGCCCAAAGAAAGGCTTGGCCCCTTGACCCAGCTCCTACAAGGTAACCTCTAAGCCCTTGGAGTGTCCTGCCTGATAAGAATGTCTGTTACCTGGGAGCCTGGAACCATGCTGGGTAGTCTATACCAAGAGTGGGATTTATGGTAGGGGTTTTGGGCCATGTGGTATCAGCTCAGCCTCTGGAAGGGCTGGAGACTATATATAAGTGTGTGTGATGGGAAAATACATACTTGCTAAAACGGATCAAAAGAAAAAAAGAAGTGGCTATTAATATAAGAATTTTACCATGATAGAGTCATTTCATAATGAAAAAAGGGCATACTCAACAAGTGGACATAACAGTCCTAAATGCTGTATACCTATTAACAGAGCTTCAAAATAGATAAAGCATCAACTGTATAACTGAAAGGAGAAATAGAAAGAAGCACAATGTTAGTTGGAGATTTCAATACCTCTCCCTCAATAACTGATAGAATGGACATAAAATCAGTAAGGCTACAGAAGACTTGAATCATACTATCAAAAATCTTAATTCATATTTATAGATCATGCCACATAACAAGAGCAAAATACATTCTTTACAAGTGTGCATGAAACTTTTACCAAGATAGACCATATTCTGTACCGTAACAGAAGTCTCAATTAATTTATAAGTATTCAAGTCATACAAAGTATATTCTCTGATCACAATGGAATCAAATTATAAATCATAACAGAAAGTGGAAAATTCTAAAATATCTGGATACTGTAACACACATCTAAATAACACATGGGACAAAGAAGACATCCCAAGGTAAGTTAGGAAGTATTTTGAACTGAATGAATATGTAAAGACAACATATCAGTATATATTAGATGCTACTAAATGAGTGCTTAAAGGGTTATTTATATCACTAAAGCTTTATACTACAAAAGAAGAAACGTCTCAAATTAGTGGCTCAGCTTCAACCATAAGAAACTAGAAAAAGAAGAGCAAATTTAACTCAAAGTAAGCAGAGAAAGGAAATAATAAACAACGGAACATAAATAAATAAAATTGAAGACAGAAAAACAATAGAGAAAAATCAATCACACCAAAAGCTGGATATTTGAGAAAAATCAGTAAAATTGATAAATCTCTAGCCAAACTGCCCAGAAGAAAAATGAGACACAAACTATCAATATCAAGAATGGGAGAAGGGAACATCACTTCAGATCCTCCAGATTTTATTAAAAGGATAAAAAAGGAATACAATGAACAATATTTTGCTCCTAAATTAGACAACTTATGTGAAATAGACAAATTCTTTGAAAAATACAAACTGCTAAAGCTCAATGAAGAAAATGATAACCTGAATAGCCTTATAACCGTTAAATTGAATTTTTAGTTAAAAACTTTTTTAGAAAATGAGACATAATTGACATTTAACATTGTGTAAGTTTAAGGTGTACAACCTGTTGATTTGATACACTTATATACTGGAGCATGGTTACCACCATAGCATTAGCTAATACCCCTATGATGTCACATAATTATCATTTCTTTTTGTGGTGAGAACATTAAAGATCCAGTCTCTTGGCAACTTTCAAGTATATAATACAGTATTGTTAACTATAGTCACAATGCCATTCATTAGATCCCCAGAACTTATTCATCTTCTAACTGCAAGTTTGTACCCTTTAACATCTCCCCATTGCCTCACCCCTCCCAGTCCCTTGTAAACACCATTTTGTTCTCTGTTTCTATGAGTTTGGCTTTTTAAGATTCCACATATAAGTGATATCGTACAGTACTTTTCTTTCTCTGTCTGACTTCCACACTTAGCATAATGCTCTTAAGGTCCATCCATGTTGTCACAAATGGCAGGATTTTCTTCTTTCTCATGAATAATATTCCATGATATATACACCACATCTTTTATAAAAGAATACCAGTGCCAGATGGCTTCACTGTCAAATTCTACCAAACATTAAAGGAAGACATAACACCATTTCTACACCAACTCTTCCAGGGGAGGGACCACTTCCCAACTCATTCTATGAAGTCAGCATTATCCTGATACCAAAAGCAGACAAAGAAAATATAAGAAAACTAAAAACCAACATCCTAAATAAGAATACATGCAAAAATTCCTAACAAAAACTTTAGCAAATTGAGTCCAGTGATATATAAAAATGATAATACATCATGACTAAGGAGGGTTTAATTCCAGAAATGCTAGATTTATTTAACTATCAAAAATCAATATAATCAATGTAATTTGACAGATTAACAAATTAAAAAAGAAAAGCTATATGATTGTCTCAATAGCTGGAGAAAAAACATTTGACAAAATCCAACATCTATTGATAAAAACTATCAACAAATTAGTAATAGAGGTAACTTCCTCAACCTGATAAAGAGCATATATGAAAAACCCACGGCTAACATCATACTCAAAGGTGAAAGACTAAATGTTTTCTTCCTAAGATCAAGAAAAAGGCAAAGATATCCACTCTGATCACTTCTTTTCAACATTGTACTGTAGCCAGTACAATAAGACAATAAATAAAAGGCACCTATAATGGAAAGGAAGAAGCAAAACTACCATTTCTCACAGATGACATGATTGTCTATGTAGAAAAGCTTAACAGGATCAACAATAGCTACTAGAACTAATAAGTGAGCTTAGCAAGGTTATGGGACACAAGATCAACATGTGAAAGTCAATTGTATTTCTCTATCCTAGCAAATAACTATTGGAAATTTTAAAATAATTAATACCATTTAAAATAATATAGACATATGAAATACTTAGGGATAAATTTGACAAAATGTGTAAAATTTGCATACTAAAGAACTATAAAACACTTCTGAGAGAAATGAAAGAAGACCTAAATAAATGGAAATATATACCCTGTTCATGGATCTGAAAACTCAATATTATTAAAATGTCAATTATTTCCAAATAGATCTATAGATTCAATTCAATCCCAATCAAAACCCAAGCAGGCTTTTTATAGTAACCAACAAGCTGATTCTAAAATTCATATGGAAATTTAAAAGACCTAGAATAGCCAAAACAATTGTGGAAAAGAAAAGTTGGAGGACTTAACACTATCTGGCTTCGACTTATTATGAAACTACAGTAATCACTAATGCTAGAGTAATACAGAAGTTAGAACAATGCCAATAGTGGTACTGGCAGTAAGATAGACAAATGGAAAAATAGAACTGAAGTACTTCCAGAAATACAACCAATCAACTGACTTTTTTACAGAAATGACAAGGCAAGTCAATGGAGGGAGGATAATGTTTTTTAAAACAAATGGTTCTGGAACAATTGGACAGCCATATGCAAAACAAAGTGAACCTAAACCCTTTCCTAAGACCATATACAAAATTAAATCAAAATGGATAGCAGGACTAAATGTAAGAACCAATATTATAAAATGTCTAGAAGAAAGCATAGGATAAAGTCTTAGTGACCCTGAGTTTTGCAAAAATTTCTTAACCATGACTCAAAAAGCATGAACTATAAGGAAAGTATAAATGAATTGGACTTATTAAAATTAAAAACTTTTGCTCTTCTGTTATTCAAATGAAAAGGCAAACTTGGGAGAAAATGTTTGCAAAATATATATCCAACAAAGGACTTATATCTAGGATATATAAAGAACTCTTACAACTGGGCAAAATATTTTAAAAGATATCTCAACCAAGATGATATATAGATTATAAATAAGCACAAGATGATCTATAGCATTAGTTATTAGGAAAGTGTAAGTTAAAACCACAGTGAGACACCACATCACTCCCACAAAAATGGCTAAAATTAAAAGGAATAATCATTCCTAGTGAGGGCAAAGATGTGAAGCAAATGTAACACTTATATGCTGCTGGTGGAAATGTAAAATGGTACAGCACTTTGGAAAACAGTTTGCAAATTTCTTAAATAGCTAAATATACACTCAGTATATGACCAAACTATTCAATCCTAGGTATTCACACAAGAGAAATGAAAGCTACATCCACACAAAGACTTGTATTCAAATGTTCGTATCAGTTTTATTTGTAATAGCCAAAAACTAGAAACACAGATTTCTATCAACACATGAATGGATAAACAAATTTGGTACATCTATACAATGAAATACCATTTAGCAGTAAAAAGTAATTAATATAGATACATGTAACAACAAAAACGAATCACAAAATAATTATGCTGAATGAAAGAAGCAAAACAAAACAAGAATGCCTACAGTACGATTCCATTTATATAAAATAGTAGAAAATTCAAACTAATTTATAATGACAAAAAACAGATCAGTGGTTGCCTGTGGATGGGGGGAAGGGTGTGGGGAGGGAGGGTTGGATGACAAACGGGCATAAGGAAACTTTTAGGGGTAATGGATATGTTATTTTTATTGTAGTGATGGTTTTAAAGGTACATACATATGTCAAAACTCAGCAAATTGTACACTTTAAACAAGTTCTATTTACTATATGTTATTATACCTCAATAAAGTTGTAAAATATATCTTGGAGACAATGAGAGAAATTTGAAAATGGACTGGATATATCATATTAGATATCATATGAGAATTAGATTGATAATGATGATGTAGTTATGGGGGAGAATGTCCTTATTTTTAGGATATGGATGCTCAAATATTTGAGTGTAATGCTATGTCTATAACTTACCATCAATTATTCAGGAAAATATTTACATATACATTGTTGAATCTAGATGAAAGTTGTATGTGTGTTCATTGTACTGTTCTTTCAGTACTTCTACATAATTGAAAATTGACATAATTAAAATGTGGGGAAAACACAATATTGTTATATTGATTTATTGCCCATCCTCGTCTTAGGAAGAGAGACATTACCTTTATTGTCCTAGAATGTAAGTAAATCTTCTCTGGGAATGTCTCCAGGGAGGGAGACATTCTCTATCTTTACTGTTCCGGAATGTAAATAAACCTGAGCACACTGGCTGTTAATGTCTAGACATTAAGAATTCATGGAGAATTATCTCTGAACAGGAGGCTAGAGCCAATCACAAACAACCAAAAAGAATAATGATATGAAACGAATGTAGAGTGGTAAGAAATGGACGGAGAAGATGACAAAGACACATTACATTGGCATACTTGATGTCCCTGAAGAAGAGAAGAGATGGACCAGATAAAAAAGTTAAAATAAAACTTCCCTGAAATAAAAGGCTTGAATCATGATTGGAACAGCTCACTATAGCCCAGTTAAAATTAGCTCACAAAAATCAAGACTAAGGCATATGCTTCTAAAGATCCTTAACTTCCAGCATAAAAAAAGAATCACATGGCAGAAACATACAAGAAAAATAGAGAGCAGGTTAATCTAAGACTTCTCAATGGCACCACTCAATTTTAGAAGAGCAATGTTTACCAAGTTCTCAGGAAAAGAAAGTGTAACTTTAACAATCAGGGTTCAATCAGGGAAGTGGATTCATTATGAGTATTATGGAATAAGGAATTTTTATATGAATTAGATCATGCACAATTGTGGGAGTAGCTGGGGAAGTAAAGGTATGGAAGGGGAAGCTGGAAGATTAGAGAAGTGACTAAACCAGCCCTTTTGAAACACTGGCATGGGTGGATAAGTCAGTGCTTGCAAGAAAATCTGAGAAGCCAGGCACATCCAGCTGCTTAAGTGAGACTGTGAAAGGGGAGCTGATGGAGAAATATATGAAGAGCTGTTGCCTTTGTGGGTTGCAGCCAGGCATCTGGTGGCAGGCCTGGGGCCACTGTAGGTAAGCAGGGCTGGGAGATAGAAAGGGCTGAATACAGAGTGGAAGAGAGTGAGGAAAAATTAAGACCTTCCGGGTATCTCTGCATCTGTCCTTCCCTGTATCTAATCTCAAACTTTTGGAGTAATGGTTGCTCCTTCACTTTGACCTCCCGAATCTCATGCAATTTCTACTTTTGGTCGACTCTAACCTGGAGTCACACAGGATTCTTGAAAACACATTTCTGAGCATAACCCAGACAACAGTAGAACAATACAGTCCAATAACCTAATTTTTTTTTCTACTGGAAAAGTTTTGTGGTGAAGTAACACCATCTGAGTTCAGAAACTCCTTCAAATTTGCTCAATTGTTTTCCTTAGTTAAATTCACTTCTAAAATAACACTCACCAAAGTTAATAATGACCTCCTTGTCACAAAATCCAAGCACCGGTTTTCTTTCCTCATGTGAATTGACCTCTAGACTGGACAGTTCCTTCACTGAAACACTCCTTGGAAACACTCTGTTCTCTGTGAACCCCTTGCTCACCTGGTATGTTTTCACCTCTCCAGCTGCTCCTTCCCATTATCCTCTGTAGATGAATCTTTCTTGGCCTGGTCCTCAAATGCTGATAGCACAAGCCTTGGTCCTCGGCCTGCTTTCCCTGTCACTCTAAACATTTTCTTTAGGTAGTTGGATGAGACTAAGATACCACAGACAAGCTCTCAAATCCTGCCCAAGCATAGAGAATGGTAGGGGGGCCTTGGCAGGCTCAGGAAGTGGGGTGTATCTAGTATTCAACAAGAACTTCTCCCCACACATAGTTCTAAGTGCTTTACACAGATAAGTGCATCAACTTCTTGTTAAGAGTAATTGTGTACCCCCCAAAGATATGTTGCAGTCCTAACCTCCAGTACCTCAGAATGTGACCTTACTTGAAAACAGAGTCTTTACAGAAGTAATCAAGTTAAAATGAGGCCAGTAGGGTGGGCCTAATCCAATATGACTGGTATTCTTATAAAAAAAGGGAAAATTAGACACACAGACAGACTCGCAGAGGGAACACGATGTGAAGACGCACGGGAAGAAAATGGCTGTGTGACTGGAGTGATGTATCCACAAGCCAAGGAATGACTGAGACTACCAAAAACTAGGTGAGAGGCACAAAACAATTCCTTCTCTAGTGCCTTCAGAGGGAGTGTGGCCCTGCTGACACCTTAATTTCAGACTTCTGCCCTCACAATACATTTCTGTTGTTTTAAGCCACTCAGTTTGTGGTACTTTATTACAGCAGCCCTAGGAAGTTTATATACATCTCATGTCAAATCTATGAGATAGGTACTACTGTGAACATCCATCCTTTACAGCTGAAGAAATCAGGACAGAGAGGTTAACTAACCTGTCCAAGGTCACATAGCTAGTAACTGGTAGAGCCAGGATGGAAACCATAGCTGGACTGGTTCCTGAGCCTATCTACCCAACCACTATGCAAACTGCCTCAATATTTTGAACAGCATTGCTCCTAAGTTGAAAAGGGGGTGTATAAATAAATCTTAATATGCAAATGGTTGAATAAATTATTGCATATCCACCCCACGAACTATCATGCAATCATTCAAAAGAGTTATTGTTGAGTAATAAAGCAAGCAGAGATAGTTGTATGACATGATCCCATATTTGAAAATCAAGGAAGAAACCAATCCTTATACAGCTTCTATCTGATTATAAGCACGTAACATATGTATGTCTATATACAATTATGAGCACAGATTAAAACATGAAAGTGTTCATAGTAGTTAATTAGTACTGGTTATCTGTTGGGGATATAGTGGAGGAGGAAATTCAGTAAATAATAAATGTATTAGTTAGCTTTTTCTCGGTAATAAGCCACCCAAAACTTAGTGGTTTAAAACAATCAACATTTTAATCCACGATTCTGTGAGTTGTCTGGGATGGGTGGGGTGGATGGCAGAGCTTTTCTAGTCTAGGCCAGTGTATTACTATTGTAATCTATTACTATCTAACAAATTACCCTAAAATTTAGCAACTTAAAACAACATCTATTATCTCGTGGTTTCTGTGGGTCAGGAATTCAGGTGAGGCTCAGAAGGGTGCCTTTGGCTGAAGGTCTCTCATAAGGTTGCAGTCAAGCTGTAAGCTGAGGCTATGGTCTTATGTGAAGGCTAGACTGGGAGAATATGCTCCCAAACTCACTCATGTGGGTCTCTCCATAGGGCTGCCTCATGCTTCCCCTAGAGTAAGCCCTCTGAGAGTGACAGCATCCAAAATGGAAGCCCCCATCTTTCTGTAACCTAATCTTGGATGTGACATCCCATTACCTCTGCCTCATTCTATTCACTAGAACCAAGTCACTAATCCAGCCCAAACTCAAGGGAACAGAATTACACAAGGTTGTAGATACCAAGAGGTGGGGATAATTCAAGGTCATCTCAGAGGCTGCCGACTACAGTGGGCTTGACCATGGCTAGATGGATAGAATGGCTTCATTCACACATCTGGCAGATGAAATACGGTTGGTCTAGGGCACCTCAACTGGGATGGCTCATCTCTGCCCCATCACTGCTCCGTAAGGTCTCTCATCCTCTAGTAGCATAACCCAGGCTTTTTCACACTTGGGCTCAGGATTTCAAAGAGCAGCAGGAGTGGGCAAACCTCAGTGTGCAAGTACTTCTCAAGCCTCTGCTTGTGTCATATTTGCTAATGTCCTACTGGCCAAAGAAGTGGCCAAATCCAGTTTCAAGGGCTGGAGACACAGACTCTACCTCTTGGGTGAAGTGGCAAAGTCATATTGAAAGGTGGCATATATTCTGATGGTAGTGGCCAAAGGAGACCATCCAGACTTCTGGGTTCTGGCTAGAATGTAGACACCTGAAAAGAGCTCCCATTCTTATAATTAGAAAAAATTCAGGTAATCTACAAAATCATAACTTTTCTTGAACTCATCATAGAGCAACCAACTAGCTTGATATATAAGACAAATGCCTCAAAGGAGACAGGAAGTTATCACTGGTCACCTATGGCAGAGCAGGAAGGAAGATGGGTCTACCACACCAGCAGTAAGAATTCAGCAAGAATTTTAAATAAATTTCTAAAGGCTGAGTGTGGGATAGTGTGAGAATACAGGACCTCTGAGAGCTGGAGACCTAGGGGTATTTGGCCCCCATTTGCAGGTTCTTCTCCACAGACCTCCACTGGGTGCTCACAAGAAACACTGGGGATAGGGTGGGACTGGAGAAAGCCTCTCTCAGTGGTGTAGGCCTGCAAGGGGACAGCTGCTGATACAGAAATGGCACAAAGCCCCAATGGGACCCTATTCCCTTACAAAACAAAAGCCTTAAGCCACTGGGGGAAGTGCAGCAAACCTTGTTGCCCACAGGACATAGGTGAAGATCCACTGTGGCTAGAGGAAAGGAAAAGGGAAAAAACCTTCCACTCACAGGGTAAGGGCAGGAAACCATCCTAGGCCCAGACCATTGAAGGCTTTATACTAATGGGGAGGGCAGGATCACTGAAAAAGCCTCACCCTCCAAGACCTAAGACTGAGGCTGGCCCAGGACAACTCCTGTCCCCACACTCATCAGGTCACCAAGACCCAGGTAATAATAGAAGTCTACTACTAAGGGAGAAGCAAGAGCATAGAGAGGGAGCCTCTCTGAGATGCAGGCACATAGGAAACGCCTAAAGGCAAGGGTGGTTCAGGAATATTGAGAAAAATTATCTGGAAAATCAGTGCCTATTCTAAGCACAAGGTAACACTAGAGAAATTTGAAGTCATTGACACACTGCAGGTAAAGAGAGCAACAAAACCTAAACCCAGCCTAAATCCTGACTAGATGGACTCAATTCCCCTATGCTAATGACCTATAAGGAAAGCAGCCATTATCTACTCCCAGGAATAAATATTTACCTCAGTTTCTACTCTCCTACATACAACATCGGACATTCAGCCAAAAATTACATGCAAAACAGCAAGAGAAAACAATCTACTGTCAAGAGACAAAGCAATCAGCAGATCCAGACTCAGTTGATCCAGATGTTGGAACTGTCAAACAGGGAATTTAAAATAACAATGATTAATTAATATGTTAAAGAGGGCAGTGGAAAATGTAAACAACAGGTATGAACAGATGGGGAATTTCAGCAGAGAGAATGGAAATACTAGAAATAAAAAGAAAACATAACTGAGATGAAGAATGCCTTCAATGGGTTCATCAGTAGATCTAACAGAGCCAGGGTAGGGGTTAAAAACCAGTCAACTTGAAGATAGGTTAATAGAAATTATCCCAACTGAAATACAAAGCAAAATAATGACTGAAAACAGGCATACATATAGGGATGGAAATTTGTAGCATTTTCTATCTAACAGTCTCTCTTCTGGTCATAAATTATTTACATTATCATACCATGCAAAATATGTTCACCTTCATTCCAAGACCTCTAAACGTTTATCCCAAATTATAGCAACAGGCTCAAATCTAAGACCTTAAGTCTTCTGCATCAGGTTCAGATATGGCTGAGGCTCCTTGGGTGCAGTTTCTCAGTTTCTTGATCCAGAGACCTGTGAGTTAAATGACAAGGTATATGACCACCCCCCCCAACCCAACACACACACACACACACACACACACACACACACACACACACACACATAAATATAAATACAATAGTGAGATAGGGACAGGATAACTGCAACAGATACTCCCATTCAAAAAGGGGAAGAACAAGAGGCACATATCAGTCACTGTTCCATAATAATTCTGAAATCCCACAGAGCAAATATTGTCAGGTATCCCTGCCCCAGGGGCAAATAATGTTTCTTGCTTAGGTCACAGTTCTACCTGGGAATGGCTTCCCAGTCCATTTTAGTACATTGTTCTTGGGTCTCCTCTCTGAGACAGCCTTCTTTTCCCATAAGAAATGGCCCATGTTTGCAGCTGAGTAACTTTCTCAGCGTGCTTCCTGTTCACAGAAGTTAGAAAGGGGAGTCCAGAGGCCACTTTTCATTTTGGACTGTTTCAGTCCCTTTAAGTCCAACCTGGAGGTAGTTTTGCTAGTAAAGCTCTATTAAAAATGTTACAAGTTTCTATGAATCTGGTTTGTATTTACTCCATGTCCCAAATGCGACATCAACAATTCTTTTTACCCTCCCTACTGTGAGCAGTGTGTCAGGCTACTGGGACAATGTTGTGAAGTTTTTAGAAGCTGTTTGACTTAGCTGAGAGAGTCTCCCAAACTCCAACCTAAATATTTCACACATTTTAACAAAGGGTCTTAGAGCCACATCTACGATTTGATCTCTACCCTTGGGCCATTTTTTCACCTTGAGAATATTTTGGTGGCTGGAGAGACTGGAGATGTGAAGCAGTTATTTTCCAACCCAGCCAAGTCCTGGCTTTTCTGTTATTTCTTCTGAATTCTGCTCGCAAATGGAAGAGTTATTTGCTTAGTTCATACTTTTCTTTCTGTATCTTATCATATGCAGCTAAAAGAAGCAAACTGATACTTCCAACATTCTGTTGGAAATCTCTTTAGCCAGATCCACAAGTTCATTTGGTACATTCTCTATCTTTCCACAGAGGATGGTGACTGTTTTGCTATTTTTTGCTATTTTTTTCCCTTACTAAACAACACAGACTGCCATGATTTCCAGCCTTTCTTAACAGTTTTCCTCATTGTTTTTCCAGTCTCTGCCTGCTGCTCAGGCCCAAAGCTAATGTCACGTCTTATGTTTTGATACAATACCCCCAGTAGGCGTACACTTTTAG
Source organism: Balaenoptera musculus (assembly GCF_009873245.2). Lineage (NCBI taxonomy): Eukaryota > Metazoa > Chordata > Mammalia > Artiodactyla > Balaenopteridae > Balaenoptera > Balaenoptera musculus. The sequence continues at coordinate 41,716,917 of NC_045806.1, read as the reverse complement.
GTATTACTTAGCATTTGCTGTGCAACAGACTACCCCAAACTTAGTAGCTTAAAACAATAATCATTTTATTTATCTCATAATTCTCCAGGTTGGCTGGGATAACTGGTGTGGCTCTTCTGGTGTGGGCTGGCGTGGCTGGGGCTGAAGGTTGATGAAGGCCTCACTCCCATGTCTGGCATTTGGTCTAAGGGGCTTCAGCTGGCCTGGTTCATCTCTGTTCCATGTGGCTTCTCATCCCTCAGTAATGAGTTTCTTCACACGAAGGTCTTGGAATTCCAAAGAGCAGCAAGAGAGGGTAAGACTCGAGGCAGGCTTTACACACTTCCCCAGCATCTTCTTGAATCTCTTTGTTAATGTACATTGGCCAAAACAAGTCACATGGCCAAGCTCAGAGTCAAGGAGTAGAGAGACAGCTCTACCTCTTAATAAGAAAAACAACAGAGTAATATTACAAAGGGGGGTGCATAAAAAAAGATGGGAGAGATCTGTGGCTATTTTGCATTGTACCACAATGAAGGAAGATAAAAATATGATGTCATGGAAACCAGTATGAATGATAGGATTATATTTATGTGTTCATGTAAAATTATATCAGCAGATGTGTGTATATATAAAACCATAATGACTTTAAAACTGTGGATTCACATGAGCAAAATATTCAATAGGAAACATATTTGATAGCCACAATTACATTAAATCCAAAAAAAAATTTCAATTCAATTATTCCTCCCATTGTGCAATGTGTTCTGCTACAAATACCCTACAGAACTGAGAGCAGGTCTACACATTAAATATATCATTTTGTTGTCCTACCTTTTGTTTTGTTGACACTTTAAATTGCTTAATATAACACAGTAAACATTACAGTCATTTATATAATTTTGCATACTCCATCTGTAAAGAATTTGGTAATAACTTGCCTTATATAATACTTTGTACAGGAAGGCTTTTCCTAATGCCTCAAACTGACAGCATTTTCCCCAGTATGAATTCTATTATATTTTGTGAGGCTGTGAAAATATGGAAGTTCCCCTTCATTCAGTGCATTCTTAGAGGGTCTCTTCCAAATAATTTTTCTCATCTCAGGTGAAAGAGCCTGATGAATTCTTTTTATTATACAATGTATTCATATATGATCGGTCTTGGTTGAATTTTATAATACACACTTAGACCTGATTTCTGTGATAAGGTTTTCTCATTTTCAAGAAACAGGGTTACTTTCATGTATGAATATTGCGATGCATACTCAGAACTGATTTCTGAGTGAAGCCCTTTCCACAGTCACTACATTTATAGGGTTTCTCTCCAGTATGAATTGTCTGGTGTTTATTGAAATTTGACCTGTCAGTGAAAGCTTTCCCACATTCTGCACATATATATGGTTTCTCTCCTGTGTGAATTCGTTGATGTACTTTGAGATGTGGTTTCTTGGAGAAGGATTTCTCACAGTCAGAACATTTATAAGGCTTCTCTGTAGTATGGATTCTCTGATGTGTAATTAACTCTGACTTCTGGATGAAGGCCCTCCCACAATCAGCACAGACATAGGGTTTCTCTCCAGTATGAATTGTCTGGTGTTTATTGAAATTTGACCTGTCTGTGAAGGCTTTCCCACATTCTGCACATATATAAGACTTCTCTCCAGTATGAGATTTCTGGTGAGTATTGAGATTTGACCTGTTGGTAAAGGCCTTCCCACAGTCAGTGCATATATAGGGTTTCTCTCCTGTGTGAATTCGCTTATGCATCTGGAGTTGTGACTTAGAAGGGAAAGATTTCGCACAGTCACTGCATTCATAAGGCTTCTCTCCAGTATGAATCCTTTGATGTGCAATCAAGTGTGCCTTTTGGATGAAGGCCTGTCCACATTCAGTACATATGTAGGATCTCTCTCCTGTATGAATTCTCTGATGCATTCTGAGCGTTGATTTTTGGGTAAAGGCTTTCCCACACTCACTGCACTTGTGGTGTCTCTCTCCAGTATGAATTTTCTGATGTACATTGAGGGCTGAGTTCAGGGAGAAGCCTTTCCCACATTCACTGCATTCATAAAGTTTTTCTCCAGTATGGGTTGTCTGATGCCTAAGTAGAGATGACACTTGGAAAAATGATTTTCCACATTCACTACATTTATAGGGTTTTTCTCTAGTATGAATTTTCTCATGCATAATTAATTCTGAATTTTGGATGAACGCCTTCCCACACTCAGAACATATATATAGTTTTTCATCTCTATGAACTCTCAAATATATACTGAGTAGTGGCTTCTGTGTAAAAACATTCACACATTTGCTAAGTTCATGAGGTTTTTCCATAGTATGAATTCTCTGAGGTGCAAAGAGGTGTGACCTCTGGGTGAAGATCTTCCCAAGTTCAGTACACATATTTGCTTTCTCCCCAACAGGAAATTTCAGATTGTGACTGAGTGCTTGTTTGAGGCTGAAGACTTTGCCACACTGATTGCTGTCACAGAATTTCACTCCTGTATGTGTATTTTCATGGTTAGTATAAGAAGAGCTCTGGGTGAAAACTTGACCGTGTCCAATAATTTTATCAAAGTTCTTTGTTGCATTGTTTTTATTATGAATAGGTACATCTAAATTATACTTTAAACTCTTTCCAAATGAGTCACGTTTATGGGATCTTTTCTGTGAAGGAATAAGATTTGGGCCTGGATGAACAAATTTTCCACTGTCTTTATATTCATAATCCCATTCTGTATTCAACATTTTCTTATTGATGAAAGCAGCATGACTCAGAGGTTTGTTCTGTTTTTCCTGATAGCTTTTTATCTGTTCAGCACCGTGCCACAGTTCTTCTAAAATGGAATACAATGAATCATCTCTTGTATCTTCACCCTCCATTTCAGTATGAAATGAAACTTTTCCAGAAATTCTTTTTTGTGAGGTCTTAATCCCAAACTTTCCATCTAAAAAGAGAATGAAAAAGTAAAATTGACACAAAGAATAGACAGCAGAAGATTAAAAGGTACACGTAAATTAATCCAAATTGAACACAGGGAAACCAGTAAATTTGATGATGATGATGATGATGATGATGATGATGATGATGATGATGACAATGACAGAAAGTACATATATAGCACTTATTATGTGCCAAGCTCTTATATGACACGATGTTCCAGGCATTGTTCTAAGAAATATATACATATGAACTCATTTAATCCTTTCAAAAGCCCTATGAGGTATTTTCTATTATTATCCACCATTGTAGATAAGGAAAGTGAAGTTCAGAATGATTTTATATATATATATATATATATATATATATATATATATATATATTCAGTATTGGAGATTGGAGTTCAGCTAAGCAATCTAGCTCTATTTTGGTAGGGGATATCAAGAAGGGTGAAGTGAAGATTAAACAGACAAGGGTTTTAAGGGGAAATTTCTGTGGAGAGCCTAGGCTTGAAGGGGTGACTCAGAGTCTAAGTCTTCATTAGCTTGGCTTGAAGGGGTGACTCAGAGTCTAAGTCCTCATTAGCGTTCAATTCTAAATCCTCACTTATCTCACTGCTTCTTGCTTATGAGCAACAATATCAAATTAAGGTGATAAAAAACAGTTAAATTTGCTAAGAGAGTAGATCCTAAAAATTCTCATCACGAGGAAAAATTTTTTCTTTCTCTTTTTTGTATCTATACGATATGGATGTTAACTAAACTTACTGTGGCAATCATTTCATGATATATATGTCCAGTCATTATGCTGTACACATTAAATTTATACCATGATGTATGTCAATTATATCTCAAAAAAACTGAAAAAATTAATTTATTCATGCCTATAGGAAAAATATTGTGATCACAGCCATCTTGACCTATACAAACAATAAATGGATGTCTATACTCCAACTCTCCATCCAGGTGTTATTGTTTTCTTGGAACAAAAATTATATATATTTAACAAGAAGTACAAAATCAGAGAGATGACAAACCAACTGTGGTAGACTGAATGCTGCCCACCAGAATCTGTTTCATCATTCTTTTGCAAAAACAGAGTAGTAGCCAGGCATATGGCTGCCCAGTCATATAACATTTCTCAACCTCCTTTGAAAATTGGTGTGGCCATGTGACAATGTTCTAAACAGAATGTGAGAGAAAATAATGGGTGCTACCTTCAAACCAGAGCATTGAAACAGTAGGCATGTTTTCTCTATACCTTCTTCTACCCTCTTGCTTACTAAAACCTGGACTTGACGGCAACATGGATTCAAACATGCAGATGCCACAAAGAATCCAAGAGACAGCGGAGTTGAGTAATGGAAGGAATCTGGATTCACGAATAAGCAGGAGCAACTAGGTTTTCCAATGGCCTGTGATATTAGAGACTTTATATAAGAGAGAAATAAAATTCTGTATTTAAGTCACTGTATCTAATGCTCTCTTTACTACTGTAAATTACCTTTAACACAATTAATATACTATTCTTGCCCAGAGTGGGAATCACAGATTGTTCCATCACAAGTACAGTTCATGAGACATATGCCAATCTCAATAATAATTGTAAAATGAAGAATTACACACTATCTCACCAGCAAGAGTTTTTAGATACTGAGAATGCTCTGAATCATCAAATCCAGTTTTCCCCTGTTAGTCATTTTGATACTGTACTCTGAACACATGTCCCATAAAAAATCTCATCCTCTTCTTTTTTTTAATTTTTTAACATCTTTATTGGAGTATAATTACTTTACAAGGGTGTGTTTGTTTCTGCTTTATAACAAAGTGAATCAGCTATACATATACATATATCCCCATATCTCCTCCCTCTTGCATCTCCCTCCCACCTTCCCTATCCCACCCCTCTAGGTGGTCACAAATCACCGAGCTGATCTCCCTGTGCTTTGCAGATACTTCCCACTAGCTATCTATTTTACATTTGGTAGTATATATAAGTCCATGCCACTCTCTCACTTCGTCCCAGCTTACCCTTCCCCCTCCCCGTGTCCTCAAGTCCATTCTCTACGTCTGTGTCTTTATTCCTGTCCTGCCCCTAGGTTCGTCAGAACCATTGTTTTTTTGATTCCATATATATGTGTTAGCATACGGTATTTGTTTTTCTCTTTCTGACTTGCTTCACTCTGTATGACACACTCTAGGTCCACCCACCTCACTACAAATAACTCAATTACGTTTCTTTTTATGGCTGAGTAATATTCCATTGTATATATCTGCCACATCTTCTTTAAACATTCACCTGTCGATGGACACTCAGGTTGCTTCCATGTCCTGGCTATTGTAAATACACCTTCAATGAACATTGTGGTACATGACTCTTTTTGAATTATGGTTTTCTCAGGGTATATGCCCAGTAGTGGGATTGCTGGGTCGTATGGTAGTTCTATTTTTAGTTTTTTAAGGAACCTCCATACTGTTCTACATAGTGGCTGTATCAATTTACATTCCCACCAACAGTGCAAGAGGGTTCCCTTTTCTCTACACCCTCTCCAGCATTTATTGTTTGTAGATTTTTTGATGATGGCCACTCTGACCAGTGTGAGATGATATCTCATTGTAGTTTTGATTTGCATTTCTCTAATGATTAATGATGTTGAGCATTCTTTCATGTGTTTGTTGGCAATCTGTATATCTTCTTTGGAGAAATGTCTATTTAGGTCTTCTGCCCATTTTTGGACTGGGTTGTTTGGTTTTTTTGATATTGAGCTGCATGAGCTGCTTGTAAATTTTGGAGATTAATCGTTTGTCAGTTGCTTCATTTGCAAATATTTCCTCCCATTCTGAGGGTTGTCTTTTGGTCTTGTTTATGGTTTCCTTTGTTGTGCAAAAGCTTTTAAGTTTCATTAGGTCCCATTTGTTTATTTTTATTTCCGTTTCTCTAGGAGGTGGGTCAAAAAAGATCTTGCTGTGATTTATGTCATATTGTTCTGCCTATGTTTTCCTCTAAGAGTTTTATAGTGTCTGGCCTTACATTTAGGTCCTTAACCCATTTTCAGTTTATTTTTGTGTATGGTGTTAGGGAGTGTTCTAATTTCATTCTTTTACATGTAGCTGTCCAGTTTTCCCAGCACCACTTATTGAAGAGACTATCTTTTCTCCATTGTATATTCTTGCCTCCTTTATCAAAAATAAGTTGACCATATGTGCGTGGGTTTATCTCTGGGCTTTCTATCCTGTTCCATTTATCTATATTTCTGTTTTTGTGCCAGTACCATACTGTCTTGATTACTGTAGCTTTGTAGTATAGTCTGAAGTCAGGGAGCCTGATTTCTCCAGCTCCGTTTTTCTTTCTCAAGACTGCTTTGGCTATTTGGGGTCTTTTGTGTTTCCATACACATTGTGAAATTTTTGCTTCTAGTTCTGTGAAAAATGCCATTGGTAGTTTGATAGGGATTGCATTGATTGCTTTGGGTAGTATAGTCATTTTCACAATGTTGATTCTTCCAATCTGAGAACATGGTATATCTCTCCATCTGTTTGTATCATCTTTAATTTCTTTCATCAGTGTCTTATAGTTTTCTGCATACAGGTCTTCTGTCTCCTTAGGTAGGTTTATTCCTAAGTATTTTATTCTTTTTGTTGCAATGGTAAATGGGAGTGTTTCCTTAATTTCTCTTTCAGAATTTTCATCATTAGTGTATAGGAATGCAAGAGATTTCTGTGCATTAATTTTGTATCCTGCTACTTTACCAAATTCATTGATTAGCTCTAGTAGTTTTCTGGTAGAGTCTTTAGTATGCTCTATGTATTGTATCATGTCATCTGCAAACAGTGACAGCTTTACTTCTTCTTTTCCAGTTTGGATTCCTTTTCTTTCTTTTTCTTCTCTGATTGCTGTGGCTAAAACTTCCAAAACTATGTTGAATAACAGTGGGGAGAGTGGGCAACCTTGTCTTGTTCCTGATCTTAGTGGAAATGGTTTCAGTTTTCACCATTGAGAACGATGTTGGCTGTGGGTTTGTCATATATGGCCTTTATTATGTTGAGGTAAGTTCCCTCTATGTCTACTTTCTGGAGAGTTTTTATCATAAATGGGTGTTGAATTTTGTCAAATGCTTTTTTTTTTCTTTTTATAAATTTATTTATCTATTTTTGGCTGCGTTGAGTCTTCGTTGTTGTGCATGGGCTTTCTCTAGTTGCGGGGAGCAGGGGCTCCTCTTCATTGCGGTGCGCAGGCTTCTCATTGCAGTGACTTCTCTTGTTGCGGAGCACGGGCTCTAGGCGCACACAGGCTTCAGTAGTTGTGGCTCACAGACTCTGGAGCACAGGCTCAGCAGTTGTGGAGCATGGGCTTAGTTGCTCCGCGGCATGTGGGATCTTCCCCGGGCCAGGGCTTGAACCCGTGTCCCCTGCCTTGGCAGGCGGATTCTTAACCACTGCGCCACCAGGGAAGCCCCTTGTTGAAAGCTTTTACTGCATCTATTGAGATGATCATATGGTTTTTCTCCTTCAATTTGTTCATATGTTTTATCATATTGATTGGTTTGCGTATATGCAAGAATCCTTGCATTCCTGGGATAAACCCCACTTAATCATGGTGTATGATCCTTTTACTGTGCTGTTGGATTCTGTTTGCTAGTATTTTGTTGAGGATATTTGCATGTATGTTCATCAGTGATATTGGCCTGTAGTTTTCTTTGTGACATCTTTGTCTGGTTTTGGTATCAGGGTGATGGTGGCCTCGTAGAATGAGTTGGGGAGTGTTCCTCCCTCTGCTATATTTTGGAAGAGTTTGAGAAGGATAGGTGTTAGCTCTTCTCTAAATGTTTGATAGAATTCGCCTGTGAAGCCATCTGGTCCTGGGCTTTTGTTTGTTGGAAGATTTTTAATCACGGTCTCAATTTCAGTGCTTGTGATTGGTCTGCTTACATTTTCTATTTCTTCCTGCTTCAGTCTCAGAAGGTTGTGCTTTTCTAAGAATCTGTCCATTTCTTCCAGGTTGTCCATTTTATTGGCATATAGTTGCTTGTAGTAATCTCTCATGATCCTTTGTATTTCTGAAGTGTCAGTTGTTACTTCTCCTTTTTCAAGACTATTGAGTCTTCTCCCTTTTTCTCTTGATGAGTCTGGCTAACGGTTTATCAATTTTGTTTATCTTCTCAAAGAACCAGCTTTTAGTTTTATTGATCTTTGCTATTGTTTCCTTCATTTCTTTTTCATTTATTTCTGATCTGATCTTTATGATTTCTTTCCGTCTGCTAACTTTGGGGTTTTTTTGTTCTTCTTTCTCTAATTGCTTTAGGTGTAAGTTTAGGTTGTTTATTTGAGATGTTTTTTGTTTCTTGAGGTAGGATTGCATTGCTATAAACTTCCCTCTTAGAACTGCTTTTGCTGCATTCCATAGGTTTTGGGTTGTCGTGTTTTCATTGTCATTTGTTTCTAGGTATTTTTTTGATTTCCTCTTTGATTTCTTCAGTGATCTCTTGGTTATTTAGTAGTGTATTGTTTAGCCTCCATGTGTTTGTAATTTTTACAGATTTTTTTCCCCTGTAATTGATATCTAGTCTCATAGCATTGTGATCAGAAAAGATACTTGATATGATTTCAATTTTCTTAAATTTACCAAGGCTTGGTTTGTGACCCAGGATATGATCTATCCTGGAGAATGTTCCATGAGCACTTGAGAAGAAAGTGTATTCTGTTGTTTTTGGATGGAATGTCCTATAAATATCAATTAAGTCCATCTTGTTTAATGTATCATTTAAAGCTTGTGTTTCCTTATTTATTTTCATTTTGGATGATCTGTCCATTGGTGAAAGTGGGGTGTTAAAGTCCCCTACTATGATTGTGTTACTGCCGATTTCTCCTTTTATGGCTGTTAGCATTTGCCTTCTGTACTGAGGTGCTCCTATGTTGGGTGCATAAATATTTACAATTGTTCTATCTTCTTCTTGGATTGATCCCTTGATCATTATGTAGTGTCCTTCTTTGTCTCTTGTAATAGTCTTATTTTAAAGTTTATTTTGTCTGATATGAGAATTGCTACTCCAGCTTTCTTTTGATTTCCATTTGCATGGAATATCTTTTTCCATCCCCTCACTTTCAGTCTGTATGTGTCCCTAGGTCTGAAGTGGGTCTCTTGTAGACAGCATATATACGGGTCTTGTTTTTGTATCCATTCAGCCAGTCTATGTCTTTTGGTTGGAGCATTTAATCCATTTACATTTAAGGTAGTTATCGATATGTATGTTCCTATTACCATTTTCTTAATTGTTTTGGGTTTGTTATTGTAGGTCTTTTCCTTCTCTTGTGTTTCCTGCCTAGAGAAGTTCCTTTAGCATTTGTTGTAAAGCTGGTTTGGTGGTGGTGAATTCTTTTAGCTTTTACTTGTCTGTAAAGGTTTTAGTTTCTCCATCGAATCTGAATGAGATCCTTGCTGGGTGCAGTAATCTTGGTTGTAGTTTTTTCCCTTTCATCACTTTAAATATGTTCTGACACTCGCTTCTGGCTTGCAGAGTTTCTGCTGAAAGATCAGCTGTTAACCTTATGGGGATTCCTTTGTATGTTATTTGTTGTTTTTCCCTTGCTGCTTTTAATATTTTTTCTTTGTATTTAATTTTTGGTAGTTTGATTAATATGTGTCTTGGCATGTTTCTCCTTGGATTTATCCTCTATGGGACTCTCTGTGCTTCCTGGACTTGATTGACTATTTCCTTTCCCATATTTGGGAAGTTTTCAACTATAACCTCTTCAAATATTTTCTCAGTCCCTTTCTTTTTCTCTTCTTCTTCTGGGACCCCTATAATTCGAATGTTGGTGCGTTTAATGTTGTCCCAGAGGTCTCTGAGAGTGTCCTCAATTCTTTTCATTCTTTTTTCTTTATTCTGCTGTTCGGTAGTTATTTCCACTATTTTATCTTCCAGGTCACTTATCAGTTCTTCTGCCTCAGTTATTCTGCTATAGATTCCTTCTAGAGAAGTTTTAATTTCATTTATTGTGTTGTTCATCGTTGTTTGTTTTCTCTTTAGTTCTTCTAGATTCTTGTTAAACGTTTCTTATATTTTCTCCATTCTATTTCCAAGATTTTGGATCATCTTTACTATCATTACTCTGAATTCTTTTTCAGGTAGACTGCCTATTTCCTCATCATTTGTTTGGTCTGGTGGGTTTTTACCTTGCTCCTTCATCTGCTGTGTGTTTCTCTGTCTTTTCATTTTGTTTAACTTACTGTGTTTGGGGTCTCCTTTTCACAGGCTGCAGGTTCATAGTTCCCGTTGTTTTTGGTGTCTGCCCCCAGTGGCTAAGGTTGGTTCAGTGGGTTGTGTAGGCTTCCTGGTGGAGGGGACTGGTGCTTGTGTTCTGGTGGATGAGACTGGATCTTGTCTTTCTGGTGGGCAGGGCCCTGTCCGGTGGTGTGTTTTGGGGTGTCTGTGACCTTATTATGATTTTAGACAGCCTCTCTGCTAATGGGTGGGGTTGTGTTCCTATCTTGCTAGTTGTTTGGCATAGGGTGTCCAGCACTGTAGCTTGCTGGTCGTTGAGTGGAGCTGGGAGGTCTCTGGTGGACCAGTGTGCTGAACTCGGCTCTCCCACCTCAGAGGCACAGGACTGACACCCAGCCGGAGCACCAAGACCCTGTCAGCCAAATGGCTCAGAAGAAAAGAGAGAAAAAAAGAAAGAAAGAAAGAAAGAAAGAAAATAAAATAAAGTTATTAAAATAAAAATTTTTTTAAAGTATTAAAAATTAAAAAAAATTAAAAAGTAATAAAAAAAAGAAAGAAAGAAGAGAGCAACCAAACCAAAAAACAAATCCATCAATGATAACAAGCACTAAAAACTATAGTAAAAAAAAAAAAACAGACAGAACCCTAGGACAAATGGAAAAGCAAAGCCAGACAGCCAAAATCCCACAAAGAAGCATACACATACACACTCGCAAGGGAATTTTCACAAGGGAAAAAGGAAAAAAAAATATATCTTTTGGGAAGTCTGAGGTCTTCTGCCAGCGTTCAGTAGGTGTTCTGTAGGAGTTGTTCCACATGTAGATGTATTTCTGATGTATTTGTGGGGAGGAAAGTGATCTCCGTCTTACTCCTCCACCATCTTGAAGGCCTCTCCCTCCTCTTATTCTTAAGTTGCATTTTATTCTCATACATTTGGCTTTACTTTATTTGGAAGTTATTAAGCCCTGGATTCCTAGGCTTGGTTTTAGAGGTGGCTTCACTTCTCACTTTACTTAACACTTAAATGTATATAAAATGTCTAACATAAATAGAACTTAACTTCTAACCCCCTGCTGTATTGGACAATATTTAGATCACCAGCACCAATATTCATTGTAAAAAATTTGCTCCTGCAATAAAAAGCTTCTCTACACCTTTCCTGATCCCACAGATTCAATGAACAGTACATAAATGGAGAGTCATCAGTCTAGAAAGAGCTGTGCAGGCAAACTGGCATTCTCTTTGCCACTCAAAAAAATGCCTCCCAAAAGTCCAGTTTATTCCCAAATAAAAGGACATGTTCATATCCTCTTCCTCCATTTCTGCTTAGCATCTTCTTTTGTGCTATTTAAAAATGTATGTATGCTTCATCAAATAGTTTGAGTCTTTTATTTTGAAAATTAATCTGATCATATTGCTAGTGAGACTTTTTTCTGAACCTCTGAAGCAGACACCCTATGTGCTATTCATTTTGCTAATCATTTTAATAGACTTCTAATAGCAGCCAAAAATAAATAAATGTTTAAAAAATAGAAACACAGAAGGGGCGAGCAGGTACAGCCACATCCCCAAACAGAAAAGCTTTCAGCCATTGTGCGCGCCTCCCGCGGGTGCAGCCCTGCTCCAGGCTTTTTGCATAGACGCACGGGCAATTGAATACAAAAAGGGCAGGCCTCCTCCGCCCTCCTTCTCACCCCCCTTCCTGCCCTGGGTGTGGAGCTCGGGCCAGGTGTGGGCTTGGGTGGTTGGTTACCGCCTTTTGCACCAGCGGCGGCGAGGAGCAGGGGGTGGTCGCTCTTTCTTTTTCTCTTAGAAGAGGTTTTAGCACAGGTTTCCTCGTTCTCACTTCCACCTCACCTCACCGCCTCCTGACCCCCCTTCTCCCCCTCCCTAATTAAAAAAAAGAAAAAAAGAAAAAAAAATAGAAACACAATGCATAGACAGTAAACTTTTAAATATTTGATTCCATTGTCTTTGCTTTCCAATTACAATCTATGTTACGTTGAATTTCTCTCAGTAGAACTTTTAAAAACCCTTTTGAAATAGAGCAAAATACTCATATTCTTGTCCCCCACAAATTTGATTAGTTAATATTGGTATTTTCTTTGTGCTTAGCATTTGGATAACGAAAATAAGATACAGGCTCTTATTTTCAGGGACTTTCAAAATTACTAGGGGCAGAAGCATCTGAGTGATGGGGGAACGGAAATGGAAAAGAGCAATAACTTTGGAGTAGGTAAGGGGAGTTTCATGGAATAGACGATAACCTGAAACAAAACGGAAGTGTCTATTGCCTAGATAGGCAAAGCACAAAATAATAAAGAGCCTAGATTCAGAGACGAACTTCATATTTGGTAGGCATTAAAGACAAGGTGAAAATCTGAGGAAAGCATGAATTAAGGAAACTGCACAGATACAACTTTAATTGGAAATAAATGGCCATGTTGTAGGTGGCACTGAGAGAAGAGCTATTGGTCATGTTTTATATAACATGGAGTAATTGACACAGGAAACTATATTCAATATCCTGTGATAAACTATAACAGAAAAGAATATGAAAAAGAATATATATATGTATAACTGAATCACTGTGTTGTACAGCATAAATTAACACAACATTGTAAATCAACTATACTTCAATAAAATAAATTTTAAAAAATAAAAATAAAATCATTTGGACTGCAAAAAATTAATATTTAATATTAATAGCTTTACTTCATAAAGCTAATGGCAAAGATAAATGCAGTGTCTCAGGTAATGAAATCTATCAGTGGCATTTAAGATGAACTAGAAACAAGAATGGAATCTGCAAATCCCATTAGGAACAGAGTAATCCAAGCATAAGAAAATACAGACTTACTCTAGGTGATGATACTAGGAGTTAAGATGAGAGGATATCTAAATAGTATTCTTTTAAAAAGAAAAAAAAGGAATTGCAGAGTAATTAGGAGAAGATAGCTAAGAGGGAAGAAACAAGAAACAGCAGAATCTGACAAAGTTTGGAATGTTGAAGATTCCTGATTTGGGCAATGATGATGCCAATTCCTCACATACTAAGTAAGGATGAATAAAGTAGAATATTCTGTGGGAATTGTCTAATATGTAGGTAAGTGTGGTACTAAAGCCCAGTTATAATATAGCAACTAGTGGTGCCAATATGGAAGTCATAAGAATACAAATAAAAAGCTTAAGTGTTCAGAATGGAAGAATCTTTTGAATTAATTACTACGGGAACAAATATCCAGAAGACAGTAAACAACATCCATAGCCAGTGGCATCTCAGTGGGGGGAAAAGGCTCAATGGAAAAGGAAGTGAGCAAATTAGGTACAAGTCAAGAATAGAAGAAAACTATATGGTCAGACAAGATAAAATAACAGGAACAAGAAATTCACAGGAGAGGAAACCCAAATGGATAACAGATATTAAAAAGGGGGAAAAACACCACAATACCACTTTACATCCATTAGATTGGCCACAAAATAAGAAATCTGGATAATGCCAAGTACTGGCATAGATGTGGTGAAATGGGCACACTTGTGTACAGCATGTATACTCCAATGATCAAGCAATACCATTCCTATATAAATATCCCCAAGGAATAATCTCACAGGCTCATAAGATGATCTGCATAAGAAATTCTTCATTTATTGAGGTATAATTTCTATACAGTAAAGTGCAGATCTTAAATGTAGAACTCATGAGTTTTTTCATATTATACCGCATGTAACCACCACCTAGATGAAAATATAAAATATTTTAATTATCCCAGGAAATTTCCTTGTGGTCCTTCCCAGTCAATTACTGACCTCCAGAGGTGACCACCATTCTGACCATGATGATACCTTTGGAAGAAGAGTAATTTTTTATTCTAATATAGTTCAATTTACTATCAAATGAGGTGGAAAATGCTTTTTGTTTTTGTTGTTCTCCAAAGGAACTTGTACGATACTGGTATTATTTCTTTAAACGACAGGAAGAATTCACCAATGAAGAGAGGTTTTAAATTCTAGGTTAAACTTCTTTAATAGATAGATAAAAAGACTGCTAAAATTTTTCTCTTTCTGTTTGTGACATTTCTTATAACTTGTGTTTTTCTAGGACTGTATCCATTTCATCTCAGTTATCAAATTTGGTAGCATAAAGTTCATCATAATATCTTCTTAATATCCAGTGATACAATACCCCCTGGTCACCAGAACCAGGTGCTCCAGGGGTATCCTCTGTGTGGGCTGCATGTACTCACCTGTTGTGGTTGGGCCATGATTGCTGTGAGCATACTGGAGGGTGGAATGGCCCCCTGGAGCAGGACCCACTTTGGGGGGGCACTGGGGCCAGCTGAGGCTGCCCACTGGGTGGAGTGGGGTGGGTCCTTAGAGGAACACTGGGTGCATGGTGTTAGTGAGGCTAATGGAGAGTGGGAGAGTGACAGAAATGGTACCTGCCAGCACCAGGCCAGCTAGGTGGAAGGAGAGTAAAAAAAATGCACTAGCAATTCTGTCCCTAGAGAAAGTTCCACTAGATCCCTGCCCCTCTGGCACATGCTCTAAAATTAGTCAGTGAATCTCATTCTCGTATAACCCAGGCACTTTCAAGCTGCTGCCTCTGCAATGGGACTCAGAGAGAGTAAGTCTGTATGTGAGCCCTTCAAGAGTGGAGTCTTAGTTTCTGACAGCCCTCCAGCTTTCCCAGATGTAAGCCCCACTGGTTTTCAAAGCCAGATGTTGGGGGACTTGTCTTCCTAGTGCAGGTATCCTGGGCTGGGGAGTGCAACGTGGGGCTTGGACCCCTCACTTTTCAAGGGGGACCTCTGCAGTTATGATACCTTCTTGCTTGTGGGTCATCACACTGGGTGTGTGGGTTCTGAATAGACTGTGTCTCTGCCCCTCCTACATATCTCAATGTGGCCTTTTCTTTATATCCTTAGTTGTGGAAAATCTGTTCTGCTAGTCTTCATGTCATTCTCAGAGATAGTTAGTTGTTCTCTGTGTAGCTGTAATTTAAGTGTGTTTGTGGGAGGAGATGAGCTCAGGATTTTCCTACTCTACCATCTTGATCTAAAGCAATAAATTTCTATCTGGGTGGTACTTGAGCTTCATGCCACAAGTTCTGATGTGTCACATCTTCATTATCATTCTGCTCAAAATATTTTCTAATTCCACTGTGGATTTTTCTTTGACTTATGAGCTATGTGTATATATGCTGCTTACTTTCTAAACATTTGGATATGTTCTAATTGTCTCTCTGTTCAGAGTTTTGATTTATTTCAACAGTAACTAGAGAACATATAATGTATGATTTCAATCCTTTGAAATTTGTTGCAATTAGCTTTATGTCCCAAAATAGGGTCTATTTTGGTCAGTGTGCCACATGCACTTGAAAAGAATGTGTAATCTACAGTTGTGGGATGCAGTGACCTATGTGTGTCAGTTAGGTCATACTGGTTTATCGTGTTCAAATCCTCTACATCTTTACAGATTCTTTTGTCTGTAAACAGACAAAAATCAATTACTGAGATAGGTATGTCAAAATCTCCAACTATGGTTGTGTATTTTATCTTTCCTTTTAGTATAATCCATATTTTCTTTATATATTTTGAGGCTATGTTATTAAGTGCATACAAATTTATATTTTTGTAATCCTGTTGAATTGAAATTTTTTCAATTTCAGAGAAAGAGGGCACATTACAGAAGATACAACAGACATTAAAATGATAATACAGGAATATTATGAAACAACTGAATGTCAAATATTGACAACTTAGATAAAATGCACAAACTCCTTGAAAGAAAAATTATCAAAACAAGAAGAAATAGAAAATGTGAACATCCCTATATCTACTAAAGAAACTGAATTTGAAATTAAAGATAATCCCACAAAGAAAACTTCAGACCCAGATGAGTTCACTGGTAAATTTTATCATATATTTAAGGAAAAATTATAAAATTTAAAGCAATCTTATACAAAATCACCAGAGGAGTGAACATTGAAAAATCTTAGCAAATATAGCAATTTTACACAAACTCTTCCAGAAGACAGAGCAGGCATGGAATTTTAACTCATTTTATGAGGTTAGCATTAACATGATACTGAAATCAAAGATGTTATAAGCGAAAAAAATCCCCCCAAACTAAAGATTAATATCTCTCAGAAACATAGAGATAAAAATCCTTACCAAATACTAGCAAACTGAATCAAGAAATACATGAAAGAAGATAATACATCATGATCAAGTAAGGTTTATCCTGAGAATGCAAGGTCAGTTTAACATCTGAAAATCAGTGAAATTCATCACATTACCAGAATAGAATGTTCATCTCAATAAATGCAGAAAAAGCATTTGGAATATCTCATATCCATTCATGTTAAAAACTCTTCAAACTAGGAATAAAAATAAATTGCCACAATTAATAAAGGGCATCTAAGGAAAACCACAGCTAATATACTTAACACTGAAAGACTGAAAGCCTTTGCCTTCAGATTGGGAACAAGATAAAATAAACATAAAGGGCATGCAGACTAAAAAGGAAATGATAAAAAGATATGATAATGGATACAGAAAATTTTAAGGAATTTACAAAAAGACTCGCTAGAATTAATGAGTGAATTTATTAGCAAGGTCTCAGAATACAGGGTAAATGTACAAGGATCAACTGTAAGAGTTCCACTTCTAGTATGGAGAAGTAACCTCCTAAACAACAATTCTTCTACAGACAGTAACTGTAAGCTCTAGAAAAACAAAACAAAACATGTATTGGTAGAGTGAATAAAAGCAAGCAGATTTTGGAGAGAAGTCAGAAGTTAGAGGAAGTCTGAACAGAGATGTGAGTTGCTATCCACCTTAGGTGAGACAGCATCTCCGATTTGAGTATAACCTGGTTAATTGCCTACTATGAAAAAGCACAGAACAGTGTAACAGAATATAGTGTTACTATAACATAACACTGATAATGTTCAAGATACAATCCAAAATTACTCAATATATGATGACCTAGAAAAATGTCCTTTTGGTCACTCTCCAGTGTCTTCAGTAGTTTTTAAAATATATTTTCCAGAATTAACAGTTTTGATCTGTTAGATGGGTTGGTCCAATAGAAACAATTCAGTCCTACTATGGCTCGTGTTAATTTTTGTATATGGTGTGAGGTTTGGGTCAAGGTTTTTTCCTTCCATTTGATACTAATATCCATTTGTTCAAGTGCAATTTGTTCAAAAGATGTTCCTTTCTCCCACTGAATTGTATTTGCACCTTTCTCAAAACTCAGTTGTCCATATACGTGTGGGTCTATTTTTGGACTCTCTTTTGTTCCATTTATATATCTGTTTGTCCTTATATCAATACTACACTGTCTGAATTACTGTAGCTTTATAGTAAATCTGAACATTAGGTAGTGTAAATCTTTCATACTTTTTCTTCTTTCTCAAGACTGTGTTGGCTATTCTAGGTCCTTTGTATATCCATATAAACTTTAAAATCTCCTCGTCAGTTTTTATCCCCTATAATTACAAATAACTGAACAAGTAGAATATAATTCCATAAAGCAACAGATCTCAACAACACACAACCAACTTTAAATCTATATATAGAGAGATTATATATATATATATTAGTACACAACACCCATCAACAGCTAAATATATTCTTTTCTCAGACCATGACAGAATTAAATTAGACAACATAAAGGAAATAGACAAATTCCTTAAAAAATACAACTTACTATGTCTGACAAAAGATGAAACAGAAAATCTGAATAGCCCTATGTCTATTAAAGAAATTGAATTTGTTATTAAAACTTTCTCATCAAGAAAATTCCAGGCCCGATGGTTTCACTGGTGAATTCCATGAAACAGTAAAAAAAGAAGTAACAATCTTACACAAACTATTTCAGATAATAGAGAAGGGAAAACTTCACAACTCATTTTTTTTGTGGCCAGCATAACTCTAATACCGAAACCTGACAAAGATATTGCAAAAAAAGAGAAAACTACAAACCAATATCACTCATGAAAAATGCCAATATTTTTTTAAAAATTAGTAAACAGAATCCAACAATGCATTAATATAATAAGGGTAATAAATCAAAATCAACTAGTATTTATCTCAAAAATGCAAGGTCAATTTAACATTTGAAAATCAATAAATAAATTCACATATTAACAAAATAAAAGTCATCATATGATCACTCTAATAAGATGAAGAAAAAGCACTTGACAAAATCCAACATGTAACCATGATAAGAGAAAACCTCTTCAATAAGCTAGGATTAGAAAGAACTTACATAACCTGATAAAGTGCAGCTTCAAAAAACCTACAGCTAACATCATACTTCATGGTACGAACTTTTTGCCCCAAATATCAGAACAAGGCAAGCATGCCCATGCTCAACACTTCTATTCAACATCGAACTAAAGGTCTTAGACTGTGAAATAAGGAAAGGAAAAGAAATAAAAATCATGAGATTGGAAAGGAAGAAGTAAAAGTGCCCTTAAAGTGATGATGATTACTTACATGAAAAACCCCAAGGAACCTACAAGAAAACTAATAGGTGGATTTAGAAATGCCTCAGGATACAAAGTCAACGTACAAAAATAAATCACTAGCAATTTATACTAGCAATGAACATCCTGAAAATAAAAAAAAAACAATGCCATTTATAATAGTATCAAAAAACATTAAATACTTAGGGATAAATTTAATGGAGGATACATAAAACTTCTAAACAGAAAGCTATAAAACACTGCTGAAAGAAGTCAAAGATCTAAATAGATGTAGAAAGTTGCCATATTCATGGATTAGAAGGCTCAATATTATTAAGATGTCAGTTCTCCTAAAATTGATCTACAGAATTAATGCCAAAATCCCAGCAAGTTTTTTCAAAAAAATTACAAACTGATTATAAAATTTATATGGAAATGCAAATGACCTAGAAGAGCCAAAGTAGTTTTTTTAAAAAGCCAAGCTGGAGAACTTACCCTACCTGACTTCAAGACTCATTATAAAAGCTACAGTAATTACGTATGGGTCTGGCAAAAGGACAGTGTATTAACTATATTTTCTTATTTTCTGTATTCTTGATGCTCTGGCATCTGATGCCTTACTGATCCTGGAGAGACTGCCCCTCCCAGGGCTAGTTATTTCCTAGAGGCAGTAAATGACTTCCCTGTAACGATACCTTTCATATGCAAACCAACCAATCCAGAGCCCATATCCACCAATTATCTCCTTCATCACGATCTCACAGGTTGAGCCACTAGCCCCATGCCCAAATCACCTCAGGGCTGGGTACCAGGCAACTAAGGACAGTCCCTACACCCCAGAGCCCGCTGAAATTACTCAAACTAGCTAATTCTAAACCTCCCCAGCCTGATTACTCTGGCTCACCCATTATTTCCATGAAAATCACAATGAAGTCTCTTGCCCATGCTTCCTCCTCACAACTTCTACCTCCTGATTGACCCTGGTGCTCCCTGGTGTGACCCTATGTGGTGTGGCATGCCTCCTCCTCTTGAGAACTGTGAGTTACAAACTATTTTCACTGGCAGTTGTCTCTGGATCTGTTGACCTCACCATACCTAAATAATAATAAAACCTTCACTTTAAAACAGAAAGACATATAGATCAATTGAACAGAATAGAGAATCCAGAAATAGGTTCACATATATGAAATCAATTGATCTTAATAAATGTGCCTAGGAAATTCAGTGGGAAAAAAGTCTCTTCAACAAATGGTTCTAGAACAACTGAATATCATATTGAAAAAAATGAACAACAATCCTTACATTAAACACACAAAATGGATCATAGACCTAAACCGAAAAAGCTAAAATAATAAAACTTATAGAAGAAAATATGAGAAAATCTTTGTGACCTTGTAGTAGGCAAAGATTTCTTAAACAGATCACAAAAAATACTAAAAGTTTGAAAAAGAAGATAAATTAGACTCCATCAAAATTAAAACATTTGCCTTTTGATAGGCACCAGTAAGAAAATAAAATTGCAAGGCACAAACTGACTCACAGACTTAGAGAATGAACTTATGGTTACCAGTGTGGGGAAGGGTGGAGGGAAGGGATAGTTAGGGAGTTTGGGATTGACATGTATACGCTGCTATATTTAAAAAGGATAACCAACAGGGACCTACTGTATAGCACAGGGAACTCTGCTCAATGTTATGTGGCAGCCTAGATGGGAGGGGAGGCTGGGGGAGAATGGATACATGTATATGTATGGCTGAGTCGCTTTGCTGTGCACCTGAAACTATCACAGCATTGTTAATCGGCTATACTCCAATATAAAATAAAAGTTAAAAAAATATTTAAAAAAATTGCAAGGCACAGATTGGAACAAAATATCAGTGATACATATATCTGGCTTAGGAGCTGTATCAAGCAAATATAAACAACTCTTAAAACTCAATAAAAAGAAGACAAACAACCCAATAAAAAATGGGAAAGATATCTGAATAGACAACTCACAAAAAAAATGTACAAATGGTCAATAACACATGAAAAGATACTTAACATCATTACTCATCAGAGGAATGCAACTTAAAATCATAATGATATACCATTACACATCCACTATAATAGCAAAGATTAAAGAGACTGATGATGGCAAGTGTTGGTGAGGATTTGGAGCAACAGAAATTCTCATGTATTGCTGTTAGGAATGTAAAATAATACAGCCACTTTGGAAGACAGTTTGGCAATTATAAGAAATTATAAGAAAGGTAAGTAAACACTGATTATATTATATGAGCAACTCCACTCCTAGGTATTTACCCAAGAGAAATGTAAACATATGTTCACACAAAGACATACCAGAATGTTCACTGCAGCTTTATTCATAATAACCAAACAATGACCACCTGTCATCAACAGGTATAGAGATAAACAAATTACAGTATAGTCATACCACGGAATAGTATTCATTATTTAAAAGGAACAAACTAGTGATACACTCAATAACATGAATGAATTGCAAAATCATTATGCTGAACAAATAAAGTCAGACCCAAAAGGGTATATACAGTATGATTCCATTTATATGAAACCCTAATAAAGACAAATCTAATCTATAATAACAAAAAGCATGCCAGTGGTTGCCTGGGGCCAAAGTGGTGTTGAGTATTAACTTCAAGGGGCATGAAAGTGCATTCTGTGTGATGGAATGTAATATGTCATGATTGGGGTGGTGGTTATATCAGTGTGTACCTTTGTCAAAACTCAGCAAACTGTACTCTTAAAATGGATACATTTTATGGTATGTAAATTATACCTTAATAAGGCTGATTTTAAAAGAAAAAAATGCTAGGTGACAGTGATCATAAAGTCAGAAGATGGGAGAGAGGCGTGAGATAGGGAAGGTGGAGAGAAGTGAGGAATCTAAAGGCAACATCTACAAAGAGAAAAGAAGGTGAGGCTGGTTGTAGATGACAGTTTATTGGTATCTTAGAGTGAGAAGATGAAAATGAGATGGAGAAGAAGGTGAAAGGGCACCAGGGAGAACAGGAGTGAGGCAACCAACTGATCTTCAAAGATGGCAAATCCATTAAAACCTGAATGTATATGATAAGGATCTAAGACCCTGGGAGTGGGGTTTCGGTACTAAAGCATAAAAATGTGATGGAAGGAGAGAATATCCAAGAAAACCAGATCCATACTGAGGAAGCCTGTCATATGATCGAGACTATACATATTGCAGCAATTCTCCTGGAGGAAAGCCAAGCCAAGAAGACAGTTGATAACAGTAAGGGAAATAAAGGGAGAGAGCAATTTGGTACCAGAGAGGCCAATGTTATCTATTTTCAAGAAGTTTCTAAAGTTTTGTACCTTCAGTGGGAAGCAGCTGCATAGCACAGGGAGATCAGCTCGGTGCTTTGTGACCACCTAGAGGGGTGGGATAGGGAGGGTGGGAGGGAGGGAGACGCAAGAGGGAAAAGATATGGGGATACATGTATACGTATAGCTGATTCACTTTGTTGTAGAGCAGAAACTAACACACCATTGTAAAGCAATTATACTCCAATAAAGATGTTAAAAAAAAAAAAAGGGTAGCGATCATAGCCTTTTAAAAGTATCAGCCTCAAGTATTTCCATGTCCGGATCACACTCGCTCACCTGAGCAGCTCTGATGTGGGGTTTCCTCCTCCAACGTCCAAGGCTCCTCTCCTTGCTCCAACTTGAAGATGACCTCTGGCTTGGGAATTTCACACCCTGTTAACAGGAAATGATAGAAAATGGGGTCCAGCTAATTGCTTTCCATTTGTTCTTTGGAAAAGTGACCACATTTCATTGGGAAAAGAGTAATAAGTGCAAAGGTGCAAAGCGACTGAAGAATCTCAGACCAATCAAGGATGACACCATCACACACTTCAGATGCCCCAGAGCACTCAGCAGCTGAGGATGGAAGCGGCCTCTCTGAGGTTCTGTGTTAGTTCCCTAGGGCTGCTCTAACAAAGTACCGAAAACTGGGTGGCTTAAAACAATAGGAAGGTATTGTCTCATATTTCTGGAGGCTAGAAATCTGAAATCAAGGTGTTAGCAGGGTCATGTTCTCTCTGGCAGATATAGGGGAGAATCCTTCCTTGCATCTTCTAGCACTTGTGCTTGCCAAAAATCTTTAGCATTCCTTGGCTTGTAAACACATTTTACTCCAGTCCCATGGCTGTCTTCTCCCTGTGCGTCTCTTCTCATTGTCTTCCCCCTATGCGTGCCTATTTCGGTGCCCAAATTTCCCTTTTTTGTAAGGATACCACTCAATTACGGCCCACACCAATGACCTCATCTTAACTTGATCCCCTCTGTAAAGATTACTACTTGCAAATAAGGGCACATTCTGAGGTACTGAGGGTTAAGATTTCGACATATCTTTTTTTTGAGGGGACACAATTCAACCCATAAGAGCCGGCCCTCTGATGCCCCAAAATTCATGTCCTTCCCATGTGCAAAATACACTAACCCCATCCCAGTATCCCCCAAAGTCTTAAGCATCCCAGCATCAACTCTTACGTCTAAAATCTCATCTAAACATCAACTCAAAGTCTCAAATCACATCATCTAAATCATCCAAATCTTACAGATGAGACTTGAGTATGAGTCATTCTGGGACAACATTCCTCTCCATGCAAACCTGTGGAAACAGATGAGTTATCTGTTTCCAAAATACAGTGGTGGGATGGGCAGAGGATAGATACTCCCATTCCAAAAGGGAGAAATTAGAATTTAAAAAGGGATGGGAGGTCTCAAGCAAGTCTGAAACCTAGCAGGGCAAATTCCATTAGATTTTTTAAAAATTATTTATTTATTTATGGCTGTGTGGGGTCTTCGTTTCTGTGCGAGGGCTTTCTCTAGTTGTGGCAAGTGGGGGCCACTCTTCATCACGGTGCACGGGCCTCTCATTATCGCGGTCTCTCTTGTTGTGGAGTACAGGCTCCAGACGCGCAGGCTCAGTAATTGTGGCTCACGGGCCTAGTTGCTCCACGGCATGTGGGATCTTCCCAGACCAGGGCTCGAACCTGTGTCCCCTGCATTGGCAGGCAGACTCTCAACCACTGCGCCACCAGGGAAGCCCCCCATTAGATTTTAAGGCTTCACAATAATTCTCATTGGTACAACACTCTGTCCTCCAAGCCCACCAGGGTGGTAGCCCCACCCACTCAGCCCCGGGCCAGGAGTGGCACCACTTACTATTACCACTAGTGACCCATTAGCAAAAATTTTGCTTC
Organism: Balaenoptera musculus; assembly: GCF_009873245.2. Classification (NCBI taxonomy): domain Eukaryota; kingdom Metazoa; phylum Chordata; class Mammalia; order Artiodactyla; family Balaenopteridae; genus Balaenoptera; species Balaenoptera musculus. Next base: position 41,693,048 of record NC_045806.1, on the reverse strand, counting down.
CTGTACCGGCAACCTTATGCTCTGTTGTTCTACACGTTTTAGTTCCAAAGGGAGGAACACTTCCACCGAGAGACACAACAATGATTCCATTGAACCGGAAGTTAAGTCTGCCACCTGGACATCTTGGTCTTTTCACGCCTCTGAATCAACAGGAAAAGAAGGGAGTTACTGTGCTGGCTGGGGTGGTTGATCTTGACTACCAAGGGGAAATTGGACTGCTATATCATGATGGAGGTAAAGAAGAGTATGTCTAGAATACAGGAGACCCCATAAGGCATACTATCATGCCCTGTGATTAAAGTCAATGGAAAACTACAACAATTCAACTCAGGCAGGACTACTAATGGGCCAGACCCTTCAGGAATAAAGTTTTGGGTCATCCCACTTGGTAAAAAACCACAACCAGCTGAGGTGCTTGCTGAGAGCAAAGGGAACAAAGAACGGGTAGTGGAAAAAGGAATTCTGCTTCAGGACTGCGACATAAGAAATCTGCCTAGTTTGCAGTCCGTGGCCTGCCCTGTGGATTTCAGACTCAAAAGTTCGACATCAACTCACCTGAATTTCCATCCTGCTGGCCTGCCCTTCAGACTTGCCAGTCCCCACAACTGGGTGAGCTGGTTCCTTAAAATAAATCTCTCCCCCCTACTCTGTATTTATGTACACACGTGCACGTGCGCGTATGTGTATACTCTCTATATGTATATACCCATATCCTATTGGTTCTATTTCTCTGCAGAACCATAATACAGAGTTTGGTACTGAGAGTGGCTCTAGAGGAACAGAATCTCAAGGATGAGTTTTCTGAATTAGTTATGGGATTTCTGGAATTGGTTCCTTATTCTGATTAGATTCAAAAGCACTAATGACTCTATTTCAGTAGTAAGGAGGGCACTAATAGTCCCTGGTGTGACATGGCAATAGAGATATGCAAAATATCAACACTGGATACTCCTAATCAAATGCTTGTAAGAAGTGAGGTTCTGGATAACCTTGTATTTGATACCTTGGAAATTTTTGTCAAACTTCCAAGTATAGTAAGATTGCCTGATTGCTCCTAATTGCGCTGGATGAAGTGGGGAAAGAAAAGGATGAGCTCAGGGATTTGATTTCCCAGATCATGCATCGCATAAGTGACCTGAAAATTTCTCTGTCTGTCCTGAAAGTAACCCTTAGCTCCTGTAGCTGCAGAGCTGAGACGGCTGAAAACCAAACCCGGAGTCTCATCCTGTGAGTGGCTAAATTACAACACAAATTGAATTCCCAACCTCACAGAGTGTCTGCTGTTAAAGGAGAGCATTGATGAGGAAGGAACGGGATCCTGAAAACTGGAATGGAGACATATGAGGACACTGAACTTCTAAATTCAGATGAGTCTTTGCCAGTAGAAGCAGCCCTTTTACCCTCAACTGAGAAGTTTAACCCTCCTCTGCCAGAGGAGCCTCCAGTGGGCTCCCCTGAGGGACTTGCCTTGTAAGGTACTGCTGGTTCCCCTCAGGACCTATGCCTACCACCCTTCTTTGCTTCCAGACCTATAACTAGACTTAAGTCTCATCAAGGCCCAAGGGTGAGGTACACAGTGTGACCCATGAGGAGGTGTGAGATACTCCAAAAGAACTGCATGATTTGTCCAATTTATACGGACAGAAATCTGGGGAATATGTGTGGAAATGGATATTAAGAGTGTGGGATAACAGAAAGAACATAAAGTTGGATCAGGCCAAAATCATTGACATGTGTACACTAAGCAGATTCTGAATGTAATGTTGCCACTTGAGGGGTTAGGAAGGGCTGAAGCAGTGTGTTTGGCTGGTTGGTTGAAACATGGACCAAAACATGGCCCACACTAAATGCAGCTGAAATGCCAGGACTACTTTGGTGTACTACAGAGGAAGGCATACAAAGGCTTAGGGAGATTGGAATGTTAGAGTGGATTTATCGTGGAAGGTTTGCTCACGCCGGGAGGGTCCAGAGACACATCTGTGATGATGACTGTGACTAATAAATTTGTGAAGGGGCCCCGGGTAATCTGTGATTGCTCTTTGCTGTAGGTCAGAAATTTCAGTGGGAACTTCTGCCAGTGAACTGGGCAACCTAAATGCAATGGGAGTAATTGGATCCTGGGGTGGCAGGGGCCAAACGGAGGCACTGAGTTGTCAAATGCAAGGTGGATGCGGTTACCACAGGGTCAAAGCAGTAATCAGAAAAGTCCGGGGGCTTCCCTGGTGGCGCAGTGGTTAAGAATCCGCCTGCCAATGCAGGGGACACGGGTTCAAGCCCTGGTCCGGGAAGATCCCACATGCTGTGGAACAACTAAGCCCATGCACCACAACTACTGAGCCTGCACTCTAGAGCCCACGAGCCACAACTATTGAAGCCCGCGTGCCTAGAGCCTGTGCTGCGCAACAAGAGACGTCACCGCAATGGGAAGCCCGCGCACCGCAATGGAGAGGAATCCCCTCTCACTGCAACTAGAGAAAGCCCGCGTGCAGCAGCGAGGATCCAACGCAGCCAAAAATAAATAAATTAAAAATAAATAATTAAAAAAAAGTCCGATTCACACATAAGAGTAGAAATTTTTATAATACTGTTTTGATTCATTCTCCTACTCATTAGACTTCAGACATCTTTCAAAACAAACCTTTATCTTAGTGTTCCATTATTTAAGAGATAACCTTCTTTCAAGGCAGCAGAGTTAGGACAGTCTAAGAAAAGCAGGACAAAAACAGTATATGAACATTTCGCAAAGAACGGTTTTCAGATATTTAAGAAACTATGCTACATACTCATATATTTATGTGTTACATGTCTATACCTCTCTATCCTTCTCTCTAACACTATATGAGAATAGGGAGACTAGCATTAAATGTAACATCTGTTACAGAGTGGCTCACCTGCTCACAGACAGACATATCAACAAATTAAGAGCAAGGAAAGGGGAAATAAAAGAATACTGAGTATTCATTATGTACCAGACACTGCCCTAGGCACTTTAGATAAATTCATTCATTTCATCTTCAAAATAACTCTCCTCTTAGTCCCTTTAGATAAGGAAACTGAGGCTCAGAGAGGTAAAATTCCAAAATCACATAGCTAGTAAGAGGCTTAGTTATTCATTCAACAAGTGGCCGGGTGGAGATTTAAACTTCTTTCTCATATACCATACTACTGTCAAATAGGAAAAAATGCATACATGTCTTTAATATACATTAGAAATAAACCAAACTTTCTGCGCTGCAAAAAAAAAAAAAAAAAAACAAACAAAAAGAAACAGTCCAATTCACAGAGATCTATGGGGTTGGCTAGTTGATCCTGACATCCCTAGAAAAGAAATAGGTGGGCAATCTACTAAATTCTTACTTGATCTGTCTAAGGAGAAGAGTCCTAGGTCAAGTGAACAGAAGTCTAACTTGAAACATCAAAACACAGAGTCCTGGCTCCTCAATCAATTCTCAGACTTGAGCCAGTTTACACACCCGGAATGAACACTTTTGAATGAAGGGGAGGCCGGGTCCCTGAAGGAAGGAACCCATGACACTGCCAAAAATTTATACTACTAACCTTTCTTCCAACCTTCCCTAAAGGGACCTATATCCCTTTACAGAGTACCTGTGCATTGGGGAAAAAAACAGTGAGGCTTACCAGACATCACTGGACCGTGGCACTGAACTGACACTAATTCCAAAAGACCCAAAACATCACTGTGGCCCACCAGACAGCGTAGGGGCTTATAAAAGTGAAGTGATCAATGGAGTTTTTGCTCAGGTCCATCACACACAGTGGGCTCAGTGGATCCCCAAACCCATCTTGTGGTTACTTCTCTGGTCCAGGAATGCATAACTGGAATACACATACTCAGCAACTGGCAATATCCCCATATTGGTTTCCTGACCTATGGAGTGAGGCCTTTTATGGTGGGAAATGCCAAGTGGAAGCCACTAGAACTGCCTCTACCTCGGAAAATGGTAAACCAAAAGCAGTACCGCATTCCTGAGGGACTGCAGAGATTAGTGCCACCATCAAAGCCCTGAAGGATGCAGAGTGGTGGTTGCACTACATCCCTATTCACCGTGCCTATTTGGCCTGTGCAGAAGACAGTGGATTATCATAAACTCCACCTGGTAGTGACTCCAACAGCAGCTGCTGTACCAGATACGGTTTTGTTGCTTGAGCAAATGAACGCACTCCGTGATACCGGGTATGTAGCTATTTATCTGGCAAATGCTTTTTTTAAAAACAATACCTGTTAGTCAAGACCAGCAGAAGCCGTTTTCTCTCCGTTAGCAAGGCCAGCTATACACCTCCACTGTCCTACCTCAGAGGCAGATCAACTCTCCAGTCCTATGTCATAATTTAGTCCGCAGGGATCTTGATCAACTTTCCCTTCCACAGGACATCACATCGGTCGATTACATGGGTGATACTATGCTCATTAGACCTAGTGAACAAGGAGGAGCAACTACTCTAGACTTATGGATAAGACATTTGTGTGTCAGAAGGTGGGAAAAAAATTTAGGGGCCTTCTATCGCAGTGAAACTTCTAGGGGTCCAGTGGTGTGGGCCATGTTGAGATATCCCTTCCAAGGTCTTGAAGAGTAAGTTTTTGTGTCTGGCTCTTCCATAAACAAAAGGAGGGACAACACCTGCCTCCCAGTGCTGCTCGTAAGGGGCCCAAGTCCTTATGATGGAGGCCCAGCCTGTGGATGGTGTGAGGCCAGGAGCTGCCCTTGGAGCACTGAGGCTGGGTCCTCCCAGAGTCGTGTTGCTTGAGAATGTGCCCAAAGTGGGCAGTAAACTCCGTCTTAGGCTAAATACTGGCTCAAAACTGATAGTCAACAAGTACCATAAGGGACAGTTGAAGAGAGAGTTCAAGAGAGCATGTTAAGAGGTGTGACCTCAGATCAGATGTGGCAACCTCACACCTGGGTGGTGGCCCTGCCCTCTTAGCTCTGGAACCAATTAGGTGGCTCACCTTCTGGAAACAAAGAGGTGACAGCCAGTCGCCCTGCATCTTCCCAGTCTGTGCCCTCTGGGCCTGTGATGGCAGTGACAGCCCTGCTGGCTTCTGAACCATTTTGGGGGTCATTCATCCCTTTTCTTGAAGGGTGTTCACAGCCAAATAGCTTTACTGGCCTGTTTCCTGTCTGTAGAATCCCAGAACCCCAGTCTTCCTGCCTTTTTCCCTGCCTCCATCCTCTTCAGCCCAAGCTGGCAGCATTTCTCCTGAGATGGTTGATTGGATCCACAAATCATATACCTAATCTTTTTAGCAACTGGTTGTCCAGCCACACCCTTGGTGCTCTTTCCAGAGTACACCTTCTTATATTTTGCAGTATGGATAGGCTGAGAATTTTCCAAATCTTCATATTCTAGTTCCTTTTTACTAACAATTCCTCCTTCAATTTCTCTCTTTCCTCTAGCATTTTACTGTAAGTATGAAGCAGAAACCAAGCCTTGCCTTTAACACTTTGCTTAGAAATCTCCTCAGCTAAATATCCAAATTCATCATTCACGACTTCTGTTTTCTACCCAAGAGAACACAATTCAGCCAAATTCTCTGCCACTTTATAATAAGAATCACCTTTCCACCAGTTTCCAATTATATGTTCCTCACTTCCATCTGAGACCTCACCAAAAACACCTTTAACACTCCTATTTCTACCAACAGTTTCTCTGAGGCAATCTAGACGTTTTCTATCAAGCACCTGAAAATCTTTCCAGCCTCTACCCATTGCCCAATTCCAAAGCCACCTCCATGGTTTTTGTAGGTATTTGTTACAGCAGCACCCCACTTCCCAGTACAGAAAGCTGTGCTAGTTTCCTAGGGCTGTTGTAACAAAGTACCACTAACTGGGTGGCTCAGAACAACAGAAATTTATTGTCTTCAAGTTCTGGAGGCCAGAAGTCTAAAATCAAGGTGTAAGCAGGGCCATGCTCTTTTTGAAGGTGCTAGCGAGGGAACTGTTCCATGCCTCACTCCTGGCTTCTCTGGCCTCAGGCATTTCTTGTCCTATAGGTGCATCACTCCAGTCACATGGTCATCTTTTCCTTGTATGTCTTCACATTGCCTTCCCTCTGTATTTCTGTGTCTCTGTGTCTAGACGTCCCTTTTCTATAAGGATGCCAGTCATATTGGAGTAGGGCCCATCTAATGACCCTGTTTTTGCTTGATTACTTCTGGAAAGACCCTATTTCTAAATAAGGTCACATTCAGAAGTAGTGGGGGTTAGGACTTCAACATAGTTTCTTTGGGGGGGGACACAATTTTACCCATAACAAGGTCCTTGTAGGTTCACAGAGTGGCTCTGCTTACCCAGTGAGAGGAGGTGGCTATAGTTCTCCAGCATCACGTCCTGGTACAGGCGCCTTTGAGTAGAATCCAGCTGCTGCCACTCTTCCCTGCTGAAGTCCACAGTCACGTCCTCAAAGGACACTGACACCTGTAACAACACAATCCCGTTCAGGGTGACATGGTCAGCATGGGGGGATAGGGAAGAGACAGATAGAAAATTGTTTTTAGTAATTTTTACTATAATATCCCATAGGGTATGCCTATTAAATACCTACTTATACATAATGTACAGAATACAAATATCTAATTGGAAATTTCTGCTATTCATTGTGTACAACACTGTCTTTCATTTTTTTAATTAATTAATTAATTAATTAATTTATGGCTGTGTTGGGTCTTCGCTTCTGTGCGAGGGCTTTCTCTAGTTGCGGCAAGCGGGGGCCACTCTTCATCGCGGTGCGCGGGCCTCTCACTATCGCGGCCTCTCTTGTTGCGGAGCACAGGCTCCAGACGCGCAGGCTCAGTAGTTGTGGCTCACGGGCCCAGTCACTCCGCGGCATGTGGGATCCTCCCAGACCAGGGCTCGAACCCGTGTCCCCTGCATTGGCAGGCAGACTCTCAACCACTGCGCCACCAGGGAAGCCCATCAGTCTTTCATTTTTAAAAATAATATTTCGGTACAGGATTTGAACTTGATCCTATTTTGTTGCTCATTTTAATGGGAATTTGTGTTTTATAACTTTTAGAAGGAAGCATGTGCATTTTTTTCCCACTTTACATAGCTCCCTCTACTGCTGCTTTCATTTAGTCTTCAAAAATATAGCCATTTTCTCTTGATGCCTTTTTTTTTGGCCAATTTTAATTTAATTCCATAGTGGTCAGAAAACATACTCTGTATGATTTCAACATATGTTCTATCCAGAAGAACGTTTCATGTGTCCTTGGAAAGGAATGCATATTCAGCTACTGGTGGGTGCAGTGTTCTATAATATATAAATCAACTCGATTGAGTGTTGTTGAAATTTTATATCACTTTACTCATTTGTCTTCTACTTGTTCAGCCAATTATTTGTCAACTTTTTGGTAAAAATTGACAGGGAAATGTTAAAAGTTTATATGGCTATGCAAAGGAACTAGAATACACAAAGCAAGGATTAGCATGGAGGATTTATACTATGTAATGTTAAGACTTACTTTAAAGCTACAATAATCAGACAGCGTGGTATTGATCTAAGTACAGACACATATATCAATGGAACAGAATAGAGAATCCAGAAACACATCTGCACACATATGGACAACTGGTTTATGACAAAGGTGCCAAAGTGATTCAATGGGGGGAAAGGAAAAGTCTTTTTTAAAAATTGTGCTGGAACAAATGGATATGCGTTTTGGAGGAAAAAAACAAACCCTGACCCACATCTCACACCATATACAAAAATTAACTTTAGTGTTCTCACCACACACACACACACACACACACACTCAAATGAAGCAACTCTGTGAGGTGATGAATGTATTAAGTAACTCGACTGTGGTATAAAAACAAATATATAGATCAACAGAACAGAACAGAAAGCCCAGAAATCAACCCACACGTATACGGTCAATTAACTTATGACAAAGGAGCCAAGAATATAAAATGGGGAAAGGACAGTCTCTTCAATATATGGTGTTGGGAAAACTGGACAGCCACATGCAAAAGAATGAAACTCGAGCACTATCTTATACTACCTGCAAAAATTAACTCAAAATGGATTAAAGACTAGAACATGAGATCAGAAATCATACAACTCCTAGATGAAAACATAGGTGGTAAGCTCCTTGACATAAGTCTTGGAGATGAATTTTTGGATTTGACACCAAAAGCAAAGGCAACAAAAAACAAAAATAAACAAGTGGGAATATACCAAAGTAAACATCTTATGCACAGCAAATGAAACCTTCAACAAAATGACACAGCAGCCTACTGAATGGGAAAAAATATTTGCAAATCATATATCTGATAAGGGGTTAATATCCAAAATATATAAAGAACTCATAAAACTCAACAGCAAAAAACCCAAAAAAATCTGATTAAAAAACGGGCAGAGGATCTGAACAGACATTTCTCCAAAGAGATATACAGATGGCCAACATGTACATGAAAAGGTGCTCAATATCACTAATCATCAGGGAAATGCAAATCAAAACCACAATGTGATATCACCTCATACCTGTTAGAGTGGCTATCATCAAAAAGACAAGAAATAACAAGTGTTAGTGAGAACACAGGAAAAAGGGAACCCTTGTGCACTGCTGGTGGAAATGTAAATTGGTGCAGCCACTATGGAAAACAAGATAGAGGTTCCTCGAAAAATTAAAAACAGAACTAGGTATGACCCAGCACTTCCACTTCTGGGTATCTATCTAAAGAAAATGAATACATTAACCCAAAAAGGTATCTGCACTCCCACGTTCACTGCAGCATTATTTACAGTAGCCAAGATATAGAATCAACCTAAGCATCCATAAGTGGAAAAATGGATAAAGAAAACGTGGTGTGTGTGTGTGTGTGTATATGCGCACACACACACACACACAAACATATATACACACACACACATACACACATAATGGAATATTATTCAGCTATAAAAAAGAAGGAAATATTGCCATTTGCAACAACATGGATGGACCTTGAGGGCATTATGCTAAGTGAAATAAATCAGACAGAGAAAGAAAATTCCGTATGATCTCACTTATATGTGGAGTCTAAGAAAAACAAAAAACAGAGCTCACAGATACAGAGAACAGTTGGTGGTTGCCAGAGGCAGGAGTGTGTGGTGGGTGAAATGCGTGAAGGGGTCAAAAGGTACAAACTTCCAGTTATAAAATAAATAAGCCATGGGGATGTAATATACAGCATGGTAATTATAGTTAATAATACTGTATTGCATATTTGAAAGTTGCTAAGAAAGTAAATCTTAAAAGTTCTCAACACAAGAAAAACATTTGTAATTATGTATGGTAATGGACGTTAGCTAGACTTATTGTGGTGATCATTTCACAATATATACAATATTGAATCATCATGTTATACACCAGAAACTAATATAATGTTATATGTCAATCATACCTCAATTTAAAAAAATAACCAAGTGAAAAGTCTAGAGCTGAAAAATATAATCTGGAACTAAAAAATTCACTAGATGGGCTTAACAGCAGAAAGAGTTAATGAATGTAAAGACAGACAAACAGAAATTGCCCAGTCTGAAAAGCAGAGAGAAAAAATTTGAAAAAAAGAATACAGTCCCAGGATAAGACAATATCAAAAGATGTAACATACATGTAACTGGAGAACCAGAAGGAGACAGGAGAGGGGAAAGGGACAGAAAAATATATTTTTAAAAATAATAGGCATGGACTTCCCTGGTGGTGCAGTGGTTAAGAATCCGCCTGCCAATGCAGGGGACACAGGTTCGAGCCCCGGTCCGGGAAGATCCCACATGCTGTGGAACAACTAAGCCTGTGTGCCACAATTACTGAGCCTGCACTCTACAGCCCGTGAGCCACAACTACTGAGCCCGCGTGCCACAACTACTGAAGCCCGCGCGCCTAGAGCCCGTGATCTGCAACAAGAGAATCCACTGCAATGAGAAGCCCATGCACCACAATGAAGAGTAGCCCCCGCTCGCTGCAACTAGAGAAAGCCCGCACACAGCAACAAAGACCCAATGCAGCCAAAAATAAAAAATAAATAAGTAAATAAATAAATTTATAAAAAAAATAATAGGCAGAAACTTCCCAAATATGGTAAAAGACATAAATTTACAGATTCAAGCAGGATAAATCCACAGAAAACCACACCTATGCACACTGTAGTCAAACTAATGAAAACCAAAGAAGAAAAGAAAACAGCCAGAAAACAAACAAACAAAAAAAGACATATTACATACAGGGAAACAGTGATTAAAATGACCACTCAGTGCTCAACAGAAGAAATAGAGGTCAAAATACAGAATACAAACTACAAAATTTTTACATGCTGAAGAAAATAAGTGTTACCTGGCTGGGCAAATTTAGGAGTTCCTTGATAAGTTCTTCATGGCTTTTGGTTCTACCCTCTGTGTTTTTGGTCCCACCCTCTGAGCCATCTTTCCTATTTCATGAAAGGTTGAAAGGTAGCATTTCAGGAAAAGTAGCAGAAGAGTTTTCTCAGTCTGCTTCCTACTATGAGTTGTCTGTGAATCTCACTGGGTTCACTTCCTTAGATGAAAAGTGCACCTACAGATCTCTTTTTGAGATAAGCCATTCTTTATCTTGGACTCCTGCTGAGAGGGCTGAGGTACACACTCTTAAGCTTCCTAGAGGCCCTCTTGTTTGATTGAGATCTATGAGGCACTCTTAATCTCTTCAAGGGGAGTTTTGTGTGGCTGAATGCTCTGGTCCTCTGATCTGAGGTCTTAAAAAAAGGTTGTATAGTCACATCTTTTGCTTTATTTCTAGATCATATTTTCCTGATAGTGTTTCAGAACTATTTCTTAACTTTAGAATCTTGTGCTATCTGCAGAGGCTAATAATTTTCAAAACCATCAAGTCCTGGATCCTTTGTGTTTGACAGTCTTTCTCTCAATTTATCTCCTTTCACATTTTGCTAAAAGCAGCAAGAAGAAACTAGATGCCTTCAACACTTTTCTTGGAAATATTAGATAGATCACCAAGTTCATGAAGCACAATTCTCTACTTTCCACATAATTGCAGATGACAGTGTTGCTAAGTTTCTATCACATAAGCTCCTCCAGTTTCCAAAACATGTTCTTCACTTCCTTTTGAGCCTTCAGCAGCACCCTATAGTCCAAATTTCAATTAATAATCTATTCAGGCAATTTAGGATTTCTCTAATATGCTCGTTAAAATCCTTCCAGCCTCCACCCGCATCCAAGTTTGAAAGATATTCCCACATTTTTAGGTATGTTATGACAACACCCTACTCCCAGTACCAAAATCTGTGTTAGCTTTCTATTTGATGCATAGCAAATTACCCTAAAACTTAGTGAGTTACAACAATATCCATTATCTCACAGTGGGTCAGGGGTCCAGGTGTGGCTTAGCTAGGTCCTCTCACTCGGGGTCTCCCACAAGGCTGCAATCAAGATGTTGGCCAGGGCTATGTTCATCTTGAACACTGACTTGGAATGACCCACTTCCAAGCTCAGGCAAGTGGTTGTTGATAAGATTCATGTCTCGAGGTTTGTTGTACTGAGTGACTCAGTTCCTCATTGACTGTTGGCCAGTGGCTGCCCTCAGTCCTTTGCCACGTGGATCTCTCCATAGGGAAGTTCACAACATGGTAGCTTGTTTCATCAAAGCCAGCAAGCGAGAAGAGCCAGAGAGAGTGCCAGCAAGATGGAAGTTACAGTCTTTTATAACCTAATCACATAAGTGACATCCCAACACTTTTACCTTATTCTGTTTCTTAGAAGCAAGTCACTAGGTCCAGCCCACATACAAAGGGGAGTGGATTACACAAGGGTATGAATACCGAGAAGTAGGGATCACTGATAGCCAACTTAGAAGGCTGCTTACTAAAAAAAAAATCAAAATTTGCATGAAGCAGATAAAGATAAATTTAGAAGGAAATTTCTAGCTTTAAATGCTTATATTAGAAAAGAGTCTAAAATCAATGACCTAAAATTTAACTTCAAGGAGCTAGAAAGTAAAAGACCAAATAAACCCAAAGAAGGTAAAAGAAAAGAACTAGCAAAGATCAAAAAAATTAATGAAATAGAAAACAAATGACAGAAAAAGTCAACAAAAAATTAATTCAAGCTGTATTATAGACCTAAACATAAAAACTAAAACTAAAAATGTCCCGGAAGAAAACATAAGAGAACATCTTTGCAATGCTGGGACAAGCAAGGATTTCTTGACATAGTACAAAAAGCAACAACCACAAAAGAAAATTTTGGTAAATGGGACCTTATCAAAATTAAAACTTCTGCTCATCAAAAGATGTCATTAACTCATAGACATAGAGAACAGACTTGTGGTTGCCAAGGGGGAGGGGCAGTGGGGGAGGGATGGATTGGGAGTTTGGGGTTAGCAGATGCAAACTATTACATACAGAATGGATACACAACAAGGTCCTACTGTAGAGCACAGAGAATTATATTCAATATCCTGTGATAAGCCATAATGGAAAAGAATGTGAAAAAGAATATATATATGTATAACTGAATCACTTTGCTGTACAGCAGAAATGTTGAACACAACATTGTAAATCAACTATACTTCAATAAAATAAAAATTTTAAAAAGATGTCATTAAGAAAACAAAAAGCCAAGACACAGACTGGGAGAAAATATTTGCAATATGTATACAAAACACCCATATTAAGAATGTATAGGGCTTCCCTGGTGGCGCAGTGGTTGAGAATCTGCCTGCCAATGCAGGGGACGCGGGTTCGAGCCCTGGTCTGGGAAGATCCCACATGCCGCGGAGCAACTAGGCCCGTGAGCCACAATTGCTGAGCCTGCGCGTCTGGAGCCTGTGCTCCGCAACAAGAGAGGCCATGATAGTGAGAGGCCCGCGCACCGCGATGAAGAGTGGCCCCCACTCGCCGCAACTAGAGAAAGCCCTTGCACAGAAATGAAGACCCAACACAGCCATAAAATAAATAAATAAATAAATAAATAAAATTAAAAAAAAAAAAGAATGTATAAAGAACTCCTACAAAGCAAAAGACATGTAACCCAATTTTTTAAAATGGGCAATATATTTGAACAGACACACATGAAAAAGACATACCAATAAAGCATATTAAAAGATGTTCAACATCATTAGTTATAAGGGAAATGCAATTTAAACTACACTGAGATAGCACTATACACTCACTTTCAAAGCTAAAGTTAAAAAGAAACTGAAAAATTGCTGGTAGAAATGTAAAACTGAACTATCACTTTGGAAACTTGTTTGGCAGTTTCTTTTTTTTTTTTTTGGCTGTTTTGGGTCTTCGCTGCTGTGCGCGGGCTTTCTCTAGTTGTGGTGAGCAGGGGCTACTCTTTGTTGTGGTGCCCGGGCTTCTCATTGTGGTGGCTTCTCTTGTTGCGGAGCACGGGCTCTAAGCGCACGGGCTCAGTGGTTGTGGCACGTGGGCCCTAAAGCATGCGGGCTCAGTAGTTGCAGCACGCGGGCCCTAGGGCATGCAGACTCAGTAGTTGTAGCGCACGAGCTTAGTTGCTCCACAGCATGTGGGATCTTCCTGGACCAGGGGTCGAACCTGTGTCCCCTGCATTGGCAGGCGGATTCTTAACCACTGCCCCACCAGGGAAGTCCCTGGTTTTGCGGTTTCTAATAAAGTTAAATATACACCAGCCTGTAATCTGGCAATTCCATTCCTTGGTAGATACTAAAAAGAAATGACAACAATATATCCTCAGAAAAATTCCACAAGAATATTTATAGCAGGATTTATCATGATAAAAAAAAACTAGAAACATTCCAAATGTTCATCAGCAGGTAAATGCATAAACAAATTATAGTATATTCATATAATTGAATATTCAGCAATAAAAAAGAAAGAGCTACTGGTAGAACCAACAACCTGGATGACTCTCAAAAATTTACAAATAGAAGCCAAACGCAGAGCCAAACACAAACCGTATGATTCTATTTATATGACAATCAAGGACCAGCAGGGCTAATCTATAGGGATTAAAAATATTAACAATGGTTGCCTCAGGGGGAGGATATTGACTGATTAGGCGGGAACCTTCAAGGGTGATGGACATGTTCTATATTTTAATTTGAGTGATGGGTATACATATTTGTCAAAATTCATTAAACTATACCATTTAAGATCTGGGTAATTCAATGTAGTTCAAATATAACTCAGTTTCAAAAAACACAAAAAACAAAAAGTGCATATTATAAATACATTCAGGGTACAATGTGGGCCCCAAAGAGAAAACAGTCGATTCTACTGGGGATGTAGGTTTAGGTTCCATAGAGCTGGTACAGTTTAAACTGAATCCTGGAAAAAATAAGTGTGATAGAGGTAAGTGGGGGAAAATGTTTTCCAGAAAAGACAAAGAGATTGGTGTGGAGACAGGAAAATACACAGTAATTAAGCAAAGAGCGAACAGCTTTGTGAAAAGGAGAGATTATATAATATGTCAAGGAGGCAATTAAGAGAAAAAAAAATCCAAGGAAGTATGCTGGAGTCTGATCATGAAATAGTATGAATTCTTTTAGTAACAGATCACCACTGAAGTGTTTTATTTTTATTTTTTTAAGTTAAAATTTATATTTGGGAATAAAAATTCATAATAACAAATTTTTTTATAAAACTGCCACACAGGAACACACCTTAAGATACCATTACATGCTTCATTTACTTAGAAAAAGTTACAGACGTAGTCAAAACAAATAGCTCTCATTTATAAAGGTGAGTTCCTTTCTTTTAGCAAAAGAAAGCTCACGGGAAATGTCAGACTGAAAACCAGCAGGATACAGCGATGCAGGGATAGCTCAACACCTCCTGAGCTAGAAGGCTCGGAGCCAGGCCTCCCTGGCTGGGGGCCGTGCTGCTTCTCCTCTCTGGCCTTCAGTTTCCCTGGCACCAAAGGAGGGAAGACTGGATGACTGATAAAGTCCTGGGTGCCATGGTCCTTTCATTTCAGAGAACAGTATATGATCATAACAGTATCGTTCTCCTTTGATTGTAAATGTCAACAGAACACAACTTAACATGCTGAAAAATTTTACTGCAAAGAGTGCTATGATTTTTCCCATACTCTGCAAAGGATGGATGAGGGCCCGTATTATCAGGCCACACTCACTGCTTATATTGGAAAATGAGGAAATGCTAATGAAATTGCTCTTATGGGCTGACATTCATGGATGGCAGAAAGGGACGTTCCAGAAGGAGTCCAGGATTTGCTCTTCGGCAGTATTTCAGCTCCCGGCCAAAGTTCGGTGGCCAAGTGCACACATGGGCACACCCATGCCCGCGTGCAGTCTGTAAAGGTCACTGAGCACTTGTTAACCTTGAAGGGGAAAGAGAAACCTCAGTATTTTCCCCCAACGACACTCCAAGCCTCTTGTAAATCATATTCAAATTCATACACTTAAGCATTAATTTACATACTTAATTTCTGACAGGCTGACAACCGCAGCCCTCCTCCCCCTCAGTGTAAAGTGAGAAGTGAATTGCTATTCAGTGTATCCTTTACATTGGCAGTGGTGCTAAGTGTATTTTATATAATGTGCTATCTACACAAAGGCAGATAAGAATTTGATTTAACATCCAGTTAAAAGCCATCATTGAAAAATTTTTTAAAAAAAGAGTGCTATGATTTTTATTATGACTCTCACCATCTTTGGAAAATTTCCATTTCAGAAGTTTGATGTGGTTCACTTTCTTGGAGCTTCTTGCCTTGGGAGCATCCTCCACGCACACCAGTACCTATGAAGATAATTAGCCAGCATCCCTTTCCCTGAAGCCGTAGTCTATGGCTCTGCCTTCATCACATAGGCTGCGCTGTGTCCCTGTTCAAGCTCAAACTATCTTCTAATTACGGAGTGCCCAGATGCTTGATTTACTGTTTCTTCCTTACACCTCACTGTGTATTCTGCAAGTTGTATTTTAGTATGTTCCTACAGAGTTTCTTCAATTCACGCTGCTATCAGTGTGATCAAAGTTTGAGGTTTTGACATAAGAGCCCTTCAGGTATTCTGTGGGAAAGCGAGGCCCAGCAGCTAGTGGGAAGAGTTGCATTTCAGCACCTTAGAGTCCTAACTCTGTCTCCCTCTATTAATGTTGCATTTAACCTTGAGAGCGTCAACTTAGTTTTCTCACACATTTTCAAGTAAAACATTTAGTTCCTTTTTCAATACTAAACATGATTTTTTCTTTTAACAACAAAGACATGCATCACAAAACCATGTGCTCAGAGAAGTGATGTAAAAATACCATTGTCTTATCTCCAAATACTAATTCTAAGATCAAGGTCTTCAAGCCTTTGACCACGCACATGGACCACCAATTTCTAGGATACATTATTCCACATCATCATTTCTATAGTTTGACAAAAACCATAACACATTCTCTGATACAACAACATATCCATATCAATGAAATACATTACTGCAATGTTTAACTTCTTCCATAATTCCTTGAAAATCTGTAGCATAGCATAATCACTAAAACTTGCTAATTATGAGAGCTGTTAATTTATAATCCTCTCATAATGACTGTACCACTATCCATTTTTATTTATTCTTAAATTCAATTTCAACTACCTGATTGTGTCTGAGGTAGCTTCATAGTAGTTTTATTGCTATGAAAGTGACATGTTTCCAAGTATCACCTGGGGGATTAGATTAGATTTAAATGAGAGAGGAAAATATAGTATCAGTTACACCGTTTCCTCACTTGGCATACAAAATTTTTAAAAAAATCATCCATTTCTTTAGTGATTAAAAATACAGTTCTTTTGTGAGCATAGACACAATACAAGGAATCTGTTTCTTTGCGTGAAAAGCAGAATCAGTGGAAAAGGACTCGAATTCTATCACTAGCTTTTGGTTCACCCAAGTGAGAGCATGCATAAGCTCAAGCTTGTAAGCGTACTGTTTCAGCATTGCACAAAGTGACTGGATGAACCAGGATCCGTCCTTTGAATTTCGCCAGGAATAGTAACCAGGTGCTGTAGAATATGCACACAAGAAGTCTGCCTCAAGCGGTATTTTCTGACAGGCCGTGTCATCCTCAACACCACTGTCTGTCTCAATACCACAGTCCAGTTCTGTGCCTCGGCAGGCCTGAATAATGAAAAGTTTGGGTTTTCCAGTTAGACTTCTACAACAGTCCCCTCTGAAGAAACCTGCTAATTTTTTCAGATCGACAGGTCCATTTGTTCCAAAAATTTTTCCTTCCTCACCATGGCTTAGAAGCACGCAAATATAACTGCTCCTTTTGCTATGATCTTCTTTAGAAACACTGTACATTAATTCCAAAATTTCTTTACATGTAAGATCATTTTTATTCCTGACTTCGTATTTCAAGTTCGTGAAGGTTTCCCAGAGGTTTGCTGCATCTACATCTGTACCAGACCGACATGACATCCCAGTACTTTTATGAAAGTTCTTGTTATTAATTATCATACATAAACCCATTTCAGGATAATGCATTTTGTAACTATCATCCAAGGATATTCCAGAGTTCATTGATTTGCTTCCATGTAAGACCTTTGTCTCTGAAGTTTTAATGGATTTTGAATCCACTGAATTTTCAGTGTTCTCCATGGATACTTTTATTAATATTCAGCCCCCATGCCGCAGCCACTGGCTGGCTCTGCTCGGCTCGGTTCCTGCTCTCTGAAGTGTTTTATATATCAGGAAAGAGACATTACTTGAGTTTTACACTAAAATGATTATCCTTCCTCTAAGTACTGCATTTCAGGACACACCAATAGTTGATTATGGAAATTTATTCTTTCAGAAGTATTCCAGCTAATCAATGCTAATAAAAGCAAGAATCACCAACGGCTGCCAAAACCATTGGGTGAAAGAATAAAGGGACTTTAAAACCTATGGATTGGGTTGACAACACCTGAACATACTGAGAGAGAGACAACCAGGCATTATGTGCCTTCTGGGGGGATGAACTAGCAAGCACTCAGTACCACCTATGGGGGGCTTCCCTGGTGGCGCAGTGGTTGAGAATCTGCCTGCCAATGCAGGGGACACGGGTTTGAGCCCTGGTCTAGGAAGATCCCACATGCCGCGGAGCAACTAGGCCTGTGAGCCACAACTACTGAGCCTGTGCGTCTGGAGCCTGTGCTCCGCAACAAGAGAGGCCACGATAGTGAGAGGCCCGTGCATCGCGATGAAGAGTGGCCCCCGCTTGCCACAACTAGAGAAAGCCCTCGCACAGAAACGAAGACCCAACACAGCCAAGAAAAAATAAATAATAAATAAATTAAAAAAATACCACCTGTGAAGTATTTTTGCCTAAAAATTGAATCTGCATTGATCAAGCCTCTAGATTTTTCTGTTCACATTAAAATGGTGATATGGGAACTATTAAATACTCCACAAGAATACACTTATCAAATTCTAAAATGTGGAACACAGCTCGGGGCAAGTGGTCCAATTTCTTCAATAAATAAATAGTAAGGGGAAAAACAAGAGGGAGGAGAATTGGTTAGATCTGTTCCAGATTAAAAGGGACTTGAGAGACTATTGGGAGAAAATTCTCCACAAATCTCACATTTCTGTATATCTTTCAAGCAGACTCATAACTGCCTTTTTTCCAAACTATCTTTTCAAAGATATTTATATAGTGAACAGGCTTAGAAGATAGAGTGCCCCTCTCCAGAGCGAAGGGCAGGTTATACTAGAAATTGTACTCAAGATATTTCTTCCTCAAGGCAAGGATCAGGCAGGCTTACTGCCCTTCATGAAAGGTTCGAGATCTATAAACTTGGGGTTCCTCTCCTATAATGGAATCCACTGCATGTGCAGGTATCACCTGGCCCTCTGCATCACCCTGTGGGAATTGAGGCTTAGAGGAGTGGTGCAAATGTTCACACTCTGGCTACCACTAATGCTGTGAGTATTCAAGTCCTTTGTCTCGGACCCAGGAGTTCATGTCTTCTACCAGCATCCATGAAACTGTGCCCAGCTAACTTGTTAGCTTGCAAGTAGGATAAAATCTCAGACCTTTCACAGTTCTTGGAAGTTTTGATGATTAGGATGGGCAGTGCAAGGGCTAACCAAGCACTTGGCCCAACAAGGATCCTGCAGGAGCCACAGAAGCTGTAGGAGCTGCAGGCTGACTGGTGTCCCACACCACCCTGCTGAGCCAGCAGGTCACTTCCAAATGATGGTGGAGTAGAAGGACATGAGCTCACCCCCTTCTTATGAAAACATCAAAATCACAACTAATTGCTGAACAACCATCGACAAAAAAATGCTGGAACCTACCAAAAAAGGATACCCTACTCCCAAAGACAAAGAGGAGGCCACAGCAAGATGGTAGGAGGGGCACAACTGTGATAAACACAAATCTCATCCCTGCCAGGTGGGCGACCCACAAACTGGAAAACAATTATACCACAGAAGTTATCCCCCAGGAGTGAAAGTTCTGAGCTCCACGTCAGGCTCCCCAGCCTGGGGGTCTGGCAACAGGAGGAGGAGCCAGAGAATCTAGATGTGAAGTCTAGTGGAGTTTGATCGTAGGACTTCCACAGGGCTGGGGGAAAGAGAGACTCCACTCTTGGATGGCACGCACAAAGTCTTGTGCGCACCAGGACTCAGGGGAAAAAGGCAGTGACCCCGTAAGAGACTGGGCCAGACCTACCTGTTAGTACTGAAGGGTATTCTGTGGAGGTGAGGGGTGTCTGGGGCTCACTGCGGGGACAAGGACACTAGCAGCAGCAGTTCTGGGAAGTACCCATTGGCGTGAGCCCTCCTGGAGGCCACCATTAGCCCCACCAAACAGCCTGTAGGCTCCAGTGCTGGGTCGCCTCAGGCCAAACAACAAACAGGTTGGGAACACAGCCCCACCCATCAGCAGACAAACAGATTAAAGTTTTACTGAGCACAGCCCTGCCCACCAGAGGGACAAGACCCACTTCCACCCACCACCAGTCCCTCCTAGCAGGAAGCTTGCACAAGTCTCTTAGATAGCCTCATCCACCAGAGGGCAGACAGCAGAAGCAAGAAGAACTATAATCCTGCAGCCTGTGGAACGGAATCCACAATCACAGAAAATTAGGCAAAATGAAACAGCAAAGGAAGTGGAGACAGGCAACCTTCCAGAAAAAGAATTCAGAATAATGACAGTGAAGATGATCCAATATCTCGGAAAAAGAATGGAGGTAAGGATCAAGAAGATGCAAGAAATGTTTAACAAAGACCTAGAAGAACTAAAGAACAAACAAACAGAGATGAACAATACAGTAAATGAAATGAAAAATACACTAGAAGGAATCAATAGCAGAGTAAATGAGGCAGAAGAACGGATAAGTGACCTGGAAGACAGAATGGTGGAAATCACTGCCTCAGAACAGAATAAAGAAAAAAGAATGAAAATGAAGACAGTCTAAGAGACCTCTGGGACAACAATAAATGCACTAACATTCGTATTATAGGGATCCCAGAAGGAGAAGAGAGAGAGAAAGGACCTGAGAAAATAGTTGAAGAGATAATTGCTGAAAACTTCCCCAACATGGGAAAGGAAACAGTCACCCAAGTCCAGGAAGTGAGGAGAGTCCCAGCAGGATAAACCCAAGGAGGAACATGCTGAGACACATAGTAATCAAACTGACAAAAATTAAAGACAAAGGATAGAGCTCTACCCACCACCAGAGCCTCCCATCAAGCCACTTAGATAGCCTCAACCACCAGAGGGCAGACAGCAGAAGCAAGAAAAACTACAATCCTGCAGCCTGGGGAACAAAAACCACATTTACAGAAAGATAGACAAGATGAAAAGGCAGAGGGCTATGTACCAGATTAAGGAACAAGAAAAAACCCCAGAAAAACAACTAAATGAAGTGGAGATAGGCAACCTTCCAGAGAAAGAATTCAGAATAATGATAGTGAAGATGATCCAGGACCTCGGAATAAGAATGGAGGCAAAGATTGAGAAGATGCAAGAAATGATTAACAAAGACCTAGAAGAATTAAAGAACAAACAAACAGAGATGACCAATACAGTAACTGAAATGAAAACTACACTAGAAGGAATCAATAGCAGAATAACTGAGGCAGAAGAACGGATAAGTGACCTGGAAGACAGAATGGTGGAATTCACTGCTGCGGAACAGACTAAAGAAAAAAGAATGAAAAGAAATGAAGACAGCCTAAGAGACCTCTGGTACAACATTAAACGCACCAACATTCGCATTATAGGGGTCCCAGAAGGAGAAGAGAGAGAGAAAGGACCAGAGAAAATATTTGAAGAGATTATAGTCGAAAACTTCCCTAACATGGGAAAGGAAATAGCCACCCAAGTCCAGGAAGCGCAGAGAGTCCCATACAGGATAAACCCAAGGAGAAACACGCCGAGACACATAGTAATCAAAGTGGCAAAAATTAAAGACAAAGAAAAATTATTGAAAGCAGCAAGGGAAAAACGACAAATAACATACAAGGGAACTCCCATAAGGTTAACAGCTGATTTCTCAGCAGAAACTCTGCAAGCCAGAAGGGAGTGGCATGATATACTTAAAGTGATGAAAGGGAAGAACCTACAACCAAGATTAGTCTACCCGGCAAGGATCTCATTTAGATTTGATGGAGAAATCAAAAGCTTTAGAGACAAGCAAAAGCTAAGAGAATTCAGCACCACCAAACCAGCTCTACAACAAATGCTAAAGGAACTTCTCTAAGTGGGAAACACAAGAGAAGAAAAGGACCTACAAAAACAAACCCAAAACAATTAAGAAAATGGTCATAGGAACATACATATCGATAATTACCTTAAACGTGAATGGATTAAATGCCCCAACCAAAAGACATAGACTGGATGAATGGATACAAAAACAAGACCCATATATATGCTGTCTACAAGAGACCCACTTTAGACCTAGGGACACATACAGACTGAAAGTGAGGGGATGGAAAAAGATATTCCATGCAAATGGAAATCAAAAGAAAGCTGGAGTAGCTATACTCATATCAGATAAAATAGACCTTAAAATAAAGAATGTTACAAGAGACAAGGAAGGACACTACATAATGGTCAAGGGATCAATCCAAGAAGAAGATATAACAATTATAAATATATATGCACCCAACATAGGAGCACCTCAATACATAAGGCAACTGCTAACAGCTATAAAAGAGGAAATTGACAGTAACACAATCATAGTGGGGGACTTTAACACCTCACTTACACCAATGGACAGATCATCCAAAATGAAAATAAATAAGGAAACACAAGCTTAAATGACACAATAGACCAGATAGATTTAATTGATATTTATAGGACAGTCCATCCAAAAACAGCAGATTACACGTTCTTCTCAAGTGCGCACGGAACATTCTCCAGGATAGATCACATCTTGGGTCACAAATCAAGCCTCAGTAAATTTAAGAAAATTGAAATCATATCAAGCATCTTTTCTGACCACAAGGCTATGAGATTAGAAATGAATTACAGGGAAAAAAATGTAAAAAAGACAAACACATGGAGGCTAAATAATACGTTACTAAATAACCAAGAGATCACTGAAGAAATCAAAGAGGAAATCAAAAAATACCTAGAGACAAATGACAATGAAAACACGACGACCCAAAGCCTATGGGATGCAGCGAAAGCAGTTCTAAGAGGGAAGTTTATAGCTATACAAGCCTACCTAAAGAAACAAGAAAAATCTCAAGTAAACAATCTAACCTTACACCTAAAGAAACTAGAGAAAGAAGAACAAACAAAACCCAAAGTTAGCAGAAGGAAAGAAATCATAAAGATCAGAGCAGAAATAAATGAAATAGAAACAAAGAAAACAATAGCAAAGATCAATAAAACTAAAAGCTGGTTCTTTGAGAAGATAAACAAAATTGATAAGCCATTAGCCAGACTCATCAAGAAAAATAGGGAGAGGACTCAAATCAATAAAATCAGAAATGAAAAAGGAGAAGTTACAACAGACACCGCAGAAATACAAAGCATCCTAAGAGACTACTACAAGCAACTCTATGCCAATAAAATGGACAACCTGGAAGAAATGGACAAATTTTTAGAAAGGTATAACCTTCCAAGACTGAACCAGGAAGAAACAGAAAATATGAACAGACCAATCACAAGTAATGAAATTGAAACTGAATAAAAATCTTCCAACAAACAAAAGTCCAGGACCAGATGGCTTCACAGGTGAATTCTATCAAACATTTAGAGAAGAGCTAACACCTATCCTGCTCAAACTCTTCCAAAAAATTGAAGAGGAAGGAACACTCCCAAACTCGTTCTATGAGGCCACCATCACCCTAATACCAAAACCAGACAAAGACACTACAAAAAAAGAAAATTACAGACCAATATCACTGATGAATATAGATGCAAAAATCCTCAACAAAATACTAGCAAACAGAATCCAACAACACATTAAAAGGATCATACACCACGATCAAGTGGGATTTATCCCAGGGATGCAAGGATTCTTCAATATACGCAAATCAATCAATGTGATACACCATATTAACAAATTGAAGAATAAAAACCATATGATCATCTCAATAGATGCAGAAAAAGCTTTTGACAAAATTCAACACCCATTTCTGATAAAAACTCTCCAGAAAGTGGGCATAGAGGGAACCTACCTCAATATAATAAAGGCCATATATGACAAATCCACAGCAAACATCATTCTCAATGGTGAAAAACTGAAAGCATTTCCTCTAAGATCAGGAATGAGACAAGGATGTCCACTCTCACCACTATTATTCAACATAGTTCTGGAAGTCCTAGCCACGGCAATCAGAGAAGAAAAAGAAATAAAAGGAATACAAATTGGAAAAGAAGAAGTAAAACTGTCACTGTTTGCGGATGACATGATACTATACATAGAGAATCCTAAAACTGCCACCAGAAAACTGCTAGAGCTAATTAATGAATATGGTAACGTTGCAGGATACAAAATTAATGCACAGAAATCTCTTGCATTCCTATACACTAATGATGAAAAATCTGAAAGAGAAATTATGGAAACACTCCCATTTACCATTGCAACAAAAAGAATAAAATACCTAGGAATAAACCTACCTAGGGAGACAAAAGACCTGTATGCAGAAAACTATAAGACACTGATGAAAGAAATTAAAGATGATACCAACAGATGGAGAGATATACCATGTTCGGACTGGAAGAATCAACATTGTGAAAATGAGTATACTACCCAAAGCAATCTACAGATTCAATGCAATCCCTATCAAATTACCAATGGCATTTTTTACGGAGCTAGAACAAATCATCTTAAAATTTGTATGAACATCTTAAAATTTGTATGAAGACACAAAAGACCCCGAATAGCCAAAGCAGTCTTGAGGGAAAAAAATGGAGCTGGAGGAATCAGACTCCCTGACTTCAGACTATACTACAAAGCTACAGTAATCAAGACAATATGGTACTGGCACAAAAACAGAACCATAGATCAATGGAACAAGATAGAAAGCCCAGAGATTAACCCACGCACCTATGGTCAACTGATCTATGACAAAGGAGGCAAAGATATACAATGGAGAAAAGACAGTCTCTTCAATAAGTGGTGCTGGGAAAACTGGACAGCTACATGTAAAAGAATGAAATTAGAATACTCCCTAACACCATACACAAAAATAAACTCAAGGGGCTTCCCTGGTGGCGCAGTGGTTGAGAATCTGCCTGCCAATGCAGGGGACACAGGTTCGAGCCCTGGTCTGGGAAGATCCCACATGCCGCGGAGCAACTGGGCCCGTGAGCCACAATTACTGAGCCTGCGCGTCTGGAGCCTGTGCTCTGCAACAAGAGAGGCCGCGATAGTGAGAAGCCCGCACACCGTGATGAAGAGTGGCCCCCACTTGCCACAACTAGAGAAAGCCCTCGCACAGAAATGAAGACCCAACACAGCCATAAATAAATAAATTAATTAAAAAAAAAAACTCAAAATGGATTAGAGACCTAAATATAAGACTGGACACTATAAAACTCTTAGAGGAAAACATAGGAAGAACACTCTTTGACATAAATCACAGCAAGATCTTTTTTGATCCACCTCCTAGAGTAATGGAAATAAAAACAAAAATAAACAAATGGGACCTAATGAAACTTCAAAGCTTTTGCACAGCAAAGGAAACCATAAACAAGATGAAAAGACAACCCTCAGAATGGGAGAAAATATTTGCAAACGAATCAACAGACAAAGGATTAATCTCCAAAATATATAAACAGCTCATTCAGCTCAATATTAAAGAAACAAACACCCCAATCCAAAAATGGGCAGAAGACCTAAATAGACATTTCTCCAAAGAAGACATACAGACGGCCACGAAGCACATGAAAAGATGCTCAACATCATTAATTATTAGAGAAATGCAAATCAAAACTACAATGAGGTATCACCTCACTCCTGTTAGAATGGGCATCATCAGAAAATCTACAAACAACAAATGCTGGAGAGGGTGTGGAGAAAAGGGAACCCTCTTGCACTGTTGGTGGGAATGTAAATTGATACAGCCACTATGGAGAACAATATGGAGGTTCCTTAAGAAACTAAAAATAGAATTACCATATGACCCAGCAATCCCACTACTGGGCATATACCCAGAGAAAACCATAATTCAAAAAGACACATGCACCCGAATGTTCATTGCAGCACTATTTACAATAGCCAGGTCATGGAAGCAACCTAAATGCCCATCAACAGACGAATGGATAAAGAAGTTGTGGTACATATATACAATGGAATATTACTCAGCCATAAAAAGGAACGAAATTGAGTCATTTGTTGAGAAGTGGATGGATCTAGAGACTGTCATACAGAGTGAAGTAAGTCAGAAAGAGAAAAACAAATATCGTATATTAATGCATGTATGTGGAACCTAGAAAAATGGTACAGATGAGCCGGTTTGCAGGGCAGAAGTTGAGACACAGATGTAGAGAATGGACATATGGACACCAAGGGGGGAAAACTGCGGTGGGGTGGGGATGGTGGTGTGCTGAATTGGGGGATTGGGATTGACATGTATATACTGATGTGTATAAAAGTGATGCCTAATAAGAACCTGCAGTATAAAAAAACAAACAAACAAAACAACTAATACTAAACTTTCATTGGGTTATTTGTATGGAAATATGTTAATATAAATGTTTCAGACTTTACATGAAATTTCTAAAAATCTTGTATTTGTATGGAAATATGTATGGAAATATGTTAATATAAATGTTTCAGACATTACATGAAATTTCTAAAAATCTTAAAAAAATAAAAACTAAAAATAAAAAATAAAAAAATAAATAAACTCAAAAAAAAAAAAAAGACAAAGGATAGGCTGTGCACAGAGATGTGGCTTTCTGGAAAAGGAAATATAAGGGACTCACAGGGCTTCCCTGGTGGCGCAGTGGTTGAGAATCTGCCTGCCAATGCAGGGGACACGGGTTCGAGCCCTGGTCTGGGAAGATCCCACATGCCACAGAGCAACTAGGCCTGTGAGCCACAACTACTGAGCCTGCGTGTCTGGAGCCTGTGCTCCGCAACAAGAGAGGCCGCGACAGTGAGAGGCCCGCGCACCGCGATGAAGAGTGGCCCCCGCTCGCCGCAACTAGAGAAAGCCCTCGCACAGAAACGAAGACCCAACACAGCCAAACTAAATAAATAAATAAATAAATAAAATTTTTTTAAAAAAATAAGGGACTCACAGACCTCCCTGCCCCGAAGATGTCCACATCCTAATCCCTGGAACCTGTGGATATGTTATACTACATGGCAATGGGGAATTTAGGTTGCAAATGGAATTAAGGTTGCTAATCAACTGACCCTGAGACAAGGAAATTATCTTGGACTATTAGGTTAGGGCCAATGTAAAGAGTCCTTAAAAGTGTAGGAGTGAGGTAGAAGAGACGGTTAGAGTGATATAGTGTGAGAAGAACTGACCCACTAATGCTGGCTTTAAAGATGAAGAGGACCATATCAAGGAACATGTGTGGCCTCTAGAAGCTGGAAAGAGCAAAGAAATAGATTCTTGAGCCTTCAGAAAGGAACCCACCCCTGCCAACATCTTAACTTTAGCCCAGTGAGAGCCATTTTGGACTTCTGAACTACAGAACTATAAGATAATAAATTTCTGTTGTTTTAAGCCACTGAGTTTGTGGCAATTTGTTACAGCAATGATAGAAAACTAAGACAGGCAAATTAAGGAGATCTGAGGGAAGTCTATGGAATCAGTAGTGAAAATGTTCAACCAAATTGTATGGTCAACTGTTCAATATATGGTCCTCCACTTTACTGGCAGTCAATGAGGAGGAACTGGAGAAGTTATTGCACACCAAGTACCACAAAGTAGGTTTAAAGACAGCTGTCTGAACAGTGTTCTGGTTAGTCCTAACTCTCACCATTGAGAGCCCCCCATTGGGGCTTCCTCACCAATCTTGTGGCCAATCTCAAGTCCACCCCATTGTAACAGCTAGGATAGGCATACCTCAGAGATACCGTGGGTATTCCAGACCACCACAATAAAGCAAATATTGCAATAAAGTGAGACACAAAAATTTTTTGGTTTCCCAGTGCATATAAAAGTTATGTTTATACTATATTGTAGTCTATTAAGTGTGCAACAGCATTATATCTAAAAAAGCAATGTACATATCTTAATTAAAAAATACTTTATTGCTAAAAAAATGCTAACCATCATCTGAGCCTTCCACAAGTCATAATCTTTTTGCTGGTGGAGGGTCTTGCCTTGATGTTGGTGGCTGCTGACTGATCAGTGTGGTGGCTGCTGAAGGATGGGCTGACTGTGGCAATTTCCTAGTAGAATATAACAGTGAAGTTTGCCTCATTGACTGACTCTTCCTTTCATGAATGATTTCTCTGTAGCATGCAATGCTGTTTGATAGCATTTTAACCACAGTAGAACTTCCTTCAAAATGCGAGTCAATCCTCTCAAACCCTGCCACTGCTTTATCAACTAAGTTTATGTCATATTCCAAATCCTTTGTGGTCATTTCTTTACTGGTGAGCTTTCCCATTCATAATTTTCTTGTTCCTAGTTGTGGCCTTTTCTTTTCCCTAGAGAAGTTCCTTTAGCATTTGTTGTAAAGCTGGTTTGGTGGTGCTGAATTCTCTTAGCTTTTGCTTGTCTGTAAAGCTTTTGATTTCTCCATCAAATCTGAATGAGAGCCTTGCTGGGTAGAGTATTCTTGGTTGTAGGTTTTCCCCTTCCATCACTTTAAATATATCATGCCACTCCCTTCTGGCCTGAAGAGTTTCTGCTGAAAAATCAGCTGATAACATTATGGGGATTCCCTTGTATGTTATTTGCTGCTTTTCCCTTGTTGCTTTTAATATTTTCTCTTTGTCTTAAATTTTTGTCAATTTGATTAATATGTGTCTCGGCATGTTGGGTTTGTCCTGTATGGGACTCTCTGCACTTCCTGGACTTGGGTGACTGTTTCCAAGAAAATGTTAGGCAAGTTTTCAGCTATTATCTCTTCAAATATTTTCTCAGGCCCTTTCTCTCTTTCTTCTCCTTCTGGGTCCCCTATAATGCAAATGTTGGTGTGTTTAATGTTGTCCCAGAGGTCTCTTAAACCATCCTCATTTCTTTTCATTCTTTTTTCTTTATTCTGTTCTAAGGCAGTGATTTCCACCATTCTGTCTTCCAGGTCACTTACCCGTTCTTCTGCCTCATTTATTCTGCTATTGATTCCTTCTAGAGAATTTTTAATTTCATTTATTGTGTTGTTCAACTCTATTTCTTTGTTCTTTGTATCTTCTAGCTCTTTGTTAAACATTTCTTGTATCTTCTTGGTCTGCGCCTCCATTCTTTTTCCGAGATCTTGGATCATCTTTACTATCATTACTCTGAATAATTTTTCAGGTAGATTGACTATCTCCACTTCACTTAGTTGTTTTTCTGGGGTTTTATCTTGTTCCTTCGTCTGGCACATATTCCTCTGCTGTCTCATTTTGTCTAACTTTCTGTGTTTGTGGTCTCCGTTCCATAGGCTGCACAATTGTAGTTCCTCTTGCTTCTGGTGTCTGCCCCCTGGTAGGTGAGGCTGGTCTAAGAGGCTTGTGTAAGCTTCCTGGTGGGAGGGACTGGTGCCTCGATTCTAAACTAACTTCTTAATCAATTGACACCCAGTGGATTTGGCACATGTTTCATTCCATTTCTAGTTATAGCGATTGAGCAGTCCAAGAACAAAGGGCCAGCATGAAGGTTCTGGTGAAGGTCTGCTTCCTCCTCACTGTGTCTTCAGGTTGTGGAAGCAGCAGAGATTTTTAAAATAAGAGATTCCCAGAGAACTTTTGCACCTGAGGCAGGCAATTTTTTCTCCTTTATTCACTCTACTCTGCTGGCTTGGATAGTTCAGTGGAACAGTTTAGTTACTCTCCATCCTTGGTAAGACTGCCTTGGGCCTCACCACCCCAACCAGCCTTCAGGTACTTCTGTATTAGGAGATATTCTTTCTTGAGAGTATAATTCTGACTGCTTCTGTCTCAATCTCGATTTTAATTGTTGAGATTAAAGCTCTGCCCTCAAAGTCATTCTCCTCTACAGCACTCACGTCAGCCAGGTGCTCCCCAGAACTAAATAAGAGACAAGGCTCAGGTTGAGGGCCGATGGCCTAGTCCCTTTGTTGTCATTTCAACAGTATTCACAGCATCTTCACCAGGAGTAGATTCTATTTCAAGAAACCACTTTTTTTGCTTATACATAAGAAGCTACTCCTTGTCTAACCAAGTTTTATGATGAGATTGCAGGAATTTGGTCACATCTTCAGGCTCTACTTCGAATTCAAGTCTGCTTGCTATTTCCACCACATCTGCAGTTACTTCCTTCACTGAAGTCTTAAATCCCTCAAAGTCATCCATGAGGTTGGAATCAACTTCTTCCAAACTTGTGTTAATGTTGATATTTTTATCTCTTCCCATGGATCATGAATATTCTTAATGGCATCTAGAATGGTGAATCCTTTCCAGAAGGTTTTCAATTGACTTTGCCCAGATCTATCAGAGGAATCACTACCTATGGCAGCTATAGCATTATGAGATATATTTCTTAAATAATAACACTTGATGTTGAAATTACTCCTTGACCCATGGGCTGTAGATGGATATTGTGTTAGCAGGCATGAAAACAATATTAATCTTGCTGTACAATCTCCATCAGAGCTTTTGGGTGACCAGGTACATTGCCAATGAGTAGTAATATTTCGAAAGCAATCTTTTTTTTTTCTGAGCAATAGGTCTCAACAGTGGACTTAAAATATTCAGTGAACCATGTTGTAAACAGATGTGCTGTCATCCAGGCTTTGTTGTTTCACTTACAGAGGACAGGCAGAGTAGATTTAGCATAATTCTTAAGGGCCCTAGGATTTTCAGAATGGTCAATGAGCATTTGCTTTTTCTTAAAGTCATCAGCTGCATTAGCTCCTAAAGTCGGCCTTCAAAGTTAGAAACTTTGAAGCCAGGCATTAACTTCTCTCTAGCTATGAAAGTCCTAGATGGCATCTTCTTCCGATATAAAGCTGTTTCATCTACACTGAAAATCTGTTGTTTGGTGTAGCCACCTTTATTAGTTATTTTAGCTAGATCTTCTGGATAACTTGCTGCAGTTTCTACATCAGCACTTGCTACTTCACCTTGTGCTTTCATGTTATGGAAAAGGTTTCCTTAACCCTCATAAACCAACCTCTGCTAGCTTCAAACTTTTCTTCTCTAGCTTCCAAACCTCTCTCAGCCTTCATAGAATAGAAGAGAGTTAGGGCCTTGCTCTGGATTAGGCTTTGGCTTAAGGGAATCTTGTGGCTGGTTTGATCTTCTATCCAGACCACTAAACCCTTCTCCATATCAGCAATAAAGTGGTTTCACTTTCTTATCATTTGTGTGTTCACTGGAGTACCACCTTTAATTTCCTTCAAGAACTTTTTCTTTGTACTCACAACTTGGCTGTTTAGTGCAAGAGGCCTAGCTTTCGGGCTATCTCAACTTTTGACATGCCTTCCTCACTAAGCTTAATCATTTCTAGCTTTTGATTTTAAGTGAGAGACTCTTCCTTTCACTTGAACACTTAGAGGCAATTGTAAGGTTATTAATTGGCCTAATTTCAATATTGTTATGTCTCAGGGAATAGGGGGGACTGAGGACAGGGAGAGGGACAGGGAACGGCTAGTCAGTGGAGCAGTTTGAACACATACATTTATCAGCTAAGTTTGCCGTCTTATATGGGAACAGTTTGTGGCATCCTAAAACAATTAACAATAGTAACATCAAAGATCACTGGTCAAGGGGCTTCCCTGGTGGCGCAGTGGTTGCGAATCTGCCTGCCAATGCAGGGGACACGGGTTCGAGCCCTGGTCTGGGAAGATCCCACATGCCGCGGAGCAACTAGGCCCATGAACCACAATTACTGAGCCTGCGCGTCTGGAGCCTGTGCTCCGCAACAAGAGAGGCCGCGATAATGAGAGGCCCACGCACCGCGATGAAGAGTGGCCCCCACTTGCCGCAAGTAGAGAAAGCCCTCGCACAGAAACGAAGACCCAACACAGCCATAAATAAATAAATATTTAAAAAAAAGATCATTGGTCAAAGATCACCGTAACAAATATAATAATAAGGAAAAAGTTTGAAATATTGCAAGAATTACCAAAATGTGACACACAGACATGAAGTAAGCAAATGCTGTTGAAAAAATGGTGCCAATAGACTTGCTCAACATAGGGTTGCCACAAAGCTTCAATTTGTAAAAAAACCACAGTACCTGCAAAGCAAAGTGCAATAAAACGAGGGATGCCTGTACTAAGAGTCAGTGGAGGGCAGCGGTAGCTCCCAGCACTTCTCAGACAACAGTTACAGAGATGAGCATCTATCCTCAGGGCAAAAGGAGGGAAACTAGTTACCAGTATGGGCAGAAGCCAGGCACATGGTTACAGCTTTGGCTGGTTGGTTGAAAGAGGAGCAGGAGGGCATGTGAAGCTTGTTATGGAAGAATGGAAACAGCTGGAATGTCTTATGGCTCAGCCCCTCCTACAGTCTATCATGCCAACCTCAGATCTATTGAGAAACAACAGCCAAAGGTCTCAGAGGTTTTTTGCAGTAGGTCCTGCCTGCTATAATTCAGCCTTCTTGGTGAGGTTTCCCTGAGACAAACTCCTGTGGGAAACCACAGATGAGGCAGTGACTAGCATCCAGGCTCTTACTGCCCCATACTGGATCTTTAATGCTGATGAAGATGAAAATGACCTACTGCCAAATGAGAAAATGACCCAAAGAATTCTAGATAAAATTTTGAGGTCAGCCTCACTGCCCTGAAAGACTTCCCTAGCCTTTATCTTAAAAGTAGGTGAAAACTTAAGATATGCTATTATAGATGGGGTTCAGAATGTGCTACCCCCACATATGGCACACTGGCATACTGGATATTTTAAGCTGAAGGGGTTGGAGAACACAGAAGAAGTAGGGAGGTCATGCTGACCTTCCCCCACCCGTCTCCCCTGAAGCAGATCACCCTCATGTGAGAGGTGCCCTGCCTACACCCAGAGGAAAGCAGCATCCTTATCTCCAAAAACAAAGGGATCCTCAGAAACAAGTCGTGCTAACTTTCCCACAGTTTACTACATTTACCTCATACTCTCTGCCCTATCATATTCCTCCACAACTGTCCACTCTTCATCAAACCCAGCATAAAACTCCTCAGGTCTAACTGTTTCTTTGGGTCTTAATTTCCTTATGAAGGCTCCCACCTCATGTAAAACTTACAAATAAATGTGTATGCTTTTCTCCTGTTAATCTGTCTCTGTCAGTTTAATTTTCAGATCCAGCCAGGTACCCTAAGAAGGTCGAGAAAAACTTTCCTCCTCCCCTACACTATCATGAAAATGGGCAGCAAGTGCCCCGGATTAAAGTGGACATCTTAAAAAGAAAAAGTTGCTACTGCACTAGTATTGCCTGAGCTAGCCAATGGGCGCGAACGGAAAGCAATATGGCTGTGGCTGCAGAATTGAGGCATCCTAAAAGTTGAAAGACATGGCATCAGTCACAAGGACCTTGCTGCCAGATGCAGAGCTCTGGGCATACTGAAAACATGAGATAGATCATTTGGTTGAGCCCCAAGCAGCCATTGCATTGTTCAAAACTAAACATAAACGTAAAGACTTGCCTGCTGGCATGGAACCGCCCTCTCACTCCATGCCTCATCCCTCCCTTCCCTTCTACCCTGAAATCAGCTGCTTTGAAGCAATGATTGGGGTGGGACAGAGGGCTCCCTGTTCCCAAGAGGGACCAGAGGCCATACACCCCCCTGAGTATGCTGGAGAACTTCAGGGAAGGGAGAGTCTCAGCCTTTTAAAGCTCTGTTGGATACAGGCACCCAAGACCATCCTATCTGATCTTGAGGGCGTAAGGGAGCACCCAGATTCAGCTGATGGGGTTTAGGTATGGATTAGTGCGGAAAGGAAACTTAAGTGACCTCGGGGGTTGACGGGGCCCTTTGGGCCAATTCAATGTACACCTGACCCTTGAAAAACATGGGTTTGAGCTCCGTGGGTCCACTTACATGTGGATTTTTTCAAAAAAATCTACTGGAAAAATCCTTGGGGATTTGCAACAATTTGAAAAACTCACAGATGAACCGTGTAGCCTAGAAATATCGAAAAAATTTTAAAAAGTTAGGTATGTCATGAATGCATAAAATATTTGTAGATACTAGTCTATTTTGTCATTTACTGCCATAAAATATACACAAATCTATTATATAAAGTTAAAATTTATCAAAACTTATGCACACACTTACAGACCACACATGGCGCCGTTCACAGTCAAGAGAAATGTAAACAAATGTAAAAATGCAGTAATAAATCATAACTGCATAAAATTAGCTGTAGTCCATACCGTACTGTAATAATTTCATAGCCACCTCCTTTTGCGATTGCAATGAGCTCAAGTGTTGCGAGTATCCGCTTAAAACGCTGTGTGACGCTAATCATCTCTGCATGAGCAGTTTATCTCTCCAGTAAATTGCATATCACAGTAACAAGTCATCTCTCGTGGTTCTCATGTATTTTTCATCGTGTTTAGTGCACTACCGTAAATCTTGAATAACACCGTGGGACCCATACAAAGTGCCACTAGTGATGCTGGAAGTGCTCCCAAGAAGCAGAGGAAAGCCATGACATTACAAGAAAAAGCTGAATTGCTTGCTATGTGCTATATGTTGAGGTCTGCAGGTGTGGTTGCCCACCATTTCAAGATAAATAAATCCAGCAAAAGGACTATTATTTTTTTTAAAAAAGAGGAAATTGGTGAAGCTATCACTGCAGCTATGCCAGCAGGCATGAAAACCTTGCACTTTTTGTGAACTTTTTTTCAACTCGTATTGAAAATGCAGCTTTTATTTGGATGCAGGATTGCTCTGAGAAAGGCATACCTATAGACTCTAACATGATTTGAGCAAAAGCAAAGTCTTTCTACAACAACCTAAAGCAAAACGAAGGTGAAGGATCTAAAGCTGGAGAATGTAATGCCATCAAAGGATGGTTTGATAATTTTAGAAAGAGGTTTGGCTTTTAAAATGTCAAGATAAGAGGAGAAGCAGCTTCTGCTGACCAAGAGGCGGCAGATGAGTTCCCAGACACTATTAAGAAAATCATCAAGGAGATGAGGTATCTGTCTGAACAGGTTTTTAATGCAGGCCAAAGTGCCCTATTGTGGAAAAAATGCCACAAAGGACATTTATTAGTAAGGAAGAGAAGTGAGCACCAGGATTTAAGGCAGGAGGGATAGGCTAACTCTGTTTTGTGCAAACACAGTCGGGTTTATGATCAGGACTGCCCTTATCTATAAAGCTGCTAACTCCTGAGCCCTGAAGGGAAAAGATAAACACCAGCTGCCAGTCTTTTGATGGTACAACAAGAAGGCCTGGACAACCAGAACTCTTTTTCTGGATTGGTCCCATCGATGCTTTGTTCCCGAAGTCAGGAAGTACCTTGCCAGTAAGGGACTGCCTTTGAAAGTTCTTTTGATATTGGACAATGTCCCCTGGCCACCCAGAACCTCATGAGTTCAACACTGTAGGCGTCAAAGTGGTTTCCTTGCCCCCAAATAATACACCTCTAATTCAGCCTCTAGATCAGGCAGTCATAAGGACCTTTAAGGCTCATTACACACAGTATGCTATGGAAAGGATTGTCAATGCTATGGAAGAAAACCCCAGTAGAGAGAATATCATGAAAGTCTGGAAGGATCACACCACTGAAGATGCCATCGTTGTTATAGAAAAAGCCATGAAAAAAAAAAAAAAAGCCATGAAAGCCATCAAGCCCAAAACAATAAACTCCTGCTGGAGGAAACTGTCCAGATGTTGTGCATGACTTCACAGGATTTACGACAGAGCCAATCAAGGAAATCAGGAAAGAGATTGTGATGTGGCAAAAAAGGCAGGGGGTGAAGGGTTTCAAGATATGGATCTTGGAGAAATTCAAGAGCTAACAGACACTACAGCAGAGGAATTCACAGAAGGCGACTTGATGGAGGTGAGTGCTTCCCAACCAGTGCCAGACAATGAGGAGGAAGAAGATGTAGAAGAAGCAGGGCCAGAAAACGCATTGACATTAGGCAATCTGGCAGAAGGGTTCTGACTCTTCAAGACTGCTTTTGACTTCTTTAACGACATGGATCCTTCTATGATACGGGCACTGAAACTAATGCAAATGGTGGAGGAAGGATTGGTATACTGTGTAGAAACATTTTCAGAGACATGAAAAAGCAAAAAAGTCAGACAGAAATCATGATGTGTTTCCATAAAGTTACACCGAGTGTGCCTGCCTCTCCTGCCCCCCCCCTTCCACCTCCTCCACCTCTGCTGCCCCTGAGACAGCAAGACCAACTCCTCCTTTTCCTCCTCCTCCCCAGCCTACTCAACGTGAAGACCAGGATGAAAACCTTTATGATGATCCACATGCACTTAATGAATAGCAAATAATCATCGTGCCATAGAGTTACCCAATGTATCCGATGTGTATGTTTGTCTTCATTTGAAAATCTAATAACTGTATGGCAAGAACTCTATGAGATGTTTCTGTGCCATTATCATCGCCTAAGTATGCTTCGTATAGAACATTGTGTGCAAGACTTGTATTCCAGTGGACAGCCTATCCTTGCATAGGCATAAGTGAGTGATATTTAATATAAAATAGTGTGTTAGTTTTCTTACTGTTTTACGACTTTGCTCTCAAAGAATTATGTTATTGTACAGTATGCCTCTCTCCTAAATGGAGAAACTGCTTATCAGCCTATCATCAGAGGTAAGGGTTTTTTTTAAGTAACAATGTTTCCAATACTGTATTATGAATATGACTGTAATATTGTATGCCACAAAAATTTTATAACGATTCATTCGTTAGTGTATAGACTAAGCTACTGTGAAGCAATCGTATCGATTACACTAGTCTACCATAAAGCAATCATATTGCTGCTTCTTCATTATCAATGCATGAATCAGTATAACTGTAAATAAATATGAATTTCTTTTTCACATTACCTTTTCATTTTTGATATCTAGTGTTAATAATATGTAAAACATCTACAGTGTTTTGAATCATATAAGACAATATTGATGTAGGTACTGACGGATGATTCCTCTTGTAAACAGATGACATAAACTTACAGTATTACTAAATACAGTACAGTACTGTGAATGTATTTTCTCTTCCTATGGATTTTTTTTTTGACACTGCCTCTTTTCTTTATTCCAGGCTTTGGGAGGGACAATGACAGCGTTTCCCGCCTTGACAGAAGGCAAAACCTGGTCTTGTAAATAAAGAACATCCGAACACTGCAAATCCAAACGAGACCTAGTTCCCTCAGAGGGGTGTGACATCCAGGGCGCCGCTGTGGCTTCCGGAGGCTTCCGTGTAGCTGCTCTGCGACAAGGCTGCGGGAGGGGCGAGGGGTGGGAATGGCCTCTTTCCTGAGCTGTGGGGGCAGCGACTCCCGTCCCCTTCTGCCCTGCTCGTCACTCTCCCGCTGGTGGCCAGGGCGGATGGAGGATGGCCCCCGAGAGAACCTCGTAGGGGCGGGTTCTCTGGCAGGAGCGTTTGACACTACCCCTCCCCCAGTGATGGGAGACCAAGATTTTGTACCACCTTAATCGGCAACTTGTTCCGGACATCCACCGTCTTATCTAGCTGACTTAGTGGGTTAAAGTGTACTTGGAATTGTCTCAGGGTCACCTGGATCCAGGTCTCCAAGCAGCTAAAACATGGCTACAGCCACTCGGGATGCTCGCCACGCACCTTGTGCCCTCGTGCGGGATTTGGGAGGCAGAAGCAGCCTGCAGTTTTAACCCAGAAATTGTGAAAACCAAACCCCAAACCAACCACACTAGCTCTTGCTGGGTGGGAAGCAGCCGGCAAGCCCAGCTCCTTCGGTGTTTGGCCTGCTTCTCGTTTGGAAAATTACTTCTCTTTCTAGTGAGAAGGGGAAGTTGGGCGGCCCAAGTGAAAGGCGAGTGAGTTTCCATATATATGTGTTAGCATATGGTATTTGTTTTTCTCTTTCTGACTTACTTCACTCTGTATGACAGACTCTAGGTCCATCCACCTCACTACAAATAAGTCAATTTCATTTCTTTTTAAGAACCTAGGGACAAGATGGGAATAAAGGCACAGACCTACTAGAGAATGGACTTGAGGATACGGGGATGGGGAAGGGTAAGCTGTGACAAAGTGAGAGAGTGGCATGGACCTATATACACTACCAAACGTAAAATAGATAGCTAGTGGGAAGCAGCCGCATAGCACAGGGAGATCAGCTCGGTGCTTTGTGACCACCTAGAGGGGTGGGATAGGGAGGGTGGGAGGGAGGGAGACGCAAGAGGGAAGAGATATGGGAACATATGTATATGTATAACTGATTCACTTTGTTATAAAGCAGAAACAAACACACCATTGTAAAGCAATTATACTCCAATAAAGATGTTAAAAAAAAAAAAAGGCGAGTGAGTGAAGTGTTCAGAAAGGTACCGTCATCCTCGTTTTGGGGGCCGATACCCCGGGCTGGCACCTCCCTCCCTGAACTCTTCACACAATAAAGCCCACTCCTGCCGGCCGTGGCCATCTCGGGCACGACAAAACCCTTGTTGCGTGAAATGAACGTAGCGAGCCTGACAAACCAAAATCTTAAAAAAAAAAAAAAAGTACACAGCAGCAAAACCTCAGGACTCCTGCACCACACCTGTAACCCGTCCACTTAGTAAATAAACAGACCATCAAATCACAAAAGCTATGCAAGGGGTAGGCCACGCCGGCAGAGAACCCGACCCACAGCAGGGCGGAGGGAGCAGGTGCAAATGAGCTGGAAGGGGCGAGTCTCCCACTTTCCCCCCTTGGGGCCCTCAGTCCTAACACTGCATTGGGAGCCTGGGTTAATCCGGCCACGTAACTCTCAGCTTCTTCTTGTGTTTCTAGTAGGGGAGGAAGGCGATGCCTTCAATCCCTCTGCCTCCGGGTCAGAAGGCAAGATCCTCTGAAACCCAGGTGGACGGGACATGTGGGAGGTTGAGCGTCTTCTCCTGGTTGAGGATGGGCGCACGGGCTCCTAGAGAAAGTCCGTTGTCCGAGCGCGTGATCCTGAAGCTTCTAGCACCGACAGCTGGCTGACTCATTTCCCCTCTCCCTGGGGAGGCAAGGAGGCCATGGAGGCGGGAGAGCCCTTCCCCCATTCCAGCCCCTGGAAGTGCTACTTTACCAAATTCATTGATTAGCTCTAGCAGTTTTCTGGTAGCATCTTTAGGATTCTCTATGTACAGTATCATGTCATCTGCAAACAGTGACAGTTTTACTTCTTCTTTTCCGATTTGGATTCCTTTTATTTCTTTTGTTTTCTCTGATTGCTGTGGCTAAAACTTCCAAAACTATGTTGAATAATAGTGGTGAGAGTTTTAGACTAAGAAATAGTCTAAAGGGCAACCTTGTCTTGTTCCTGATCTTAGTGGAAATGGTTTCAGTTTTTCCCCATTGATAAAGGCATTTTAAAGACTCTCACTACACCTACCAAAGAGATGAACTTATTCAAAACATATTAAAGAGATGTGCTATCTGTCAGCAGAATTCTTTACAGGCCACTCCCAAGGTAAGCACCAGAAGTTTTCCCCAACCAACTTCCCATCCAACAGGAACTGCTGGCAGTTGGATTTCATAGAAGCAATGCTTGCAGAACGTAGGAAGTTTTGTCTACTTATGGTGTGTATGATGTCAGAATGGCCTGAAGTTTTCCTCTCTTCAAAAAGCCAGTGCTCACACAACTGCTGAGCCTGCGCGTCTGGAGCCTGTGCTCCGCAACGGGAGAGGCCGTGACGGTGAGAGGCCCGCGCACCACGATGAGGAGTGGCCCCCGCTTGCCACAGCTAGAGAAAGCCCTCGCACAGAAACGAAGACCCAACACAGCCATAAATAAATAAATAAACAAATACTTTAAAAAAAAAAAAAGCCAGTGCTCAGGCAATGGTATAGGTTCCCTTAATAAACGTCATTTCCACTTTGGGGATACCAGAGCACGTTGAATCAGACAGAAAAAGTCAATTTATTTCCACTGTTGTTCAGGAATTACAAAAATGTTTGCAGATTTCTACAAGCTATCATATACCCTATCATTCTTATTCCTGTGGACATGTACAGCAAATGAATCAAACTCTAAAGAAACTCATTGGCCAAGATTCAGCAACCAATTAGCGTTAAAAAGGCCTACAGCTTTACCACTAGCTTGTTAAAAATTAGAGCAACCCTTGCCAGCAAGTATGAAATCACTCTCTTTGAACTTATGTTTAGCAGGCCTATGAATTTTGGTCTGAGACCATGTCCTGTGCCTAATTTAACTGAATCTTCCCATAATCATATTCAATTCTTTAAAGGGTTTCTCTCTTCCCCAGAAACCCTGAGACATAAAGTCATAAGAACCTGGAAAGACCCCCTGGAAAAAGTCTGCCACCTCTATCAAAAGGGAGATTTCATCTACATAAGAGTCCCAGGAAGAGACAGGCTGTCACCACACTGGGAGGGACCTTCCCAAGTGAAAAAAAAACACAGTTGGATTCATGCTTTCCCTATGAAGCCAGTACCTCAGGAGGATTGGACTGTTGCTCCCACAAAGGACTTGAAACTTGAGTTTTCTACAGTGACTGATACTGGTATTGAGCTCAACTGAAATGAGGTTGAAGGGTAGCAGAATATGTCACTTTGGCATAAGGATTATTTTGAGCTGAATGCAGTTGAGAAGAAGCAGGTAATAGAAAAGCTCCCTGCCCTCCCATTTGCCTAAAAGTAAGATATAAATTTTCATGGGAGATTGGGATTGACATATACACACTACTATATATAAAATAGCTAACTAATAAGGATCAATGAATAGCACAGGGAACTCTACTCAGTACTCTGTAATGACCTATATGAGAAAAGTATCTAAAAAAGAGTGGATATATGTATATGTATAACTGATTCACTTTGCTGTACAGCAGAAACTAACACAACATTGTAAACCAACTATACTCCAATAAAAAATATTTTTAAAAAGATATAAATTTTCAAAGGTGTCTCTCCTCTCCTCTCTCCCAGGAAGGACAAAAGTTAATCACGGAGGCAACTTTAGACCCTACCAGCCTGGAGATGGCACCTACATAACAAACTTTATTAACTAGCCTTTATCTATCATTAGCCTCCTCCCATATATTTACGTTCCCACAGTATGCTGCCCTTGGAAACCTAAAACTGCTTTCCTTTGTCCTGTCGTTTCCCCATAAATTTATTGTTCTTTGTTGAAGATGTTATATAAGCTGGAATTCTAAGCCACCGTTTTGAGTGACTCATTGTTCCCTGGGTATCTCCCATATATACATGAGGTAGATAAGTTAATAAACTTGTTTTCTCTTATTAATTTATCTTTTATTAAAGGGGTCTCAGCCAAGAACTTAGAAGGGTAGAAAGAAAATTATTTTTTCCTCCCCTACAAGCAAACATTACCATTCTCATAGACTGCCTTACTGTCCTAGTCACAGCACAGTTATTTCAATTACCTAAGAATCAGATTTTACTAGAAAACCCTGAGTCTATTTTAATAGCCCCTAGGATTATAGGTGGATAGTTTCTCTTAATATATCTGAGGCTAAAATCAGTCTTCACAACTAGACTTGTATCCCTGAGCCCTTCCACTATGGAATCTGTTTAAGGGGCCTGTTTGGGACCACACAAGGGCAAAACAAGGCTTATCGGAGTACAATCCTGGAAGAAACAGGAACAGGCACAGGTATAGCTAACTCTTTTGGTAATGAGATTTTGAATAATAAACTTGGTGCTTTGGGATAATTACAAAAACACATAATACAATGGCAAACTGAATGGAATCACATCATGCAAGATGTTTAAAAGCCATGGAAACTCAAGTCAAATGGAAACTGAGAAAATTCTGGAATTGGACTGTTTGGAATAATTTAATGGTGGGGCAAAAAAATCACCACATAGGTCTCAGAGCCACTCATTTGTACAGTCCAGGAGCAGCTAGCTATCAAATAACTCTAGGATAGCATCACTAGTTCAGAATTACAGCATATTCAAGGGAACAAACAGGTATTGGACTATGACTATATCAGAAGGGATAAATGGTTTAAAACAGCATCTAATTAATAGACAAACAGAAACCTGGCATTTATAGATAGCAACTGCAGAAGATAGGTCTTATGTCACTGTATTAATTTTAGGATGCAAGTTCTCTCCAGTCCCAGCATGGATAAACAAAAGTAGATGCCTATTATTCAAGGAGATTTGCATGCCTGTTATTGATTTGGACCAATGCAAGCAACGGCCCATAGGCTGGGTTGTTCCTCAAGACTTAAAATAATTAAAACCAACTACATTAAGCACTGCAAGTTCAATCTGTACCCTTCAAAGAGTGCCTCATAATAATATACTAGAAATGACCATGGGTGTCTCTGTGTTTTGCATCTGGGAAATACTATTTGGGGAGATGGAACCATTACTGCAGGGCTACATTATGTACGTGTGATGTTAATTACTGAACAACAGGAACTTGGGAGAAATTCATTGGGCTTATAAGAAAAAAAATCTTTTCTTTCTTCCTTTTTATTTTTTTTAACATCTTTATTGGAGTATAATTGCTTTACAATGGTGTGTTAGTTTCTGCTTTATAACAAAGTGAATCGGCTATACATATACATATATCCCCATATTTCTTCCCTCTTCCATCTCCCTCCCTCCCACCCTCCCTATCCCACCCCTCTAGGTGGTCACAAAGCACCGAGCTGAAATTAGAACACTCCCTAACACCATACACAAGAATAAACTCAAAATGGATTAAAGACCTAAATGTAAGGCCAGACGCTATCAAACTCTTAGATGAAAACATAGGCAGAACACTCTATGACATATATCACAGCAAGATCCTTTTTGACCCACCTCCTAGAGAAATGGAAATAAAAACAAAAATAAACAAATGGGACCTAATGAAACTTAAAAGCTTTTGCACAGCAAAGGAAACCATAAACAAGACAAAAAGACAACCCTCAGAATGGGAGAAAATATTTACAAATGAAGCAACTGACAAAGACTAATCTCTAAAATTTACAAGCAGCTCATGTAGCTCAATATCAAAAAAACAAACAACCCAATCCAAAAATGGGCAGAAGACCTAAATAGACATTTCTCCAAAGAAGATATACAGATTGCCAACAAACACATGAAAGAATGCTCAACATCACTAATCATTAGAGAAATGCAAATCAAAATTACAATGAGGTATCACCTCACACCAGTCAGAATGGCCATCATCAAAAAATCTACAAACAATAAATGCTGGAGAGGGTGTGGAGAAAAGGGAACCCTCTTGCACTGTTGGTGGGAATGTAAATTGAT
This sequence comes from Balaenoptera musculus, assembly GCF_009873245.2. Classification (NCBI taxonomy): domain Eukaryota; kingdom Metazoa; phylum Chordata; class Mammalia; order Artiodactyla; family Balaenopteridae; genus Balaenoptera; species Balaenoptera musculus. The sequence continues at coordinate 41,650,152 of NC_045806.1, read as the reverse complement.
ACAGCCACTATGGAGAACAGCATGGAGGTTCCTTAAAAAACTAAAAATAGAACTACCATATGACCCAGCAATCCCAGTACTGGGCATATACCCTGAGAAAACCATAATTCAAAAGTACACATGTACCCCAATATTCATTGCAGCACTATTTACAATAGCCAGGACATGGAAGCAACCTAAGTGTCCATAGACAGATGAACGGATAAAGAAGATGTGGCACATATATACAGTGGAATATTACTACACCATAAAAAGAAACGAAATTGAGTTATTTGTAGTGAGGTGGATAGACCTAGAGTCTGTCATATAGAGTGAAGTAAGTCAGAAAAAGAAAAACAAATACCGTATGCTAACACATATATATGGAATCTAAAACAAAAATGGTTCTGAAGAACCTAGGGGCAAGACAGGAATAAAGACGCAGACGTAGAGAATGGACTTGAGGACACGGGGAGGGGACAGGGTAAGCTGGGACGAAGTGAGAGAGTGGCATGGACATATATACACTACCAAATGTAAAATAGATAGCTAGTGGGAAGCAGCCGCAGAAAATCTTAATTAGGGACTTCCCTGGTGGTCCAGTGGTTAAGACTTCACCTTCCAATGCAGGGGGTGCAGGTTCGACACCTGGTCAGGGAGCTAAGATCCCACATGCCTCCCAGCCAAAAAACCAAAACATAAAACAGAAGCAGTATTGTAACAAATTCAATAAAGACTTAAAAAATGGTCCACATCAAAAAACAAACAAACAAAAATTATCAGGCCCCCAGAGAGCTACTCCTTGGCCTTGGACTGGGTAAGACTTCATAAGGAACTACAAAATAATACTTAAACAATTAATCACTTGAAAGAGCAAGCAATAATGATAATACAACAGTTTGTAAAAGTAACGTATGAGGAACAGAGAGCTTTTGCACATTGCTAATCAAGAATGTGCTTTAACTACTGGTAAGACATATTTAAAGGTTTTTTTCCCCAACGCGTAAATTGCACTGACTTTTAAAATTCACCCTATGGTAATTTTCCTAATTGCTTTGCTTAGCTATTGTATGGACTTACTAGATATTTAGGTGGCAGCAAACTGCCCACAGAAAGGTAGAAACTGCAGTGAGATAATTAGAAAAGTGTGGTGTTATTATAAAAGGAAAGTTGTAAGGATAAAAAAAAATGGAATTTTCCCTGTTGCCAAAAGAGGAGACCTTTTCCTGCTTCCTTTTTCTTAAAGTATTTCCTTGAGAAACCTGGTATTTGTAAATCCTCCCTCTGCCCCTTTGATATGTATGTAAATCTTTTAAAAGGTTAAATAAGCCTTTTGTCAGCATTATAACCCAGGAATGTTTTTCTTAAGGGTCTGGGAGATACCTCATTGACATGTAGACAACAAGGAAGATAGTACCCTATCTCCCTGTCACCCTGGGAGCTTAGCCTAGGCACCTGGCTCTAAGCTGGAACTACCTGCTTGTCACAGAGACAGGAGAAGTTTGATTTTGCCTTTAGATAAAGGCAATTAACTAGCACAGATGGCCGCTCCCATTACCAGGTGAACTTAGGATGAACTATGAAAGAATGTAGACAGAATTGTCCTGTCAAGTTCTCTTGCATGAGGACTTGATAAGTTATCATTTATCTTGAAAACAAGCAGGTAATGGACTCTATCTGCTCTGTCCCAGAAAAGGGTGAGATTTCTTTCTGTCTTTGCAATCTCTTTAGCTAATTGCTTGTGATGCGCACTGTGGTCTGCTTTGATGCTTATTCAATAACAAAACAATTTTCTTTCTATTTTGTATTTGTAGAGATTTCCTGGGTTGCTAAGAGATTTAATTTTTTTCCCCCTAACATGCAACCACGCTGACTCTGGCTACTGATTTTTCTGTGACTAATAAAGTCTCCCATCACTGACTCAGGAGTCTCATGGCCTCTGTCAACATACTTGAAACTGTGGCAAGCCAACTTCTTAGCTTACAAGTAGGGTAAAACCTCAGCCCCTACAGAGTTCCTGACACCAAAGACCACGACCAATCTGCATTCATATGGCAAGGCCTTCCATATACGTTGGCAGTGCTCTCCCAGAAGTAATGAGAGTACCTTGGCGTTTCGCACCAGTGAGTGGGTCAGGCTTTAGCGAGACTGGCTCTACCCTCTGCTGTCCAAACTTTTCACTATATAGATGAAGCCTTCTTGGTTAGCCAGTCGGAAGCCTTAATTTCAATGGCTCCACCCATAGTATCATTATGCCTTTGCCCTCAGAGGTCGCTGGTAAACCCTGACAAAATTCGACTAAAGTGTCTGGGACCTCTGGGTGGATGGACGATGCTCTATCCCTCTTGCAATCAAAGAAAAACTTCTACCTCTTTGAACCCTATGCCAAAAAGGAAGCCCAACATCACACTGGGCTCTTTGGGAATGGGAGACAATATGTGCCTCACCTGGACACTCTATTTGGTCCTTTATATTGGCTAAGCCACAAACAATGTCTTTTGAGTGGCGCCCAAACCAACGGTCAGTGTAGGATGTTGTCCGGCACGCTGTGGCACATTCTCTGCTCTCTGCCTTCAGGGTCCCCGAAGCCTAAATGACCCTGTTGAGCTACCAGTCTGTGTAACTGATGGATGTTGCCTACTGGGGCCACTAGCAAAGGGGGGCAGCCTCCCTTTGGAAAAGCCCCCTAGGGTACCGGCTTTGTCGTCTTCCTTACACAGCTACTAGCTATACCCCTTATGAAAAGCAGCTATTAGCTTACTACTGGGCCCTTGTCGAAACTGAACACCTAACCCATGGAGGCCTTGCAAACCCTCCAGCTTGATACTCCCCTTTGGGGGTAGGTCAATTCAGACTCGATGACTAACAAGGTGGGAAGGGCCCAAAAGGCCCTTTGTCAAAAGGGCCTCACTTGTCAAAAGGAAAGAGTATATTCAAGAGCACAGCTGGCCTGGCTTCACATGAAAATGGGACAGATTTTCCCTTTGGGGGAAAATCTGTTTCCCACTCTGCCAACCGTGGAGCAAGGCTGCTGGGCTTCATGGGGCACTCGATTCATAGAAGATCCCTCAAATGCCTACACCTGATCCACTAATGACTGGTCTAAGCTGGAATCTAATGGTTTCTACCGGGCTCTGTGGCTGTTCAACCTTAGTAGAACTGAGAATGGATGTGAGCACTCCCTCAGCAGGCAGAACTCAAGCCTATGCTTGTAACTCTGGCCAATATTCCCTTTGATATCTATTGACTCTTAAGCTATTGCCAATGTCCAGCTGTTCAGTCTCCCACTTGGAAGACTACGGGCTGGGAGACTGGACAGCCTTCTTTGGTATCGTGGGCCATGGAGACAAATCAAGGCTACTAATTGAACCGTCTGGGTCACCCACGTAGGTGCCCATGGTAAGGGTCCAGTCTCTGATGACACTGACTGGAACCGCACTGCTGATGGAGCCTTCAGGGCCTATATTACTGCTATTGCTTTTCTGCATCCATCATCACGTGGACATGGCAACACAACCATCATCACAGACTCGGCGCAAAATGCAAGACTATATCTTTCTGACGCAGAAGCTACCATTGCCTGCCAAAACGTGACTCCTTCTAAAAGATGACCCACTGGGATGAGGAAGGACACACTGCATGAACTGTGGGCCCGCCTGCTCCTGGCATACTGCAGCACACCTCAAGAGCCTGCTCTCAGGGATGTCAGCACTGTTGCACCATTGTTGACATTTTTTCAGGTTGAAGTGTTGCTGTTTCAGTCTGCTCAGCTGACTCCAGCCACACCGCTGTGGCCCTTAGAATTAATCTGTGTCAGGTTTTCGGCGTCCTGGACTATTTATCTGCAGCCTGAAAACGGTACACCTTTTACTGCAAAAGCCATGTAATGATAGGCTGATAGTCAAGGTGTATGACGGACTTCCACACTCCCCACCATCCACCAGCATCTGGTATTGTCGAGTGTTGGAATGGCCTCCTCAGAAATGGACTCAAAAGGATTGCAGACTCTATCACCCTTGCCTCCTTCTGGTCCATACACCCTAGTAAAGCAGTTGGGTCAATGAATATGGCTCTCCCCAGAAAGTAATCAGTTCCTTTCAGCTGCTCCCTGGGTAATTAGTGATCAGGGGTTATATGGACACATTTTGACAATCTGGGATCCTCCGTTGAACATTCCTGGGTATAATCTTTCTTTCACCTAGCGACCCCAGACCAGCCTGGCTGGTAACCCTCTGCGTGGCAGCCCAGCCAGCAGGGAGGGAGCCTGAGAGACTGAGATTTAATTCTGGTTCAGCTACCTGGATTCCCTGGTTGGATGGACACTGTCCTAGATCACAAGGCTAATTACTACTTGGTTCAGTACATTGCTTACTATGTCTCCCTACAGTGGCCCATATGGGCCAAAGTGCACAACATAACAGATCTCTGTGAGTTTATAAAAATGCCCTTGTCTTTCTTGTATCTGACCCATTCAGATGAAAGGTCTGGGAACTAGTAGAAGACAATTGGGCAGGGGGAGGTGAATTTATAGCTACTAGAATGGGCCATAATGATTTTGTGTCAGTAGAGGATGAGGAACAACACAGAACCTGAAGAGGAAACACCTCAGACCTCAGGGAGTACAGGAAAGGGACAGGCATTAATGATCTTTGCCTTTCAGAACCACCCCCTGGAGCCTTCCTCACAAAGGAAAATGCCCTGGCACATCTCTCCCAAACTGTTGCAAGAGCCTTAAATTTAACTGTCAGGTCTTCCAATACCTACTACCAGGATGCTATCACCATTCCCCTTAATCTTGCTGAGAAGTCTGTCAGAAGCAGCGGGTAGGGTCCCAGCTCCTGCATCTCACACGCAAAACACCTGCCAACACCTCCAAATGTCTCCCTGAACCACTTCCCTTGGTCATCACTCAGCCATTCTGTGGGGCAGAAGAATGCCATGTGGCCGGGGGCATGGTCATCTAGGACTAGATGCAAGTTTTCAAACAGAACTGAGAACCCCTGACAATGTCGAACTTCACCTGAGTCCTGAAAACAGTGACAGTTAAGAAATCCCTCCTACCTATTTGTGTTCCTTTTCGAGAAATGACCTACCACAAACAACCATTCTTCCCACATGACTTAGATAAGTCTGGCTGTCCATTCTTTCCCATGACCCCCATACGACTTGTAAACGACTCCCTTGTTTACCTGTGACAAGAACAAATGCAGACCTTTCTCCTTTTGCCTGTATCTGCAGACAAGGTCAGACACAGACCCTCCAACTCCCCATTCTGTCTCATGAATGCTTAACTGAGATTAGAAATCTGTCTCCCTTAAATATTTACAAATGATGTGACTGACAAGGGCTTAATTTCTAAAATATACAAACAGCTCATACAACTCAATAACAACAATAAAAAAAACCCAATCAAAAAAACGGGCAGAAGACCCAAACAGACATTTCTCCAAAGAAGACATACAGATGGCCAATAGGCACATGAAAAGATGCTCAACATTGCTAATTATTAGAGAAATGCAAATAAAAACTACAATGAGGTATCACCTCACACCAGTCAGAATGGCCATCATTAAAAAGATCACAAACAATGAATACTGGAGAGGATGTGGAGAAAAGAGAACCATAAGTATACGCTTGTTTCTCTAACAAGGTCTATCAATATCGATATCGTTCTCCTGAACAAGAATAAGAGAACCACAGGATTCTTTGTTTTTCCTTTCACTCACTCTCCAACTATCTCTTGTGTGTATAATTGTCATTTTAGTTCCATTTTGTAATGATGTACATTCATATACATTTGCATTGTATTTTTTCATTTAGATAACAGAAACAAGCACTGATGTCAAAAATATACTTGAAGAAAACTTTATCACACTAATGGAAAATGCAAAGATTACTTGAAAAAAATACAGACATACTCTGTACTTTAGTAGTAAATCTGAATTATCATAAAGAGATGAATGGTCCTATCTTAAAATACAAGTTTAATGCAAACTCACTGACAACAACAAGAGGATTATTTTTAAATTTGGCAAGCTGATTATAAATTGTGTATGGAAAATAAAACAGTCAAGAAAACAGTAAATTTCTGAAAAAGAAGAGTAATCAGAGGCTTAGCCCTCCTATGTATTAGAATAAACTATAAATACAGAGGAATTAAAATCATAAAGACTACGACTATTAGATCAACAGAAGGGAATAAGGTGCATAAATATACCCAGAGTTATGTATTAGAATATAAATATTTTATATATATATATCCTAATGTAGTGTTGCATATTAGTGGGGAAAATATAGGTTATTCAATAACTGGTATTGGGACAAATGTGTAGGCATCTTGAAGAAAATGAAGATTGATCCCTAGCTAAGGCTTTACAACAACAACCAAAAATCCAGATAATCACAGAAGTAAAAGCAAAACTAAAAACATGAAAGTATCAATACTAAAAAGAAAATGCAGGAATTTTTTTTAAAATATAGCTGAGCAATGGGGAAGGCCTTCTCCTTATGACACAAAGCTTGGAGGACATAAAAGATTGATAAGCACAATTATGTGAAATGCACGGAGAAAAAGTCAATATTTTCCTTTAAAAGACAACTGAGAAGTTGAGGGAAAATATTTGGGACCCATATAAAAGACAAAGAGCTACTGTCATTAATATGTAAATACCAAAAACCTAATAGAAAAACGGGCAAAGGAAGTTTAAAATCAGCTCAGGAAAAATAATATAAATGGATCTTTAAACACAATTACATAGATTCGACCTTAGTCGTAACATGAGAAATGCAAATTAGATCTGTACTAAGATACCATGTTTTAACTTATTATATGGGCCAGAAAGAAAAATATGACAAGACACTCTTCTGTCTTGGGTATGGTGAAAACAGGCATTCTTATACAACTGATACAACCCACAAAGAAGGTCATTTTGCTATATCAATCAAAAATGAAAATGCATATATATCGTTTGTCCTGAGACTTCCATTTGCAGAAGTTTCTCTTTAAACATAGTCCCTCCTGTGTTAACTGAAATATGTATAAGGACGAAATAAGGATTTTCATTGCAGCATTGTCTGTAATAGCAAAAGACTGGAAGCATCTTAAATGTCTATTAACGGGGGGCTGGTTATATTGTGATATATCCATATAATTGAATAAAATTCAGCCTTTAAAAAGAATGAGGCAACTCATTACATCTACTGACATTTAATGATCACCAAGATTTATTTTTAAATGAGAAAAGTGTTGGAAGTTTAAAAATGGCTATAGCAGAGTGTGTGTGTGTCTGTGTGTGTATGTATGTATGTTTTTGTAGCTGTCTTTGGAAAGGGTTTACGGGAGACTGCGGTCAAAATTGGAGGGTAGGTATTCTTTTCCTTTTCAAAAGATTTTTACAAAATATAATACTCATTCAAAAAATACATGAAACATAAATATTTGGCTTAACTAATTATTCAAGGCAAATACCTACGTAATTCCCACTCTGGTCTGGAAACAGAACATTGCCACCTCTTTGCCCAGAAACCTTCCTCATGCCTCTTTCCCTCCTTCCACCCAGCCTCCCCATCAATCATGGAAACCACTATCCTGCCTCTGATAGTAAGCACTTGCTTTTGAGTTTCACGACCTAACCATACATCCCTGTACAATATGGTTTTGTTCTGCTTTAATTTACATAAATTAAAACAATACAAATTATTTTGTGTCTGGCTTCTTTCACTCAATATTATGTTCAATTTCTGTATCCATTCTACTATTGATGGACATTTAAGTTATTTCCAGTTTCTTGCTGTTACAAGTAATGCTACAGGGAGCATTTAAATGTGTGTCCCGGTACATTAGCCAAGGATTTCTCTTGGGTATTTTCCTAGGAGAAGTGTTTCCTCATATGGTCTATGTATGCTTTGATAAAGAAGGCTAAAATGTTTTCCAAAGAGATTGTGCCAATTTACACTCCCACCAGCAGCATATGAATTGCTGATATTAGCTAACATAGCAGCAGCTATATGTGCTGAAATGAGTATATGAACTACTGATATGACCCCCTATCCTTGCTAACACTTGTCATTGTTAGGCTTCTTAATTTTAGCCATTCTGGTGGGAGTGTAGTGGTATTACATTGCGGTTTAACTTCTGCATTTCCCTGATGACTAAAGAGATTGAGTACCATCTCAGGTGTTATTAACCATTTGGATTTCTTCCTTTGTTACACACCTATTCAAATAAGGCCTCTGACTACCGGGTAGTCTGCTTTTTCTTATTGTTTTGCTGTTCTTTATACATCCTGGATATAAGTCCTCTGTTGTCTGTTTCTTCTTCCACTCTGTGTCTTGTGATTTTCTTCTCAATGGAAGTAATTATCATAAAAGTCAGGAGGGTAGTTATCTTTGGGAGTAGGGGGATTCTGGAATGCTGACTATGGGCATTTTCTAGACCTACATAGTGAAAAATCACTGAGCTGTACATGTCTGTTTTGCACACTTTTCTGGATATATGTTATATTTCACAATAAAAACATTTTTAAAAGATAGGCTGAATCTACAACCCACTAACTCCACCCCGTGCATATAGTCAAGAGAGGGGTGGACACATGTACATGACAAGACATGAACAAAAATGTTCATGGCAGCATTGTTTATAATTCATATTCTATCTCACCAAAAGACTTAAAATTACTAAAAATTGATAATTATTTGTTTTGTGGGACACCTTTCGTGAACTTAAAAGGAGAAAATAAGAATATGTTCTCAGCTGCTTTTATCTGCATAAAGAAACTCATGCAGAGAAAACTAACTAACTTGGTTATATGTATTAAAGAGAGATGAACAGATAGGAGAAAGATGGGTAAGAGAATTTAGACTATATAGCTTTGTATATTTAAAATTTTTATATATTTTTTAATTTTTTATTTTTGAGCCATGTGTATTATTTTTTAAAAATTAGATTAAAAAACTATTACTAATATCCCTAGAGTGATAAGATGCTACATCCATAAAACAAAAATAGTATGCTATTATAAGGGAATATCCTGAAAAGAAACAGAGCTATTTAAAATAAAACGTATGTATGGCTGTTATCATAACAGATGCCATCTTGGGCCTCTGCAGTTCCTCCTGTCCTTCCAGTGACCCTGCCTAGAGCTGTACTGTGTAGTAAGCCTCTTCTCTGTCACCAAGGGCTTTGTAGTTAATAGATATTGTTTCACGATCATTAGGTCTGGTGGCCTCTACGCTCTGGTAGTCTTTAAACAATAATGAAGGGCTTCCCTGGTGGCGCAGTGGTTGGGAATCCGCCTACTAATGCAGGGAACAGGGGTTCAAGTCCTGGTCCAGGAAGATCCCACATGCCACGGAGCAACTAAGCCGTGTGCCACAACTACTGAGCCTGTGCTCTAGAGACCATGAGCCACAACTACTGAGCCCACGTGCCACAACTACTGAAGTCTGCATGCCTAGAGCCCATGCTCCGCAACGAGAAGCCCATGCACTACAACGTAGAATAGCCCCCGCTCGCCGCAACTAGAGAAAACCCACGTGCAGCAACAAAGACCCAACGCAGACAAAAATAAATAAAAATAAAATAAATTTATAAACAATAATGAAGACCTTCACTGACATGTTCCCAGTGCTCATAAGACCAGTTACCCATTCATAAATCTTGACTTAGGAATGCACTTCTTGTTTCCAAGCACGTACCCCCATACCCTAGGTTAACTGTGAAATTGTCCCAATCGTCCCTCAGCTGTGCAGAATGCAGCTGCAAATACTTCTGGATCATCGCCCCCCTGATCCCACCCTGTGAGTAAGTTACCCTATAACAATAAACTGATCCATTGATTATACGGAGCTGCCTGCCTCATTTTTCAGTCTCAAGATACCTTCCCAGTTTGATGGGCACTTTTCATTGCCTCCATCCTCCAACAATATAGAACAGCATTAATGAGAGACACAGAAGAAAATCTGGGAGATGAAGTTTAAAAAAAAAACTTCTAGAAAGGCGAGCAAAAGAAAAAGAAATGGAAATCAGTAGGACAAAGAATTTAAAATATGGAGGATCAACAACTGAACAAGAATAGTTTTTTGAAAAGCAGAGAAAACGTGTGTATGGGTAGAAAAGGACTAGACTGGAAACAGACTTGTAAAATTCTACACAAAAATGATTTCCAACCTAGAATTCTATGCCCAGCCAAAAAGATAAATTTAGTGTCAGGGTCAAATAAATATATTTCCATGGTATTTATTACTTTTTTTACTTCTATAAGTTTATTTATACAATTATATATATTATATAAATACATTCTTGCATGACATTTTCAGACATGCAAAGCTTCAAAAAGTTCACCTGTCATGCATCCATTCTCAAGGATATACTGGAGGATGTGCTCCCAAAAAATTAGGGGGTAAACCAAGAAAGAGGAAGACACAGGATCCAGGAAACAGGAAGGAAGAAACAGGATTCCCAGGAAAGGGAATCTGACACAAGACAGAGGTAAAAAGGATTTCCTGAGGGATGGCGAACAGAACACACCAAGGTCATAGCTGTGTGTGAAGCTGAGAGAGCAACCAAACTAGCCTTCAGTGAATCAATAAGGTCCAGGAGAGATTTCTTCAAAGAGAAGACATTGATACCCAGAGTTGAGATAGCCCCCCCTCCATTACTAGCTGTGTTAACTTGGGCCAGATAGTTTTTGTTTATGCCACAGTTTCCCCTTCCATAAAATGGGAATAACAATGGTACCTACTTCTCCAGGTTGTTAGGAAGATGAGTTAGTATATGTAGTGTGTGTGTAACAGTGCTGGGCATATAGTAAACATTATATGAGTGTTTATAATTATTGTCACTATGATCATTACCTAATATGTTTGAATATACAGAGTGGAGATTTAAACAACTGGAAAGAATTTGGAGTTGAATTATTGATATGTATATAGTAAAGCAAAGAAATGACTAAACCAGAAAAAAATAGTTAATTCCAGGCAAAAGAAAAAGTTGTGCAGAAATAGTAATCACAGCCTGGATACTACATGACTTAACTATAAACAGTCACAATAATAAACCTTGACAGTAGATCTAATCAAAACAGTGATAGCTAGAGGCAAATGTGTGTATGAGTGGAGGTGCATGGAAAAGCTGAATCTCTACCTTCCATAGTGGAAAGTCAATAGATAATGCCCAAAACGAAAAAAAAAATTCCATTAAAAAGATTAAGAGTGCTTGCTTCTAGGGAGTTGGAATCTGGGAGAAACAAAGCAGGGAAGAGCCACTGTTTTAAGAAGACTTCGAAAACTACTTGTCACCTTTTGCCACTTATAAATAAAACTAGAAACTAATTTCAAATTACAAAGTGGCAGAAAATATTCACAAAAATATATAAGAATGATAAAGGGTTATTAACCTTAATATTAAAAAAAAACTGTAAACATCCATAAGCTAAAATAAATAAATCAGCAATGGACAGGAAAAAGAAATTCACATAAGGGAAATAAATCCAATAAAAATCCCCTGATTATGTTGCCTGGTTAAAAAAAAGTCATACAAATTAAAATAATGGGATATTATCTTTCATTCTGGATGAATTCCAGTCCCTGGGCACCTCTTCTTCTTCCTTACCTCACAGGAGTTGTCACATCCCCCTGTAGTCAGGGCCAGGGATGGCCCAGGAGCGCACTGGTTGGCTGGCATCTTCCCCCTGGGCCTAAGCACCCGGGCTCTCTTGCTGACAACTCCACTCTTCCCAGGAACCCGAGGTCAGGTGGGCACCTGTAGACTCAACCAGAGCTGCTGGGGCCTGAAGGAAGATCCTGCAGCCTTCACTATGGGGTCTGGCCCAGGGGCTCCACAGAGACTCCAAGAAACCTGGAAAGACAGTGTCCACTTGGTCAGGCATTCAACATTCACCCCACAAGCGCTTCCTGAGGGCACCGAAGTATAGTTCACGACACTGGATACTGTGGAGTAGACAAAGCCACATCAACACCGATTCGAGTTATTCATCAAAATGGAATATGAGCAAGACCATGAGATTTAGACTAAAATTAATAAAAGCTTCATTTCTAGCTCTGCCAACCTTTAGCTATATGAATATGAAAATGTTTCTTCAGATTTTTTTCCCAAAACAAATCAAAACTATTTATTTCAAGGGGTTGTGAAAATTAAATGAGATGATGTTTTTAAGGCACTCAGCACCAGACTGGCCCAGGTAAACATTTAATTCATATTAGCAAGTACTGTTATTACAAGGAATCATGTAATATACAGAAGGAGGTACCTCATTTAATTTGCACAACAATCACGTCATCTATGTGTTGCTGTAGTTATTATTACCTCATTTTATGCATACAGAAACATAGGTTTAGTGATGTTAAATCAAACTCAGTCTACCTGGCTTCCAAGTTCACATTCTCAATGGTACACCACATGGTACCTTTTATGTGGGAGGCTCAAAATAAACATGGTTCTATTTAACAGATGTTGAAAACATGACCGTAATTTGGAATAAAAATGTTAAGTAAAGTTTCTTAAAACAGAAGAGATATGCCATAAGGAAAATACTAGTAGCCTGGGACTAAAATTTTTAATTACCTCAAAAACATCCAGAGGTGAAAACTGTTTCTCCTGTTGAGGGAACTAGGGAGGGGAGGGTGTCTCTGTGTCCAAATTGAGGTACAATTTTATTACGATCAACTAATACAGGCACTACAGATTTAGTCATTCTTGTCGGGAAAGGGTAAATATCACATAAAATGAAGAGGAACTTAATTAGGACAACAAAAGTTAAGAAATGAGATGAAGAGGAAACAAAAGAGTAAAAGAAATAAGGAGTAAAATAAAATTAAAGGTATGAACAAATTAAATTTTAAACACATAAAGATGATGTTGTGCCAAAGAAAGAGAATATGCTTTCTTTTCTTACGCCCATGGAACTTTTACAAAATTCTATCAAATAACCTGACCACACAAAAAATCTGGTAGATGTCTGAATGTTGGGAATCGACAGACTACATTCTCTGATTATAGTATAAGATGAGATGTTCAACGTCATTAGTCCTTAGGGAAATGCAATCAAAACCAAAAATGTTCTGGGACTTCCCTGGTGGTCCAGTGGTTAAGAATCTGTCTTGCTATGCAGGGGACTTCAGTTTGATCCCTGGTCGGGGAACTAAGATTCCACATGCCGCGGGGCAACTAAGCCCGTGCGACACAACTAGAGAACCCGACTGCTGCAACTACAGAGCCCACGCACTCTGGAGCCCGCGCACCGCAACGAAGAGCCCACACGCCACAACAAAAGGTCCTGCATGCCGCAACTAAGACCCGACACAGCCAAAAAATAAATAAATATTTTTAAAAATAAAAAATGTTCTATTCATTAGGAGACCACTTCATATACACAAAGATGGCAAAAAAAAAAGACAGTAACAAGTGTTGGTGAGATGTGAATGAATTTGAGCTCATACATTACTGGTAGAATTGTAAAATGGTGCAGCCACTCTGAAAAACAGGTTGGCAGTTCCTCAAAATGCTACCCATAGAGTTGTCAAATGACCCAGCGGTTCCACTCCTAGGTATCTACCAAGAGAAATGAAAACCCATGTCCACTCCAAAACTCGTATACAAATATTCACAGCAGTATTACTCATAGTAGCCCAAAAGCTGAAAGCACTTAAATGTCCATCAACTGATGAACAGATAAACAAAATTTGGTGTGTCCATATAATGGAATATTATTTGGCAATAAAAAAAGAAGTACCAATACATGCTATAACATGAATGAACCTTGAAATCATTATCTTACGTGAAAGAAGCCAGTCACAAAGACCACATATTTTATGATTCCATTTATATGAAATGTGCGAAATAGGCAAATATAGAGGGACAGAAAACTGATTAGAAGTTGCCTAGGGCTGGGGGTGTGGGGTGGCATGAATGGTGAATATCTGCTAATGTGTGCAAGGTTTCTTTCTGGGGTGTTGAAAATATTCTAAAATTAGATTGTGGTGATGACTGAACAACTCTGTGAATGTACTGAAAACCACTGAATTGTATACTTTAAATGGGTGAATTTTAAGGTATTGAATATATATAAATAAGTCTGTTTTATATATCTAAATAAATAAATCTGTTTTAAAAGAAAAGAAACAGTTTGCTAAATAACCCAGGATCAAAGTCGGAAATCAATACAGTAGCTAAACAATTTTTACCAGAAGTCATGGAACACGCTAAAGTTGTATACAGAGTGAAATTTATAGATTTAAATGGCTTTATTTTTAATTAAAGATAAATATAACAGGTGCAGATGGTATCACCTGGAGCTTGAGCAGCTGCACGAGGGTATCAAAGACAATGGCCAAGAACAAACTAAGAGGGCAGAAGTCCAGGAATGTATTCCATAGAGCCAGCCAAAAAACTTTAAGGTTAAAAAATACAGCAAAACCAGTTACCACTAATCTTAAGAAGATAAACATTGTGAATGATGAAAAAGTTAATAGAGTGGAAACAGCTTCTGTAGATATACAAAAGGAACCTGCACATTTCTTAAAAGGCCTTTCTCTTGAACCTCTGCAGAAACAGCTGATTCCTCAGCAGTGTCATAAAAATGAACCAGTTAATGGTGAGGAAGCTACAAGATTAATGGCTCAGCTGTAATACACTGGTGATGTATCAAACTGCCCCCAAAGACCAACAAAGTAAATGTTTCATACAATAAATAAATAAATAAAACAAAAAAGAGCTAAGTATTCAATCTAAAACGTCAGCAGTAGGAAAAAAACAAAGCGAAGCAACCCCCCAAAAGGAAAATAGTAATTAATAAAAACCTTAAATAAGTCAAATAAATATAACAATGGGAGTTTAAAGAAAACAAAGAGCTGGTCCTTTAAAATGACCGATGTCACAGATAACTCCCTAGCAAGTGAGATAAAGAAGAGTTTAAAAACACACACACACACACACACACACACACACACAGAGAGAGAGAGAGAGAGGGAGAGAGGGAAGGAGAGGGAGAGAGAGACAGAATGAGAATCTTTCCCAGATGAGGCAGTGTTTCAAAGTAGTTATTGTGGGATATTATGCATAACTGTATAGCAACATATTTTAATATTGATGTGAAACAGATGCTTCCCTAGCAAAATGTAAATTAACAAAGTTAATACAGGAAAATACAGGTAGAAAAGAATAATGAATGTAGAAGAGACCAGGGAAAAAATGACATAACAGCAAATGCAAATAGAAAGACTCTGAAAGGTAAAAAGGAAAGGCAGACAGTCCACAGACCTCAGGGCCTAAGGAACAACATAGCGGTGAGTTCCCCGGGCTTCATTTTCCCTCCCATATATCACAAACAGGGCACTAGAAAAGTTTATAACTCAGAACCATCAATAGCTACAGACAAAAAAAGCTCTAAGAAAAGCCTGCTCCCCTTAATCAAAGGACCAAGAAAAGGGTGTCCTAACTGAGTATACCCATCCTACTGCAGCCAAACACTAATAGAATACACATTCTCTTCAAGCACCTGTGCTACATTCTCCAGGGTCATAACAAACCTTAATAAATTGAAAGCTTACAGCATATGTTCCCTGTTTATAATAGCATCAAACTAGAAATCAATAACAGAAAGGTAACAGGAAAGCCTCCAAACATTTGGAAATTAAACAACACATTTCTATATAATCCATGGATCAAAGAGGAAGTCTCAAGGGAAATTAAAAAGTAATGAATGAAAATCAAAATACAGCATATCAAAATTTGCAGGATGCAGATAAAGCAGTGTTGAGAGAGAAACTTATAATGTTAAATGTTTATATTAGAAAAGAATTAAGGTATTAAATCAGTAAGGTAAGCTCCCACCATAAGATACTAGAAAAAGAAGAGCAAAGAAAACCCAAAGCAAATAGAAAGAAAGAAGTAATAGATATAAGAGCAGAAAACAATAAAATTGAAAACAAAAACAATAGAGAAAAATCAATGAAAACAAAAGCTGGTTCTTTGAAAAGACCGATAAAATTGGTAATCCTCTAGCAAGACTGACAAAGGTAAAAAGAGAGAAGACACAAATTACCAATATCAGAAATGAAACAGGAGATATAACTATAGATCCTGCAGCCATTAAAAGAAAAGTAAGGGAATACCACACACCACTTTATGCACATAAATTCAACAACTTGGATGAAATAGTCCAATTCCTCACAAAACAGAGACTCCCACAACTTACCCACTATTAAATATGAAGATACTCTGAAAAGATATTAAATAGATAACCCGAATAGTCATTTGACTACTACAGAAATTGAAGCCATAATCAAAAGCTTCCAAAAGGAAATTTCCAGGCCCAGATGGTTTCACTGGAGAATTCTATCAAACATTTAAAGAAAAATAACATAATTCTACACAATCTCTTCCAGAAAATAGAACACTTTCTAACTCATTTATTGAGATCAGTATTACCCTAATACTAAAACCAGAAAAAGAAAGTACAAAAAAAGAAAACTATAGACCAACATCTCTCACGAACTTAGACACAAAAATCCTCAAAAAAAAAAGCATTAACTAATCAATTCCTGCAATATAAAAAAAGAATTATACACCACAACCAAGTGAGGCTTATTCCAGGAATGTAAGGCTGATTCAATATTCAAAAATCAATAAGGGCATTCCCCCATATTAACAAGCCAAAGAAGAAAAACCATATAAATTCATACAGTATTGACAAAATTCAACACACATTCATGATAAAAGTAGATAGACACATAAATAAATGGAACATAATAGAGAACCTAGAAATAGCCACACAAAAGTATGGCAAATTTATTTTTGACACAGGTACAGAACGAGTCCGTGGAGGAACTACAGTCTTTTTAACAAACGGTGCTTGAGTAATTGGACATCCAAATAAATGCACCCTGATCTAAGTCTCACACTTCATACAAAACTTAACTCAAAATGGATCATGGGCAGCAGGAAGGAGAAATGAACAAATCATCATCACAGTGAAGACTTAATCTCTCCTTTCTCTGTAATAGAACTAGCAGACAAAAAAAGTACAAATAACACAACTGACGACTAAACAATTAAATATTATTTTCGAATTATACATGGAACATTAATAAAACAATTCACCAAGGACTAGGCCATGACTCCCCTCATATTTCAAGGAATGAGCTTCATGTAGACATTTTTCTAACCACAGAAAACTAAGGTTAGAAATCTAGTGAAGAGATAAACTTTTGTAAAATGAAAGCGCACTTCTAAATAATTCATGGGCAAAAAAAAAAAAATCAACTCTTAGAAAACACTTAGAACATAATGCACCAAACCTTGTGGGTCTCAGAGTGAACTTTAAGACCTTAACGTTGATATGAGAAAAGAGGAAAGCCTGAAAAATAACAAGCGAATCATCCAACTACGTTCAGACAACCGATTCCATCACTGACCACAGAGAATTCCCCAACACTCACCCTCCCCGGGTCCCCATCACCTCCACATCCCTCCGGCAAAGAGCACTGGCATCCTCTTGACAACAACTATTAAACCGCGGCTGAAAACCGCAGCAGCTTCCGGTCACCACCCCTAGCACCGCCCCTTCTCGGGGTTTGGGGCTTCGCACGAAGGGGCGCGGTTCTGCACATGCGCAAAATCACATTCGAAGCCGTAGTCAGCCAGAGCCAATATGGAGATGTTACGGAGTCGGTGTTTTGGTTGCCCTCAGTGCCCCTAGGCAGCGTTGTCAGGCGGGGAACATGGCCGCGCCCAGGTAGCGCTTCCTCGTGGGGTACGCCATGTTGGAGGAGTGTACATTCCGTACAGAGGATGAGGAAGCCTCTAAACTCACATTGCTGAGCACTGGCGCTGTCTCACAGGTAGTGGGGAGCGGGGGTGGGGACGTTTCTCTGGGCGGGCATCCTGGGATCTGTGTAATAATGTTTAGAGAAGCTGAGAGGCCTCTGGAAAGACGCAGAGGTGCCCGTGGCTGTTATCTCCTGGCAGATACCACAGGATGAGAAGGAGAAATAGGACTGCTTGCGGGTCTCTCCTGGAACATACCGCGAGGGGAGAAAGGGAAGAAATCAGGGACCTGCAAGCCCTCCTAGGATATAGCCCTGGGAAAAAGGGGGGAGGAGTCAGCGTTAGATTCCCCTCTGCTGGGCTTGTGGGGGTTGGCTGTGGGGTTTGGATGCTCCCATAATCTACATTATCTCCCACTCCAGCTACTCGAGCTAAAGTAAAAGTCCTTACCAATAATGGTTTTTGATTTTTCCCTTAATCTAATGCAATATGTCAATAAAAGTATCTTTAGGAAAATTTATTTTTATTTTCTCATAAAATAAAATCTATATAGTAATAGTGCCCTTACTTTGCAAATGTAGCTTTAAGGCAAGATTGATTCTGCCCTTCAACGAGTTTGTTGCCCCTTATCACCCCCAATATGGAAATTCTGGAGATGCCTGTGCCCTCTGGGAGATGTTACAGGGGCAGAAGGGGAAGAAGTCATGCTACCCTTCACCTGGGAATGCCTACTTATCTTTCAAAACCAAGTTCAGATATCTCCTCCAGGGAATCCTCCTGAAAGAGGTAGAAGGCTCTGTAACCCTCTGAAGGCCTTTCTGAATCCTCAAGTGAGGAAGGTGTTTTGAGGGGCTCAGGTGTGAACTTGCTGGATGCTCTCAGTCCAGTCACATCCCCTCTGGGCCTCAGTTTAACAATCTGGAATGTAAGGGTGTCCTATCCCAATTAGCCTAAGACCATCTGGGATTAATCTGTAGTCAGACAAATCTATCAGTCAGTGAGGGAGACCACACGCCAGAGGAACCATGGGGTGGCTCACTGAACAAAGGAAAAAAGAGAGTTATTATGGAATTCTGAGGAATGGTGAAGTTCAGGTGAAATGTGAATGAAGCAGTGTTTTGGTAAACTCAAAGCAAAGCGGGGCTGTAGGTGGACTATGAAGCGAACCCAGAATCCTGTTTCCTTGGAAACCATAAAGTTAAGGTAGATACAGAATTCTGTATCTAGATACCCCTTCTCTCTGCACTGGGGTTGGAAATCTTAGCTGCGGTGTCTAAGTGACTTAGAATCTTCAGCAAGAGTGGGATGTTTTATCTGTACTGATATCACTTCAAACAGCAGTTTCTGATAGCCTGTGATTGTAGAGAACAGTTTCTCAGTGAGTAAAAAAGCAGTAGTCACTCAAAGTAGGAATTATTTACTACATTACAGCTGCAGGACATCCTTGGGAGAAATAATATTTTCTGTTAATTTTGCATCTGACTTTATCTGTGTCTGTTCTCCCAGCCTTATGAGTGGCAGAGCAGACTTTTATACCCTGAGCTAATTTTTACTTTCTTAGAGGGTTGGACTCTCTGATTATCCCAGATTCTCTTTCTGCCCCTATAGCCCTGGTCTGAGTGTTTGTTGAATGAATAAATGAAAGAAGAAATGGAATTAGTGGAAGCATGTTTGGCATGCATATATGTCTAAGAGAGCACCAGGAATCATTGTTAATGTGAGTGTCGTAATAGCACTATGGTTACGTTTTTAAAAAACTAAGTCTATTAGACTATTTCAGAGAAGAAAAAAAAAGAGCCAATAAACATATGAAGAGATGTTCAAAGTCATCAGCGATCAGGGAAATACAAATCAAGACATGATGAGATGACATTTTACACCCATTCAATTTGCAAAAATTTAAGTCTGACAGTACAATGTTGCAGAGGATGTACAGCTACAGGATCTTTTTGCCCTGTTGAAGGAATATAGATCAGTGTAACTACTTTAGAAAATAGTTAGCATTTCCTCCTACAGCGAATATGTACATACCTCACAATCTATCCAGTCCACTCTTAGGAATATATCCACGAGAAACACTTGCACATGAAACCTAGGATATGCATGGCATCCTGTTCACAATAGCAAGACCTGGAAACAAAAATGGATGGAGTCAAAATGAATGGACTAGAACAGTACCCAACAATAAGGATGAATTTAAGGGAAAAAACAAACCCTGTGATTCCCAAAATAGTGTATAAAACATAACACACGTTTATAAAATTAAAAGCTACTAATATAAAGAACATGAACTATTTAGGATTTTGTATAGTTGTGATAAAATTATATAAAAAGGAATCAAAAATTGATGAACTTGGGACTTAGGATGATGTCTACCTCAGCTGAGGGCAGGCAGGGCCATCAATTGGGGGAACACATGGATAGATGGAGGTTATTAAGGCCATACCTTTTCTTTTGGGTGGTAGGTGCATAAGTGCTAATTATATTATTGAAACTAACTTAATATTTAAGTGAATTGGGAAAATTAAACTGTTAGATAAACATCTAAATGTAAAAAGAGAAAGTCTGCATGGAGAAAAGTGATGTCCCTTTCTCGAATGGGGTAAGAAAATCTTTGGCCCCAGCCCAGAGATGCCACCCAGTTGTGGGATGAGCAGGGAGGCAGGAGCTCCATGGCACTGACACTTTCTGTGGCCCCTGCCAAAAGTGCTCTGGCCCCAGGGTTCACTCCATCACACCACTCGTGCACCTGCTCAAATGTCCTTTCTTCGGATGTTTTTCTTCCCCGATCTACCCCACAACTCTCTAGCTCCTCACCATGCTTTCGTTTTCTTCATAGCCTTCCTTTTTATCAGAAATTATCTTACTCATTTACTGTTTGCTCATTTCTTTGTTCGTGCTGATACTGCAGTGATTTCTGCTTCTCACATATGTGGAGTAATCAACTGCTTTATTTTTAGTATCTTACCATACATGTAGAGAGCAGCAAAACACATGCACTGGATTCATTTTCTTAAAAGATTAATTATTCCCTCCTAAAGACTCTGCAGGCATCTCTGGATGACATGACTAATTATAAAATTGATTTCTAGAGTAATGCAGAAAATACTAGAGATGGAGAACTTCCAAGTATGTAAGACCCTATTTGTTCATTCACCAAATATTTATTGATCACCAGTCACTGCTCTTGGTACTTGATGTTTGGTAAAACAAAACAGCCCCCAAGTCCCTAGCTTCCTGGACCTGGCATCCTAGTGGGGAAGAGAGGCAATAAACATTGTGGAAAGGTGATAACTGCTAAAGAGGGGTGGATAGGGCAGAGTGATGTGAATTGGAAATGCTGGAGGACTGCACTTTAAGTAGGAAGATCAGAGTCTCCTTTTAAACTCTACCACTGACTGCCCTGCATCCTGGAGCAGGCCAGTCTCAAATCCTCACATTTATATGGGCATGTAGTTGAAAACAAGGACGAACGCAAGGTCAGAATATTTTCATATCTGCAGCTAAGGATGTAATGATGAGTACCTCTTTGCCCTACGGTAGATGCAAGGAGTAATATCCACAGTCTTCTGATCAGTCTTGTCTTGCATGCCTTCCTTCAGTAGGTAAAAAATAGTTTACAATATTTACTGAGCAGGGACCTCTGGACAAACAGCCACAACCATTTACATGTGTCAGTAGATAGAAGGCAGTGATAGCTTATTTATTTTACACCCAGCTTTTTTTTTTTTTTTTTTTTAATTTTTTTTTTTTAATTTAATTTAATTTAGTTTTATTTATTTATTTATGGCTGTGTTGGGTCTTCGTTTCTGTGCAAGGGCTTTCTCTAATTGCAGCAAGTGGGGGCCACTCTTCATCGCGGTGCGCGGGCCTCTCACTATCGCGGCCTCTCTTGTTGCGGAGCACAAGCTCCAGACGCGCAGGCTCAGTAATTGTGGCTCACAGGCCTAGTTGCTCCGCGGCATGTGGGATCTTCCCAGACCAGGGCTCGAACCCGTGTCCCCTGCATTGGCAGGCAGATTCTCAACCACTGCACCACCAGGGAAGCCCTACACCCAGCTTTTTAATGGAAAAATTTCACACTATTATTGGGTAATCACAGAGTCCAGCCCTCTACTGTCCAGAATGTTGAACTGGGGCCCAAAAAGGACGTGACCGGTCTGAGGGCACAAAGACATAGAGAACACCAGAGCTCAGGGCCAGGTCCTTTCAAATAGGACCTGCGCGTCAGAAGGACCTTCAGCTGGCGTGGAGCCTCTACCACCGTCAGAGAGGGCTTCCCACAGGAGACATGTGAGATGGGTTTTGAAGAATGTGTAGCAGTTCATCCATCGAAGGGATATCGTGGATTCTTCTCACCTCTGCCCCCACGACATCTCCCAGAGGGGCAATGGCTTCTCCATAATTTCCATATTTGAGGCCCTAAGGGGCAGCAAACTCCTTGTGGGACAGGATTGGAAATTTGTTGTAAGGCTGCACTTGCATAATTATTACTTAGATGTTATTTTACAAGGAAGTATGAATAATCCTAGAAGATGTTTTTATTGACACATTACATTAGACAGAGAAAACAACCATTAGCCATATCAATTTAAAACTAATTGTGGGGGGTGTCCCTGGTGGCCTGCTGGTTAAGATTCTGGGCTTTCACTGCGGTGACCCGGGTTCAATCCCTGGTTGGGGAACTGAGATCCTACCAGCCAGGAGGTGCGGCCAAAAATGAAATAAACTAATTTTTGTTGATACCAATTATTTCAGTTGGAGTGACTAGTGTGAGGGTTGATTGAGATTACCCCGACGCTCCCACCCCGACTTCTCTCCCCTCGTGATATCTGGGGGTGGGGGGGAGGGGTACAGTATCGCCCCTACTCTCCCTTCTTCAACACTCCATAGTATCGGCCAGGGGAGGGTACCATCCTGATATTTCTCCCCTCAACTCCAGTGGTATCTCCCAGACTCACTCTGGGTTCTTATTCTTACTCTTTTCATTAGTAATGGCTCCCCTCTCACCCGTGCTATGTCCCTAGGAGCCCCTCAGAGGCTAAATGCAAAGACCCCCATGCACCAGGAAGTCTACCCAAAGAAGCGTAGTCCACCTTCTCCCAAGGCGGCCCCACTGTTCTGCTGCGTGAGGCAGGAGGCAACAGCTTCTTCCACTGTACGGCACGGACACCCTTCCATGATGGCGGCCCCCTGAAGCAGCAACATTTGGGCGCGGCCATATTCCGAGCCCAGCAAAGCCGCAGAGGGTAAGGGAACTCTCACGGACTCTGCGTGAAAGTGCCCTGTTGATTGGGGAACGGAGCTTCGCAAGTGCTTTTGAGCATGCGCATGAGACACCCCTCGCCCCTCCACTAAACACCCGGGTGTTAAGAGGTCGGCACTTGGAAGGGAAGCGGTTCTCAGCTGTTTACGAGTTAGCGTCGCGCAGAGGTGATTTTGAAGGGGGTTGGCTACTCTGAGCTGAGTGATGGTGGGGGGCGGAATCTGGGTCGGTGATGGGGCTACTGGGGATTCAGTGATGGGATCTTTTACATCGGCTGCCCAGCTAATTGTTAGTCAGCCTTTCTTTTTCTAATTTAAGCCTTAAAGCTATACATTTCCATCTAAGACCCACAAGATTTGTTGTATCGTATTATCATTATTGTTCATTTCCAAGTATTTTAAAATTCAGTTATGATTTTTTTTTCATTTCACACGTGTCACTTTGAAGCGCGTTTCTGTTTTGCAATAAACAGTTAATCCTTTTGTTATTGATTTCTAACCTCATTTCTCAGAGGTTAGATAATGTGATTTGTGTCATGAACGTTCCTTGAAACCTGTGGAGACTTGCCTTATGCCAAGTCCCATAAATGTGCCATCTATTGCTTTCAAAGAATATGTGTTCTCCGATTGTTAATTGTGTTGTTCAAAACTGGTATACCCTCTCTGATTTTTTTTTTCACCTACGTGCTCTGTAGAGAGCAGTGTAATCGTGATTTGTGCGTTTCTCTTTGCTTGTGTCGGCTTTTGCTGTATTTGAACCTTATTGTTAGGTACAAGTGTGTGTATTTTTAAAATAGACATTGCCAAATGCCTCTCAAAAGTGTTATACATATATTTTGTAATACATTGTGTATATATTATATCGATATATACAATGTATAATACATACATCTATGTATACGGAAATGTGTATGAAATATTCCCATCAGCAATATATAAATACCCTCATTTCCCCAAATCCTCTCCAGTACTGGATGATGTTCTTTTTCATTTTTTATTGTTCTGAGGGCTGAATAATTATATCTAGTTCTGTTTTACCTTTTCCACCTATTAGTGGTTGAGATCTTTTCTGGTTATTTGGGCACTTTGATTCCTTCTCTGCATTTCCATAGCCTTTGTTCATTCCTCCTCTTTTCCCTGGCTTTTACATAGTGAACTTTTCTGTACTCCCTCAATTGAACATCGCTGGTGTCATATCTATTCCTGTACATATTAAGATCAAAGTGTGGACATTTTCTTTTATTTTACTGGCCTATTTGTCCCTGTTTTGATTGCATTAGTTTTATTGTAAATGTTAATATCTGCTAGTCCAAGCATCCCTTCAGTATTCCTTTACATAATTTTCTTGGCTATTTATACTTGCATACAGAGTTTGAAATTGTTTTACCAAGCTGGAAAAGAACTGGAATTCTGCTTGGCACTTGGTTATGTCAATACGGTTAATATTGAACCAGTGATATTTTTATTTTATTATATTCCTGCCCAGGAATATGGTCTGTCTCTCCATGTGCTTAAGTTTTATATTATATTCTAGAATAATAACTATTAGTTTTTCTATTTTGAGTCCAGCACCATTCTTGTTACATTCACTTTTAGGTATTTTGTGTTGTCATTATTGGAAATAGGATATTTTTTTCCTCTCCATCTGTTTCAATCTTGTACCCCATCACCTTGTCAAAATTCCCTGTACTAGCTTTCTGAGTATACAATGATATAACCTGCAAATAAAAATGATTTTCTCTCCCTTCTTGATATTGAAGCAGTTTATTTCATCTTCATATTTAATTGCATTAGCTAGAGCTTTCAAACACTGTTGTGATAGGAACAACCCCATGTTGTTACTGGTTTTAATGGAAATTGTCTTCAGCATTTTACCTTTTAGTTTTATACTTCCTGGTGGTTTTGAGACTATGATCTTTGCCGAATTTTTGTAGTTTCCTACAAAATTTTAAGAATTACTGCTGAATTGTGTCAAATGCCCTTTTTATATCCATTGATACGGTTGTATAGTTTTTCTTCTTAATTTGTTGATGTAATAAGTAAATCGATAAATGGACTAGCATTAACCATCTGTGTCTTATCGGAAAACCCAATTTGGTCATGGGGTAAATTTTTCTTTTGATCCTTACTGGACTCAAATGGCTAATATTTTATTAAAGATGTTTGCATCTATAAGATGAAATAATCTCCAGATAACTGTTTGTATTAAGACTATATTTTTTAGGTAAGGTAACAGTGCTTCATAAAATAAATTTGGAAGATTTCCAACTTGCTATTATTATTTGAAACAGGGATTAGCAAACTTTTTCTGTAAAGAGCCAAACAGTAAATATTTGAGACTTTGCCAGTCCTGCAGTCTCTCTTGCAACTACTCAACTCTGCTGCTGTAGCAAATGCAGCCACAGACAATATGTAAACGAACGGACATGGTTGTTTTCCAGTAAAATTTTATTTACAAAAACCGGCCAAGGACCAGATTTGACCTGCAGCCTGTAGTTTGCCATCCCCTGGTCTAGAACTGTTTAAAAACTGTAGAAATACTGTTTTTTAAAAGTTAGATTGCACTCCATATTAAGTCAATTTCATCCTGGTACCTTTTTTTTGTACTTAACTTTTTTTTTTTTTAATAAATTTATTTATTTATTTATTTATTTTTGGCTATGTTGGGTCTTCGTTTCTGAGCGAGGGCTTTCTCCAGTTGCGGCGAGCGGGGCCCACTCTTCATCGCGGTGCGCGAGCCTCTCACTGTCGCGGCCTCTCCCGTTGCGGAGCACAGGCTCCAGACGTGCAGGCTCAGTAGTTGTGGCTCACGGGCTTAGTTGCTCCGCGGCATGTGGGATCTTCCCAGACCAGGGCTCGAACCCGTGTCCCCTGCATTGGCAGGCAGATTCTCAACCACTGCGCCACCAGGGAAGCCCAACTTTCTTTTTTCAATTGAAGTATAGTTGACATACTATATTATAATAGTTTCAGGTACACAGCATAGTGGTTCAATATTTGTATTTCTTACAAATTTATCACCATGATACGTCTAGTAACCATCTGTCACCATACTGTATTTAACTTTTTATTGTGAGATAATTATAGATTCACAGGACATTGCAAAAAATAGTACAGAAAGCTGGGTTTTTGGTGTTTTTGTTTTTGTTTTTGTTTTGGCTGCATTGGGTCTTCGTTGCTGTGCGCAGGCTTTCTCTAGCTGCAGCGAGCAGGGGCTACTCTTCATTGCGGTGTGTGGGCTTCTCATTGCGGTGGCTTCTCTTGTTGTGGAGCATGGGCTCTAGGTGCGCGGGCTTCAGTAGTTGTGGCACGCAGACTCAGTAGTTGTGGCTCGCGAGCTCTAGAGCACAGGCTCAGTAGTTGTGGCCCACAGGCTTAGTTGCTCCATGGCATGTGGGATCTACCCAGACCAGGGCTCGAACCCATGTCCCCTGCATTGACAGTGGGTTCTTAACCACTGCGCCAGCAGGGAAGTCCCAAAGCTGGTGTTTTTTAAAAATGATACACATTACAAATTTTCTGACTTCTATACACTGGTCACTTAGAGATTCTTTTGCTCTTTCTTTTTTTGCATTAATTTATATTTTGCTGGAGAAGCACCTGTTTCACCTCCATATTTAAATGTTGCTATGGATTTGCACATAATATTCTTCTAGAAATAATGTTTAGTGGAATATCTCCTCTAGTAGTAATATCTCCTCCTTCCTAATATTGTATTTTTTTTCTATTTATCAGATTTGCTGGAAGTTTATTCATGTAACTGGTCATTTCAAAGGATGAGCTCTTCACTTTATTTATACTCTCAATGTACATATAATATACACACATATATCGCATTTAGGTTTTATTAGGGGATTTATTAGCATATTTTGAGTTTTTTCTAATTTCTTTTTCTAATTACTCAGGTTGAGTACTTAGCTTTTTTGAGGTTTTCTCTCATTTTAATAACGAATCATGTAGGACTGTACATTTTCTTATAAATATAGCTTTTGCTGTGTGAAATAACATCTGGTACAAAGTGTATAACTTCAGTGTTGTTGGTGCATTTTGAGTTTGATTTTTATTTCTTTATCTATTTTTAATTACCTTTGTTGTGGCAAAAATAAACACGTACCTTAAAATTTACCATCTTAACCATTTCTAAGTGTACAGTTCAATAGTGTTAAGTATATTCACATTGTTCTGCAAACAATCTCTAGAACTTTTTCACCTTATGAAATGGAAACTGTATACCCATTAAACGACATCTCCCCATTTCCCCCTCCTCCAGCCCCTGGCAACCACCATTCTTCTTTCTGTTTCTATGAATTTGAGTATTCTAGATACCTTATGTAAGTGGTATCGTCCAGGACTTTTCTTTTTGTGACTGGCTTATCTCATTTAGCAAATGTCTTCAAGTTTCATCCATGTTGTAGCATGTGTCAGAATTTCCTCTTTAATGCTGAGTAATATACTATTGCATGAATATACCACATTTTGTTTATCCATTCATCTCCTGATGGACACTTGGGTTGCTTTCACCTCTTGACTATTGTGAATAGTGCTGCTATGAACAGGAGTGTGCAAATTTGTCTTTGAGATCCTACTTTCAATTCTTTTGGATATATACCCAGAAGTGAGATTGCTATTTTTCATTTTTTGAGGAAAGCCGTACTATTTTCCATAGTGGCTGCACCATTTTATATTCCCATCAGCAGTGCACAAGAGTTCCGATTTCTCCACGTCCTCGCCAACACTTGTTATTTTCTTTTTTTTTAATAGTAGACATCCTAGTGGGTATGAGGTGTTATCTCACTTTTTTTGACTTGTATTTTCCTAATGATTGATGTTGACCATCTTTTCATATGCCTGTTGACCATTCATATATCATCTTTGGAGAAATGTCTGTTCAAATCCTTTGCCAATTTTTTAATTGGGTTATCTGGGTTTGTTGTTGTTGTTGAGTTATAGGAGTTCTTTATATATTCTGGATATTAGCCCCTTATCAGATATATGATTTGCACATATTTTCTTCCATTCCCTAGGTTGCCTTTTCACTCTATTGATTGTGTCCTTCAATGCACAGAAGTTTTTAATTTTGATGTAGTCCAATTTGTCTATTTTTGCTTTTGTTTCCTGTGTTTTGGTGTCATATCCAGGAAATCTTTGCCAAATACAAATGTCATGAAGCTTTTCCCCTGTGTTTTCTTCTAATAATTTTGGGTCTTATATTTAGGTCTTTGATATATTTTGAATTAATTTTTGTATATGGTGTAAGGTAATACTTTTGCACATGGATATCCAGTTTTTTTCCCAGCACCATTTATTGAGGAGACTAACCTTTCCCACATTGAATGCTTTTGGCACCTTTGTCAAAAATCATTTGACCGTATATGACCCATTTATTTCTGGGCTCCCTATTCCATTGGTCTATATATCTGTCTTTATGCCAGTACCACACTGTTTTGATTACTGTAACTTTGTAATAAGTTTTGAAATCCATAAGTGTAAGACCTCCAACTTTGTTCTTCTTTTTCAAGATTGTTTTGGGCTATTCGGGGTTGGGTTTAATTTTTTGAATTAGAGTTCCTAAGTTCACTCTTCCTAAGTTCCTTAGTCTACTAGCTCTGCCTTCATATATAACCTGTTTATACCGATTGGATGCTTCTGACCTTGAAATTCCCTTTGATAATTATATCACCAAACTGGCTTTCCTTTTTCTGGACTTTGCTTGGCATATCTTTGCCCAACCCTTTATTTTGCAAATTGCTGCTGTGTTTTAGTTATGCTTCTTATAACTATGTCTCATTGTGCTTGCTTTTTTATTCCAATCTTATCTCTCTCTTGACAGAATGAATCAACTGATTCAATTTCACATAACCATAGTATACCTAATTCTATGCCTTGTTTCTTATTTTATGTTTACTATTTATATTATTTTCTGCTTTCTTTTTCCTGTTCTTACTTTTGATGACTTAATGCAGGTATGACCATTCACCCCCTCTCTCCCCAGCCCACTCACCTTTTAAGTCAGGGAATTTTAACTTTTATAAAATCTTTAAAGGTATATCTTCCCATTTCTATCAAACATAATTAAGTTTATATTTTCCCTATTTATACCTATAGAGACATGCCCTCTCCTTTCAATTTTCTTCAGCAAGACAGTTATACTTCTGGACCTTTCAAAGATAATTTAAAATTTTTATTACAGGTCATTTATATTTTCTTTAGGTTTCTGCTTTAAAAGGTACTTAGCATTTTAAATTTCAAATTCCCAGTCACATTTTCTTCCTCTGTTATGATTGTACACACACTTACATACATACATGTCCTGTTGTTTTCAAAGATCTCACGATGACCAGGTGAACTTGTGTGTTTGCATATGCATTGTTTTGTTCTTTTGAGATCTCACTTCTGATTCAATTTTCTTTTATTTAGAATACTTCCTTGAATGTTTTCCTTCACTATGGTAAATTGATGGAACACTCTTCAAATTATTTCATGTCTAAAACTGTCCTTCTTTGGTTCTGGCTGAGAAATAGGATCTTTAGGAGGGATATAGTCTCCTTACACTGAAGTCCTCTTCTCTCCATGGTCCGTAGATGTCAAATGACTCTGGCTTCCATTGTTGTGAGAAGTCTGATGCTAGGAGGATGCATGTGGGGGAGGATCAGATTTAAGACAGTGGTTCTCACTCCTCACAGTGCATCAGAATCACTTACGCAGTTTTTATAAATACAGAT
This sequence comes from Balaenoptera musculus, assembly GCF_009873245.2. Classification (NCBI taxonomy): domain Eukaryota; kingdom Metazoa; phylum Chordata; class Mammalia; order Artiodactyla; family Balaenopteridae; genus Balaenoptera; species Balaenoptera musculus. Next base: position 41,620,401 of record NC_045806.1, on the reverse strand, counting down.
GCCTGGGCCCACAGATATTAAGTTACACTCATTCAGGAGTGGAACTTTGCATAAGCATTTTTAGAAGATTTTAGAAGATCCTAGTTTGATTCTGATGTGCACGCAGAGTTAGGAACCACTGATTTCAGGCCTAACGGTATCAGTGATGGGAAGTCCTGCTGGAGTTACTAATTTGTCAGCAGTGAATGTGCATTTGAAGGAGCCCTTAGCAAATAATACTTGGGCATTTTGGGGGAAAGTGATTACATCTCTGTAGGAATCATTGATTGTAGAAGTCAGTGATTAAGATCTCTGCAAGGTAATGATTGAAAGGCTGACATAGTCAGTGAGTTGACTGAGAGCCTTGGAGCTTTGGCAACTGGAGACTTTGGGGAGGTCTTATTTTGAAAATACTTGCGATCAGTGATTTGGTGTCCTATGGGTATCAGGAATTGTGGCCATGTGGAGTCAGTTAATTGGGGCCTGGAAGGTCAGCATCTGACCTCTCCTTTAGTCCATTTCAGGTACTGTAAGGATCAGTTATTAGCTGTCTAGACAGATCAATGATTGGATTCCTGGTGGGGGTATGTTATTGGGATCCTCTGCTGGGGATTATTTGAGGGGCCTTTGAAAGCCAGGCTAATTACCCTCTTGGAAAAGTAATTTGCAATCTGAATTAATGTTAAGAGTCTGTGCCATGTCAATGTTTGGTTAGTTTTTCAGTAGCACCCTGCATTTGATGTGGTTCAGTGAGTCATGGATGGCTTCTGCTACCAGCCAGAGATAACAGTGATGTGGTCTCAGGGATCTGGGACCTGTAGTGACCAATTATCAACAGGCTAGAGCAGGTCAGGGCTTGGGCATTTGATGCAGTATTACTGAGTGGCTGAGAGTGTGAATTTTGGAACTAACAGATCTGGGTTGAATCCTGTCTTTCCATTTAGTTTTGTGATCTTAGTACACATGACTTAAAAATCTCTACACCTCTATTTTCTTATCTGTAAAATGGGTAGAATAATAATAGAACTGATTGTCAGAGTTGTGAAAATTAAATGAGGTGCCTGATGTGTGCCTTTTAATAACAGTAATTGCTAATATTTATTCAATGCTTACCATTACAAGTATCATCTCATGTAGTTTTTATTATCTCTTAAGATAGGCATATCTGCCTTGTTTTGGAACCTGTATCTGAACGTAACTTCTTCATATTCTCCCAGCTAACATGTGAGAGACCTGGGATTCAAACCTTCAGTAATTTTAATCCAAATTTTATCATCTTTCCTATATTCCACCATGACTATAAACTAGAGGTAGTTTTTTTCTGAATTTTTCTCTTCTGCAGTATTCAACACAGCTAGCCACTCCTTGGTGACTGCAGGAAGTGTTTGTGGGATGAATGTTGAGTAACTGACCATGTGGACACTGTCTTTCCAGGTTTCTTGAAGTCTCTGCGGAGCCCCTGGGTAAGACCCTATAGTGAAGGCTGCAGAATCTTCCTTCCGGCCTCAGCAGCTCTGGTTGAGTCCATGGGTGCCCACCTGGCCTCGGGCTCCCGGGAAGAGCAGAGTTGTCAGCAAGAGAGCCTGGGGGCTGAGGCCCAGCAGGAAGATGCCAGCCAACTGGAGCTCTCCCCAGTGGTCCCCAGCCCTGGCTGCAGAGGGACATGGCAGCATGTGTGAGGTGAGGAGGGAGAGGTCTCCAGGGGCAGGAATTCAGTGAGGAGATGGCCCTAACCTGTCACCAGGGCCTCAGGGCAGGGGCAAGTGGGTCACAGAAGCAGCAGATTCTGGACTTGCTGCCCCGAGACAGATCACCGTCCTTCTGCTGCGTGAGCACCAAGTCACTGGTGTCCCACATTCAAAGCCCTGCGTGTTTCAGTGGAAAATGATGCAGTTGATGGAGGAAGGGTGGGATGGGAGGGTCACCCCTACAGCCTAGGGGAGGGGGAGGCAGCTCCCTGCTGATTCCAGACTCTGGAAGGTACCCTCTCACCTGTAACCCCTCATTTCCCCAGCTCTGACCATAGATCTCTTCTCCTTCCCAGAAAAGAACTAGAAAATACTCAGTCTCTGGTGCATTGTCGTTTGTTCCTTTATTTGTTTAGTTGCTGCTTCCATTTACCATTGGATTTATGAGGTTTATAATCAGTATAGTAAAATGAACACATATGAATCTATAAAGTTAGGATCAGGGAAAATATAGACAGAGTGGACAAAGTCAACAACAGAGCACAATTAGACTGTAGCTATTCACGCAATGCTGAATGAATTTTAGTAACATGGCTATTAAAATCAAACTGCAAATTTGTGTTCTTTGTGGCAGATACAGAATAAAAGAAACACAAGCAGTTAGGTGATTAAATTGTCCACAAGGACAGCATGACAGTTCCTCTGTGGTAGAAACTTCCTGGTATGGGGTTTTCAAAAGGTGTTTTTTTTTTGTTTTTTTTTTTTTTTACATAAAACTGTCTTTAATCACAAAAAATCAAAGGACTAAATTCAGATAACTTGATAATCTGCCAAAGCAGTCAAGAAACAATTAGTGATCTTTCTTAATCATTCTTGACCACTTTCCACTCAATATTCAATTCACATTTTACTCCCCCCTTAGACTCATCTTCTGTACAAAGGCTTACATAATCCCCCAACTCCTACTAACTCAGAGCTCCACACCAGTATGGAAATGATTTTCACTCTTTTTTCTCCCACTAAACTGTCAGCTACTTGGTAGCAGGGATGCAGGCTTCTTCCTCTTGTTATCCTGCAGCTAATATTCCTGACTCCAGACTTCTCCATAGCCATCTGTCCTCCACAGTGCAGACAGAGTTCCTTTGCTTCCCAGTGAATGGGGGCTTTAACATTTACTTGACAATGAGCCTATGGAAATGCCTCCGGAGCTGTCCGTACAGGTATCTCCTCTTGGCTCCTGTAGGTTTGTTGATTCAGAAGCTCTGGTTCCTTTTAAGATTTTCAGAGATTCCTGGTCAAGATGTCGGTGCAGGGGAAGATCCTGAACTGACCTCATCCCACGGACACACCAAGCCTACAGCTATGTATGGAACAATGTCCTCAGGAAAAAAAAACAACTAAAAACTGGTGGAGCGACCCCTTCTCATCAGGCAATGAGAGGGAAACCACCTGGAAGCAGGTAGTAAAGGCTGAGACGCCATCTCGCCATAAACTGCACCCTCAGCAAGGCCACCCATAACTGCGAGGGAACTCTAAACCTGGAGCTTCTCCCTGAGGAGTGAAGGGTTTGTACCTCACATGGGACACGCCAACTTTTAAGACTGGTACTAGAGAGACAAGCCCTCAATACACCTGGCTTTGAAGACCAGCAGGGCTCACTCCAGGGGCTCACTCGCTCTCAAAAGGTTTTTGATAGATATTCATATAAATTGATAGAGGGGACTCTGTTCATAATTATGCTGTGACAACTTGGACATATAGTCAGCCTAATAATAGAGAAACAATGTCATTTATAGCAACCCCATCTTTTTTTTTACTTTTTAAAAAAAATTTAAAGTTTATTTTTGGCTGCATTTGGTCTTCGTTGCTGCGCGCGGGCTTTCTCTAGTTGTGGCGAGCAGGGGCTACTCTTTGTTGCAGTGCACTGTCTTCTCATTGCGGTGGCTTCTTTTGCTGCGGAGCATGGGCTCTAGGCACGCGGGCTTCAGTAGTTGCAGCACGTGGGCTCAGTAGTTGCAGTGCACGGGCTCAGTAGCTGTGGCTCGTGGGCTCTAGCGCACAGGCTCAGTAGTTGTGGCGCACGGGCTTAGTTGCTCCGCGGCATGTGGGATCTTCCTGGACCAGGGCTCAAACCCATGTCCCCTGCATTGGCAGGTGCATTCTTAACCACTGTGCCACCAGGGAAATCCTTTACTTTTTTATATTGAAGTATAGTTGATTTACAATGTTGTGTTAATTTCTGCTGTACAGAAAAGTGATTCAGTTATATATATATATATATTCTTTTTTTAATATTCTTTTCCATTATGGTTTATCACAGGATATTGAATATAGTTCCCTGTTATAGCAACCCCATCTTGCATGTAGTACTGTGTGTTTTCTTTGGCTGTCTTCTAAAGCAGCCCTTGGCAAATATTTTCTGTAGGGCCCAATAGTAAATATTTTAGGCTTTGTGGCTCATAGTCTCTGTTACAACTACTCAACTCGGCTTTTGTAGCATGAAAACAGCCATAGTCCATATGTAAACAAATGAGTGTAGCTGCCTACCCCTATTCTAGAGCATTTTTTCCAGAGGAAGCCAAAGCCCTACAGTCAAAGCAGATCTCAGCAAATGTATTATAACAAGAAACCAAAACTGTCTGAGGGCACACCTTTCTGATGGTCTGACGTCATACAAACAGAAAAGACTAAATTATATGTATCAATGCGTGGGCTAAATGCACTTCAGTAATACTCTGTAATAATTTTTCTTGGTCAGCCTTTTGACACTGCTTGAGCAACAGCTAGGTCAAAATTATAAGTGGCATTAGTCATATATAACATTTTCAGTCCAGTTTTTTCCTGTGGTCATTTCCTCCCTTTTTCTTAAAAATTATCTTTTAATTTTTGGCATTACAGAACTTATCCACGTGTACTGTATAATATTCAAGCTATTCAGAAATGCAAAAAATAGTATAATAAACCCCTTGTACCCATCGCCCATGTACAACAACTATCAACAGTTATGAACATATGACTAATCTTGTTTTATCTACTACTGCTGGATTATTTTAAAGCAAATCACTGAAATGATATATTTTGTCCTTATTTCCTTTAGTATGTATCTCTGTTTAACTGCAATACCATTAACACACTTAAAACATTAACAATATTTTATTAATATCATTTGTTACCTACTTATTAAACAAATGTCCCTAATTGTCCCATACATGCCTTTTTAAATTGGAATTTTAATTAAAATAATTGTGAACTCACATGCAATTATGACAAATAATACTGAGAGGTCCTGTGTATCCTTTACCAAGTATCTTAGTCCATAATAGAATACCACAGACTGGGTGGCTTAAACAACAGAAATTTACTTCTCACAGTTCTGGAGGCTGGAAAGTCCAAGATCAAAGTGCCAGCAGATCTGATGTCTGGTGAAAACCCACTTCTTGGTTTGCAGGTGGCCATCCTCTCACTGTATCCTCACATGGTGAAGAACAGAGAGTGAGAGCTAGTTCTCATGTCTTTTCTTATAAGGGCACTAAACCCATTCATGAGGGCTCCACTCTCATGACCTAATTACCTCCCAAAGGCCCCACCTCCTACTACTGTCACCTTGGGGGTAAGGATTTCAACCTATGAAATCTGTGGGGGACACAGACATTTAGTTCATAGCACCCAGTTTCCCCCAGTGGTAAGATCTTGCAAAACTATGATCACAATCAGGATATTGACATTGATACAGTACACCGATCTTATTCTGATTTTCCCAGTTTTACATGTATTCATTTGTGTGTGTGTGTTTAGTTTCATACAATTTTATCACAGTTATAGGTTTGAATGAAGATAGAGAACACTTCTATCACAGGGATCCTTGGTGTTGCAGTTTACAACCACACCTACCTCCCCCTCCTATACCTTTCCCTAACCCCTGGCAACTACTAACCTGGTCTCCATTTCCAAAATTTTGTCATTTCATAAATGTATTAGGAGGTGGGGCTTCCTGAAGAGAGGAGAGAGGTGGGTGTCTGGAAAAAATATTGGCTGAAATATTTCCACGTAAGATAAAAAAATATATACCCAAAGATACAACAATCAACAAATCCTAAGCACAAGAACATGAGAAAACTACTTAAGGCACATCATAATTAAGTTGCTCAAAACCACTGGTGAAGAGAAAATCCAAGAGAAAAAAAGAAAATGCACAGGAACAAAGATAAGGACGAAAGCAGTTTTCTTGTCAGTAACAAGCCAGGAAACAGTGGAGCAAGGAAACAGTGGAGCAAGAACTTTACTGAAATTAACAACAACAAACCAGCAACCTAGAATTCTCTACCTGCAAAATTATTTTTTTAATGAAGACAAAATAAAGACATTTTCAGACATACAAAAGTTTAAAGAATTCATCATCAGCTGACCTGCACTACAAAAAATGTTAAAGGAGGTCCTTCAAGCAGAAGGCAAATGATACCAGATGGAAATCTACATCTACACAAAGGAATGAAGAGCACCAGAAATGGTAACTACATGGGTAAATATAAATACTTTTCTTATTATTTGGATCTCTTTAAAAGATAATCAACTATTTAAAATTAAAATACCAATGAATCATGCCATTTATAATACATGCAAATTGAAATATATAACAACAATAGCACAAAACTTAGGAGGGTACATTGAAGTATGTTGTAAGGTTCTTGAATTATACATAAAGTGCTATAATATCACGTGAAGGTAGACTGTAATAAGTTAATGATATTAATACTATAAACTCTAAAGCAACAACTAAAAATGAGAAAGTATTAAAGCTCTTAAACCCAATGAAGAATATAAAATGGAATCATAAAAAATACTTAATTCAAAATAAGACAGAAATAAAGGAAAAAGGGAAAAGAGAACAGATAGAACAAATAGAAAACAAATAGCCATATGGTAGATTTAAACACAACCACATCTATAATCATATTATATGTAAATGGCAAATAGAGATTTTTCAATTGGATAAAAAAGCAAGACACAACTATATGTTCTGTGCAAGAAATCCACTTTAAATATAAAGACAAAAATAGGTTAAAAGTAAAAGGATGGCAAAACATGTACCATACTAACACTAATCCAGGGAATTCATACATGCACCCCAATGTTCATTGCAGCACTATTTACAATAGCCAGGACATGGAAGCAACCTTAATGTCCATTGACAGAGGAATGAATAAAGATGTGGTACATATATACAATGGAATATTACTCAGCCATAAAAAAGAACAAAATAATGCCATTTGCAGCAACATGGATGAACCTAGAGATTGTCATAATGAGTGAAGTAAGTCAGACAGAGAAAGACAAATACCATATGATATCACTTATATGTGGAATCTAAAAAAATGGTACAAATGAACTTATTTACAAAACAGAAATAGAGTCATAGATGTAGAAAACAAACTTATGGTTACCAGGGGGGAAGGGGAGAGGGATAAATTGGGAGATTGGGATTGACATATACATGCTACTATATATAAAATAGATAACTAATTAGAGCCTACTGCACAGGGAACTCTACTCAATACTCTGTAAAGACCTATATGGGAAAAGAATCTAAAAAAAGAGTGGGTATATATATATGTATAACTGATTCACTTTGCTGTACACCTGAAACTAATACAACATTGTAAATCAACTATACTCCAATAAAAAAATTTTTTAACATCTTTATTGGAGTATAATTGCTTTACAATGGTGTGTTAGTTGTTGCTTTATAACAAAATGAATCAGTTATACATATACATATGTCCCCATATCTCTTCCCTCTTGAGTCTCCCTCCCTCCCATCCTCCCTATCCTACCCCTCTAGGTGGTCACAAAGCACTGAGCTGATCTCCCTCTGCTATACGGCTGCTTCCCACTAGCTATCTGTTTTACGTTTGGTAGTGTATATATGTCCATGCCACTCTCTCACTTTGTCCCAGCTTACCCTTCCCCCTCCCCGTATCCTCAAGTCCATTCTCTAGTAGGTCTGCATCTTTATTCCCATCTTGCCCCTAGGTTCTTCATGACCATTTATTTATTTTTTTTAGATTCCATATATATGTGTGAGCATACGGTATTTGTTTTTCTCTTTCTGACTTACTTCACTCTGAATGACAGTCTCTAGGTCCATCCACCTCACTACAAATAACTCAGTTTCGTTCCTTTTTATGGCTGAGTAATATTCCACTGTATATATGTGCCACATCTTCTTTATCCATTCATCTGTCGATGGACACTTAGGTTGCTTCCATGTCCTGGCTATTGTAAATAGAGCTGCAATGAACATTGTGGTACATGACTCTTTTTGAATTATGGTTTTCTCAGGGTATATGCCCAGTAGTGGGATTGCTGGGTCATATGGTAGTTCTATTTTTAGTTTTTTAAGGAACCTCCATACTGTTCTCCATAGTGGCTGTATCAATTTACATTCCCACCAACAGTGCAAGAGGGTTCCCTTTTCTTCACACCCTCTCCAGCATTTATTGTTTGTAGATTTTTTGATGATGGCCATTCTGACCGGTGTGAGACAAAATTCAACACCCATTTATGATAAAAACCCTCCAGAAAGTAGGCATAGAGGGAACTTACCTCAACATAATAAAGGCCATATATGACAAACCCACAGCCAACATCATTCTCAATGGTGAAAAATTGAAACCATTTCCACTAAGATCAGGAATGAGACAAGGTTGCCCACTCTCACAACTATTATTCAACATAGTTTTGGAAGTTTTAGCCACAGTAATCAGAGAAGAAAAAGAAATAAAAGGAATCCAAATCGGAAAAGAAGAAGTAAAGATGTCACTGTTTGCAGATGACATGATACTATACGTAGAGAATCCTAAAGATGCTACCAGAAAACTACTAGAGCTAATCAATGAATTTGGTAAAGGAGCAGGATACAAAATTAATGCACAGAAATCTCTTGCATTCCTATACACTAATGATGAGAAATCTGAAAGTGAAATTAAGAAAACACTCCCATTTACCATTGCAACCAAAAGAATAAAATATCTAGGAATAAACCTACCTAAGGAGACAAAAGACCTGTATGCAGGGAGATCAGCTCTGTGCTTTGTGACCACCTAGAGGGGTGGGATAGGGAGGGTTGGAGGGAGGGAGACGCAAGAGGGAAGAGATATGGGGATATATGTATATGTGTAGCTGATTCACTTTGTTGTAAAGCAGAAACTAGCACACCATTGTAAAGCAATTATACTCCAATAAAGATGTTTAAAAAAAAAGTTTCCCTTCTCCCCAGTTTATTTTTCATTTGTTTATTTATATATGAACAGACATAGATTCTTATATCATTCAATCAGTTTATAATCTATTTATTTATTTACTGTGCTGAAATCCAAAGGTAATTTATTAAATATTTCCCCATTAAATTTTTGTTAACTGTAGGATTTTTGGTTTTTTCCACTATGGTTTACCACAGGATACTGAATATAGTTCCCTGTGCTATACAGTAGGACCTTGTTGTTTATCCATTCTATATATAATAGTTTGCATCTGCTCATTCCAAACTCCCAGTCCATCCCTCCCCCACCCACCCTCTCCCTTGGCAGCAAGAAGTCTGTTCTCTATGTCTGTGAGTCTGTTTCTGTTTTGTAGGTAAGTTCATTTGTGTCATGTTTTAGATTCCAGATATAAGTGATATCATATGGTTTTTGTCTTTCTCTTTCTGACTTACTTCACTTAGTATGATAATCTCTAGTTGCATCCATGTTGCTGCAAATGGCATTATTTCATTCTTTTTTTATGGCTGAGTAGTATTCCATTGTATATATACATACCACATCTTCTTTATCCATTCATCTGTCAATGGACATTTAGGTTGTTTCCATGTCTTGGCTATTGTGAATACTGCTGCTATGAACATAGGGGTGCATGTATCTTTTTGAATTATAGTTTTGTCTGGGCATATGCCCAGGAGTGGGATTGCTGGATCATATGGCAACTCTCTTTTTAGTTTTTTGAACAACCTCCATATTGTTCTCCATACTGGCTGTACCAATTTACATTCCCACCAACAGGGTAGGAGGGTTCCCTTTTCTCCACACCCTCTTCAGCATTTGTTATTTGCAGACTTTTTAATGATGGCCATTCTGACCAGTGTGAGATGGTACCTCATTGTAGTTTTTTTTTTTTTAAAGATTTACTGATTGATTGATTGATTGCTATGTTGGGTCTTCGTTTCTGCGCGAGGGCTTTCTCTAGCTGCGGCAAGTGGGGGCCACTCTTCATCGTGGTGCGCGGGCCTCTCACTATCTCAGCCTCTCTTGTTGCGGAGCACAGGCTCCAGACGCGCAGGCTCAGCAGTTGTGGTTCACAGGCCCAGTTGCTCCACGGCATGTGGGATCCTCCCAGACCAGGGCTCGAACCCGCGTCCCCTGCATTAGCAGGCAGATTCTCAACCACCGTGCCACCAGGGAAGCCCCTCATTGTAGTTTTAATTTGCACTTCTCTAATAATTTATTACTATATTTATTTTGAATTTTAAAATATTCTCAGATTTGGCCAGTGGGAGTCACTTGCAGCTGGAATGTTATGTCCTTTTGACATGTCCCATGATGCCTTGAGCACATCCTGACCTTCTGGCACAACAAAATGTTCAGGTTCATCTTGTACTTTTCCCACCCCAGCCCAGAATAACCCACATCTCCTAGTTAATAATTTTTTAATGAGTTTTAATCCTGGTATATAACATAGTATGCCTACTACTAAATACCTAATATTATATAATATTTTATAGGAGAAAGAAATATAGTTGAAATTTCTGCAATTCACTGTGTTCATGCAGTAAAAGTTATTCTTTACTGAAAATGAGAACTACATTGACAGATGAATGGATAAAGAAGATGTGGTACAAATATACAATGGAACACTACTCAGCCATGAAAAAGAATGAAATAATGTCATTTGCAGCAACATGGATGCAACTAGAGATTATCATACTAAGTGAAGTAAGTCTGAAAGAAAAAGACAAATACCATATGGTGTCACTTATATGTGGAATCTAAAATATGACACAAATGAACCTATCTATGAAACAGAAACAGAATCATGGACATAGAGAACAGACTGGTAGTTGCCAAGGGGGAGGGGGCTGGGGAGGGATGGAGCGGGAGGTTGGGGTTAGCAGATGTAAGATTTTATATATAGAATGGATAAACAACAAGGTCCTACTGTATAGCACAGAGACCTATATTCAATATCCTATGATAAACCATAATGGAAAAGAATATTTTTTTAAAAAGAATGTATATATATGTATAACTGAATCACTTTGCTGTACAGCAGAAAGTAACACAACATTGTAAATCAACTATACTTCAATTTTAAAAGTATTGATAAAAATGAGGACTAAACAACCCTCTTAAGTCCTCCAGCGATTTCGAGAACTGCCAGAAACACCTTTCCTGGGCAGTTGAGTACCGAGTAGCAGATGTTATGCTGGGAACTGGGAAGGGAGAAATATATTATACACACCCCTTGTCCTGTAGCAACCCCGAAATGTGAAAAACAAATACAGGTAGGTAGGAAAGGTAAGTTCTCCATGAGGGAGTAAGTTTACCCGCCAGTGTTGGAGAAGCTTAAATTGGATGATAAGGCATGTGATACAAAGTGCAAAGGTATGGAAGTGAAAAAGAAAAACTATTTGATGTCAAATAGCTCTATGTAGAAGAAGAAGGGTCTATGTGACATTCAGGGAAGCAAAATGAATTTAAAATCTGAGGACAAATGCTGGACTCCATCATAGAAAAAGTAAGAATTTTTTCCTTGATCTAATGGATCACCATGGAGGGATTATATATGCAGGGAAGATATATTAACTAACTTTTGTATCTTGAAAGAATTATAGTCCCTATTGCAATTGTATTTTATATTTCAGGATAACATATTTTAAGTAGAGATTTTTTAAAACAACATTAAAAGAGGAACTGACCACAGAGTCTTTGCACAGAATTTTAAGCCCAGACTGAAAATGGCATATTCTATTACCAATTTTTTAAAATATTTAAAAAATTTTGCAGCTTCATTGAGGAATGGTTGACAAATTAAAAATTATATATACTTAAGGTGTACAATATGGTGCTTTGATATAAATATACTCTTTTAACTTTGACCTACCTAAGGCCCAAGTAGCGTCAAAAGCCCCAGAGGAAAGTTAAAATGTAGGATGGTTTGCACCCGTATGAAATGAAATCATCAGTGAGGTGTGCACATGAAGAACCCTATCCACTGTGTTCTGCTTTGGCCCTACGCCCTCGGCTTCTTTTAGATGGTTCTAAACCAGCGGTTCTCAAACTTGAGCATGCATCAGAATCACCTAGAGGGCTTGTCAACACACAGACTGCTAAACGTCATAACCAAAAGTCTGGTGTAGGACCCGAGAATTTGCATTTCTACCAATCTCTCAAATGATACTGCTGGTGGTGGTCCAAGGAACATACTGTGAGAACCATTGTTCTAGAAGATGGCTGTGGCAAACCCTATCATCCTACACTTATGACAAGATTACTATTGACGACACTCGTCTTTTTCATTAGGCTGACCCTCTGTCCAGTTTACACCTGTTGTTCCGGCATAATTATTAATGATGCCCCTTCCCATTTTAAAGTGTCCTGATTTGGATGATAAAGTATTTGGTTACCTCACCCATACTCCATAATGAGATCAAATTTGTTTTTGAAATTCAATTATCAGGAAACCTTTACCCTGGAAGAATTGTCATATTTTCTCCCTGTGGCCAATGTAAATCTTACAAACGACTGCATTTCCTTTCCAGCTATATCTGATAGGAAGATAAGAAACAAACTTCTAGCTCAAATTTAATTACTCTGCAGGACCATCAGGCCCAAATGCCTATAGTCCAAATAGATTCTGGTGCTGACTTTGTTCGTTCTGTCTATATCTTCTCTGACCTAAATTTATAGAGTCATACCTGGACATTTTACTACAGGGATTCTTTAATGCCCCCTAAAAACACTGGAAAAGCAATGGGTGCAACAAACAAATACATGAATTAATCTATTAAATTAAAAACTTGGTTATTAAAAACTTGGTTATTTCCTGCTTTTCTTGGGAAGGGGCTTGGGTCTGTGAAGTCAAAGTTGCAGAGGGGATGATGTGCAGGTACGTTGCAGAGATCAGATTCACCAGCCTGGAAACACCCACACTTCAGCTGGGGGCCGCACCCTGTGGGAGACCCAGGGGGCACCACATTTCTGTGGCCACAAGCTGTGTATCTGTGACTGATATGATTGTGTGACACTTGGAAAAGGCAGGTTTCTCATTGGGACCAAGTGTACAACTATCCCCTCCTAAGTCGTTTACTATCTGTCCTTGCACCCTGACCCAAGATTTCAATTTCTAGAAAACAATCAATCATGCATGTGCATGAAGATTTAAATGCAGGAATTCCACTGCGGTGATGTTAATAGTCAAAACCAAAACTATCCTTCATAAATGTTAACTAACAGTATATTGGTTATAAAAATTATGATATATTCAAAGACTCAGTATTATGCAGCTGTTAAAATTGTATACAAAAATATTTGCTGACGTGGAAAAATACTTAAGTTAGAATACAGAGCAAGGCATCAGGGCCATACCTCGGAGGTGGGAGAGCCAACTTCAGGACACTGGTCCACAAGAGACCTCCCAGCTCCACGTAATACCAAACGGCAAAAATCTCTCAGAGATCTCCATCTCAACATCAAGACCCAGCATCACTCAATGACCAGCAAGCTACAGTGCTGAACACCCTATGCCAAACAACTAGCAAGACAGGAACACAGCCCCATCCATTAGCAGAGAGGCTGCCTAAAATCATAATAAGGCCACAGACACCCCAAAATACACCACCAGACGTGGACGTGCCCACCAGAAAGACAAGATCCAGCCTCATCCACCAGAGCTCAGGCACTAGTTCCCTCCACCAGGAAGCCTACACAACCCACTGAACCAACCTTAGCCACTGGGGACAGATACCAAAAACAACGGGAACTACAAACCTGCAACCTGTGATAAGGAGACCCCAAACACAGTAAGGTAAGCAAAATGAGACGACAGAAAAACACACAGCAGATGAAGGAGCAGGGTCAAAACACACTAGACTTAACAAATGAAGAGGAAATAGGTAGTCTACCTGAAAAAGAATTCAGAATAATGATAGTAAGGGTGATCCAAAATCTTGGAAATAGAATAGACAAAATGCAAGAAACATTTAACAAGGACGTAGAAGAACTAAAGAGGAATCAAGCAATGATGAAAAACACAATAAATGAAATTAAAAATACTCTAGATGGGATCAATAGCAGAATAACTGAGGCAGAAGAAAGGATAAGTGACCTGGAAGATAAAATGGTGGAAATAACTACTGCAGAGCAGGATAAAGAAAAAGAATGAAAAGAACTGAGGACAGTCTCAGAGACCTCTGGGACAACATTAAACGCACCAACATTCGAATTATAGGGGTCCCAGAAGAAGAAGAGAAAAAGAAAGGGACTGAGAAAATATTTGAAGAGATTATAGTTGAAAACTTCCCTAATATGGGAAAGGAAATAGTTAATCAAGTCCTGGAAGCACAGAGAGTCCCATACAGGATAAACCCAAGGAGAAACACGCCAAGACACATATTAATCAAACTGTCAAAAATTAAATATAAGGAAAACATATTAAAGGCAGCAAGGGAAAAAAAACAAATAACACACAAGGGAATCCCCATAAGGTTAACATCTGATCTTTCAGCAGAAACTCTGCAAGCCAGAAGGGAGTGGCAGGATATACTTAAAGTGATGAAGGAGAAGAACCTACAACCAAGATTACTCTACCCAGCAAGGATCTCATTCAAATGTGATGGAGAAATTAAAACCTTTACAGACAAGCAAAAGCTGAGAGAGTTCAGCACTACCAAACCAGCTTTACAACAAATGCTAAAGGAACTTCTCTAGGCAAGAAACACAAGAGAAGGAAAACACCTACAATAACAAACCCAAAACATTTAAGAAAATGGGAATAGGAACATACATATCGATAATTACCTTGAATGTAAATGGATTAAATGCTCCCACCAAAAGACACAGGCTGGCTGAATGGATACAAAAACAAGACCCATATATATGCTGTCTACAAGAGACCCACTTCAGACCTAGAGACACATACAGACTGAAAGTGAGGGGATGGAAAAAGATATTCCATGCAAATGGAAATCAAAAGAAAGCTGGAGTAGCAATTCTCATATCAGACAAAATAGACTTTAAAATAAAGACTATTACAAGAGACAAAGAAGGACACTATATAATGATCAAGGGATCGATCCAAGAGGAAGGTATAACAATTGTAAATATTTATGCACCCAACATAGGAGCACCTCAATACATAAGGCAAGTACTAACAGCCATAAAAGGGGAAATCGACAGCAACACAATCATAGTAGGGGACTTTAACACCCCACTTTCACCAATGGACAGATCATCCAAAATGAAAATAAATAAGGAAACACAAGCTTTAAATGATACATTAAACAAGATGGACTTAATTGATATTTATAGGACATTCCACCCAAAAACAACAGAATACACATTTTTCTCAAGTGCTCATGGAACATTCTCCAAGATAGATCATATCTTGGGTCACAAATCAAGCCTTGGTAAATTTAAGAAAATTGAAATCGTATCAAGTATCTTTTCCGACCACAACGCTATGAGACTAGATATCAATTACAGGAAAAGATCTGTAAAAAATACAAACACATGGAGGCTACACAATACATTACTTAATAATGAAGTGATTACTGAAGAAATCAAAGGGGAAATCAAAAAATACCTAGAAATAAATGACAATGGAGATACGACGACCCAAAACCTATGGGACGCAGCAAAAGCAGTGCTAAGAGGGAAGTTTATAGCAATACAAGCCTACCTCAAGAAACAGGAAACATCTCGAATAAACAACCTAACCTTGCACCTAAAGCAATTAGAGAAAGAAGAACAAAAAAACCCCAAAGCCAGCAGAAGGAAAGAAATTATAAAGATCAGGTCAGAAATAAATGAAAAAGAAATGAAGGAAACAATAGCAAAAATCAATGAAACTAAAAGCTGGTTCTTTGAGAAGATAAACAAAATTGATAAACCATTAGCCAGACTCATCAAGAGAAAAAGGGAGAAGACTCAGATCAATAGAATTAGAAATGAAAAAGGAGAAATAACCACTGACACTGCAGAAATACAAAAGATCATGAGAGATTACTACAAGCAACTCTATGCCAATAAAATGGACAACCTGGAAGAAATGGACAGATTCTTAGAAATGCACAAACTGCCGAGACTGAACCAGGAAGAAATAGAAAATATGAACAGACCAATCACAAGCACTGAAATTGAAACTGTGATTAAAAACCTTCCAACAAACAAAAGCCCAGGACCAGATGGCTTCACAGGTGAATTCTATCAAACATTTAGAGAAGAGCTAACACCTGTCCTTCTCAAACTCTTCCAAAATATTGCAGAGGGAGGAACACTCCCAAACTCATTCTACGAGGCCACCATCACCCTGATACCAAAACCAGACAAAGATGTCACAAAGAAAGAAAACTACAGGCCAATATCACTGATGAACATAGATGCAAAAATCCTCAACAAAATACTCGCAAACAGAATCCAACAGCACATTAAAAGGATCATACACCATGATCAAGTGGGGTTTATCCCAGGAATGCAAGGATTCTTCAATATACGCAAATCAATCAATGTGATACACCATATTAACAAATTGAAGGAGAAAAACCATATGATAATCTCAATCAATGCAGAGAAAGCTTTCGACAAAATTCAACACCCATTTATGATAAAAGCCCTGCAGAATAGTAGGCATAGAGGGAACTTTCCTCAACATAATAAAGGCCATATATGACAAACCCACAGCCAACATTGTCCTCAATGGTGAAAAACTGAAACCATTTCCACTAAGATCAGGAACAAGACAAGGTTGCCCACTCTCACCACTATTATTCAACATACTTTTGGAAGTGTTAGCCACAGCAATCAGAGAAGACAAAGAAATAAAAGGAATCCAAATCGGAAAAGAAGAAGTAAAGCTGTCACTGTTTGCAGATGACATGATACTATACATAGAGAATCCTAAAGATGCTACCAGAAAACTCCTAGAGCTAATCAATGAATTTGGTAAAGTAGCAGGATACAAAATTAATGCACAGAAATCGCTTGCATTTCTATACACTAATGACGAAAAATCTGAAAGTGAAATTAAGAAAACACTCCCGTTTACCATTGCAACAAAAAGAATAAGATATCTAGGAATAAACCTACCTAAGGAGACAAAAGACCTGTATGCAGAAAATTATAAGACACTGATGAAAGAAATTAAAGATGATACAAATAGATGGAGAGATATACCATGTTCCTGGATTGGAAGAATCAACATTGTGAAAATGACTCTACTACCCAAAGCAATCTACAGATTCAATGCAATCCCTATCAAACTACCACTGGCATTTTTCACAGAACTAGAACAAAAAATTTCACAATTTGTATGGAAACACAAAAGACCCCGAATAGCCAAAGCAATCTTGAGAACGAAAAATGGAGCTGGGGGAATCAGGCTCCCTGACTTCAGACTATACTACAAAGCTTCAGTAATCAAGACAGTTTGGTACTGGCACAAAAACAGAAATATAGATCAATGGAACAGGATAGAAAGCCCAGAGATAAACCCACACACATAAGGTCACCTTATCTTTGATAAAGGAGGCAAGCATATACAGTGGAGAAAAGACAGCCTCTTCAATAAGTGGTGCTGGGAAAATTGGACAGGTACATGTAAAAGTATGAAATTAGAACACTCCCTGACACCATGCACAAAAATAAACTCCAGATGGATTAAAGACCTAAGTGTAAGGCCAGACACTATCAAACTCTTAGAGGAAAACATAGGCAGAACACTCTATGACATACATCACAGCAAAATTCTTTTTGACCCAGCTCCCAGAGAAATGGAAAGAAGAACACAAATAAACAAATGGGACCTAATGAAACTTAAAAGCTTTTGCACAGCAAAGGAAACCATAAACAAGACCAAAAGACAACCATCAGAATGGGAGAAAATATTTGCAAATGAAGCAACTGACAAAGGATTAATCTCCAAGATTTACAAGCAGCTCATGCAGCTCAATAACAAAAAAACGAACAACCCAATCCAAAAATGGGCAGAAGACCTAAATAGACATTTCTCCAAAGAAGATATACAGATGGCCTACAGACACATGAAAGAATGCTCAACATCATTAATCATTAGAGAAATGCAAATCAAAACTACAATGAGATATCATCTCACACCGGTCAGAATGGCCATCATCAAAAAATTTAGAAACAATAAATGCTGGAGAGGGTGTGGAGGAAAGGGAACACTCTTGCACTGTTGGTGGGAATGTAAATTGATACAGCCACTATGGAGAACAGTATGGAGGTTCCTTAAAAAACTACAAATAGAACTACCATACGACCCAGCAATCCCACTACTGGGCATATACCCTGAGAAAACCATAGGTCAAAAAGTGTCATGTACCACAATGTTCATTGCAGCTCTATTTACAATAGCCAGGACCTGGAAGCAACCTAAATGTCCATCGACAGATGAATGGATAAAGAAGATGTGGCACATATATACAATGGAATATTACTCAGCCATAAAAAGAAATGAAATGGAGGTATTTGTAATGAGGTGGATGGAGTTAGAGTCTGTCATACAGAGTGAAGTAAGTCAGAAAGAGAAAAACAAATACAGTATGCTAACACATATATACGGAATCTAAGGAAAAAAAAAAAAAGGCCATGAAGAACCTAGTGGCAAGACGGGAATAAAGACACAGACCTACTAGTGAATGGACTTGAGGATATGGGGAGGGGGTGGGGTGAGATGTGACAGGGTAAGAGAGTGTCATGGACATATATACACTACCAAATGTAAAATAGATAGCTAGTGGGAAGCAGCCGCATAGCACAGGGAGATCAGCTCGGTGCTTTGTGACCACCTAGAGGGGTGGGATGGGGAGGGTGGGAGGGAGGGAGATGCAAGAGGGAAGAGAAATGGGAACATATTGTATATGTATAACTGATTCACTCTGTTATAAAGCAGAAGCTAACACACTATTGTAAGGCAATTATACTTCAATAAAGATGTTTAAAAAAAAAAAAAAAAGAATACAGAGCAAAGAGAGAAGGTAACCAAACAATTCTAGTTTTCATTTAAACTAAATGTGCATGTATGAATATACTAAACACTCATGAACATAAACACCAAAGCTCATAGCCAGAAAAAATATCTGAAAGGAAAAAAATCAAAATGTTAATAGAATTTAGTTAGGAGATAACAGAGGTCATTTAAATTTTATTCTTTCTACTTATTCGTAGTGTATAACTTCCTTTATATTTAGTTTTGTTCATTATACAAATAGTTATATTTGTAATAGTTACAAATATAACTATTTGTATAATGAACAAAACTAAAATAATAGAGTTTTGTCATATATACTGTCTTACTGACCACATGACCCTGAGCCGCTGTGAAAATGAGCCTGTCCCCAGAGGTCACAGCATCCACAGGAAAGAGGGAACTGTGGGGCAAGGTCTGGTTCCCTCATTGTCTGCCTCTGTTTACAGACTCTCAAGGGGAACTTTTTTTTTTTAGCCTTACCGCTCGGCATGCAGGATCTTAGTTTCCCGACAAGGGATTGAACCTGTGCCCCTGCAATGGAAGCTCAGAGTGTTAACCACTGGACCGCCAGGGAAATCCCTTGAGGGGAACTTTTAGTGGGAAACTTGGTCTTGGCTATTGTGTGGTGAGGGTGGAAGACACAGTCAGGAGACAAGCGTCCAGTCCACTGATGTCACTCACAATCCCAGAGGCCTGGACAAGTCATGTACCTTCTCAGGCCACTTTACTCATCTTTGAGAGGAGGAGGAAGAAGCAGAAGGGCCCTAGAGACTGTGGTCACCCTACTACCCTGCCATTCTCTAAGTTCCAAAGAAAAGGGATTTTTCTGCCCTAGATCAGGTTAGAGGAGAAATCAGCAAATCCCCAAGGATCAGGGGAAAGCAGGCTCTGGTAGGGATCAGCTGAGTGTGTGCACAGAGCCAGTGAGGACTGAAGGGCCTGTGCTGGGCGTCAGGGGTAGCGTCTCCCTGGCTGGGGCCGGTGGTCACCCCCACCCAGACCTCGCTTGCAGACACCCTGCAGGGAGCTGCCTCCCCCTCCTCTAGGCTGTGGGGCTGACCCTCCCATCCTACCTTTCCTCCATCGGCTGCATCACATTTTCCACTGAAACAGGAAGGGCTCTGGATGTGGGACAGCAGCCCCATGGTGCTCACACAGCAGGAGGACGGTGACCTGTCTCAGGGACACCAAGTCTGGAATTTGCTCCTCCTGTGACACACCTGCCCCTGTCCTGAGGCCCTGGTGATCAATATCAGGTACCTAATTTAATTTTCACTGCAACCTTGCCAGCTACCTGACAATGATTATCCTTAGGACCATTTGACAATAGAAGCAGCTGAAGCATAGTGAGGCTTAAGTTGGTTGTCCCAAGGTCACACTACTAGCAAGTAGAAGGACCAGGAAATACTTAAGCCAAGGTCAGCTGACTCCAAAGTGCCCACACTTAGCCACTCTGTGATTCTAAACCCCATACGGGGTTGACTCCCAATAAACAATATTCCTATTTTCCATTGTCTTCAAAGTGCTCAGGCTGAGGGGAGACAACATCTTGTGTGCATAAACTGATTGCATATTCCAGTGCACATCCAGGGCAACCTACCTGGCCCTCCCTCTTCTGACAGAGATGAAAACTCAAACTCACCCTCCCCACCCCCTTCTTAGACACTGAAAACCAGGTGTGCACCAGGTCCTCCAGTGATTGACGAACTCAGGAAAGTTGATCTCTGGTCACGTGAGGTCCCAAATCCCTGGGACCATGCCCCTGATTCCTCTGGCTGCCAATCATTCACTGACCAGCAGAAGCCACCCATGGTTGGACTACAGGGACTGCCAGAGGACACTTCAAAGTCCCCCAGTCAGTGGCATGGCCCAGGGTCCTCATATCATTAATCCATGATGACCACAGGAACCTTGAATAATGCCCAACACGGGCACACCAGTGCCACACCCCCAGCAGGTTTCCAATCATCCGTCTTCCCAGATTGCCAGTTACTGACCCACATAGTTTCCAAAACTGACTTATGGAGCAGCCAAACATTGAGCATTCCTGAAGGATGTTATGGCTTTCATTCTAGAAGTCCCTCACAAAGCCACTGACCCTCCAGTCCCTAATTGCCTGGCTCTACATCCCCATAAACTTAGTGGCCTAAAAAAACACACATTTATTATCTCATAGTTTATATGAGTCTGGAATCTGGGCACAGCTTAGCTTGGTCCTCTGTTTTAGGGTCTCTCCTGAGGCTGCATTCAAGGTTTCAGCTAGGCTTGGGGCCTCATCTGAAGGCTCAACTGGGGAAGGATCTGCTTCCAAGTTCACTTATATGGTTGTTTACAGGATTCAGTTCATTTGGGCTGTTGGACTGAGAGCCTCAGTTTCTTACTGACTGTTGGTGAAAGGCCACCCTCAGTTCCCTGCTATACGGGCCTCCCCAACATGGCAAGTTGGTTCACTAAATCCAACAAGGGAGACAGCCTGTTAGCAAGACAGAAGCTACAATCTCTTGTAATCGAATCGTGAAGGTGGCATCTCCTCAGTGTTAAAGGTATGCTATTGATTAGAAGCAAGTTACTCAAATGGAGGGAATTACACAAGGCCATGAATACCAGGAGGCAAGGATCATTGGGAGCCATCTTAGAAGCTACTTCCCATAGACCATGGAGAAATAAACAGCTTCAGACATTAAATAATATGAAGACTATTCCACCAATTTACTCTATTTGAGGAAAACACTAAAGGAAGTATTCTAAATAAATGAATACTAAATCAGAAGATAGATCTCAAAATAACAGAGCAAGACAATGGTTAGCTATGACTGTTGTGGTAAAATACACACCCTCAAGTACACATTCATATAGCTATAGTTAAATTATGATAAATAAAGTGACTGGGGACTTTGAATAAAAATGTTAAGTAAGTTTTCTTGAAGCAGAATTGACTTAACCTAAGAAAAATACAGTCTTCAAAAAAGCAGTTTAAATGTTTCTAGAAAAATCCGGAAATAATACTGTTCACCTTGCTGAGGCAAATATGGAGGATAGAGTATCTTTCTCTACCAAGAAAGGTTAATTATATTCTGATCAAATAATAGAAAAAACATAAATCATGCCTGTTAGAAAGGACCAAATATATAATTGGACAATTAGTAAACATAAAAATTACCAAACTAATGAGGTATGAGGGGGGGGGGAACAAAAATTAACACAAATGTCATAAAGGTGTTAGGAAGAAGAAAAGAATGAAAGTTATATTTAGGAAATAGTAAAATTGATAATAAGGATAATATAATACAAAAAAATAAGATTATCATCATTATACAAATTTAAATGGACTGAATCTCAAGACACAAATGTGGGATTAGAGCAAAAAATACACTTATATGCAGTTAAAAGAAGTATATCTTAAACAAAGAGAAAAATGCAAAATAAAGGTTTAGGCAAAGATACACCAGATTAGTGGCAGCAAAATAAAAGCAGCAGTGATGATGTACTTACCAAAGTAAATTCAAGGTCAAAAGGACTCAACAAGCAAAACAAAGAAAACAGATAGTGGCATTGTGAAAAATGGCCAAAGATATATACTTTAGGATCTCCCCACCCACCTGCCAAAAACAGAACTATAAGGAGAAATTTGTTTTAAAATATCATAACATTTATTCTATCTTTTGATAATATAACAGATGGAGTAGACAAAAAATCAGAGTAAAGAAATGTTAATCCTCAAACTAGATTGAAAAGTCGTAATGAGTAATCTGTACCTAACTGAGAATATAGTTTCTTCTCTTATATCCATGAAAGTTTTACAAAATTCATTTGAGTAATCTGGTCCACAAAGAAAATCTTGAGTAATGTTTACAAGTTCAGATTCAACAGGCTACATCCTCTTATCACAGTAAAACCATAATTACAAAAAAGAAAGAAAAGATAACCAAACTACTTTAACCAGTTAGAAACTAAGAAACGTTCCTCAATAGCTAGGCTCAAAGTGAGAAATCAGTTCTGAAGTTGCACCTTTCATACCAGAGTTTATGAGACACAGCTACCCTTAGAAAAAAGTGTATAGTCTCAAATCCTTTACTATTAAAAAGAGACTGGGAAACCAAAAAATAATCAATTAGGAATTTGATTCAAGAAGGTAGAAAAAGAACAAAATGAAACAAACACATAGAAAAATGAAACACAAAACAAAAAAATCAAGGTGGCAATTAATAAAAGCTTAAATAAATAAATATAGATTTAGGGAGCATAAATAAAACAGAAAGGTAAGCCTTTCTAATAATTATATGGATTAGCTCCTGGAAAATCTGATGAAGTGAAAAGGAAACAAAAATACAATACTAGTAATAAAAAAGGAGATATTGCACCAGATACGTAGTGCATTAGAGAACTACTCTACTAGTTATCGTGGAATATGAGGTATAAGTCTAGAGCAACATACTTAAACATTTAGGTGAAATATGTGAGTCCCCAGGGAAAAATGTAATAGTGAAAATTAATGAAAAAATCCCTAAGGGGCCAGTGAATATAAAAAGAATAGGAAGAGTAGTTGAAATGGGCAGAGCCAGCTGGAAAGGGCAGACCCAGAGCAGGGTAGTGGGAGGAGGAGGACAGGACAGGATGGGCAGGTATGGGGGGGAGACAGATAGACCAGGACTGGACTGGCAGGGGCCAAGGCTGACAGAAAAGGCTGGGACCTCGTGGTATGGTAAAGGGTGGAACAAGGTGGGTGGGGGCAGGGACACAATTGCCATGACACCCTGAACTCTCCTCAGTGTCCCAAAGTGGAATCACCAAGGAGGACTATCCCACACTCACCTATTCCTTCCATTGCAACGTTTTCCCAGCACTTCTGGCCTGGGGAACATTAACAATTATACAGAAGTTGATCAAAGTACACTAATCAGGTGCCAGCTGCATATTTGATGGCCTGGGATGGGGGACTTAGGAGAACAAGGGTCACTGGCATTCCCTTCGTAAGATCACATCTCCGTTGACAGAAGAGGATGCACCGAGCACAGTGGGCATCACAGGCACCCCCAAA
The DNA here is from genome assembly GCF_009873245.2 of Balaenoptera musculus. NCBI lineage: Eukaryota > Metazoa > Chordata > Mammalia > Artiodactyla > Balaenopteridae > Balaenoptera > Balaenoptera musculus. The sequence goes on along the minus strand of NC_045806.1, from coordinate 41,596,440 downwards.
CGTGCACTGTAGCCCACCCCCCAAGTAAAGCTGCACTGTCACCCACCACTACTGGAGGTTCGGAATTGGGTTTGTGGCCAGAGAGAACCGCTTAGGGGCCATCAGAGAATATTAAAATCTCTTGTTCTAAAGTTTTTAAACAGAACTCTGGATGATGGGAGATGAGGGCAGGGCAGATCTCCTGGCCCCGCCCAGATTCAGGAAAGAAAGAGATGGGGGATACAGGAACGGACAGAAACAGGGGGATTTTGAGGACCACCCCACCTCAAGGAGGCGTAGACCGAGACAGGAGACTAAATGGGGGAACAGAGAAGCACAGAGAAACTCTGAGATGCCCTGAGAAAGATGTGGTTAGAGGAACAGGTGTGTGAGGAATTCGTAGAGTGTCTCCCTTGCACAGGGCGTTGAGTACAGGACCTCAGCTGAGCAGAGCTCAGCTGTCTGCTCTGGAGCGTAGGTCCGTGGTGAGCGGGTCATGCTGGATTGTCTGATGAAGCATCAGGGCCAGCAGCCCTGCCCGATTCTTCATAGCTGTGCGCACCTTGTGCTCCTGCTCAACCAGGTCTTCCAGCTTGAACAACTGTGGGGGGGCAAGCATGAGAAGGGGCTTCTAGGATTCCATCCCACCCCTCAGCCCCACTCAGCCTTGTAACCTACCATGCGCACGCGCTGTAGGTCCACCTCGGCACGTCTCAGCTTCTCCCAGCAGTAGTGGCTATTGCACAGGCGTTTGGGGAGGCAACAGAAATTACCAGTGGGCTCAAAGACGTTTTCCACTAGTGGGCAACCGCACACTTCACCATCCGGTACCTGTGGGGAAGAATGAAAGATGATGAGGTACGTGAAGGGTGGCAAATGGAGGGTGATCAGGCAGGCAGGATGAAAGGAAGAGGGGAATGGAGGGCAGGCAGGCAGGAAGGAGAGGAATGGGGAGTGACCTAGCAGGGGGGAAGAGAGGAATTCAGTGATTAGGTAAAGAAGAGGGGGCCAAAGGGGGATGATCAATCATGGAGAATGGAGGAAGAAGTTAAGCAGGGATGTAGGAATGGAGGTGATCAGGCAGGAAGGACAGAAGAACAGAAAGAGATCAAACAGGAAGGAGAGGAAGGATGGAGGGGAGGTCTGACAGGGAGAAGTAGATGAATGAGGGTTGGTAAAGCATGGGGGAGGTGAGGAATGAGGCTGGGAGTGTGAAAGGGATGGGGGCTGATCAAACAGGGAAGAAGAAGGGATTTAGGAGATGACAAGCGGTGAGAAGGAGATTGGGGAAGTAAGGCAGGGAGAATAAGAATGGAAGGAAGTCAGAAAGTAAGAAGAGAGGAATTGAGGGTAACCATGCAGGGAGGGAGGGGGGATTGTGGGGTGGTCAGGCAGGGGCTGGGAAAAGAAGGGAGATGAGCAAGCAAGGAGAAGGGAAGAATGGGGAATGGTTATGCAGTGAGGAGCAGAGGAACGGAGGCTGGTCAGGCAGAGGGAGAGAGAAATGTTGGGGGGCGGGGTCAGGCAAGGAGATTATGAATAAATAAACAGGCAGAGAGAAAAGTAAAACTAGAAAGTGATTGGGCAGTGAGGAGGGGGGTGTATGGGAGGTCAGGAAAGGAGGAGGGGATACATAGGGATTGGTCAGGAGGTATGAAGGCAGTCAGGCAGAAGGAAGAAGGAATAGGAGGCAATCAAGCACTGGAGGACGAGAGGAAGAAGGTGGTCAGGTAGGGAGAAGGGGAGGAATGGAGGGCGATGAGGTAGAGAAAGAAAAGTCTCACCTTGGTGTCCTTCGAATGCTCAGGGCATAACACCTGGAGTCGCTTACAGTAGCTCTTACTCTGTGGGTCGTAAACATCACAGAAGAGTCTTGTGGCTCTGGGGAGAGGTGAAAGTGAGGTACTAAGGGTCAGGAGGAGGGTGGTCCCACCCTGAACCCTGCCCACCCTTCGTCCCCAACCCCACCTGTACCCTGCCACTAATCCGCCCACCTCTGTCTCTGAGCCTACCCACATCCTGCCCTTGATCTTGCCCACCCTGCTCCTGACCCTGTCCACATCATGCCTTTGACCCTGGGTAGCACTCACACTCACCCCTCAACGCAAGTGGGGTACAGGGCCCCGAAGGACGATTTGCGCTCATACTGGGGAAAAAAGAGTACAAATGTGAGGAACTATAGACACACACTGCATACCCTCCCATGACAAAGCCCCAAACAACACATTTGTTCCCTGTGGACCCTACGCTCCTGTCTGCTCAGCCAATGTCCCCCCCCTCACCAGTGGCTGATGCCCAAATCTTGGCCCTTTTACTGGGGATGGAAGAAAAGCACAAATGGGTAGAGCCATGGATGTGTGTTGTATTCTCTTCTACAACAAATACCCGGGCACAAAACCTGCCCCCCTCCTCATGGACCCCACCCAGCCAAAAACACCCTTGCCCCATCTGCCCCATCTGCCCCCAGCCAATGCTCCAACCTTGGCGAAGCAGTGCTCCATGTGGCGCAGGGCAACCTGCGTATTGATGGATTTCCCACAGGAGACACAGAAGATCTGCAGGTTGACGCTGTTCCTTTCATATTTGTTGCTCTGCATAGGACAGTAGGGCCAGTAAAGCAGTGCAGAGTGGGGACGGCAGGGCAAGCTATCAGGCACCTTTCTGCTCCACCCCACCCATTCCCACTCACCTCTTCATCTTCGCACACAGCCTGCTGCTTGCCACGCTGAATGATGGCCTCAAGTTCATGGAAATGGCACTCCAACTCCTTCAGGCGGGTGAGGGTGTCCTGCTGTTCACGGTGGATGCACTCGAGCATTTTCTTGTCATGCTCCTCAGCAATGCAAGGGCTCTGCTGCCACTCCTGGATGCGCTGGGGCAGGATCACACGGATGCGGCTGGAAGGGGAGACAGCAAGAAATGGAATGCGTATGTGGGGGCATCAAAATAAGAAGAAATGGATGAGTGACCGAATGGTGGATGTTTAGGATAATGAATGGTAGATGAGTGAATGTTGGTGAATGGGTGATTGGATGGTGGGTGGTTGGGTGGATGGCTAGACAGCTGGGTGGGTAAGTGACTGTTGAGGGTGAATGAGTGGGTCGGTGGATGGAATGTGGATGGCTGGTTCAGCGGGTCGGTGGATGTAAGGGTGGATGGATAGGTGGGTGAGTGGACGAATGGTGGAGGGGTACATAGGTAGCGGGGTAGATGGACTTACAGATGGCATAGATCATGCCCTACTCCATGCCCTACTCTATGCCCTGTTGCTTAACCTCCAGGTGCACTCACTCAGCTGCCAGCTTCATGCCACAGTCGTCCGAGCAGTACTTGGAGCCTGGCCGGGAGGGGTGCACGCAGCCAGGTCCCAGGCACTGCCGCAGTGAGGCTGGGTGCTCGGCATTGGACTGCTGTGGGTCTTCTGACTTTTCCATGCGCTTCTGCTGCTTCTCCTTCTGTGGGACAAGAGTGGTCAAGGCAGGGGAAGGGGAATCAGTGTCAGCCCCCTAACCCTGTACTACTACCCTGCATTCTGCCCCCAACCTCTGCCTCCATGCCCCTCATTCCACCATTTCTGTCACCTTCCTCTCCACTTTTTTCTTCAAATTCTTCTTTTTCTTCATATCCATTGCCTGCTTCTTCAGTGCAGAATCTAGGAATGGAAAGTCCTCAGTGTCATTCATCCAGGGCTGTAGGCTAGGAAAATGCTGACAGGTCTCCCCAATTTGTTTCTTAAATGATCTCTGGACACTCCGTGCCTCCTCTCTCTTCATTGCTGAGCCTCCCTGCCTTCAATGTCCTCATCCTTCCACGCAGGGGCCCTGTCATACACTTATCAGGCTTTGATTGTCAAGAGTCTCGTATATAAAAGTCCTGGTATAAGTTTCAGTACTGAGGCAGGCCTTTTTTAGACAACAGCTAGTGTATGGCCTCCTTTACTGCCGATGGCATTGCCACCACCTGGTACTTCTGGGACAGCTCAGACTTCTGCAGTTGAGGCAGCTGTGATCGAGTGAGCAGTTGTCAGGGGGACCATGGCAAAGTCTCTGAGAGTATCACAGTTAAGAACTGAGGGGCAGGGGCTTCCCTGGTGGCGCAGTGGTTGAGAATCTGCCTGCTGATGCAGGGGACACGGGTTCGAGCCCTGGTCTGGGAAGATCCCACATGCCGCGGACCAACTAGGCCCGTGAGCCACAACTACTGAGCCTGCGCGTCTGGAGCCTGTGCTCCGCAACAAGAGAGGCCACGATAGTGAGAGGCCTGCGCACCACTATGAAGAGTGGCCCCCGCTTGCCACAACTAGAGGAAGCCCTCGCACAGAAACGAAGACCCAACACAGCCAAAAAAAATAAAGAAATAAAGAAATAATAATTAAAGGTGCTAATAATTAAAAAGAAGAAGAAAAAAAAAAAGAACTGAGGGGCAGACCCTCGCACCAGCTCCATTCCCCCATCCATCCTGTGTCCTGGATTCACCGGAGACCAGGGATTATAAGTAGTGTTCCTGTGCTGATGGGAGGAGGGCTCCGGGTCAGCACTAAGTGGGTGGGGATGGGCTCACCCTGCCCCAACACTCCTGGCCTCACCCTCTGGCCACTGTGGCTGGGGCCCACAGCACCTGCCTGGATACACTAGGTCTTGCCTGCCTGGGAATGACTGGCACCACCTGGCCCTGCTTGCCCACCTTATCCAGACACACTTGGCTAGTCCATCTGGCTGCATCTTGCCCAGTCTAATGCATAAGGCCCTGCATATCCACCCAGAAAAGCTAGACTCCACCTCCTTACACTTGCAGGGCTCAGCCTGCCTTGTCCACCCTCCAGGACACACCTGCTACCCTGCTTGCCCTACACCATGGACCCAGACAAGCCTCCTCTGCCCAGCCGGCCCAGCCCCTCAGACATGCTCCGCCCACCTGTCTGTCCTGCCCAGTCTCCCTAGTCTCTTCAGGCTCCACATGCATGACTCTGCCTTCTTGGACACACTCTGTCTTGCCTTAAGGCTCCCAACCCTGTGGGTCCCATGCACTGCCAGGCCCTGCCCCCATCCCAGACTCTCAGCCTCATATACCCCTCCCCACGTCCTGCACATACTCTGTTCTGCCTTACCTCTCACATGCTGAGCCATGCCAAGCCCTGCCCCCTCCCCCGCTTGCACATGCCACGCTGTGCGCTGTCTGCCCTGACTCACTCACCTAGAATAATTTGACAGTCTTTATTCTGAAAACTACTCCTACCTGAACCCAGTAACACCTACTAAAATATATAAATATACAAATGTTTTTAAATGTTTGCGTGCATATGCACACACACGGAAATCATTACTCTCAAAGATTAAAAGAGCAAGCGCACACACAAAGAATACACACGTTTTGGTTAAGACAATTATCAACCAGAGAACACATACTAGTTTCTAGCTACAGATGCAATATTAATAAAAACTGACCCTGGCCTTAGTCTTAAAGGAAGTCTAAACACTTTCCAATGAATAAGCATCACACAGGGCACAGATAAGTTGCGTTAGAAACAAAAGCCTTAACTTTTGAAAATTGAAAAGGCATTTCTAAACTCTTGGTAAAAAAAAAAAAATAACTGAAATTAGAAAATACTTAGAACTTAACAAAAACGAAAACAGTACATCCCCAACTGTGGCCTCCGTTGACAATATAAGAAGACGGAAAATAACAATCTGACCGCTCAACTCAAATTCGAACAAGTGCCCATACTGACTCCAAAGACACCCGTTATCAACCCCCAAATCCCCTTCAATAACCCCCACACCGACCCCTCCAAGTCTCTCTTCAAAGCCCTCACAAGATACTTCAGCGCCCGGAAGGCGCTACGCGGTGGAAAGCTTCAGGGCAGACGAGGTAAAAAAGCTCGCAAAGTGACTTCCGGTCCGGTATCGACCATAGCGCCACCCCTTCCCGAAAGTATTGTGTTTGCACTTGCTCTGGACCCTTAATAACAGAGCTGCTGTACAGCCCAAGGTTTGAAGCAAATGGTTACATAGAAACCATACTGTTATGTGCATGCTGTTCTGTGCACCATAAAGGATACACTCGTCTCTTCTGACACCAGCGCCTCAGTTTCACACATCAGAGTGATCTTCATTGCATTATTGTATGTGGCAGGAAAATTGATCCCCTTATCATCTCCAATTATTTTGAATAATTTCATATTAGTACCATTTTACTATCTGCTATTTAAATCATGAGGTAGGCAATGAGAAAAACAAACAAAAACAAGTAAATCAGCTTTTAGAAGTCGAGAAGGTAGAAAAAGATTTATAGAAAGGCAGGAAAAATAGCAAAATGTAAGAAGGTAGTAATAAGTTCATATTTGAAGTTTATATTTTATTACATAATCAGTAATAAAAAATTGTTAATGGGGTAAACTCTCCAGTTAAAGTCAGAGATTGTCATTTTGGATGAAAATTAACAAGTCTAGCCATATGCTGTTTATGCCAAACCTGGCAAATCATAAAGATACAGAAACGTTTGAAATAAAAGGATGGAAGAAAATTTGCCAGGTACATGCTAATCAAAATAAAGCAAGGTCAATTATATTAATATCAGACTAAAAATACTAAGACAAAAAGTATTAATCGGGGTTGAAAGGGTCATTCCATAATGATTTGATTCACCATGAACATGTAAAAATTCCGATCTTATATAATACATGATTAAAATGATGTAAAATGAAAATAAAGAAAAATATATTAGTAAAAGTAAAACAAAAGTAAAATAGAAAAAATGTTATCATTGTGAAAGATTACAATCACACTGCTCACCTTTCAGGACTCAGCTTTGGCAACACCGTCTGGGAAGCTCTCTCTGCTTCCTTTCCATCTGGATGACCAGCCTCTCTTCTGAATGAATTTATGGACATAATTATATAGCAAGAATGTTTCTTTTATTTTAATCTTGAAATTAAGAAGTAAATGGAGGCATTGTCTGAACCCCTCACACCTGTTTTGTCACACCCATCTTCCTCAACTAGAAATGAAGGCAGGGACAATGTTGGTCTTGGTCACTACTGGTTGCCCAGTGCCCAGCTTACACTGGCTGGGACTGGCTGGACACAAGAGTGTCCAGTAGCCATTGAGGATCAGATGCCTTGCCTGGTGTTGTTGCAAAGTGGCAAATTACTGCAATTTATCTGGCTCCATATTATTCCTTGAAGATAAAAGCAAATAAATGCTGTAATTTACACTAGAGTTGCATTTAACTAATCATCATGTAGAAAAGGAAAGTTCAAAAATGTTAAGATTTTGCTGTTAAGAAGCTATTTTCCTGGTTCGAGCCTTGCCTCTAAAGACAGTATCCCCTGCTAAATCTTTACAGTTTATATCAAATCCAGTTTAGGGATTGGGGCAAGAGGTGAGAAATTCAAGCTGAACTAAGAAGCAGTCTGTGAGCTCTAAAGAAAGCATTACTACCTCTCTATGGCTGTGAATGTTTATAAGCACTACTTGTTTTGTCCAAGCTAATGTTTTAACTTCCCTTTGAGTTATTTTTCACTGTGGCTCATTCAAAGAATCTTGGACAGCGTCTTGCTCTTCACCTCTGACTTCAGACCTACTTCTCCAATATCTCCTGTCTCTTTACTGCTGATTTCTTTCATTCCCAGTTCCACAGCCCTAGTTCAGGTTTCCTGTATTTACATTATAATGAACTCCCACCTCTGAGATGTGGCTGGCTAATCCATTTTGCCTCCAGGGTTGTCTTCCCAAAGGGCCACAGATGAAAAAAATATGTCACCATTCTCCTTGGGAATCTTCCCTGGATTCCCAGGGTATTCAGAATCAGTTCTCCACTCTATGGTGTGCCCATCAAAGTTCTCTATGACAGGGCCTCACTTTCCTGTGATAGACAAATCCTCTTCCCAGGCCCTCCAGGTGTCAAACACTCAGGACATCCTGGATAGTCACTCTCTTGTCAATCCAGCATGGGCTTCCACATTCCAGGCCTTTGCTCAGGCTTGTCCTTCTCTTTTGTTTATTCCTGCTCACCCTTCAAGACTCAGCTTTGGCATCACTGTCTGGGAAGTTCCCTCTACTTCCTTTCCAACCAAGTGACCTGCTTCTCTTCTGAATGCACTTGTGGAAATAGCTATAATAGTGAGTGGTGTTCCTCTTATTTTAGCCTTGGAATTATAAAGGATGGGGGAGAGTTGCCTGTACTTGTTTGTTTTGTATTTGTCTGTTTTTGCCTGTCAACTTCCTGCTTATCTTTCAAGGTTAAGCTCAGGTGCCTGCCCCAGTGGGAAGCCTTCCCCAAACCCCTTGCTCCTCCTTTTTCAGTTTTCTCACAACACCTCTGTCATTCTGCTTTGTGTCACTGTGTGGGTTGCAGGTTTCTCTCCTCTACTAGACAGTTAAGGCAATGCTGGAGTGTGAATGACTCCCAGCCCAGTGTTCCTACCACAGTTGTTGGTGATTCTTGATTTACTTCTTTGGTCTCTTCTGACCTCCCAGATACACTAGATGCTAACTGCTTTCTGAGCAAAAGAGCATATCGTTAGAGACAAACACTAGAATGGCCCTCCAGGTGGGATGAAGGAAGAACGTGAGCCAAGCAAGGAGTAGATACTTTAAATTTAACCTTTCTCTGAAGACTATTTCTTAAAATAAAATTTAAAACTTTGGTTTTTATAACATCCAATATATGAATGTTTTCTTTTATGAATCATGTTAATTTTCTTTTATGAATAATATCTAAAACTCTTTGCTTAACCCAAGGTCACAAAGATTTTCTCATATATTTCCTTCTAGAAGTTTTATAATTTTATATTTTTCTATAGGTCTCTGATCTGTTTGAATTAATTTTTGTATAAAGTGTGAAGTGTAGGTTGAGGTTCATCTTGGTTTTTGTTTCTGTTTTGTTTTTGAGTATGTATTTAAAATATGTATATTCAGTTGCTCCAGAATCATTTATTGAAAAGACAATCCTTTCTCTGTTGAAATGACTTTGCACTTTATTCAAAGATCAGTTGACTAGAGGAGGATTCTGAGAAGATGGAGGAGTAGGAAGTACCAGAAATCTGACTCCCACCTAAACAACAACTGCACTGACAGTTACTCTGATGTAACTATTTTGGAACTCTAGAGAAGAGAGAAAGAGGCAGAGAGAATATTTAAAGAAATAATGGCCCCAAATTCCCTAATTTGATGAAAGATATGAATATAAACATCCAAGAAGCTCAACGAACTCTAAGTAAGATTTACTCAAAGAGAGCTACACAAAGACACATTATAAGTGGTCAAAAGGCAAAGACAAAGAATTTTGAAAGCAATCCACAGTAAGATCATGAGCAGATTTCTCATTAGAAACTTTGGAGGCCAGAAGGCAGTGGGCTGATATATTCAAAATGTTATGAGAGAAAAAAAACTGCCAACCAAGAATCTTATATCCAGCAAAACTGTCCTTCAGATGTGAGGGAGAAATTAAGATAATACCAGATAAACTAAAGTTGAGAGAGTTCATTACCACTAGGCCTGCCCTGCAAGAAATGATAAAGGGAGTCCTGAAGGTTGAAATGAAAGGACAATAGAGAGTAATTTGAAGCCATATGAAAAAATAAAGATCTCAGTAAAGGTAAATACATGGACAATTATAAAAGGCAGCATTATTGTAACAATGGTGCATAACCACACTGTTTGTTTTCTACATGATTTAAGAGACTAATACATTAAAAAAAGCAATTATTAATCTAGAAGCTACTATTATTATAACTTTGGTTTGTAACTCCACATTTTGTTATCTACATAATTTGACAGGCTAATGCATTTTTAAAAAATTTTTAGCTTAAGTTTTTGAACACTCAATGTATAAAGAAGTAATTTTGTGAAATCAACAACTGAAAGAGGTGGGGATGGGGCTATTAAAGGAGAAATTTGTATATGTTACTGAAATTAAGCTGGTATAAATTCAAATTAGAGTGTAATAACTTTAGGATGTTAAATGAAACCCCCATGGTAACCACAAAGAAAATTGCTATAAAATATACACAAAAGGAAATAAGAAAGGAATTTTAAAATTTCACTACCAAAAAAAAAAAAAAAACCCCAACAACTAAATACAAAAGAAGACAGTGTTGCAGGAGAGGAGGGACAGAAAGCTAAAAGACATACAGAAAACAAATGCCAAAATGGAAGTAAGTCCCTCCTTATCAGTAATTGTTTTAATGTAAATGGATTAAACTCCCCAATCAAAAGATAGAGATTGGCAGAAAGGATTTTTTTCAAAAAAGTGATCCAACTGTATGGGGTCTACAAGAAATTCATTTTAGATCCCCGAACACTAATAGGTTGAAAGTGAAAGTATGTAAAAGGTTATTCCATGCATAATAACCAAAAGAGAGCAGGGATGGCTATACTAATATCAGACTAATAAATTTTAAGTCAAAAACTCTTGACAAGCGACAAAGAAGGACATTATATATTAATAAAAAGTTCAAAACAGTGAGAATATATAACAATTATAAACATTTACACAGCTAATAACAGACCATCAAAATATATGAAGCAAAAATTTACAGAATTGAATGGAGAAATAGACAGTTCTACAATAATAGTTGGAGACTTCAGTACTCTACTCGCAATAATGAATACAATAACCAGACAAAAGATAACTAAGGAAACAGAGGACATGAACAACACAATAAACAAACTCGATCTAACAGACATATACAGAACACTCTACCCACTACAGCAGAATACACATCCTTCTCAAGTGTACATGGGACATATTCCAGGATAGACCACATGTTAGGCCACAGATTAAACCTCAATATTTTCTAAAAGTTAGATATCATACAGAGTATCTTTTCTAAAAACAGTGGGAATGGGCATCATCAGAAAATCTACAAGCAACAAATGCTGGAGAGGGTGTGGAGAAAAGGGAACCCTCTTGCACTGTTGGTGGGAATGTAAGTTGATACAGCCACTGTGGAGAACAGTATGGAGGTTCCTTAAAAAACTAAAAATAGAACTACCATATGACCCAGCAATCCCACTACTGGGCATATACCCAGAGAAAACTATAATTCAAAAAGACACATGCACCCCAATGTTCATTGCAGCACTATTTACAATAGCCAGGGCATGGAAGCAACCTGAATGCCCATCGACAGTCAAATGGATAAAGAAGATGTGGTACATATATACAATGGAATATTACTCAGCCATAAAAAGGAATGAAATTGGGTAATTTGTAGAGACGTGGATGGACCTAGAGACTGTCATACAGAGTGAAGTAAGGCAGAAAGAAAAACAAATATCATATATTAATGTATATATGTGGAATCTAGAAAAATGGTACAGATTAACTGGTTTGCAAGGCAGAAATAGAGACACAGATGTAGAGAACAAACGTATGGACACCAAGGGAGGAAAGTGGGGTGGGGGGTGGTGGTGGTGGGATGAATTGGGAGATTGGGATCGACATATATACACTAATATGTATAAAATAGATAACTAATAAGAACCTGCTGTATAAAAAATAATAATAAAATAAAATATTAAAAAAATAAATAAAACAATGGGATGAAATTAGAGATCAATAACAGAAAGAAAATGGGAAAGTTCAGAAATCTGTGGAAGCTAAACAACACACTTTTTTTTTTAAACATCTTTATTGAAGTATAATTGCCTTACAATGGTGTGTTAGCTTCTGCTTTATAACAAAGTGAATCAGTTATACATATACAATATGTTCCCATTTCTCTTCCCTCTTGCATCTCCCTCCCTCCCACCCTCCCCATCCCACCCCTCTAGGTGGTCACAAAGCACCGAGCTGATCTCCCTGTGCTATGCGGCTGCTTCCCACTAGCTATCTATTTTACATTTGGTAGTGTATATATGTCCATGACACTCTCTTACCCTGTCACATCTCACCCCAACCCCTCCCCATATCCTCAAGTCCATTCTCTAGTAGGTCTGTGTCTTTATTCCCATCTTGCCACTAGGTTCTTCATGGTCTTTTTTTTTTTCCCTTAGATTCCGTATATATGTGTTAGCATACTGTATTTGTTTTTCTCTTTCTGACTTACTTCACTCTGTATGACAGACTCTAACTCCATCCACCTCATTACAAATACCTCCATTTCATTTCTTTTTATGGCTGAGTAATATTCCATTGTATATATGTGCCACATCTTCTTTATCCATTCATCTGTCGATGGACATTTAGGTTGCTTCCATGTCCTGGCTATTGTAAATAGAGCTGCAATGAACATTTTGGTACATGACTCTTTTTGACCTATGGTTTTCTCAGGGTATATGCCCAGTAGTGGGATTGCTGGGTCGTATGGTAGTTCTATTTGTAGTTTTTTAAGGAACCTCCATACTGTATCAATTTACATTCCCACCAACAGTGCAAGAGTGTTCCCTTTCCTCCACAACCTCTCCAGCATTTATTGTTTGTAAAGTTTTTGATGATGGCCATTCTGACCGGTGTGAGATGATACCTCATTATAGTTTTGATTTCCATTTCTCTAATGGTTAGTGATGTTGAGCATTCTTTCATGTGTCTGTAGGCCATCTGTATATCTTCTTTGGAGAAATGTCTATTTAGGTCTTCTGCCCATTTTTGGATTGGGTTGTTCGTTTTTTTGTTATTGAGCTGCATGAGCTGCTTGTAAATCTTGGAGATTAATCCTTTGTCAGTTGCTTCATTTGCAAATATTTTCTCCCATTCTGATGGTTGTCTTTTGGTCTTGTTTATGGTTTCCTTTGCTGTGCAAAGGCTTTTAAGTTTCATTAGGTCCCATTTGTTTATTTGTGTTCTTTTTTCCATTTCTCTGGGAGCTGGGTCAAAAAGAATCTTGCTGTGATGTATCTCATAGAGTGTTCTGCCTATGTTTTCCTCTAAGAGTTTGATAGTGTCTGGCCTTACACTTAGGTCTTTAATCCATTTGGAGTTTATTTTTGTGCATGGTGTCAGGGAGTGTTCTAATTTCATACTTTTACATGTACCTGTCCAATTTTCCCAGCACCACTTATTGAAGAGACTGTCTTTTCTCCACTGTATATGCTTGCCTCCTTTATCAAAGATAAGGTGACCATATGTGTGTGGGTTTATCTCTGGGCTTTCTATCCTGTTCCATTGATCTATATTTCTGTTTTTGTGTCAGTACCAAACTGTCTTGATTACTGAAGCTTTGTAGTATAGTCTGAAGTCAGGGAGCCTGATTCCCCCAGCTCCATTTTTCGTTCTCAAGATTGCTTTGGCTATTCGGGGTCTTTTGTGTTTCCATACAAATTGTGAAATTTTTGGTTCTAGTTCTGTGAAAAATGCCAGTGGTAGTTTGATAGGGATTGCATTGAATCTGTAGATTGCTTTGGGTAGTAGAGTCATTTTCACAATGTTGATTCTTCCAATCCAGGAACATGGTATATCTCTCCATCTGTTTGTATCATCTTTAATTTCTTTCATCAGTGTCTTATAATTTTCTGCATACAGGTCTTTTGTCTCCTTAGGTAGGTTTATTCCTAGATATTTTAGTCTTTTTGTTGCAATGGTAAACGGGAGTGTTTTCTTAATTTCACTTTCAGATTTTTCGTCATTAGTGTATAGAAATGTAAGAGATTTCTGTGCATTAATTTTGTATCCTGCTACTTTACCAAATTCATTGATTAGCTCTAGGAGTTTTCTGGTAGCATCTTTAGGATTCTCTATGTATAGTATCATGTCATCTGCAAATAGTGACAGCTTTACTTCTTCTTTTCCGATTTGGATTCCTTTTATTTCTTTTTCTTCTCTGATTGCTGTGGCTAACACTTCCAAAACTATGTTGAATAATAGTGGTGAGAGTGGGCAACCTTGTCTTGTTCCTGATCTTAGTGGAAATGGTTTCAGTTTTTCACCATTGAGGACAATGTTGGCTGTGGGTTTGTCATATATGGCCTTTATTATGTTGAGGAAAGTTCCCTCTATGCCTACTTTCTGCAGGGCTTTTATCATAAATGGGTGTTGAATCTTGTCAAAAGCTTTTTCTGCATCTATTGAGATGATCATATGGTTTTTCTCCTTCAATTTGTTAATATGGTGTATCACATTGATTGATTTGCATATATTGAAGAATCCTTGCATTCCTGGGATAAATCCCACTTGATCGTGCTGTATGATCCTTTTAATGTGTTGTTGGATTCTGTTTGCCAGTATTTTGTTGAGGATTTTTGCATCTATATTCATCAGTGATATTGGTCTGTAATTTTCATTTTTTGTAGTATCTTTGTCTGGTTTTGGTATCAGGGTGATGGTGGCCTCATAGAATGAGTTAGGGAGTGTTCCTTCCTCTGCAATTTTTTGGAAGAGTTTGAGAAGGATGGTTGTTAGCTCTTCTCTAAATGTTTGATAGAATTCACCTGTGAAGCCATCTGGTCCTGGACTTTTGTTTGTTGGAAGATTTTTAATCACAGTTTCAATTTCAGTGCTTGTGATTGGTCTGTTCATATTTTCTATTTCTTCCTGGTTCAGTCTCGGCAGTTTGTGCATTTCTAAGAATCTGTCCATTTCTTCCAGGTTGTCCATTTTATTGGCATAGAGTTGCTTGTAGTAATCTCTCATGATCTTTTGTATTTCTGCAGTGTCAGTGGTTACTTCTCCTTTTTCATTTCCAATTCTATTGATTTGAGTCTTCTCCCTTTTTCTCTTGATGAGTCTGGCTAATGGTTTATCAATTTTGTTTATCTTCTCAAAGAACCAGCTTTTAGTTTCATTGATTTTTGCTATTGTTTCCTTCATTTCTTTTTCATTTATTTCTGACGTAATCTTTATGATTTCTTTCCTTCTGCTGGCTTTGGGGTTTTTTTGTTCTTCTTTCTCTAATTGCTTTAGGTGCAAGGTTAGGTTGTTTATTCGAGATGTTTCCTGTTTCTTGAGGTAGGCTTGTATTGCTATAAACTTCCCTCTTAGCACTGCTTTTGCTGCGTCCCATAGGTTTTGGTTTGTCGTATCTCCATTGTCATTTGTTTCTAGGTATTTTCTGATTTCCCCTTTGATTTCTTCAGTGATCACTTCGTTATTAAGTAGTGTATTGTGTAGCCTCCATGAACAACACACTTTTAAGCAACCAATGGATCAATAAAGAAATCACAAGGGAAATTAGGAAATACTTAGAGACAAATGAAAAAGAAAACATAACATATAAAAGCTTATGGAGGACTTCCCTAGTGGTGCAGTGGTTAAGAATCTGCCCGCCAATGCAGGGGACACGGGTTCAATCCCTGGTCCGGGAAGATCCCACATGCCATGGAGCAACTAAGCCCGTGCACCACAACTACTGAGTCAGCACTCTAGAGCCCATGAGCCACAACTACTGAGCCTGCGCACCACAACTACTGAAGCCCGTGCACCCTAGAGCCCGCATACCGCAACTACTGAGCCTGCGTGCTGCAACTACTGAAGCCTGGTGCCTAGAGCCCCTGCCCTGCAACAAGAGAAGCCACCACAATGAGAAGCCTGCACACTGCAACAAAGAGTAGCCCCTGCTTGCCACAACAAAAGAAAGCCTGTGCACAGCAACAAAGACCCAACACAGCCCAAAAATAATTAAAATTTAAAAAAAGAAAAGCTTACATGACACTGTGAAAGCAATGTTAAGGGATAATTTATAGCTATAAACACATTAAAAAACAAGAAAGATCTCAAGTCAACATCTAACTTTACAACTTAAGGAACCTGTACAAGAGGAAAAAATTAAACCCAAAGCTAGCAGAAGGAAGGAAATAATAAAGATTAGAGATAAATGAAATAGAGAATAGAAAAGTGATAGAAAAGCAACAAAACCCAAAGCTGATTCTTGAAAAGATCAACAAAATTGATAAACATTTAGCTAGATGGACTAAGAAAGAAACAGAGGATCCAAATTACTAAAATCAAAAATGAAAGTGAGTACATTACTACTAATTCTACAGAAATAAAAAGAATTAAAAGAGAGTACTCTGAGCAATTGTATGCCAACAAATTGGATAACCTAAATGAAATGCACAAATTCCTAGAAAAACAAAGCCTACCAAGACTAAACCATGAAGAAATAGAAAATCTGAAGAGACCAATAATTAGTAAAAAGATTGAATCAGCAACCAAAAATCTCCCAAGAAAGGAAATCCCTGGGCCTAATAGCTTTCCCAATGAATTCTACCAAACATTTAAAGAAAAACTAACATCATTCCTTCTCAAGCTTTTCAAAAAAAAAATTGAAGAGTAGGGAATGTTCCCTAACTCATTCTATGAGGCCAGCCTTATGCTGATCCCAAAGCCAGACAGACACTACAAGAAAAAAAATCAATCACAGACCAAAATCCCATATGAACATTGATGCAAAAATCGTCAACATAGCTCTACCCACCATGAGAGCCTCCCATCAAGCCTCTTAGATAGCCTCAACCACCAGAGGGCAGACAGCAGAAGCAAGAAAAACTATAATCCTGCAGCCTGTGGAACAAAAACCACATTCACAGAAAGATAGACAAGATCAAAAGGCAGAGGGCTACATACCAGATGAAGGAACAAGATAAAACCCCAGAAAAACAACTAAATGAAGTGGAGATAGGCAACCTTCCAGAAAAAGAATTCAGAATAATGATAGTGAAGATGATCCAGGACCTCAGAATAAGAATGGAGGCAAAGATCAAGAAGATGCAAGAAATCTTTAACAAAGACCTAGAAGAATTAAAGAACAAACAAACAGAGATGACCAATACAATAACTGAAATGAAAACTACACTAGAAGGAATCAATAGCAGAATAACTGAGGCAGAAGAACGGATAAGTGACCTGGAAGACAGAATCGTGGAATTCACTGCTGCGGAACAGACTAAAGAAAAAAGAATGAAAAGAAATGAAGACAGCCTAAGAGACCTCTGGGACAACATTAAACGCAACAACATTCGCATTATAGGGGTCCCAGAAGGAGAAGAGAGAGAGAAAGCACCAGAGAAAATATTTGAAGAGATTATAATCGAAAACTTCCCTAACATGGGAAAGGAAATAGCCACCCAAGTCCAGGAAGCACAGCGAGTCCCATACAGGATAAACCCAAGGAGAAACACGCCGAGACACATAGTAATCAAATTGGCAAAAATTAAAGACAAAGAAAAATTATTGAAAGCAGCAAGGGAAAAATGACAAATAACATACAAGGGAACTCCCATAAGGTTAACAGCTGATTTCTCAGCAGAAACTCTACAAGCCAGAAGGGAGTGGCATGATATACTTAAAGTGATGGAAGGGAAGTACCTACAACCAAGATTACTCTACCCGGCAAGGATCTCATTCAGATTTGATGGAGAAATCAAAAGCTTTACAGACAAGCAAAAGCTAAGAGAATTCAGCACCACCAAACCAGCTCTACAACAAATGCTAAAGGAACTTCTCTAAGTGGGAAACACAAGAGAAGAAAAGGACCTACAAAAACAAACCCAAAACAATTAAGAAAATGGTCATAGGAACATACATATCGATAATTACCTTAAACGTGAATGGATTAAATGCTCCAACCAAAAGACACAGGCTTGCTGAATGGATACAAAGACAAGACCCCTATATATGCTGTCTACAAGAGACCCACTTCAGACCTAGGGACACATACAGACTGAAAGTGAGGGGATGGAAAAAGATATTCCATGCAAATGGAAATCAAAAGAAAGCTGGAGTAGCTATACTCATATCAGATAAAATAGACTTTAAACTAAAGAATGTTACAAGAGACAAGGAAGGACAGTACATAATGATCAAGGGATCAATCCAAGAAGAAGATATAACAATTATAAATATATATGCACCCAACACAGGAGCACCTCAATACATAAGGCAACTGCTAATAGCTATAAAAGAGGAAATCGACAATAACACAATAATAGTGGGGGACTTTAACACCTCACTTACACCAGTGGACAGATCATCCAAAATGAAAATAAATAAGGAAACACAAGCTTTAAATGGCACAATAGACCAGATAGATTTAATTGATATTTATAGGACATTCCATCCAAAAACAGCAGATTACACTTTCTTCTCAAATGCGCACGGAACATTCTCCAGGATAGATCACATCTTGGGTCACAAATCAAGCCTCAGTAAATTTACGAAAATCGAAATCATATCAAGCATCTTTTCTGACCACAACGCTATGAGATTAGAAATCAATTATAGGGAAAAAAACGTAAAAAACACAAACACATGGAGGCTAAACAATACGTTACTAAATAACCAAGAGATCACTGAAGAAATCAAAGAGGAAATCAAAAAATACCTAGAGACAAATGACAATGAACACACGATGATCCAAAACCTATGGGATGCAGCAAAAGCAGTTCTAAGAGGGAAGTTTATAGCTATACAAGCCTACCTAAAGAAACAAGAAAAATCTCAAATAAACAATCTAACCTTACACCTAAAGGAACTACAGAAAGAAGAACAAACAAAACCTAAAGTTAGCAGAAGGAAAGAAATCATAAAGATCAGAACGGAAATAAATGAAATAGAAACAAAGAAAACAATAGCAAAGATCAATAAAACTAAAAGCTGGTTCTTTGAGAAGATAAACAAAATTGATAAGGCATTAGCCAGACTCATCAAGAAAAAGAGGGAGAGGACTCAAATCAATAAAATTAGAAATGAAAAAGGAGAAGTTACAACAGACACCGCAGAAATACAAAACATCCTAAGAGACTACTACAAGCAACTCTATGCCAATAAAATGGACAACCTGGAAGAAATGGACAAATTCTTAGAAAGGTATAACCTTCCAAGACTGAACCAGGAAGAAACAGAAAATATGAACAGACCAATCACAAGTAATGAAATTGAAACTGTGATTAAAAATCTTCCAACAAACAAAAGTCCAGGACCAGATGGCTTCACAGGTGAATTCTATCAAACATTTAGAGAAGAGCTAACACCCATCCTTCTCAAACTCTTCCAAAAAATTGCAGAGGAAGGAACACTCCCTAACTCATTCTATGAGGCCACCATCACCCTGATACCAAAACCAGACAAAGATACTACAAAAAATGAAAATTACAGACCAATATCACTGATGAATATAGATGCAAAAATCCTCAACAAAATACTGGCAAACAGAATCCAACAACACATTAAAAGGATCATACAGCACGATCAAGTGAGATTTATCCCAGGAATGCAAGGATTCTTCAATATATGCAAATCAATCAATGTGATACACCATATTAACAAATTGAAGAATAAAAACCATATGATCATCTCAATAGATGCAGAAAAAGCTTTTGACAAAATTCAACACCCATTTATGATAAAAACTCTCCAGAAAGTGGGCATAGAGGGAACTTTCCTCAACATAATAAAGGCCATGAAAAAAATCGTCAACAAACTAAATTAACAGCATATTAGGATTATACAACATGATCAAGTGGGATTTATTTCTGTAATGCATGGTTGGCTCAACATGAAAACTGAACAATGTAATATACCAACTTAAGAAAATGAAAGGGCAAAAAGCCAAATGGTCATTTCAATTGATGGAGAAAAAGCATTTGACAAAATTCAACACTCTTTCATGATAAAAAAAAACTCAACAACTAGGAATCGAAGGAAACTACCTCAACATAGTAAGATTCATATATGAAAAACCCACAGAAAATACCATACTCAGTGGTAAAATACTGAAAACTTTCTCTAAGATCAGACACAAGGCAAGGATGCCCACCTTTGCTTCTATTCAACATAATAGTGGAAGTCCTGACCAGAGCAATTAGGCAAGAAAAAGAAATAAAAGGCATATAAATTGGAAAAGAAGAAGTAAAATGATCTCTGTTCACAGATAATATGTTCTTATATGTAGAAAACCCTAGATTCCATAGAGACACCAAAAAAAAAAAAATACCCTGTTAGAACTAATACACAAATTCAGCAAAGTAGCAAGACATAAGGTCAACACACAAAAATCAGTTGCATTTGTATACACTAACAATGAACAATCCAAAAAGGAAATTTAAAAAACAATTGCATTTATAATATCAAAAGAATAAAAATATTTAGGAATTAACTTAACCAAGGAAGTTAAAAGATTTGTACAATGAAAACTACAAAACATTTCTGAAAGAAAATAAAGACATAAATAAATGGAAAAATAACCCATGTTCATAGATTAGAAAACTTAACATAGTTAAGATGTCAATACTGATCTAGATTCAATGCAATTCTTATCAAAATCCCAAATTTTTTTCACACAAAAAAATCCTAAAATTCATATAGAATCTCAAGGAACCTTGAATAGCCAAACAATCTTGAAAAAGAAGAACAAAACTGGACGACTCACATTTCCTGATTTCAGTCTTACTACAAAGGTACAGTAATCAAAACAACATGGTACTGGCATAAAGACAAACATATAAGCCAATGGAATAGAACAGAGAATCCAGAAATAAACCCTTGTATATATGATAAAATGATTTTTGAGAAGGCTATCAAGACCATTCCGTGGGGGAAAAACAGCCATTTCAACAAATGGTGCTGGGAAAACTGAATATCCACATGCGAAAGAATAAAGTTGGATCCTTACCTAACACCATATAAAAAAATTAACTCAAAATGGATCCATGACCTAAATGTAAGATCTAAAACTCTAAGAACATAGGGCAAACACTTCACAACATTAGATTCGGCAATGGTTTCTTGGGTATGACACCAAAAGCATAGGCAACAACAACAACCAAAAAAAAATTTGACAAATTGAACTTCATGAAAATTTAAAATTTTTGTGCATCAAAAGACACTATCAGGGCTTCCTTGGTGGCGCAGTGGTTAAGAATCCACCTGCCAAAAAACAAAAAAATCAAAAAAAAGAATCCACCTGCCAATGCATGGGACATGGGTTCAAGCCCTGGTCAAGGAAGATTCCACATGCCACGGAGCAACTAAGCCCATGTGCCACAACTAATGAGCCTGTGCTCTAGAGCATGCAAGCCACAACTATTGAGCCCACGTGCCACAATTACTGAAGCCCGTGCCTAGAGCCCGGGCTCCACAACAAGAGAAGCCACCACAATGAGAAGCCTGTGCACCGCAACAAAGAGTAGCCCCTGCTCGCCGCAACTAGAGAAAGCCCACACACAGCACGAAGACCCAATGCAGCCAAAAATAAATAAATAAATTTTAAAAAAAGACACTATCAATAGAGCGAAAAAGGCAACACACAAAATGGGTGAAAATATTTGCAAATCGTATATCTGATAAGGGATTAATATCCAGAATATATAGAGAACTCCTAAAACTCAACAACAAAACAACCCAATTAAAAAGTGGGTATGGGGCTTCCCTGGCAGTCCAGTGGTTAAGACTTTGTGCTTCCAATGCAAGGGTCGCGGGTTTGATCCCTGGTCAGGGAACTAAGATCCCGTATGCTGCACGGTGTGGCCAAAAAAAAAAAAGTGGGCAGAGGACCTGAATAGACATTTTCCAAGGAAGACACACAGATGGACAACAGGCACATGAAAATACACTCAACATCACTAATTGTTAGAGAAATGCAAATCAAAACTACATGTAGGGCTTCCCTGGTGGCGCAGTGGTTGAGAATCTGCCTGCCAATGCAGGGGACACGGGTTCGAGCCCTGGTCTGGGAAGATCCCACATGCCGCGGAGCAACTAAGCCCGTGAGCCACAATTACTGAGCCTGCGCGTCTGGAGCCTGTGCCCTGCAACAAGAGAGGCCGCGATAGTGAGAGGCCCACGCACCGCGATGAAGCGTGGCCCCCGCTTGCCGCAACTAGAGAAAGCCCTCCCACAGAAACGAAGACCCAACACAGCCATAAATAAATAAATAAATAATAAATAAACCCAAAGTTTAAAAAAAAAACTACATGTAATACCACTTCACACTCATTAGCAGAGCTACTATCAAAAACCAGAAAATAGCTAGTGTTGGCAAGGATGTGGAAAAATTGGAACCCTTGCGCACTGTTAGTGGGAATGTAAAATGTACAGCCACTATGGAAAAAAGTATAACAGTTTCTCAAAAAATTAAAAATAGAACTACCATATGATCCAGCAATTCCATTTCTGGATATATATTCAAAAGAATTGAAAGCAGGGTCTTAAAGAGATATTTGTACTCCCACGTTTATAGCGGCTCTTAGAAAGAGCAATAACTCTGTTCTGCTCCTACCAATACCGGGAATGTGGTCTTTTCAAGTCTGCCACTGAACTGGGGAGTTGGGGGTGGGAGTAGGGTAAGTTAAAATGCCACAGAACTTGCTGTTCTTACTGAGATTCAGTATACGTTCTTGACTAAATGCTTCCCAGGTAACTGAAAAACTTCGGTTAATTTCCAGAGTAGTGAAAAAGTTGATTTTGACAATATTTGCCAGTTTTTTCATTGCTTGTATGGAAGGGTGAAATTCCAGGGGTCCTTACTCCTCCATCTTTTCTAATAGTGCTCCCTTTTATCCTTTTTTACATCTTTAGGATCTGCAGTGATTTCATCTCTGTCATTCTTAATCTTAGTGACTAGTGTCTTCTCTCTTTTTTTCCTGATCATTTTGATTAGAGGTTTCACAATTTTATTGATCTTCTCGAATAACTAGCTTCTGGTTTCATTGATTTCCTCTATTGATCTTCTGGTTTCTATTTCATTGATTTCTGCTCTGATCTTTATGATTTCCCTTCTTCTAATTACTTTAGATTTAATTTGCTCCTATGGCTTTTGTTTCTTAAGAAGGAAGCTGAAATTATTGCTTTAAGAGCATTCTTAATTTCTAATGTAAATGTTTAGTGCTATAAATTTACCTCTAAATATTTCTTTAGCTGAATCCCCAAATTTTTATATGCTGTGCTTTCATTTTCATTTCAGTCAAAATACCTTCTAATTTCAAGTTTTATTTCTTCTTTAGTCTACAGATTATTTACAAGCATGTAATTTAGTTTCAAAACATTTGGGGATTTTCCAGGGATCTTTCTGGTTTTGATGTCTAATTTAATTCAGTTCTGGTCCCAGGCCATACTTTGTATGATATGAATACTTTTAAATGTATTTGATTGGTTTCATGACCCTGAATATGGTCTATCTTGGTAAATGGGTTACATGTGCTCTTGTAAAGGAAGTGTAGTCTACTGATATGCTCTATAAATGTCAATGAGGGCAAGTTGGTTGATAGTGTTATCCAAGTCTTCTATATCCTTACTTTTTCTCTTCTGTTCACTTATTCTAGTGATTATTGAGAGAAGGGTGTTGAAATATTGGACTGTAATTGTGGATTTATTTATTTCTCCTTGCAGTTCTATCAGGTTTTTCTTGACATATTTTGAAGTTCTGTTATTAGGTCCCTAAACATTCAGGATTGTTATGTCCTTTTGATGAATTAACCCCTTTATTATTACAGAATGAACCTGTCAAGAGAAAAACTGTGACTCTAAGAGTACGTAAAGATTTTACTCAACTGATATGCATCAGTTAGAAACTTAAGAACAATAAACTTCCCAAGCTGAAGCAGGATTAGTTTATATAGGGCAAGAAGGGCATATGACTGTGGTCTGTCCCAGGCTGCAATTTTTCTTATCTGTAACTGCTGAAAATTTGTGGTTGGAACTGTTGAGAGACTGTTCAAGTTTTTCATGCCTTTTTCTCAGGATCATAGGTGCAATCTCATGCCTGCAGCTTTCAGAACAGTTTTTTTGAAAGCTGTTTTTGTAATTCTTAAAGTTTTTCAAAGTTCAGGAGAAGAGGAGACTGAAAAAAGGGGGAGGGAGGAGAGAAGGGGAGATCAAGATGGCAGAGGAAGAGGATGCAGGGCTCACCTACACCCACAAACACATGAAAAATACATCAACGTGTGGAGCAATTCTCACTGAAAACAAACTGGAGACTGGCAAAAAGGCTGTAAAAATGATCCACACAGAATCAACTAGGAAGGGAAGAGAAGCAATCAGGTTAAGACCTGCACCCCTGGGAGGCGGCACAGAAGATGAAGGGGACTGCACAGGCTCAGAGGTCCTCCCTGGGGAGTGAGAAGTTCAAGCCACATATTGAGCACCCAGCCTTGGGGTCTGACACGGGGAAGACAAGAAACGAGCTGGTTTGAAAACCAGTGAGACTAATAGGAGGGCTGTAAGAAACTTACACACCACTCATGAAGAGCATACACATGCTTGCTTACTCCCCGGAACAAAGGTGGGGAAGCATATTGAAACTACCCAGGACTCTGGCTGGTTTCCCATGACCAACCCAGCATGTGACCCAGCCTGAGCTAAGCATCTGCTCTGGCCCCACTTGCTCCATGGTGCAGCTCTGCACTAGGGTGAGGGCTACCATGGCAGCGGGGAGTGCGCAGTTGTGAGGGATAGAGCTGGCTCAGACCCAGCATGGCACCTAAACAAGGTGAAGGCAGCCATTGTTGGCACTTGCAGGAATGGTCCAGAACACTGACTGGTGCTGGTACTGCCACAGCCTGTGCCCTGACCCACACCAAGCACCTGCTTCAGCTCCTCTTGCTCCAGCACTGCTCCCCTTTGGGACAAGGGTGCCAGTGCTGGGAGACGGGAGAGCACACACTTAGAGGGAATGGAGCCAGCTCAGACCAGACTCTTAGAACTTATGCTCCAGCAAGTTAGGACCCACCCCCACCCTCAATAGGGTGGTGTTGGCCACTGAGCAGAGGAGAAGCCCTAGCCCACATCTGGCCCTGGCTCTAGCCCCTCCATTTCCAGCCCCACCTCCTACCAATGTGATAGCTACCAGCACACTCTTGGGGAAGATGTGATTCATGCTCACTTCAGATCCAGCTCTCCCATCAAAGCCACTGGGCACATGAAGACAGTATTGTGATGCTCCCACACAAGGACCCTCCTTCAAGATTGGTATAGGTAACTATTTCACCTAATTTCATAGAGACAGAAGAAGTTAAGCAAAATGAGAAGGCAGAGGAATTTTCTTCAGATGAAAGAACAAGAGAAAACCCCTGAAAAAACAACTAATGAAACAGAAATTATTTATTATTATTAAAGACTTCAAAGCATTAGCAATAAAATGCTAACCAAATTAGGGAAACAAATATATGAACACAGTGAGAATTTTAACAAGGAACAAGAAAATATTAAAAAGAACCAGGCAGAACTGAAGAATAAAATAACTGAAATGACAAATACACTAGGAGGAATTAACAGCAGACTAGGTGATACAGAAGAACACATAACTGATCTGGAAGATAGAAAAATGGAAATCATCCAATTAGAACAGCAGACAGAAAGACAAATGAAAAAGAAAACGAAAGCAACATATGAGATCTATGGGATAATATAGAACATGCCAACATCCGCATTATAGGGGTTCCAGAAGGAGAAAAGGGAATTGAAATGTATTTGAAGAAATTATGGTTGAAAACTTCTGAAACCTAAAGAAAGAAACAGATATCTAGGTACAGGAAGCACAGAGGGTCCCAAACAAGATGAACCCATACAGACTCACACCAAGATATATCATAATTAAAATGGGAAAAGTTAAAGATAAAGAGAGGATTCTAAAGGCAGCAAAGAAAAATGGAGTCAGTTACAAGGGAACCCCCATAAGGCTCTCAGCTGATTTCTTTTCAGAAACTTTGCAGGCCAGAGGGAGTGGCATGATATATTCAAAGTCCTGAAAGGGAAAAACCTGCAACCTAGGATACCCTACCCAGCAAGATTACCATTTAGAATAGAAAGAAAGATAAAGAATTTCTCAGACAAGCAAAAACTAAAAGAATTCAGCAATATTAACCTCCCTAAAAGAAATATTGAAGAGTTTTGTCTAAAAAGAAAAGAAGCAAGAATCTATTGGAAAGGAAAAATCACAATAGGAAAGGCAAATATATAAAAGGATTGATGATCACTTAAATAAGCCAGTACATAGATTAAAAAACAACCAAAAAAATTTTGTAAAAGCAATTATAACTACAATTAACAGCAAAAGGATAAGCATGAAGATGTAAAATAGAACATCAAAATCACAAAATGTGGGGGAGGGAAGTAAAAAATGTACACCTTTTAGAATGTGTTTGAACTTAAATGATTGTCAGTTTATAGCAAGTAGATACAATTATGGGTCAACATATATGAATCCCATGATAACCACAAATCAAAAATCAACAATAGATACATAAAAACCAAAAAGAAAGGAACTCAGGCATACTACAAAAGAAAATCATCAAACCACAAAAAGAAAAAGAAATGAACAAAGAACTACAAAAAAATGAGAAAACAAGGAATTAAATGGTAATAAATACATACCTATCAATAATTACTTTAAATGTCAATGGACTAAATACTCCAATCAAAACAGGGTGCCTGATTGGATAAAAAAACAAGACCCTTCAATATGCTGCCTACAAGAGACTTCAGGGTGAAAGACACACACAGAATGAAAGTGAGGGGATGGAAAAAGTTATTTCGTGCAAATGGAGATGACAAGAAAGCAGGGGTAGCAATACTCGTATCAAAATACACTTTAAAACAAAGGCTATAATGAAAGACAAAGAAGGGCATTATATAATGATAAAGTGAACAATAGAAGAAGAGGATACTACACTCATTAACATGTATGTGCCCAATACAGGAGCACCTAAATATGTAAAGTAAATGCTGACAGACATAAAAGAAGAAATTGACAATAGTACAATAAGAGTAGGAGACTTTAACGCCCCACTGACATCAATGGACAGATCACTGAGACAGAAAATCAATAAAGCAACAGAGGTCCTAAATGACACAATAGACCAGTTGGACTTAATTGATATCTACAGGGCACTACGTTCAAAGAAAGCAGAATACACATTCTTTTCAGGTGCAAATGCAATGCTCTCCAGGATAGATCACATACTAAGTCACAAAACTAGCCTCAACAAATTTAAGAGGATAGAAATTATTTCAAGTATCTTTTCCGACCACAAAGGCACAAAGCTAGAAAATAACTACAGAAAGAAAAAGGGGAAAAGAACAAACACGTGGAGACTAAACAACATGCTATTAAAAAAATAAGTCAACAATGAAATCAAAGAGGAAATCAGAAAATACCTCAAGACAAATGAAAATGAAAACACAACTTTCCAAAATCTGTGGGATGCAGCAAAATCAGTTCATAGCATTACAGACCATTCTCAAGAAATAAGAAAAATCTCAAATAAACAACCTAGCCTACCACATAAAAGAGTTAGAAAAAGAAGAACAAACAAAGCCCAAAGTCAGAAGAAGGAAGGAAATAGTAAAGATCAGAGAGGAAATAAATAAAATAGAGATAAAAAAACCAAAAAGGTAAATGAAACCAAGAGCTGGGTTTTAAAAAAGATAATGAAACTGATAAATGTTTAGCCAGGCTCACAAAGAAGAAAAGAGAGAGGACCCAAATAAACAAAATAAGAAATGAAAGAGGAGAGATAATAATGATATCACAGAGATTAAAAAAATCATAAGAGAATACTGTGAACAGTTATATGCCAACAAATTGGACAACGTAGAAGAAATGGACAAATTTCTAGAAACATACAGCCTGCCAAGACAGAGTCAAGCAGAAACACAGTTTGAACAGACTGACCACTAGAAGTGAAATTGAATCTGTAATTAAAAAAAAATAAAACTTCCAGGAGGACCTTCAAGATGGCAAGGGAGTAAGACATGGAGATCACCTTCCTCCCCACAAATACATCAAAAATACATGGGCTTCCCTGGTGGCACAGTGGTTGAGAGTCCACCTGCCAGTGCAGGGGACACGGGTTCGAGCCCTAGTCTGGGAAGATCCCACATGCCGCAGAGCGGCTAGGCCCGTGAGCCACGACTACTGAGCCTGCGTGTCTGGAGCCTGTGCTCCGCAACAAGAGAGGCCGTGAAAGTGAGAGGCCTGCGCACCACGATGAAGAGTGGCCCCCACTTGCCAGAACTGGAGAAAGCCCTCGCACAGAAACAAAGACCCAACACAGCCAAAAATTAATTAATTAATTAATTAATTTAAAAAAATACATCTACACATGGAACAAATCCTACAGAACACCTACTGAACGCTGGCAGAAGACCTCAGACTTCCAAAAGGGCAAGAAAATCTCCACGTAGCTGGGTAGGGCAAAAGAAAAAAGAAAAAAACAGAGACTAAAGAATAGGGACAGGACTTGCACCTCTGGGAGGGAGTCGTGAAGGAGGAAAAGTTTCCACACACTAGGAAGCCCATTCACTGGTGGAGATGGGGGGTGACAGGGGGGAAGCTTCGGAGCCACGGAGAAGAGCGCAGCAACAGGGGTGCAGAGGGCAAAGCGCAGAGATTCCCGCACAGAGGCTCGGCGCCGACCAGCACTCCCCAGCCTGAGATGCTTGTCTGCTCAGGGCAGGTGGGGGCTGGGCACTGAGGCTCAGGCTTCGGAGGTCAGACCCCAGGGAGAGGACTGGGGTTGGCTGTGTGGAGACAGCCTGAGGGGGCTAGTGCGCCACAGCTGAGGGGGTCTGGGAAAAAGCCTAGGCCTTCCTGAGAGGCAAGAGACCATTGCTGCAGGGTGCTCAAGGAGAGGGGCAATCCCACCATAGGAGCTTCTACCTACATGCACTCACAGACAGCAGGGCATCACCCATGCGAGCCGCAGCTGCTACCTAGGATCCCAGAGGCGGGCGCGACGGCTGCCGCTGCTGCTGCCGAGAGTCCTGTGAGCAAGTGCAGTTCACTGCCCACACCTTCCCGGGAGCCTGTGCTGCCCACCACTGCCAAGGGTCCCATGATCTGGGGCCAACTTCCCTGGGAGAACGCACGGCACACCTCAGGCTGTAGCAACTTCCTGCTGGCTTCTGCCACTGCAGGCACTCCCCACACACCCCAATTGTGACTGCTGTATCCCTCCCTCTCCCCGGCCTGAGTGAGCAAGTGAGCCCTAATCAGCCTCTGCTTTCACCCCTCTTGGTTGGGCAGGAACAGATGCCTGAGGATGGCTGACAGGCAGAGGAAGGGCCAAAACCAAAGCTGAACTCCAGGGGCTGTATGACCAAAGAAGAGAAAGGGAAATCTCTCCGTGCAGCCACAGGAGCAGTGGATTAAACCCCTGCAATTGGCTTGGTAAAACCTGAATCTGTGAAATATCTGAAGAGAAAACGAGTGTTCCCACAATTGAGGCTGTGGACTTTGGGGGCAACTGTGGACTTTGGAGACAAGTACACGCAGGAGTAAGGCCAGATCAGAGTCTGAGCTGGCCCCACAGTGCCACAGCAGGTCCAGAGACCTACCTAGAAGTATTGGAGGACCATTGTTTGGGGGTGCGCAAGGAGAGGGGATTCAGAGCACCGCCTAAACGAGCTCCAGAGACGAGCGTGAGCCACGGCTATCAGTGCGGACACGAGAGACAGGCATGAGACACTAAGGCTGCTGCTGCCGCCACCAAGAAGCCTGTGTGCGAGCACAGGTCACTATCCACACCTCCCCTCCCGTGAGCCTGTGCAGCCCACCACTGCCAGGGTCCCGTGATCCAGGGACAACTTCCCAGGGAGAACGCACGGCGCACCTCAGGCTGTTGCAATGTCACGCCAGCCTCTGCCACCACAGGTTTGCCCCGCATTCTGTACCCCTCCCTCCCCCTGGCGTGAGTGAGCCAGAGCCCCCTAATCAGCTGCTACTTTAACCCCATCCTGTCTGAGCGAGGAACAGACACCCTCAGGCGACCTACACGCAGACGTGGGGCCAAATCCAAAGCCGAACCCCAGGAGCCGTGCAAAAAATAAGAGAAAGGGAAATTTCTCCCAGCAGCCTCAGGAGCAGCAGATTAAATCTTCACAATCAACTTGCATCTCTGGAATACCTGAATAGACAACAAATCATCCCAAAATTGAGGCAGTGGACTTTGGGAACAACTGTAGACTTGGAGTTTGCTTTCTGCATCTAATTTGTTTCTGGTTTTATGTTTATCTTAGTTTAGTATTTAGAGTTTATTATCATTGGTAGATATGTTTATTGATTTGGTTGCTCTCTTCCTTTTTTTATATATATATAGATATATATATATTTTTCCTTTTTCTGTTTTTGTGAGTGTGTGTGTGTATCCTTTGTGTGATTTTGTCTGTATAGCTTTGCTTTTACCATTTGTCCTAGGGTTCTGTCTGTCCGTTTTTTGGGTTTTTTTTTTAGTATAGTTTTTAGTGCTTGATATCATTGGTGGATTTGTTTTTTGGTTTGGTTGCTCTCTTCTTTCTTTCTTTCTTTTTTTTTAATTTTTAATAATTTTTTTTATTTTAATAACTTTATTTTATTTTTTTATTTCTTTCTTTCTCCCTTTAATTCTGAGCTGTGTGGCTGACAGGGTCTTGGTGCTCCAGCCAAGTGTCAGACCTGTACCTCTGAGGTGGGAGAGCCAAGTTCAGGACATTGGTCCACCAGAGACCTCCCAGGTCCACGTAATATCAAACGGTGAAAGCTCTCCCAGAGATCTCCATCTCAAAGCTAAGAGCCAGCTCCATTCAACAACCAGAAAGCTACAGTGCTGGACACCCTACAACTAGCAAGGCAGGAACACAACCCCACCCATTAGCAGAGAGGCTGCCTAAAATCACAGTAAGGTCACAGACACCCCAAAACACCACCAGATGCGGTCCTGCCCACCAGAAAGACAAGATCCAGCCTCATCCACCAGAATACAGGCACCAGTCCCCTCCACCAGGAAGCCTACACAACCCACTGAACCAACCTTAGCCACTGGGGGCAGACACCAAAAACAACAGGAACTACGAACCTGCAGCCTGCGAAAAGGAGACCCCAAACACAGTAAGTTAAGCAAAATGAGAAGACAGAGGTATACACAGCAGATGAAGGAGCAAGGTGAAAACCCACCAGACCAAACAAATGACGAGGAAATAGGCAGTCTACCTGAAAAAGAATTCAGAGTAATGATAGTAAAGATGGTCCAAAATCTTGGAAATAGAATGGAGAAAATACAAGAAACGTTTAACAAGGACCTAGAAGAATTAAAGCACAAAGAAACAATGATGAACAACACAATAAATGAAATTAAAAATTCTCTAGAAGGAATCAATAGCAGAATAACTGAGGCAGAAGAACAGATAAGTGACCTGGAAGATAAAATAGTGGAAATAACTACCGCAGAGCAGAATAAAGAAACAAGAATGAAAAGAATTGACTCAATCAACTCTGCAGGTGTAGTGTGAAAGCAGCATAGACAATATGTAAACAAATGAGTGTGGCTGTGTTTCAATAAAACTTTATTTATAAAAACTGGTGGTTGGGGCTTCCCTGGTGGCCCAGTGGTTGGGAATCCGCCTGCCAGTGCAGGGGACACGGGTTCGAGCCCTGGTCCGGGAAGATCCCACATGTCGTGGAGCAACTGTGTGCCACAACTGCCACGGGCTGTGTTCCACAACTGCTGAGCCTGTGCTCTGGAGCCTGTGAGCCACAGCTACTGAGCCCGCGTGCCACAGCTGCTGAGGCACGTGTGCCTGGAGCCCGTGCTCCGCAACGGGAGAGGCCACTGCAATGAGAGGCCCACTCGCCACAACTACAGAAAGCCCACGCGCAGCAACGGAGACCCAACGCAGCCAAAAATAAATAAATAAGTAAATAAATTTATTTAAAAAAAAAAAAAAAAACTGGTGGTGGGCCAGATTTGGCCTATGGGTTCTAGTTTGCTGATCCCTGATATAAAGAACTCTTAAAAACTGAGAAACATGGGCCTAAAAACCTCATTTTAAAAATATGGGAACAACCTAAATGTCCACTGACAGATGAATGGATAAAGAAGGTGTGGTACATATATACAATGGAATACTACTCAGCCATCAAAAAGAATGAAATAATGCCATTTTCAGCAACATGGATACAACTAGAGATTATCATACTAAGTGCAGTAAGTCAGAAAGAGAAAGACAAACACCATATGATATCACTTCTATATGAAATCTAAAACATGACACGAATGCATCTATGAAACAGAAACAGACTCACAGACATAGAAAACAGACTTGTGGTTTCCAAGGGGGATGGAGGGTGGGGGAGGGATGGAGTAGGACGTTGGGGTTAGCATATGCAAGCTATTATATATGGAATGGATAAACAATGGAAAAAATATTTTAAAAAGAATGTATGTATATGTATAACTGAATCACTGCTGTACAGCAGAAATTAACACAACATTGTAAATCAACTATACTTTAATAAAAAATAAATTTAAAAAATGGGAAGACATGAACAGGCAATTCACAAAAAGAAAAAGAGATGTACCAAATATACTTTTAAAGTTTAAACTTACTTATAATTAGGAAAATGCACACTAAAATAACACCGAGATGCCATTTCTCATCTATCAGACTGGTAAAAATTAAAAGTGTGACAATATATTATATTGGTGAGGCTGTGGGGAAAAAAGCACTCTAGTATATTTCTGTTGGGAACACAAATTGGTTCAATCCTTCTGGCGAGGAATTGGGTAATATCTAACTAAACTACATTTGTTCTTACCTCTTGAGTCAGCAATCCTACATCTAGAAATCCACCTTAAAGATCTCCAACAAAAGGAAGATTATGAATGGATATGGAATGATTTCATACTGTTAAATGAAAAAAGTGAAGCTTTAAAGAGTATCTAGAAAGAAGGGGATATAAGAAGACATACGGGCTTCCCTGGTGGCGCAGTGGTTGAGAATCTGCCTGCCAATGCAGGGGGCACGGGTTCGAGCCCTGGTCTGGGAAGATCCCACATGCCGCGGAGCAACTAAGCCTGTGAGCCACAACTACTGAGCCTGCACGTCTGGAGCCTGTGCTCTGCAACAAGAGAGGCCACGATAGTGAGAGGCCCGCGCACCGTGATGAAGAGTGGTCCCCACTTGCCGCAACTGGAGAAAGCCCTCGCACAGAAACGAAGACTCAACACGGTCATAAATAAATAAATAAATAAATAAAAGAACGTGAATTTCTTTAAAAAAAAAAAAAGCAAACTGGGCTATTCATTAAAAAAAAAAAAAGACATACATGTACTTGCAAAAGAAATACAGGAGGATACACTTGAAACTAAAGAGCTCACTTACCTACAGGGGATGGGTGGGAAAGGGATAGGATAGTAGGGACAAGGAGGTAAGTGACGCTTCTCTGATATACCTTTTTGTGTAGCTTTGACTCATGGAACCATACTGTTTCACATACTCCAAAAAAATTAAAATTAAATTTAACTACAATGTGGGGTGAAACCTAAATGACATATAAGCTAACAAATGAACATACCTATATTGAAAATGAATAGTATAACGGCACTGAAGAGGATGGGAAAGGAAAGAAATTAGCCTAAGTATTTCAGTTATCAGTAGAGGGCGTAGAAATACACTGGAGGAGGAAGAGACGTCTCTTCCTAGTTCTGGTGTGCTGCTCTCACCAAGTTCCTGCAGCACCCATGGCTTCTGCAATGCATCCCTAGGTGGACAGCAGCACCCAGCGGCCATAAGCATGTGGCACATCCCATAAACATCTTCCCCTGTCATCCCAGAGGGCAGACTTCCATCAGGCCCTGCCAACCTGCTCAGCAAACTTCTTTGCCATCCAATGGGTCATGGTCGTGCCCTTTCCAATTAGATCAAATTCTAAGCCGGGGTGGAGAGATGGGGAGTGGCCTCTTTCTCAGGTGCTTTATCTCAGCACTAGGGATAAAGGCTACTCCCTATATTTGCTATTCTTTGGAGTGCTCTTTACCTCTTAGTAGCCGATCTCCCATTACTCCAATTCCCTGTTATAGTTAATTACTTATATTAAACATGCTGTCTTCAAACTCCTGTGTGATTTCTGTCTCTTGATTGGGCTCTAAGAATATATTAGGTAACATTGGAGTGTTCTGACTAGTCAGTGAGCACATTTAGTGCCCAGATCCTGTTTCTCAATACCATTCTCCAATAAAAGGAGTTAGGGCTTCTTGGAGAAGTGGTTGAGTCCAGGGCTGGAGCAGGGAAACTACAAGATGAACTTGAAATATCTTGTGGTGCCAAAAAGTAAGAATGTACTCCAAAAAGGCCGGGCATGTCAAAAAGATACAGAAGCCAACCCAGAGGAGCTCCTAATGGCCAAAGCTAGAAATCTGAGCAACAAAAATAAACAATAGTATTGGATTATAACCCATGAAATAAAAATGAATATCCATAAGTCCATACTGATATAAATACAGGATTGAATAAATTAATAAATGGGAGAGATGAGACAAATAATTTGGAGAATTTCAAATAATGTGTGTAGATATTTCACCTTCCAGGAGGTGGTGGTTAACATCCTCTCCCCATCCCTGGGTGGGGGAGGGTCGTGTGCTTAGTGACTTGCTATAAGAGTAGAGTATAGAAAGGGGGTGGGGAGTAACTTTATAGTGGAGAAAGCTGGCAAACATCTGCCAAGGGAGTGATCAAGGTTAACATTATTGGGGATAAGTCAGGTTGATAGCATGTACCCCTGATATGAAGTAATGAGAATGGCACTTCACTTCTGTGGTATTCTTCCCAAAATCTCAAACCCTAGTCTGGTAATGAGAAAAATGTCAGATAAAACCAACTGAAGAATGTTCTATCAATCACTTGACCAGTACTCCTAAAAACTGTCAAGGTCATCACAAACAAGGAAAGTTTGAGAAACTGTCACAGTCTAGGGGAAGGCAAAGAGACATGATGAATAAATGTAATGTGGTGTCCTGGATGAGATCCTGGAACAGAAAAAAGACATTAGTTTAAAACCAAAGAAATGCGAATAAAGTGTGTAGTTTAGTTAACAGTAATGTACCAATGTTGGTTCCTTAGTTGTGACAAACATACCATAGCAATGTAGGATGTTAACAATAGGGAAAACTATCTTTGAGACTTTTCTATAAATCGAAAGCTATTGTAGATTTTTAAAAGTTTATTTAAATAATAAAAAAAGGGGGCTTCCCTGGTGGCGCAGTGGTTGAGAATCTGCCTGCTAATGCAGGGGACACGGGTTCGAGCCCTGGTCTGGGAAGATCCCACATGCCACGGAGCGGCTGGGCCCGTGAGCCACAACTACTGAGCCTGCGCGTCTGGAGCCTGTGCCTCGCAACGGGAGGGGCCGCGATAGTGAAAGGCCCGCGCACCGCGATGAAGAGCGGTCCCCGCACCGCGACGAAGAGTGGCCCCCACTTGCCGCAACTAGAGAAAGCCCTCGCACGAACCGAAGACCCAGCACAGCCAAAAATAATAAATAAATAAATAAAAATAAAAGTAGCTATAAAATTTAAAAAAAAAATAATAATAATAATAATAAAAAAAGGATACAGGAGCCAACCTGAAGGAGCTCCCAATGGCCACAGCTGGGACAATGTGAACAACACAATAAATAATGCTAGTTCAGTAGCTCCCCCCTTATCCATGGGAGATATGTTCCAAGATCCCCAATGGATGCCTGAAACCACATATTGTACCGAACCTTATACATACTATTTTTCCCTATACATATACATACCTATGATAAAGTTTAATTTATAAATTAGGCACAGTAGAGAATAGTCAAACTGCCAGCATCACTACTCCTGCACTTTGGGACCATTATTAAGTAAAATAATGGTTACTTGAACACAATCACTGCTATATTGCAACAAACGGGTGGGATACACTGGATGAAGGGATGATTCACAGCCCCAGGCAGGACGAAGCGGGGTGGCGGGAGATTTAATCACACTACTCAGAATGGCACACAGTTTTAAAACTTATAAATTGTTGGTTTCTGGAATTTTCCATTTAATATTTTTGGACCACATTTGACCATGGGTAACTGAAACTGTGGAAAACTAAACTGCGGATAAGAAGGGGCTACTGTATTGGAGGATAACCCAGAGAATAAAATAAATATCCATGAGTCCATACTGATTTAAATTAAAAAGTGAATAAAAAAAACAATAAATAAGTGAGAGGGGAGGGACAGCTCTTTCTTAGAGAATAATCCCAATTAATAAATGTAGAAGGAATGAAGGAAATACAAAACCACTATTGGGCAAACACCACGGTAATAATTATTGTAGGCAAGATCCACTGATAGATGCTAAAATTAGTGGGCAAAAGATTGAATAGAAACAGAATATTTGCATAGTCTCAAAGTATCTTCCCCAAGGTATTTATTAAGTACAATGGGAAAAATAGAAACTTTACAGTGGAGAAACCAGCAGATATTACCTTAACCAAATGATCAAGGTTAACATCGACATCACGTACCTCCTCAAGAAGTGCACTGAGGACATTTCTGTGGCATTCTTGCTAAAATGCAAAACCTAAATCTAATCATGAGAAAACAACAGACAAACCTAAATTGAGAGACATTCTACAAAATACCTGAACTGTACTTTTCAAAAGTGTCAAGGTCATTAAAGACAAGGATAGACAGAGGAACAGTCAAAGGCTGGAGAAGATCTTGAAACAAAAAGAACACTAGTGGAAAAAATGGTGAAATTTGAATTAGGTCTATAGCTTAATTAACAGTATTGTGCTGGGGGGAAAGCAGCTCTGGTGGGGATCAACTGAGCATGTGCACAGAGCCAGTGAGGACTGAAGGGCCTGTGTGGGGCATCAGGGGGTAGCGTCTCCCTGACTGGGGCCGGTGGTCACCCCCACCCAGACCTTGCTCGCAGACACCCTGTAGGGAGCTGCCTCCCCCTCCTCTAGGCTGTGGGGCTGACCCTCCCATCCCACCTTTCCTCCATCGGCTGCATCACATTTTCCACTGAAACAGGAAGGGCTCTGGATGTGGGACACCAGCCACGTGGTGCTCACGCAGCAGGAAGATGGTGACCTGTCTCAGGGACACCAAGTCTGGAATTTGCCTCTGTCCTGAGGCCCTGGTGATCAATATCAGGTACCTCATTTAATTTTCACTGCAACCTTGTCAGCTACATGACAATGATTATCATTAGGACCATTTGACAGTAGAAGCAGCTGAAGCACAGTGAGGTGAAGTCGGTTGCCCAAGATCACACTGCTAGCAAGTACAAGGACCAGGAAATACTTAAGCCAAGGTCAGCTGACTCCAAAGTGCCCATACTCAGTCACTCTGTGATTCTTTTTTTTTTTTTTTTGGCTGTGCCATGCGGCATGTGGGATCTTCCCCGACCAGGGATCAAACCCATGCCCCCTGCATTGGGAGCGTGGAGTCTTAACCACTGGACCACCAGGGAAGTCCCTGTCACTCTGCGATTCTGAACCCCATGCAGGGTTGGCTCCCAATAAACAATATTCCTATTTTCCATTGTCTTCAAAGTGCTCAGGCTGAGGGGGGACAACATCTTGTGTGCATAAACTGAGCTTCTGCATGTTTCAGTGCACATCCAGGGCAACCTACCTGGCCCTCCCTCTTCTGACAGAGATGAAAACTCAAACTCACCCTC
Source organism: Balaenoptera musculus (assembly GCF_009873245.2). Lineage (NCBI taxonomy): Eukaryota > Metazoa > Chordata > Mammalia > Artiodactyla > Balaenopteridae > Balaenoptera > Balaenoptera musculus. The sequence goes on along the minus strand of NC_045806.1, from coordinate 41,559,124 downwards.
CCCACCCGCTTCTTAGACACTGAAAACCAGGTGTGCACCAGGTCCTCCAGTGATTGACGAACTCAAGAAAGTTGATCTCTGGTCACGTGAGGTCCCAAATCCCTGGGACCATGCCCCTGATTCCTCTGGCTGCCAATCATTCACTGACCAGCAGAAGCCACCCATGGCTGAACTACAGGGACTGCCAGAGGACACTTCAAAGTCCCCCAATCACTGGCATGACCAGGCTCTTCACATCACTAATCCACAGTGATGACCACAGGAACCTTGAATAATGCCCAACACGGGCACACCAGTGCCACACCCCCGGCAGGTTTCCAATCATCCGTCTTCCCAGACTGCCATTTACTGACCCACATAGTTTCTAAAACCGAAACTATGGAGCAGCCAAACACTGACATTTCCTGAAGGATGTTATGACTTTCATTTCAGAAACCAACTCATTGCCCTTCATGGATGTGCATAGCAACATTATTCGTAATAGCTCCAAACTATCCAACAACAGGTGACTAGGTTAACAACCTCTGGTACGTCCATACAATGAAATACTATTCAGCAATAAAAAGGAACAAAAAACTGATACGTGCAACAGCATGGAGGAATCTCAAAAGCAATATGCTGTGTAAAAGAAGCCACAAAGAAAATAGTACATTCTGTATGATTCCATTTACTTGAAGTTTTAGAAAAGCAAAGCTAATCTATTGTGATAGAAGTCAGAATAATGGTTACTACTGGGTGGGGAGGATTGACTGGGAAGAGATCATGATGAAACTTTCTGGAGTGATAGAAATATCTTGGTAGGGGTTGAGGTTACATGGGTCTATATATTTGTGAAAACTCAACACCCTATATACCCTAAGATGGTAGCATTTTATTGTATGTAAATTATACCCCAATAAAGAAAATAATCAGAAATACTGTGGGAATGTTTATTTTGGATCTGTTTGTACCAGCAAGATAGTTACTTGTATGCACGTCTATGTAAAATCCGCTGGATACTGACTCTTGGGAAAAGATCTGCTGGGAAACAACGGAGATGGAGATCATGGGAAGAGACTGACAAACAGCTCCCACTGTTCCACCCTATTGCAGCCCTCCCTCCTTGAGTGAGGATTTTTCTTGCACACAAACCAAGTAAGTTGTGGGGAACCATGCACCTTAAAAAGTTCATGAGATGAAATGTCCTCTCAGTTACAGTAGGAGGCTTTCCAGTGTCATTCATTCAGCACATATTTATGGCACTAACCCTGGTCCAGGCATTGTTGAGGTGTGAGGAAGACAGCATCAAACAAAATGGATCCATCCCCTCTACTCAGGCAGCTATCACTCAGTCCCCAACGCCTTCAGGTGAGACTTCAGGCAGGGAGAGGACCACAGAGGAAGATCTCATGGGTGCAAACGTTAGAAAATCAGAATCTGTGAAAGCATCAATACGCTTGGGAAAAACAGACCTATGCCTCTTGGAAAAGGTGTGGGTTGGTATTATTCTGAGGTAAATCCTGTGTTCCAAGTTTTGTTGTTTTTTAAGAAACTTTTCTTTTATTGAGAGACAATATACACAGTAAGGTATATAATGTGCTCACATATTAACTGCACAATTTGATGAGTTTTGACAACTCATTCAAATCAGAATATAGAATAGTCCCCAGAAGTCTCCCTCATGATACTTCTGGTCTGTACACCACCTCCAACCTGAGGTAACCACTGACCTTCTTTATGGCACCATGGACTAGATTTGCCTGTTCTAGAGTTTCAGGTAAACATACAGTACAGAGGCATGCATATGGAGTTATAGAGTGATATGGAGTTTAGATATATGGGGTCACACAGTATGGTCTTTTGTGTCTGGCTTCTTTCACTCAGCATAACGCTTTTGAAACTCATCTGTATTGTATGTCAGCACTTTTGCTTCTTTTTATTGCTGAGTAATTAGCCATTGTATGGATGTATCACAATTTGTTTATGCATTCACCAGCTGATGGATATTTGGACTGTTTCCTGTTTTGCCCTATTACGAATGAATTCTAAGATTTACCAGATGCATTATAAAACCATCCTTGACTTCTTTCTTGCATTATAGATGGTTGGGAGGAAAAACAGGAAGCCCAAAGTCACTGAAAGAGAAAGAAAATGCAACTTGGAAAGGAATGTGGTTGTGAAGCTGGCCATGGTCCTCATGGATAATACAGGGGAGCTAGAAAGATAAACAAACTAATAAACAAGTTTCGACAGGGCTTTTAAAAAAATTTTTACCAACTTCAGGAAAGGAGAGTGAGAGCTTTCCAGAACAAGTCCCCCCAACAAGGTGTCAAAGTGAAGGGATTTCTGCACCCCACAAAGCAGGGCTTTTCTGTGATATATTATGGGTAGGTTGGACAGGGAGAGATCCTAGGTCCAGTTACATGTTCAGCTGATGAGAATAGAAAATGTTAGGAAATGACAAAGAGGCAGAGGACCTAGGCATGAGCATTCCAGATCCCAATTAGGGCATAATTATGTTCAGTCTTTCCCAGAGCTTATGGGACATAACTCTTGGGGTGGCAATGAGGAAGAGAGAAAACACTTGGAGTACCTCATCCTACATAATTGGCCACAAGTGAACATAGCGTCCACATTCTGCTATGATAAATATGTCATCTCTGTTGCACATATTATGAAAACTTCATGTGACAGCTCTGTTTTCCATGGCCCAGGGCACTCATAAGCCCCTCACAGAATAACAGTGACCTGCTGAGAGCCTAGAAGGGTAATGGGATTTTGGAAGGGAGATCCCACTGAACCTTGGCATTTCATCTAGGCAGAACCAGCTATGGAAGTGATGGGCAGAAAAAACTTTCCAACACATGCACTATATAGTTTATTCCCAACTATATCCCCAAGGGATAAAGATTTTTATTGCCATTTTACTGATGAGAAAACTATAGCTTATAACTGAATCACTTTTCTGTACACCTGAAACTAACACAACATTGTTAATCAACTGTACTCCAATATAAAATTAAAAGTTTATAAAAATAGAACTACCATATGACCCAGCAATCCCACTATTGGGCATATACCCTGAGAAAACCATAATTCAAAAAGAGTCTTGTACCACAATGTTCATTGCAGCACTATTTACAATAGCCAGGACATGGAAGCAACCTAAGTGTCCATCGGCAGATGAATGGATAAAGAAGATGTGGCACATATATACAATGGAATATTACTCAGCCATAAAAAGAAATGAAACTGAGTTATTTGTAGTGAGGTGGATGGACCTAGAGTCTGTCATATAGAGTGAAGTAAGTCAGAAAGAGAAAAACAAATATCGTATGCTAACACATATATATGGAATCTAAAAAAAAAATGGTTATGAAGAACCTAGGGGCAGGACAGGAATAATGTAATGACGCAGATGTAGAGAATGGACTTGAGGACACGGGGAGGGGGAAGGGTAAGCTGGGACGAAGTGAGAGAGCGGCATGGACTAATATATACTACCAAATGTAAAATAGATAGCTAGTGGGAAGCAGCCGCATAGCACAGGGAAATCAGCTCGGTGCTTTGTGACCACATAGAGGGGTGGGATAGGGAGGGTGGGAGGGAGAAGCAAGAGGGAGGACATATGGGAACATATGTATATGTATAGCTGATTCACTTTGTTATAAAGCAGAAATTAACACACCATTGTAAAGCAATTATACTGCAATAAAGATGTTTAAATAAATAAATAAATAATAAAAGATGAGGCAACTGAAATAAACAAATAAATAAATAAAATTAAAAGTTTAAAAAAAGAAAAGAAAACTATAGCTTAGAGAGATTAGATTAACATGTCTGAATTCACATAAATTCTGTGGTAGAGTCAAATATCTCTCAGCGCTGGAGTGATAGCTGAAGGTGCTCAGTAGAGACATCTCGTCTGAGTTGCCCCCCAACATCCTAGCCAAGTACAAGCGATAGTTGAGAGCAGTAATGTATGATATACAGTAGATTTCTTTTCTTTTTCCCTAGTAGTAGTATCAACTTCTGTCTTGTATGTCTTGAGACTATTTTTTTCATTTTTTAAAAATTTTATTGAAGTACAGTTGATTTACAATGTGTTAATTTCTGCTGTACAGCAAAGTGACTCGGTTATACATATATATATTCTTTTTCATATTCTTTTCTATTATGGTTTATCACAGGATATTGAATATGGTTCCCTGTGTTATACAGTAGGACCTTGTTGTTTATTCATCCTATATATAATAGTTTGCATCTGTTAATCCCAAACTCCCAATACTTCCCTTCCCCACCACCTTCCCCTTGGCAACCACAAGAGACTATTACATATTAATGCATATGATTTTAGAATTAAAACTTCTTAGTGAATTGAACTTTTTATCATTATGTAGTTATTCTCTTTATTTTTAGTATTTTTGGCCTTAAAGTCTGTATTGTTTGCTATTAATATAACCACACCATCCTTTGACTTTCCACCTTTTCTGTCCTTATGTTTTAGATGTCTCCTATAAACAGATGGTAACTTGCATTTTTTATCCCAGTGACAAAATTTAATCTTTTAGCTGGCGAATTTCTTCTATTATATTTATTGTGATTATTAACATACTTGCATTTATTTCTACCATCTTATTGCATGCTTTCTATTTGTTTTATTTTTTCTATATTTTTTTTAAATTTTATTTTTGGTTGCGTTCAGTCTTCGTTGCTGCACGCGGGCTTTCTCTTGTTGTGGCAAGCAGGGGCTACTCTTCGTTGCGGTGCACGGGCTTCTCATTGTGGTGGCTTCTCTTGTTGCGGAGCACGGGCTCTAGGCATGTGGGCTTCAGTAGTTGCAGCACACGGGCTCAGTAGTTGCAGCACGTGGGCCCTGGAATGCGTGGGCTCAGCAGTTGCAGTGCTTGTGCTCTAGGGCGCACGGGCTTCAGTAGCCGTGGCGTGAGGGCTCAGTAGTTGTGGCTCGTGGGCTCTAGAGCACAGGCTCAGTAGTTGTGGTGCACGGGCTTAGTTGCTCCATGGCATATGGGATCTTCCCGGACCAGGGATCAAACCAGTGACCCCTGCATTGGCAGGTGGATTCTTAACCACTGCACCACCAGGGAAGTCCCTTTTCTATTTTTTTTTTTTAAAGTTTCACCCTTTGTTTTTTTGGGTTTTTTTTTAATTTTTATTTATTTATTTATTTATTTATGGCTGTGTTGGGTCTTCGTTTCTGTGCGAGGGCTTTCTCTAGTTGTGGCAAGCGGGGGCCACTCTTCATCGTGGTGCACGGGCCTCTCACTACCGCAGCCTCTCTTGTTGCGGAGCACAGGCTCCAGACGCGCAGGCTCAGTAATTGTGGCTCACGGGCCTAGCTGCTCTGCGGCATGTGGGATCTTCCCAGACCAGGGCTCGACCCCGTGTCCCCTGCATTGGCAGGCAGATTCTCAACCACTGTGCCACCAGGGAAGCCCCTTTTTCTATTTTTGTTTGTTTATTTTTCTTGCTTTCTAGCTCTTTTTTAAGACCAAAGTTTTTTTGTTCTCAATTTTCTATCATTCCATTTTTCCTGCTCTGACTTGTAAGTTGTTCATGTCTATTCTTCTAAAGGCTATTTGAACTATTAAGCATCCATAACTACATAAATGTCTGTGAATATTTTTACCTATATCAAAATAGTATGAAAGACTAGAAAATTTTAAATCCAGCCTGACTTTTCACCTGTTTACAAAAGGCACAATAAAAACCTAAATTCCCAGAAAGATTGAAAGTAAAAGAATGGAAAAAGTAAACATGGTTAAAGTGGCAAATTTTATGTTATGTATATTTTACCACAATAAAAAAGAATGGAGATGTACCAAATAAACAATAACAAAAAAGCTGATATAGTTATATTGATACTAGACAAAACAGACATTAAGGGCAAAAAGAAATGCTGTCTTTCCTGTCTCCAATTCCTGTCCTTCCACTTTCTCTCTAATCCACTCCAATCAAGATTTTGCCCCTATCACTACTTAGACAAAGTCACCAATGACCTTCACAATTTTCAATCCAACGCTAATTCCTCATCTTACCTGACCTATCAGTATTTGATAAAGTTGATCTGTCTCTTCTTGAAACACGTTAATCACTAATTTCCTAGATATGATTTTCTTATTTCTCCACTCTCTCAGTCTCCTTTGCATGTTACTCATCTCCCCAACCTGTAAAAGTTGAAGTACCCCAGGGCTCAGTCCCCAGATCTCGTCTCTTTCCTATCTATACTCACTCTCTAGGTGATAACATCTAGTCTCATGGCTTTGAGTACCATTTATAGGCCCAAGACATTCAAATTTATATCTATAGCTTTACCACTACATCCAGACTCATGGAAAACTGCACACAGACATTCTCCACTTAGATGCCATCTAGGCATGTCTAATTTAACATGTTAACAACCAAACTCCTTTCTCCTCACCGCTGCCACCCATGCCTACTGTTCTCACAGCCTTTCCCCCTGAGGAACTAGAAACTATGATATTCTGATTTGCTCATGTCAGAAATACTTAGCTACTACTTTTGTGTCATTTCTTACTTCTTTTTTTCTCTCACATACCACATCCAACCCATCAGAAAATATTGTCAGTTCTATCTTAAAAATATATCCAGAATCTGACAACTGCTGCCACCCTAGTCCAAACTACTATTATCTCTCACCTGGATTTCATAACAGCCTCCTAACTGGTCTTCCTGCTTCTGCCTTCATCCCTCTACAGTTGATTCTAAACATAATAGCCATAATGATCCTTTAAAACCATAAGTGATATCATTGATATCTCTGCTCAGAACCCTCTAATGGATCTCCACCTCATTGAGAGTTAAAAGGCAAAGTTCTTACAGCAACTTATAAGGCCTTATATGATGAGGACCTGCTACATCTCTGATTTTACCTCCTTCCACCCTTGCCTTTATTTGCTCAACTTCAGGCTCACTGTCCTCCTTGCAATTGCTGGAACACCCTCGCCCAGCTTCAGAAACTTTGCTCTCTCAATTCACTTTGGTCTCTTTTCAAATCCCTTAACTGGGAGGTTTTCCTTGCCCATCCTCTACAGAATATAAACCTCAACCTCCCCACTCTCTATCTCCCTCTGCATGCTCTTTCACTGCATTTACTGGTTTATCATCCATCTTCTCCCACCCCACCCCACCCCACCCCAGGCACTATAATGTAAGCACCATGAGGGCAAGATGAATGAATGAAAATTCACTGTTAGTGCAAAAAGATGATTGCTACATAAGAATAAAAGGAACAATTAACCAGAAAGAAATTAAATGTCCAAACTTCTTTGTACTTAGTAACACGGCCTCAGGAAAAAGAAAAGAGAAAAAGATATCAAGATTACAAGGATAATTTAACAATCCATAATCATAAAAGAAGATCGCAACATATGTCTAGCAGCAAGTGACAGGTTGAAATAAAAATTCAATAGTACATATCATACTTGAAAACACATTTAACAAGCACAATCTAATAGACATATATATGAAAATTTGTAATAAAATTATAGAATATACATTTTTTTCAACCACACATGGATAATTTTTTTTAATCTACTCCAGGGTTTTATTCAGCTGTGATAGACACCATCCTACACACAAAATGGTGACTTAAACTGAAAGCAAGTTTACTTTTATCATGTCACAAGAAGTGCAGAAATAGGCAGTCTAGGATTGATGCAACCACTCAAAGATGGCATTGTGGAGCCAAAATGTGTTTTTTGTAACTCCATCCTTAGCCTGTAGTCTTAATCCTTGTCATGGACCAAATATTTGCATCCTCCCAAAAGTTGTATATTGAAACCCTACCTCCCAATGTGATGGTATTAGGAAGTGGGGCCTTTGGGAGGTAACTAGGATTAGATGAGTTCATAGGGTGGAGCACTCATGAATGGGATTAGTGGCCTTATAAGTGTCACAAGAGAGTTTGCTTCTTCTGGTCCACTCTCAACCATGTGGGTATACAACTAGAGGTTGACAGTCTGCAACCCAGAAGAGGGCCCTCACCAGAACCCAATGTGCTGGCACCCTGATCTCAGACTTTTAGCCTCCAGAACTGTGAGAAATAAATATGTGTTGTTTATAAGCCACCCAGTTTATGGTATTTTGTTATAGCAGCCTGAGCAGACTAAGATAATCCTTGTGGCTATAAAAGGGCTCCTCCAACCCTAGGCATTGTGCCTACTTTCCTGACAGGAACAATGGGAAGAGGCAAAGAGAAAATTGTGAAGAGAGTAAGCCTGATGACACACTTCCCTTTTCAGGAGTTTCTTTGAAGCACCACCCAGTGATTTTCTAAAAAAATTTTTATTGGAGTATAGTTCATTCACAATGTTGTGTTAGTTTCAGGTGTACAGCAAAGTGAATCAGTTATACATATACATATATCCACTTTTTTTTTATAGATTCTTTTACCACCCAGTGATTATGCCAACTTCCCACTGGCCAGGACTATGGATTTTAGGCTGCAAAGAAATGGCTGGGATATAGATTATATTTTATAGTACACGTTACTAAGCTGAGAAAAATCAGGGTTTCCTAAGCACAGAAGAAGGGGAGAATGGATAATAAGTAGCTAGAAGTATTTGCTACTTTCAGCTATGACAGAAAACAAGTCCCAACAAATATCAAAGAATCAATTTAATAAAGGCAGTGTTCTTTGTACAAAATTCGATGTTACAAAACAAAAATGTTATTGAAATATCCACATACTAATATTACATCAAATACCCGTAAATAATCCATGGATCACTTAAATTGCCATTATGGAGATTTGACGATATTTATAATGAACTCTTAATGCAAATGCTATATAAGACTTGTGTGATGTAATGAAGGAACTTACTTAAAGGGACACTTATAGTCTTAAAAGTTTACATTGCAAAAGAACAAAAATTAATGACTTTAGTGGTCCACTCTGAAGATGAGACACTGACAAAGGCAATTACATATCCATAACATTTATAAAGTCTCGCTCCCATTTTAACTTCCTTTATGCACAGTAAGTGAAAACATCCACAGTTTCCCTCCAGCATGAGTCCTCACATGTTTCCTAAAGGGAGGATAATCACCAAAGGCTTTCCCACAGAACTTGTGTGGACAGAAAGAATCAATAAATAATCTGTAATAGGAATAGAAAAGAGTTTCATTTGAGCCAAACTGAGGACAATAGCCTGGGAGACACAGATTCAGGAAGCACTGAATTGTGTTCCACAGGACTACAAAATGGGGGAAGGGGGTGTTATAAAGGCAAAAAACACAAAATTTCATAAGTTGTTTGTTAAGAATTAGGATTGGAGCTAGCAAGAACTAAGCGTGCTTGTTAAGTAAGGATTTGTTGGGGTCTGAAATGGTTGCATAGTTACAAGAGACCTTGAGACCATAAGGTTGCAGCTGGCAGCTGCTAGCAGGATATTATTTTGAGAACGGCTGGTGGTGTCCTTGAGTCTGACACAGTTCAGAAAATTCAAGTTCTCAGTGATGCAGGAATGTGTCTGAAACCACATCCACAGTGGCCACTTAGCTTCATTTTGGATTCCTGAACCACAGTTACTCCATTTTGATTTTTAAATGCATCCTTTTCTTTAATGGTTAAAACAGATATACAATGTATGTTTGACAGGCCACAAAACAGGCTGTAATAATTAATATAAATTTAAGTTAAATCATGTATAAGCCGGAACGACTTCCACATACCTCAATATGTGAACATTTCTTCCATCACTTGCATTCATAGAGGTTTCTCCCCAGTATGTATTATCCTGAGCTCTCAGACTGAAGTCTTTTCTACATTGATTATACTCATAAGATTTTTCTCCAGTGCAATCTTCATGTGACTCCTAAGGGAAGTAGAACAACTAGAGGCATTTGCAGTATAACTTTCATAGAGTTTCTCCTCATTATATATTCTCTTCTGCTGTTTAAGGTAAGAGTTTGTGCTGGAGGCTTTCCCACATTGATTTCACTCATACAATTTGCTCTTTTGTGAATTCTCATGTATGCCTTAATGGATATACTTACGCCAAAGGTCTTTCCACACAGAATTCATCCAAAGGATTTCTCTCCAGTGTAAGGGTTTTTTTTTTTATAAATTTTTAAAATAAATTTATTTATTTTTGGCTGTGTTGGGTCTTTGTTGCTGTGCGTGGGCTTTCTCTAGTGGGGGCTGCTCTTCATTGCGATGTGCGGGCTTCTCATTGCAGTGGCTTCTCTTGTTGCAGAGCACAGGCTCTAGGCGCGCAGGCTTCAGTAGTTGTGGTGCATGGGCTCAGTAGTTGTGGCTCGCAGGCTCTAGAGTGCAGGCTCAGTAGTTGTGGCACACGGGCTTAGTTGCTCCACGGCATGTGGGATCTTCCTGGACCAGGGATCAAACCCGTGTCCCCTGCACTGGCAGGTGGATTCTTAACCACTGCACCACCAGGGAAGTCCCTCTCCAGTGTAAGTTTTCACATGCTTCCTAAGAGAAGGGAGATCCCTGAAGGCTTTCCCAAAATCATTGCATTCATAGATCTTCACCCTGGTATGTATTCTCCTGTGCTGAGTAAGGCTAGCCCTCATGTTGGAAATTTCAAAAGAAATATTATATTCATTGGGTTTCTCTCCAGAATACACTCTCTCCTGTTGATGAAGAGATGAGCTATGACTGAAGAAATTCTTCTATTCATTACCTTCATTGGAATTCTCCCCTTCTGTTGCGTATACAGTGGACATTATATTTTTTAATGATTTCCTGTGGGTGTATATGGTTCCTGCCTTAAGTTTTTTTCTTTTTCAAGGTGAAAGGGTGACTCTTCTGCAATAAGGCTCTATCATGCTCATTATCTTCATATGGAGATTTTCTGATAATTGTTTAAGGCTGAATTATTTTATAAACACTCAATATCTGAGTCAAATTAATGGAAATATGTATGTATGAATTCCCAGTGAAAAAACATGTTTTGAGCTAAGTTAATAATATTTATAGTATCTTTCCTGAGATACTGCTTTCTCCTGTGTGAATTCCACTTGCCTAAATGTCTTTCCCAGTTCTTAGATTGCATATTAGTTTCCTGTTACCTCTTTAACAAGTTACTACAAATTTAGTGGCTTAAAACAACACAAATTTTTTATCTCACAGTTCTGGAGGTCAAAATCTGAGATCAGTTTCACTGGGCTAATGTCAAGGTGTTGGCAGGGCTGGTTCTTTCTGGAAGCTCTGAGGAAAGAATCTGTTTCCTTACCTTTTTCAGCTTGTAGTGGCCACCTGTATTCCTTGAGTATGGGTCTTTCCTCCATCTTCAAAGCCTGATTCTCTCATCACATTGCCTTCTCTTCTGTAGTCAAAACTCTCTCAGCTTCCCTTGTATAAGGACACTTGTGATTACATTTAGGGCCCACCTGGATAGTCCAGCATAGTCTCTCTGTCTCAAGATCCTTAGCTTAATCACATCTGCAAAGTCTTTTTTGCCATGTAAGGTAACATTCACAGGCTCCAGGGATTAGGACCTGGATATCTTTGGGGGTGCTATTATTTAGCCTTCCACACACGGCTTTTCTAATTCAGGGCCTTTTCAATATTCTCTTAATGTAAAGGACAAAGAATCGTCCCTTGTGACTCTTACCATGACAGTTCAGGTCATTGCATGGCTGTTCCCCCAAACATCTCCCACTGAAAAGTTGACCCTGGGTGTTTAAGTAAACTCCCACTCAGAAACAAACTTGACAAATATTTAAAATGTGGAGAAAGAAACGCCAGAATAAAGGTTTAGAAAGTCAACATGGGGGGTCAAAAGGTACAAACTTCTACTTATAAAATAAATAAGTCATGGGGATGTAATGTACAAAAAAAGTCAGTACAGCCAATACAGCTTTCTTCCAAATTCAAAATACAGACCCTTAATTAGAAAAGAATGCAATCATGAGCAAAGACATACTTTGAGAACCTTGGCTATATGAACATGTTGCCAATTACAGGGATAAGGTGTAGACGTTTAGTTAATTTGCTAACAATAATTCTATGACAATTGAGACGGATGTTGACAAAAAGAAGTTATTATCAGAAATCCCCAGTGGAGGGACTTCCCTGGTGGCGCAGTTGTTAGGAATCTGCCTGCCAATGCAGGGGACACGGGTTCGATCCCTGGTCCGGGAAGATCCCACATGCCACAGAGCAAGTCAGCCCGTGCGCGACAACTACTGAAGCCCGAGTGCCTAGAGCCTGTGGTCGGCAACATGACAAGCCACTGCAATGAGAAACCAGCCAACCACAACGAAGAGTAGTCCCCGCTCGCCGCACTAGAGAAAGCTCACGCGCAGCAACGAAGACCCAATGCAGCCAAAAATAAATAAATAAATTTATTTTAAAAATTAAAAAGAAAGAAAGAAATCCCCAGTGGAGAGAAATTAAGAGTCCATATTAAGTGCAGAGTCCTAACCACTGAACCGCCAGGGAATTTGCTAAAATGTTAAATTTAAAGAAGATAAATAGGTCTTTCTCTGGGATTTGTATGCTGGGTTTGCATGGTTAATGTCCATTCGTGGGAAAGAGTACATGAAGTGGGATGACTGTATAGAAAATAAGACCTTCCATGAAACAGCTGCCAACATTTTCACCCTCAAGGATTCTAAAGATAGGCAAGTGTGAATGTGAGAGCAGCAAATGAGCATACCAAATCTCTCATCAATCAAATAAAAGTCTTTCAAAAGGATCCCAAACACAAATATCCATTCTGTGCCTCTAATATACTGAGGATCCCTGATCTGAAACTCATGCCCAAGCTTAGATACATATTTAAGGAATCCCAAGCATTTTAACCATGGAGGAAATAAAAAGTCAGTGAAAAGTACAGGTCTTCATTTTCGTTGGGAAGTCATTAGACAATAAGCCTCATGATGGCAAGGATCATTTTTGTCTCATGTACTGGTGTTTTCCCAGTCCCCAGCCCACATCCTGGAACAGAATACGTGCTTAAGAAATACTTGCCTCATAAATGACTAAGCGAAGGAATGATGCCATTTGTGCATATTGTCACCAGATTGCTGTAGTTCTTCAGCATCACATCTCTGTATTAGGTACGCTGAGTGAGGTCCAACAGATCCCACTCCTCCCCAGGGGAAGTACATAGCCACATACCTGAAGACTGCTGATTTCAGTAAAATCACACAGATTCTGTCTTAGTGAGATACCGTGTCCTTTAATGTTCATATGAGGACGAATGAGGTGATAGCCCTGTGGTATGAAGACCACATTCACAGGAAATTGAGATGGGTCTTCTACCCTTAAGGCTCAGTGTCCACACTCACTCCCAAAGCAACCGTATCCAGTCTCATGACTCTAATAGCACCTCTAACACATGCCTTAGCTTATATTTCTAATACTAGAGTTCTTCCAAACTGATTCCTCTCTTTCTCCAACACTGAGCAGAGTCCCAAGAACAATGTAGGCATGAGCAAAACACTCAATAACTGAAAAATTATTTCCCCAGTGAGAACATGGATCTCTTGAGGCAAAGACATTTTATCTCATTCTGTAGTGTCCACCGTAGCACTCAGCAGAATGTGATGCCCAGGGGAGGGCGTGTCAGCCCCGGCAAAGAGTTGAATGGGAGCATTTCTGTGTAGTCCCCCCTACCCACAAGCAGCCCAGAGACCTGACAAAACATGATCAGGAATCCAGGCAGTTATTGCTGCAGTCTGTTTTAGGAAACTCCTAGCCAGGCAAAGGAGAAATGTCTACCTGGTGTCTGCTTTTTGAAAACGAATGAAATTCCTACTCACCTGTGAAAAATTTGTCATCAACCCAGAGCCATTATTTTCTCCCCTTGTGTCTCTTTCAGGAGACAGGCAGGCTACTGAGACAGTGGAACCAAGAGAATACAGGCTTCTTACATTTCACAGTCACAAGCCTGGATGCTTCCACATACACTAATTTTGAGCTCCTCCTCTCTCCTTACACATTTACACACTGCTGTCATAAGAATTCAGGGTAGTCATGTCTCACCCAGCACCAGAAAAGAGGACTCTGGATGGCGGGCACGGGGAGAGGGAATTGGATGAAGGTGTCAAAAGGTACACAGTTCCAGTTGTATGATAAATACTAGAGATGTAATGTACAACAGGATTAAGATAATTAACAATGCTGTATGTTATATATGAAAATTGTTGGGACTTCCCTGGCAGTCCAGTGGTTAGGACTCTGTGCTTTCACTGCCAAGAGCCCAGGTTCAATCACTGGTTGGTGAACTAAGAGCCTACAAGCCACGTGGCATGGCCTAAAAAAAAAAAAGTTGTTAAGAGAGTAAATCCTGAGTTCTTATCACAAGGAAAAACTTTTTTCTTTTTCTTTTATTTTGTATCTATATGAAATGATAGATATTCACTAAGCTTATTGTGGTAATCAATCGCAGCAACATGTTTTTGGATCCATCTGTTAGAGTAATGGAAATAAAAGCAAAAGTAGACAAATGGGACCTAATAAAACTTAAGAGCTTTTGCACAGTAAATGAAACCATAAACAAAGTGAAAAGAACCTACAGACTGGGAGAAAATATTTGCAAACAATGCGACTGACAAGGGCTTAAATTCCAAAATACACAAACAGCTCATAGAACTCAATAACAAAAAAAAAAAACACCCCAAAATCAAAAAATGGGCAGAAGACCTAAATAGACGTTTCTCCAAAGAAGACACACAGACGGCCAATCAGCACATGAAAAGATGTGCAACATCTCTAATTATTAGAGAAATGCAAATCAAAACTACAATGAGGTATCACTTCACACCAGTCAGGATGGCCATCATTAAAAAGTCTACAAATAATAAATGCCAGAGAGGGTGTGGAGAAAAGGGAACACTCCTACACTGTTGATGGGAGTGTAAATTGGTACAGCCACTATGGAAAACAGTATGGAGGTTCCTCAAGAAACTAAAAATGGAGTTGCCATATGATCCAGCAATCCCACTCCTGGGCATATACCCGGACAAAACTATAATACAAAAAGACACATGCACCCCAATGTTCATAGCAGCACTATTCACAATAGCCAAGACATGGAAACAACCTAAATGTCCATCAACAGATGAATGGATAAAGAAGACGTGGTATATATATACAATGGAATACTACTCAGTCATAAAAAAAGAATGAAATAATGCCATTAGCAGCGACATGGATGGATCTAGAGATTATCATACTAAGTGAAGTAAATCATAAAGGGAAAGACAAATATCATATGATATTACTTATATGTGGAATCTAAAAAAAATGATACAAATGAACTTATTTATAGACTCACAGACATAGAAAACAAACTTATGGTTGCCAAAGGTGAAAGGGAGGGAGGGATAAATTAGGAGTTTGGGATTAACATATGCACACTACTATATATAAAATAGATAAACAACAAGGACCTACTGTATAGCACAGGGAACTATATTCAATATCTTATAATAACCTATAATGGAAAAGAATCTGAAAAAGAATATATATATGTATATCAACTATATTCAATAAAAATTTTTAAAAACTTATTGTGGTAATCATTTCATGATGTATGTAAGTTAAATCATTATGCTGTACACCTTAAACTTGTACAGTGCTGTATGTCAACTATATATCAATAAAACTGGAGTAAAAAAAGAAAAGAGGACTCTGGGCCTTGCTGCCCATGAGGAAGAGATTAACAGTTCCAGCTTGAGAATATAGCTGGCCAGGTCAACTTCATTCCCCCTTGATCCAGTGGAACCTGGAGTCCTGTATTATCACCAATCATCAACCAACAGTAATGCGACCTAAATCATTAGCTATCTCATGGCAGTGGACCAGGCCACACATGGGAAAGTCTTTTAAAATGTAAAGTGCTCTACTATATTCATATTAATTTTTAAGTGCCATTTACTGAGGACTCACTGTGTGCTGGAGATTGTCCTGAGAACTTTACCTGCATTTGTCCATTTAACTCATAATTCTGCCAAGTACATATTATTCCTCCCACTTAATAGCTGAGGAAACTTAGGCACAAAGATGATATTAACCTAAGACAGACAGGGTTATTAACATGCCCAGTGGGAAAGTGGCTGAGTTAGGATTTGAATGCAGGTCTGTCTGTCTCCAAAGGCTAAACTCTCCTAACCACTACATTTCTATAAAAAGAACCTTAAAGTTTTGGAATTATTGGGAATGTTATGATTCCTTAACATAACTAGGAGATGTTATACAATGTTGCTAATTCATGTGTGGTGTGTGGACTAGCAGCATGACCTGGGAACTTGTTATAAGTGAAGAATCTTGAGCCCCAACTCAGACCTTCTATGTAAAGATGAGCATTATCCTGAACAAGATGCTCAGGGGTTTCCGGTGCATGGTTGAATTGGAGAAACACTAGGGTAGAACTCTGCTGGTCACCATAAATTACTAGCAGAAGAAATGGTCTATTCCATTCCGATGTCCTGGAGCTCCTCCTGCTGGCAAAACACCTGTGTTTCAGGCCCCACTGCATTCAGGCCTTTACCTCCACTGGCTCATTTATTAAATTCAGAACTTGCTACACTGAGGCACTGAGGATTCATCAGTGAACAATCACAAATCACAGCACACATGGAGAATTTACAATCTACTGGTGGAAGGCAGAGATTAAACTAAAAATAAATTATATATTGGATGATGTTAAGTTCTGTTGGAAAAACATGCCAAAGACATGCACACAGCCAAAAGTATTTGTATTGAGAAGCACGACTGATTTTGAGCCAGCTAAGATAAATAATTATCTTTCTGAGCAGAAAGGTAAATAACTATTTCACAGAGCACTATAAATTGAGACCTGGTTTGCTCAAAAAAATGTTATTGGGGACTTCCCTGGTGGCGCAGTGGTTAAGGAGCTGCCTGCTAACGCAGGGGACACGTGTTTGATCCCTGGTCCGGGAAGATCCCACATGCTGCGCGGAGCAACTAAGCCTGTGCACCACAGCTACTGAGCCTGCGCTCTAGAGCCCATGAGCCACAGCTACTGAGCCCACGTGCTGCAACTAGTGAAGCCCGCGTGCCTAGATCTGTGCTTCACAACAAGAGAAGCCACCGCAGTGAGAAGCCCGAGCACCACAACAAAGAGTAGCCCCCACTCACCACAACTAGAGAAAGCCCACGTGCAGCAATGAAGACCCAACACAGCCCAAAATTAAAAAAAAAACTGTTACTGAAACCCCCAAAGCATTAGAAAGAACTAGAATGTCATGGTTTTGCAAAATCTCGGGAGAGATTTCTGATGTTGGTCTACTTCAACTTACCCTAACCAGGAGGTGCTGTAATCAAATAGTTCTTGGCCCCCTTCATCTGTAGAGGACAGAACTTAGGTCTCCGCCCAAGATGTAAAGAGGCAGGGCAATGAGGGTCTAAAGAGTCCCCAAGCCAAAAATATGTTCTATTGTCATCCCTCTCTATATCCATACTACAATCTAATCAAGATAAAAACATCAGACATATCCAGATTGGGGGACATTCTATAGAATACCTGGCCAATACTCCTCAAGACTGTCAAGGTCATGAAAAACAAGGAGGGAGTGAGAAACTGTCATAGACTAGAAGAGATTGGAGAAACATGATAATTAAATGCAACGTGGTGCCTAGATTGGATTCTAGATCAGAAAAAGAACATTAATGGAAAAGACTGCTGAAATCCAAAAAAAGTTTGGAGTTTTACTTAACAGCAATGTATCACTGGTGGTTTCTCTGTTTTTGACAAATAAACCATGGAAATGTAAAATCTTAATAATGGGGAAAATTGGGCGAGAGTTATACAAAAACTCTTCACACTATCTTTGCAACTTTTCTGTAAATCTAAAATTATTCCGAATTAAAAGTTAAAAAGAAAAAACAAAAACCTCAGTTCAAATACTGGCAAAAGGTTGATACTTGTTGAAGCTGGGTGGTAAGTACAAGGTGGAGTCATTTTACTCGTTTCTTCACTTTAAAGTATGTTTGAAAATATCCATAATAAAACTATTTTAGAGAAAAAAGCTCATTCTGATTCTTTGAAATATTTCAGAAAGCAAACGTCGCAAAACGAATTAATAAAGAAAGGAGAGAAAAGGCATCCCAAAAATAGACAACAGTCACTTTAAAAGACTTACAGAATATTGTAAACAATTATGCATTAATTCAAAACGTAGTTGATACTACCCGAATCTGCATATCAATCTTAGCATTATTAAAGGCAGGATGACAGACATTGTCAGTCAACAGGAATATATGGCAATAGAAAGTACACAACGTAGGTAGCCTCATCCACCAGAGGGCACACAGCAAAAGCAAGAAGAACTACAATCCTGCAGCCTGTGGAACAAAAACCACATTCACAGAAAGATAGACAAGATCAAAACGCAGAGGGCTTTCTACCAGATGAAGGAACAAGATAAAACCTCAGAAAAACAACTAAATGAAGTGAAGATAGGCAACCTTCCAGAAAAAAAATTCAGAATAATGATAGTGAAGATGATCCAGGACCTCAGAAAAAGAATGAAGGCAAAGATCGAGAAGATGCAAGAAATGTTTAACAAAGACCTATAAGAATGAAAGAACAAACAAACAGAGATGGGTTATACAATAACTGAAATGAAAAATACACTAGAAGGAATCAGTAGCAGAATAACTGAGGCAGAAGGATGGATAAGTGACCCGGGAGACAGAATGGTGGAATTCACAGCCACAGAACAGAATAAAGAAAAAAGAATGAAAAGAAATGAAGACAGCCTAAGAGACCTCTGAGACAACATTAAATGCAACAACATTCACATTATAGGGGTCCCAGAAGGAGAAGAGAGAGAGAAAGGACCCGAGAAAATATTTGAAGAGAAAACTTACCTAACTTGCGAAAGAAAATCGCCACCCAAGTCCAGGAACCACAGAGAGTCCCAGGCAGGATAAACCCAAGGAGAAACATTCAGAGACACATAGTAATCAAAGTGACAAAAATTAAATACAAAGAAAAATGAACCCGTGTCCCCTGCATTGGCAGGCGGATTCTTAACCATTTGCGCCACCAGGGAAGTACTGGCAGACTTTTTTTAAAGCAATTTTTAGTGGATTGATAATTTTTCACAGTGCTTAGTTTCAAACATAACTAACAAAAATAAAAATAACTCAAAGAAGTATTTGTGTATAACCATTACAGATGACAAAATAACAAAAAAATAAACAAATTACAATTCATTTGTAAGACCATAAATTGAGATATTATCTACAATTTATGTCTATCAAGGCATTTTCAGAACTTAAACTTGTTGAATAAATATTATATAATATTTAAAGGGAAACAGACTTAAGATTCTAAAATTAGTCTTCTCTGAATTAAAAATATTCTTAAGATGGATAAGAAAAATCTGAACCAGATACTTGTAATAACAAGAATGACATTCACTGGGAATTCCCTGGCAGTCCAATGGTTAGGACTCCTCGCTGTCACTACTGAGGGCCTGCGTTCATCCCTGGTTGGGAACTAAGATCCCACAAGCTGTGTGGTGCAGCAAAATAAATAAATAAATAAATAACATTTACCTTCTTTAGAACTTGTTTTCACTCTATGATACTAGGAGAATCATTTTAGATGAAATCATCTTAGAAACCACAATTTTAAATTAAAGTCTTTAAATTTTCAGAACATATTAGAATGTGACATCAATCATTCTTCCACTTGGTTACAGAAAAATAAAACTACAAAATTATTCCTATTACCTAATCTAAGGTAACAGCTTAAGAAATAAGTAGTACAATATATAAAATAGATAACTAATAAGGACCTATTGTATAGCACAGGGAACTCTACTCCGTACTCTGTAATGGCCTATATGGGAAAAGAATCTAAAAAAGAGTGGATATATGTATATGTATAACTGACTCACTTTGCTGTACACCTGAAACTAACACAACACTGTAAATCAACTATACTCCAATAAAAGTTTAAAAACAAGAAAGAAGTAGCAGAGGAAGCTTAAAGTGATATCTAGTTTCTTTATGTAAGTATTAATACATACTTTAAACACCATCTGATTGAGCATGTCAATGTATGAACTGAAATGTCCATGGCAAGGAGGCAATATTTCATCTGCTATGAGGGATAGTAAAGGAGAAACACATTTTTCCCCTAGAAGTGAGAAAAGAATGTTAAACAGAGCTAACATGTGGAAAAAAGACAAAAAAACTAGTCCCTGAAATAAAGGCACCATTAATAAGGAGAGTAATAATATTACTCATTTATTGATACTTCAAACTTTTGTCACCCATTTTGGGGAATAATGCAATATCTCTTCATTCTCATGTGTCACAAGCATCACATATATATGAATAAACATATAAAAATGCAGACTCTGCATGGTGACTAAGCATTTTTGGAACTGATTAAGAGTCTAAGTCACAGCATGCATAAGTCTTTTGTATCAAAACTGTTAATCTATACTGGCACAAATTTTCATTAAGCATACTAACACTTATTAAATGATGCAATCAAAAAATCTAGTTTCAGGAATGGAGAGACTTCTAGAATGGCTAAGTGAGGAGCTTGGCAAATCCTTTCCCCAAAGAGCAGCTACAAAAGTGGACAAAATTGTCAAAAAACAACCAGTTAAAGACTCTGGAAATTGACCAAAATTGTACAACAAATTGAAAAGTGCTTATTCGAGAAAATCTACTTGAATCTCAGTAGGAATGATGGGAGTCTGTAATGTTTCAACCTGGAGCTGTTCCTGCCCCCTCCAGCTCTGAGACACAGAAGTTTCACTAGGAAAGAACAGTCCCCAAGGACAAGCAGCTCTGCTGCAGGAGGCGGCTGACTTTTTTTAGAGCAGAGTGAGGAAAATTCCATGCCCAGGGGCATTATCAAAAACATCAGTGATCTCAGTGGCTAACAATCAGGAAAGGTCAACATCACAGCTAGCCTGAGGCCTCAATACTGATTGGGGCAAGCAATAAACCAACAAGTCAGTCATAAATTTAACAGGGAGATCCAGGGAATGACACAGACAAGACAGGCCTTGATAAGATCCTAATTACCAAGTGATCTAGAAGAACTGCGCACATGAGCAAATCTTCATGCATCTTCAGGAAAAACTGGAGCCAGGCCTAGCAAGGTACTCAACCCTGGTTGAACATAAAACACTGTAAATGTAGACAGTAAAAGCCAGGAGATACTTGGAAAATAGCTGCACTTTTAATGCATTCCCCCAAGCTACACACAGATCCATCAGCAAAGGGTAGTCGCCTTACTGCCTCAAGGTGTCTAAGTATAATCTCTGACCAATCATTGACTGACAACTAAGCTGTGCTGACCCAGGGACTACCCTAACAAGGCCAGGCTTAAATATATAAAAACAATGTTTTTAAACACTGAGCAGAAATAAAAGCAGACAGACACTGAGGAAAAACACTCTTTAGAAATAGTCCAAGCAAGTCACAAAACAAACAAAAACACCCCTTAGAGCAGGGGTCCCCAACCCCCGGGTCCGCAGCCTGTTAGGCACCAGGCCACACAGCAGGAGGTGAGTGGCGGGCGAGTGAGAGAAGCTTCATCTGCTGTTCCCCATCGCTCCCCATCACTCGCATTACCACCTGAACCATACTCCCCCCTTTGGTGGAAAAATTGTCTTCCATGAAACCCAGTCCCTGGTGGCAAAAAGGCTGGGGACTGCTGCCTTAGAGGTTGGGGGGATCAGAATCCAGAGTTGTTACAATATATTATCTAAAATATCCTGTTTTCACACCTCCCCCCAAAAACAACAAAAAATTATGAAATATGCAAGAAAACAGAAAAGTATGACCTATACACAGGAAAAAAGCATTCAGTAGAAGCTGTGTATGAAGGGGCCCATATGTTGCACTTAGTAGACAAAGACTTCAAAACAGCTATTATAAATATAAATAAAAGAAACTATGTTTAGAGAATTAAAGGTAAGTATGATGGCAATGACTCATCAAATAAAGAATATCCATGAAGAAAGATAATTATTTTTAAAAGTACCAAATGAAAATTTTGGAGTTGAAAAGTACAATAACTGAAATGAAAATTTCACTATAGGATCTCAAAAGCAGATTTGACTTGGTAGAAAAAAGAATCAGTGAATGTGTAGATCAATAGAGGTTGTCCAACTTGAAGAACAGGAAAAAAAGAATGAAGAAAAATGAAGAGAGCCTCAGAGACCTATAGGACAACATCAAATGTACAAACATACCTGTAATAGGAGTCTCAGAAAGAGAAGAGAATGAATAGGGAAGAAAAAAATATTTGAAAAATAATGTCCACTTACTTCCTAAATTTGATGAAAAGCATTAACCTACTCATCCAACAAGGTCAACAAACTCCAAGAAGGGAAAACACAAGCAGACCCACACCTAAACACACCATAGTTAAATTGTTGAAAGACAACGAGAAAACCTAGAAACTGACAAGAAAAAAAATCACACAAAAAAGGAATCACAATACAATTAAAGCTGACATGTCATCAGAAACAATGCAGGGCAGAAGGCAATAGAATAATATTAAAAGTGCTGAAAGAAAAACACTGTCAAGCAATAACTCTATGTCAAATATGTGCTTCAAAATGAAGGCAAACTATCTCTGCCCATTCGTGCCATTGTAGTTTCAGAGAAGGCTGAATGGGAAGCCAAGATTTTCATTCCCGCCCTGCAGTAATGAGGCTACACCCCTTGTGATGCCCCAGACACCTAGACACTCTGTAAGGACCTTGGACTTCCACATCCAGCAGTAACAAAGATCTTACCCACTGGTGTCAGTGGAGGCCACGTGGGAAGCAGCAATGAGACCCTGACCCCTTCCTAGCCAGGGCAGTGTCAGCAAAGGCCTAGTGGGTAGTATTACCTCCCACCTCTACCCAGCAATAATGAGGTACCCCCACCAGGGTATCAACAGAGGCTATGGGGGGAACTGGGACTTTGACCACTACCTGGCAGTAATGAGGCAATACTCCCTTTTTGCTGTCAGCACAGTGTCTCATATCATAATACCCACAAGTGAAGGATGCAATGGAAAATCACTCGTAATACCAAGAATGAGGAAAATCCTATGTTGAATGAAAAAAACAAACAACAGATGCCAACACCAAGACAATACAGATGTTAGAATTATCTGACAAGGATTTTAAAGCAGCCATCATAAAAATGCTTCAGTTACGAACACACTTGAAACAAATGAAAAAACAGAGAATCTAAGCATAAGCAAAGAAACAAAAGATACAGAGAAAAACCAAACAGAAATTTTATAACTGAAAAATACAATAACTGAATTAAAAAAATCTCAATGGATGGGTTCAAAAACAGAATGGAGAGGACAGAGGAATCAGTGAACCCGAAAATAGAACAATAGAAAATACCTAATCTGAACATCAGAGAAAAAATAGATTGAAAACAATGAGTAGAGCCTCAGGGACCAGTAGAACATAAACTCCAACATTTGTGTCATCAAAGTCCTGGAAGGAGAGGCAAAAGAGGGCAGGGCTGAAAAAGTATTTGAAAAAGTAATGCCCGAAATTTTGCCATATTTGGTGAAAAATATAAACCTACAGATTCAAGAGGCTGAGCAAACTCTAAACAGAATAAATCTAAAGAAACCCATGCCTGGACACATCATTGTCAAACTTCTGAAGAACTAAACACAAAAATTCTTGAAAGCAAAGAGAGAGAAACAATACTTTATATGTGTGGGAAAACAATTTGGATGACAGTGAATCTCTCACCAGAAAACATGGAGACCAGAAGGAATTGGCATAACATTTTTCAAGTGATGAAGTAAAAAAAAATGTCAACCAAGAAGTCTTTAACCGGCAAAAATACCCTTTAGGAATAAAAGGGAAATCAAGGCATTCTCAGATGAAAATATCTTAGAGAATTTGTCACCAGCAGACCTACTTTGAAAGTACGGCTAAAGGAAATCCTTGTAACAGAAAAGTAATGAAAAAAGGAATCTTGGAGCACCAGAATGGAAGACAGAACAACTGAAGGAGTAAAACAGGGGTAAATAAAATAGAGTTGATTTCTCTTGAGTTTTCTAAATCATGTTTGATGGTTGAAGCAAAAATTATAACATTGTTTGATGTGGTTTTCAATGTGCGTAGAGGCAATACTTAATATTATAAAAGGAGGAGGATAAAGGGACTTAAATGGAGGTAAGGACTTTACATTTTACTCTACTGGCAAAATAGGGGAAAATGTGTTATATACACACAATGGAATATTATTCAGCCATAAAAAGGAACAAAATACAAAATAAATGTTACAAATAAATACAAATAAAATACAAATAAATGTTACATAAAAAGGAATAAAATACAAATAAATGTTACAATAAAATACAAATAAATGTTAAATGAATGAACCTTGAAAACATCATGCTAAATGAAAGAAGCCAGATACAAAAGCTCACATATTGTATGTTTCTATTTATATGAAATGTCTAGAATATGCATCTCTACAGAAACAGGAAATAAATTTGTGGTTGCTTAGGGCTGGAGTGGACTGAAGAATGGGCACAGGAGTTCAATTTGAGGTGATGAAAATGTTTGAAAATTAAATTGTGGTGATGTTGCACAACTCTGTGAATATACTAAAAACCATTGAATTGTACACTTCAAATGTGTGGATTTTATTGCATATGAATTATATCTCAATAAAGCTGTTTCTTAAAGCATCGTAAACTTAAGTGTAAAACATAACACTACAAAACTTTTAGAATAAAATATAGGAGAAAATCTTTGGGAGCTAGGCTTGTGAAGATATAACACCAAAAGCATGATCCAAAAAGAAAAATAATCAATAACTTGGACTTCAAAAATTAAAACCTTTTGCTCCGCAGAAGACCCCATTAAGAGGATAAAAAGACAGATGGAGAAAATATTTGCAAACCATATGTATGACAAAGGATTTGTATCTAGAGTATGTAAAGAACTCTGAAAACTCAAAAGTTTAAAAAAAAAAAAAAACCAAGCCAATTAGAAAATGAGCAAAGGATGTGAAAAGACATTTCACCAGAGAGGATATACGAATGACAAACAAGCACAGGAAAAGATGTTCCACATCTTCAGCTATCAGGGAAATGCAAACTAAGGCCACAATGAGATATCACTACACACCTATTAGAATGGCTAAAATTTTTAAAATAGTGACAACACCAAATGCTAGAGAGGATGCAGATAAACTGGGTCACTCATACATTGCTGGTGGGACTATAAAATGTTACAGCCACTCTGGAAAATAGTTTGGCAGTTTCTTAAAGAAATTGAACATCACTACCATGCAACTCAACAATAGCATTCCTGGACATTTAACCTAGAGACATAAAAACTTAAATCCACACAAAAATCTGTACACAATTGTTCATAGCAACCTTATTGGTAATAGCCAAAAATTGGACACAGATGTAAAGAACAAATGTATGGATACCAAGGGGGAAAGGGATGGGAAGGGAGGAATTGGGAGATAGGGATTGACACTTATATACTATTGATAATATGGATAAAATAGACAACTGAGGGGAACATACTGTATAGCACAGGGAACTCTACTTAATGCCCTGTGGTGTCCTAAATAGGAGGGAAATCCAAAAGGGAGGGGATATATGTATATGTATATGTATGGCTGTGCAGTAGAAGCTAATACAACATTGTAAAGCAACTATACTCCAATAAAAATTAATTTAAAAAAACAAAAACAAAAATCGGAAACAACCTAAATGTCCCTCAATAGGTGAATGTTTAAACACCCTGTAATACATCCATACCATGGAATACTACTTGGCAACAAAAAGAAGGAACTATTGATACCTGCAACAACTTGGATGGATCTCCAGGGCATTATGCTGAGAGAAAAAAAATAAATCTCAAAAGGGCACATACTGTATAATTCCATTTATAAAACATTCTCGAAATGACAAAATTATAGAAATGGAAAACAGATTAGTGGTTGCCAGGAGTTAAGAGATATTAGGGAGAGGGGGGTGCGATTATGAAAGGGTAGCATGAGGCAGATAATTTCAGTGAGAGAATATTTTTGTATCCTGATTGTTGTAGAGGTTATTGAATCTGCACATGTAATAAAACAGCATAGAACTATCTATATACACACATCATACTGCTGTCAGTCTCCTTTGTTCAATATTGTACTATAGTTATGTAAGATTTAACCATTGCAGGAAACTGGATGAAAGTGCACAGGACCTCTCTGTGCTATTTCTGCAAATTCTAGTGAACCTACAATTATCTTAAAATTTCAAAAATTTAATGAAGACAAAATACATTTCTAGAGAAACAAAGACTAAGAGAATCTTTGCTGGGTGGTCTGTCTGGCTTACAAGAAATTGTAAAAGAAGGTTTAGAATTTTATTTTTAAACTTTATTATTTTGAGGCCATGTTGTTGGGTACATACAGGCCCTGGATTATAACTTTCTGGTGAATAGTTCATGTTCTCTTGTACAGATGTACCTTAATTAGACCCGTCCACCATTGATGGACATTTAGGTTGTTTCTAATATTTTGCTAATACACACGATGCTGCCATGCATGTTCTGGTTGTACTTCAATACATAATGGTGCTAATATACCTGTAGGATAAATTCCTAGAAGTGGAATTTCTGGATCAAAGAGTTAGGTGTACTTTAAACTAGTTAAAGATATTCTAGATGAAAAAGTTCTGGAAACGGATGGTGGTGATGGTTGCAGAACAGTGTGAATGTACTTAATGCTACTGAAGTACACTTAAAAATAGTTTAAATGGTCAATTTTATCTTAGGTATATTTTACAATAAACAAAATTTTAAAAATTCAAATATATATATATTCCTCTGTTTACTTCCCAAACAGCATGTAACAATATTTGCTTTCCCACGTAGCTGTCAACTGTGGCCAACGTGGAGATGAGCTTGTCAGACTCCTCTTCAAGAAAGGACTCATTGCCCAGCTTTGAGAGGTATGGTTACTTGAGAGTCTCCAGTTGTTAGCTCTGCTGCGGTTCACCTCAGCTTTAGCGCCAAGGTCCCACTATCCCCAGCCAATTACTGAGCAATGAGGTGGTTCAAAGTGTGAGGCAGGACTCCTCTAACAGGTAATCTTTGCTCTGGAGCTCCTCGTTGGGCTAGCTGCAACTTTGTCAGGCTGGCATCATGGTCTGACAGTTTCCAATCCTGCCCAATCCTCCTTCCCCTCTTTTTCTTTCACAGGTGTTACTGCCCAATAAACCTGCACTTCTAACTCCATCTCAGTATCTACTTCCCAGAGAACTTAAGCTGTGACACCAACAGTATATAGCTGACCCTTGAAGAACACAGGGGTTGGGGTGCTCCCCATAAGAATCCACGTATAACTTTTGACTTCCCTAAAACTTACCTACTAATAGCCTACTGTTGACCAGAAGCCTTACTGATAAGGTAAACAGTTGATAAACACATATTTTGTATGTTATATGTATTATATACTGTATCGTTACAATAAAGTAAGCTAGAGAAAAGAAAATGATATTAATAAAATCATAAGAAAGAGAAAATACATTTATAGTACTGTACTGTATTTATTGATAAGTTCAAGTCATCTGTTTACAAGATGAATCATCTCTCAGTACCTACATCAATATTGCCTTATATGATACAAAGCACTGTAGGGACTTCCCTGGTGGTCCAGTGGCTAAGACTGCACGTTCCCAATGCAGGGGGCCTGGGTTCGATCCCTAGTCAGGGAACTAGATCCCACATGCTGCAACTAAAGATCCCGCATGCCACAACTAAGACCCGGTGCAGCCAAATAAATAAATAAACATTAAAAACAGAACACTGTAGATGTTATCTGTATTACTAACACTAGACATCAAAAATGAAAAGATAATGTGAAAAAGATATTCATATTTATTTATAGTTATAATGTTTCATGCATTGATAGTGAAGAAGCACAATATGATTGCTTTATGATAGGCTAGTATAATTGATACAATTGTTTCACAGTAGCCTAGCCTATACACTAATAAATGAATCATTATAAAATTTTTATGGCATACAGTATTTGTCATATTCATAATACAATATTAGAAACACTGTTACTTTTTTATTTTTACTTTTTAAAAATTTTTTAATTAATTTTTATTGGAGTATAGTTGATTTACAATGTTGTGTTAGTTTCTGCTGTACAGCAAAGTGAATCAATTATACATATACATATATCCACTCTTTTTTAGATTCTATTCCCATATAGGCCATTACAGAGTATTGAATAGAGTTCCCTGTGCTATACAGTAGGTACTTATTAGTTATCTATTTTATATATAGTAGTGTGTATATGTCAATCCCAATCTCCCAATTTAGAAACAAGGTTACTGTTAAAAAAACAACAGTTACCTGTGATTATAGGCTGATACTCAGTTTCTCCAACTGAGAGAGAGAGAGAGAGAGAGGAGAGAGGAATACTGTATGGTAATGTTATTCTTTGAAAGCAAAGTTATAAAACAGTAAGAAAACTAACACTATTAAATCTTATATTTATATCACTCATCTTATGCCTATGTAGGGATAGACTAGTATCTACATATACTTTACACATTCATGATATACCTTTTTCTTAATTTTTTCAATATTTCTAGGCTACATGTTTCATCTGCAAGTTTTTTCAAATTGTCACAAATCTCAAAAAAATTTTCCAATATATTTATTGGACCCATGCAGATCAAACCCTAATCCTGTTGTTCAAGGGTCAACTGTATTACAAATCTTTCTGGTCTTTTCCAACCTGATAGATGAAAAACAGCATTTCATATCTTTATCTTGCATTTCTCTATTATGATTTAGGATGAACACATTTTCATGTATTTAAAAGTGATTTGTGGGACTTCCCTGGTGGTCTAGTGGCTAAGGCTCCGTGCTCCCAATTGCAGGGGCCCCAGGTTCAATCTCTGGTCAGGGAACTAGATCCCACATGCATGCCGCAACTAAGAGTTTGCATGCCACAATTAAAGATCCTGCATGCTGCAACTAAAGATCCTGCATGCTGCAACAAAGATTGAAGATCTCGTGTGCTGCAACTAAGACCTGGCACAGCCAAATAAATAAATAAATAAATAAATAAATAAATAAAATTATAAATAAATAAATAAATAAATAAAAGTGATTTGTATATCTATGAATTGTCTCTGTCTAGTTCCTTTTAAATTATTGGCCTTTTATATTGATTTGTAAGCACTCTTTATATATTAAGTAAACTAGCCATTGATTGTATCTCTTGTATCTCTTGCAAATTTTTCTTCGCATTTGTCATTTGGCTTTAAGCCTTTTTAAGTTAATCATGCATACATTAATTTTATGTACACAATGTATCAATATATTCTCTCATGACTTGAGAATTTTATGTCATGATTAGAAAGGACTTCACTCTGAGAGAATAATAAAAGATTCTTCCATTTTTTTCCTTCTAGCACGCTCATAGTTTTATTTTTACATTTAAATCTTTAATCCATCTGGAATTCATTTTAGTGCAGGAAGTGAAGGAGAGTTCTAATTTTATAGTTTCCTGCTGAGTGCCATGAAATATTTCCTTCTGCTGATGAACTGGTATGCTTTTCCCTCATAAACAATACAAATCACATAACTGATGAAAGAAATTTTCACATTCTGACTTACTTCACTCTGTATGACAGACTCTAGGTCTATCCACCTCACTACAAATAACTCAATTTTGTTTCTTTTTATGGCCGAGTAATATTGTATTGTATATATGTGCCACATCTTCTTTATCCATTCATCTGTTGATGGACACTTAGTTTGTTTCCACGTCCTGGCTATTGTAAATAGTGCTGCAATGAACATTATGGTACATGTCTCTTTTTGAATTATGGTTTTAAGTCAGAAAGAGAAAAACAAATACCATGTGCTAACACATATATATGGACTCTAAAAAATGGTTATGTTGAACCTAGGGGCAGGACAGGAATAAAGACGCAGAGGTAGAGAATGGACTTGAGGACATGGGGAGGGGGAAGGGTAAGCGGGGACAAAGTGAAAGAGTAGCATTGACATATATACACTACCAAATGTAAAACAGCTAGCTAGTGGGAAGCAGTTGTATAGCACAGGGAGATCAGCTCGGTGCTTTGTGACCACCTAGAGGGGTGGGATAGGGAGGGTGGGAGGGAGACGCAAGAGGGAGGGGATGTGGGGATATATGTATACATATAGCTGATTCACTTTGTTATACAGCAGAAACTAACACAACATTGTAAAGCAATTATACTCCAATAAAGATGTTAAAAAAGAAAAAGAAATTTTCACATATTGAGGTCTAGGGAAGTCATTCTGGCATATACATAAGTTAACTTGAATTTTATGCTAACTAAAACTGCCTGTGGCCTATCAAACTTACATTGTGCATATGCTTTAATTATTAAGGAAAAGGGTGCATTGACCAGCAGTAAAAAATGTCCATGTTAAAGATTAAATGCCTCCCTTCCTGGGTTGCCAATGGTTGTACGCCAATGTTTAAGATGCCCTTAACAGGTGTCAAAGCTGTACTGACTCGCTCTGTATGTGCTGATCTGTTTTTTTTTTAACTTTGAAGGAAGTATCCCTGACTTGTTTGATGTTCTTTCTTCTGACAAGATATAAAACCAAGCTTCTCCGGAGCAGTTCCTCAGAGTTATCTGAGAGAGACTGCCTTCCAGGCTAGAGTCCTCAATTTGGCTCAAATAAAACTCTGTTCTATTCCTATTATATTTAGATTGTTTAAAGATTATTTTCATCGACATAACTAACCCAATTTCCTTTTTGCTATGGCTGTGGGAAGATCAGAGACAAATTCACAGCTATGCACAGATGTGAATTTCATACATACTTCCCAATCTTCTTTGATGTTAATCTTTTACTTGCTTTATATTTTCTGTGATCTTACCTTTACTTTTCAATTTAATGGGATGTATTTTTATCAGGTTCCAAATATCCAGTGGAAAATAAAGTAGGTAGTGAATGAACAAATGAGCTATAACTCATCTGGGCCTCAGTTATTTCTTACTCTTCTTGGGTAAAGGCAAAGGCAGAGATCTCTAAGTCAGAGCTGGGGGAGGTTAGGGGATAGGAGGTTGGACCGGAGGAAGAGAAAATATAAATAGAGATATAAGAGCCTCATATCTCCCAGAAGCCTGAAAACGCCCACCCATAAGCCAGTAAGAAGTCACAAGCTGAAGCCAGGGAGGCCCATGTACTTATTATAGTCCCAACCTATGTATTGGTGACTGACATGATTGTGTAGAGCTAGGATTGGCAAACTTTTTCTGTAACGGGCCAGATAGTAAATTCTTTAGAATTTTCAGGCCATACGGTCTCTTTGGCAACTACTCAACTCTGCCATTGTAGTGATGACAAATTGAAATTATAATGGAGTAATCACAGTTCAGACATACAAAAAATGGAGTCGGGCAGCTGTTGGGGATCTTGTCTCAGACACATCCCTGCACCACTGAGAACTTGAATTTTCTCTGAACTGTATCAAACTCAAGGACACCAGCGGCCCTTTTCAAAACAATATCTGCTAGCAGCTGCTAGTTGCAACCTTGTAGTTTCAAAGTCCCCCCTTGGCATCTATGTAATCATTTTGAACCCCAGCCAATACTTGCTTAACAAGCACACTCACTTCTTACCAGCTGCAATCCTAATTCTTGACAATTTATGTAACCTTGTGGTGTTTTTTTGCCTTTATAAAATTCCCCCATTTTGTAGTCCTGCAGAACACAATTCAAGTGCTTCTTGGGTCTGTGTCTCCTGGACTAGTCCTAACAAACCCCAAATAAATGCCTCTTTATTTCAACCACGCCTCCGTTCTTGGAATTCTTGGTTAACACAGCATGAAAGCAGCCACAGACAATAAGTTGTCGACAGAAATAATCAATAAACAGTCTATGATAGGAATAGGAATAGAAAAGAACTGAGCCAAACTGAGGACTATAGCCCAGAAGACAGCCTCTTAGATAACTCTGAGGAACTGCTCCGGAGAAGCTTGGTTTTCAGCCGAGTTTTGTATCTTGTCAGAACAAAGAACACCAAACAGGTCAGGGATACATTCCTACAAAGTTAAAAAAAGAAACAGATCAGAACGTGCAGAGCAAGTCAGTATGGCCTTAGTGCCAGGGGAGGGAGTCTTATCATTGAAGGAGTACCAGCATTGGCATCCCAGGAAGGGAGGCATTTAATCTTTATCTTTAACATGGATATTCTTTACTTCTAGTCAATGCGCCCTTTTCTTTAATAATTAAAGTAGATGTACAGTGTAAGTTTGATAAGCCACAAACAGGCTGTTTTGTTTTAGTAAGCATAAAATTCAGGTTAACTCATGTATAAGCCAGAATGACTTCCCCATACCTCAATGTGTGAAAATTTCTTTCATCAAAGTAAATGAATGAGTGTGGCTATGTTTAAAACTTTACTACTGGACACTAAAATTTGAATTTCATATAATTTTCACACGTCACAAAGTATTCTTCTTTTTACTTTTTTTCAAGCCTTTAAAAATTGTAAATAGTATTCTTAGCTTGCAGGCAGTAGGAAAACAAGGGTCAGCAAACTGGGGGCCACAGTGTGCTGACCTCGATGTAAAACTTCGATGAGGAAGTTTGTTATTGGGAGTAGGTGTACAATTGTCACTTAACACTTGCTTTACAATACAAGCCTCCCTTAGATCAATAAATTACAGTCCTAGAAATTTGTCACAAGAAAATAAACATGGTAGCACACAAAATTTTGAAAGCAAAGGCTGTTAACTTATCCTGGATTATAACAATGAAAAGAACTGGACACATCCAAACATCGAGGAACAGAAGACTGGCTCAAAAATCTGAGGCCATCCAAAAGACAGAATGCTATGCAGCAATGTCAACAATTATTGCGTGGTCTGAAACGAGAGAAAGCAAATGCTATCAAATATTAACATTTGGTGAATCTAAGTGAAGGCTATATGGGTGTTCAGTGCCCACTTTTCTGTAGGTTTGAAATGTAAAAAATAAAGTTGGAAACCTTTTTAAAAAGAAAAAAAAATGGTTTTTGTGGAATGTAAGTTAATAGACTTGCACAAACCCATCTCCAGCTCATCAGAACTCTGTGCTCTCCATGTTAAATAAAGATAATAAATGTAACACCTTTTTTTCACAAGAAAATGGTATAGATTAACTCGATAATATTTGTCTAACTACCTAGTGTCTGTTTTGATCAAACTAAATGTAATCGTAACCATTTGTAACATGAGAAGATTTACCAAAAAAATTTTTTAACTCACAATATTTCCTTTGCAATCATCTTGTTCTAAGGGCAAAGAAAAGCTTGACTTGCTCAGGTTTTGAGTATTTGAAACAAAGCTTGCTTAAAAGACACGTAAACCCGCAAATTATCTGGGGAGACTTCCCTGATAGGGGTGGGTGCTCTAGGCCCTGCAGGTGGGAATATCATTTGGGGGATCCAGCATCCAGGTTCTCCTCCAGGCTCAGGCCTGGACTTACTGGGTTAGATGCTATTATTTGAAAATTTAACATGGGAAATAAATCCATTCGGTAGTTCGAGCGCTTAGAAATAAACTAATAAAAAGCTTACACATTTAGATAAAAACATAGGAACTATTTCAGCTACAAGATAACCTATCTTGGGCAGAGGACTTCAGCGACCCTCCAATTGACGCCCCTATTAAATGACGTGATTAGACATAGTGCATTGTCAATCTCTGCTTGAACCCCAGTTAGATTGTGGGCCACAGAGCTGGAGTCATCAAAGGTGCATTTTAGAAAAACTGTCCCCTTTTAAAAACGTTTTTTTAATGCTCACATTCATTTCCATTACCGGGAGTCAAACCCAAACTTCCCGTGTGAAAAATCAAAATCCAGGGCGATACAAGGATGTACTTTCCTTTTTACAGACCAGATCCATGATCGATTCTAGCCCGTCTGCTTCTGAAGCTCGGACTTATTTATTTATTTGTTTGTTTATTTATTTATTTGTTTGTTTTTTATTTATTTATTTTCAACATCTTTATTGGAGTATAATTGCTTTACAATGGTGTGTTAGTTTCTGCTGTATAACAAAGTGAGTCAGCTATAGGTATACATATATCCCCAGATCTCCTCTTGCGTCTGTCTCCCTCCCCCCCATCCCACCCCTCTACGTGGTCACAAAGCACCGAGCTGATCTCCCTGTGAAGCTCTTACTTTTAAATACTAAACGCTTTACTCTCTCTACTTCCACCTGTGCGTCCCGCCTCCTCTGGAACCCGCCAAATCCTATTAAACCCCACCCCCACCAACCACGCGCAGTCCTCATAGGCTCCGCGTTTAGTCCCGGTTCCCACGCTCTGCAGCCTTCCTTAATCTCATCGGATTTTGTAAAGGCCCGCCCTTCTCTTCTCTCAGGCGTTTTCTTCCGTTCAGGACCACCCCACGCCACCTGGTTATTTGGTTGGCCAGCGCCCTCGTTGTACGTCATTTACCCGCGCCACCCGGAAGCTAAGGTTCTTACCAACCCTTCTTTTTGCCGGCGGCTCTCAGGTAACGGCCGCGTTTGGGTGTCCCTGTGTGACCGGGTCCCAGAGTTGGGAGGGGCAGAAGGCTGAACCCCCAGCTTGAGCCGGAAGACCCCACTCCTAACGTTGAGAGGGTGCAGATGTACTGTGCTTGAGGGCAAACTGAGTGGTTATCATGGTCTTCCCCCTCCTCATTCCTCAGGAGCCCATCATGGCGACGCCCCCTAAACGGCGGGCGGTGGAGGCCACCGCGGAGAAGGTGCTGCGCTACGAGGCTTTCATCTCTGACGTGCTGCAGCGGGACCTGAGGTGAGTGACAGAATAGGGGGCGGGTCGCTTGGAGCGGTGCACGTGGTGAGCGGGGCGTTCGAAGTCAGGGCGTAGCCTTCTGATTGGTGGGTGAGGCCTTCGGAACCCGGCCCCGCGCGCCATTCGAGGGGTAGGAGGGGCGATATCCGGGGTGCGACGGCGGGGGAGGGGGGGAGAAGACATGGCGGCCTTAATGGAGGGTGTGTCCGCGCATGCGCGGGCTCAGATGGCACTTAAGGATTACGAGCGAGTTTTCAGGTTCGAATCCTGGCTTGGCCTTTTCGCTTTCCGTGTGAACACGTTGTACCTCGCCTCGAGTTTCTGTGCCTCAGTTTTCTCATCTGGGAAATGGGGAAGTTAATGCAACCTTCCTCATGTGGTGGTTTTGAGTTTTCAACGTGTTCAGTCCTTGTAAAGGATTTAACTTGGATACTAGAGGCTCAATGAGTATGAAAAATTATTATTCCTATCACTATTAATCTGAGCAGGAAGTAGAGTTTTCAGGTCTAGGATTATGAGCATCCTAAAAGGGATGGAGGATTTTTTTCTAGGGTGAGAATGGGGTATCCTGATTGGAGGGAGGCATTGGGAGTAGGGTGTAATAATACTAATAAATAATAGCTAACACATATATAGAGCTTCTTATTTGGCAGGCACTATTCTAAAGGCTTTATAGTAAACTCATTTAATCCTCCTAATGACTCTGTGAGGTAATACTCGTTATTCCTATTTTAAAGATGGGGAAATTGAGTTCCAAAAAGGTTACTCACTTGCCAAAGTCACACAGCTAGTAAAATGGAAAGCCCGGATTCAAACCGAAGTAGTCTGACCCAGAGTTCAAATCTTGACTTATGCACTGAAACACCTCTTTAGGGCATGGTGACATGAGAGTCTCAGAGGGTCATGATATGCGGTATTCCAAGAGAGACAGGACTTCCTCTTGGTCACCATTTTACTCTTGTCCCATCAGAAAGGTGCTGGACCATCGCGACAAGGTGTATGAGCAGCTGGCCAAATACCTTCAACTGAGAAATGTCATTGAGCGACTCCAGGTAAAGATGCCAGGGTTAGGTACCACCTTTTTGTGGGCAAAGGAGGGGGAAGAGAGGAGATACCCCAGACCAAAACCTGTCACCTAACCTAAAAATTGACCACTGATCCCTACCTCTTTCTCCCTGGCCCCACAGGAAGCTAATCACTCGGAGTTATATATGCAGGTGGATTTGGGCTGTAACTTCTTCGTTGACACAGTGGTGTGAGTGTCTACCCGCCCCTCTGAGCCCACAGGGTTCAGCTTCCCCTTTCCTTCATTCAACAAAAATTTTTTTTGAGTATTTGCTATGTACCAGACACTGCTAGGTGCTGGAGATGTGACAGTAAATAAGATAGGACAAAATCCCTGCCCACCCAGAGCTTCAATTTGGGGAAGGCGGGGGAGAGGGGAGTAAAAAAAAATCTCAAACTGTGTGGTGTGCTAAACAGGGATAAGGACTTCCCCGCTTCCTCTAACCACTGTTTCCTTAGCCCAGACACTTCACGGATCTATGTGGCCCTTGGATATGGTTTTTTCCTGGAGTTGACACTGGCAGAAGCTCTCAGATTCATTGATCGTAAGAGCAGTCTCCTCACAGAGTAAGTCCATTGCATGAGGATAGTGCCTAAAAAACACCACCATTTGCAACACCCTTCTTCCCCCTTTCCCCATGGCTACCTGGGATGACACTTAGGAACCCATCTCCCCTCCCCCTCAGGGCTAGGGCTGAGGAAAGTGGGGATGCAAAGCTTAGCCCCAGGTGTAGAACATAATAAGCACTGATATATGGTCTTTTATTGTTCACTCACACAAAAATTTATTGGGCATCTGCTGTGTGCCAGGCTCTGTGCTTGGTGGTGGGGAGGCAGCAGGGAACAAGACAGAAGGGTTCCTTGAAGGCTTACCTCCTAGAAGGACTATAACTGTTACACATCAGCACAGTTTTGACCAGATCCTGGAGGTCTCGGCCTATAAATCAGAAACAATAAAACAAATTACCTCTGACTTCACCTCCTTCTAATTTTCCTGCTCGTTCACTGTGCTCTCACCACACTAACCTTCCCAGGCTTCTTTAAACACCCTCAGAATGATCCCACCTCAGCGTGATTGCAGGGGCTCTTCTCTCTGCCTACAGCACTCTTTCCCCAGGTACCTGCATTGCTTCCTTTCTCCTTATTCAATTTAAGTCTTGCTTATATGTCACTTCCTCAATGAGGCTTTCTATAACCTAACTTTAAAATTGCAACCCCTGGCACTCCTGATTCCTCTCCCTTGTTCTACTTTTTCCTTTTTTCTCTAGCACTTATGACCTCCTAATGTTTACTGTGTAATTTACTTCTTTACAATGTTCACTGCCTCCTCGCGTTAGGATATAAGCTTTGCAAAGGGAGAGATTTTCTCTATATCCCAAGTCACTAGAATAGCACATAGCATATAGTAGGCACTCTGTTTGTTGAATAAATTTAAAAGCATATGCTGGAAATAGATTTAAGTGGGGATTGAAGCAGATCTCTGTTGGTGGTGATGGGGAGGTAATGTGGGGATAAAGGATGGGCTCCAGTTGAGTTTAAGTTTCTGTGCAGGGAACAGGAATTGGGAGTGTGGACGGGAGGTCTGAAATGTGGCTAGGGAAGGCCTCCCAGAGGAAGTGACATTTGAGTCACTTGGTTGAGTGAACAAGCCACAGGGCTGTCTGGGGAAGAGCATTCCTGGCAAGGCAACCAGTGTGCCTGCCATGTTAGGAGGAACTGCCGAGAATGGCGAGCATTCACTCACTCAGATGGAGTGAGTGAGGGAATGCTGAGCAAATACACTTAGATTAACAACATCTCACAAGTGTGAACCCCACGGATCTAAGATTCCTTCTAGGTTATATTTCTCTTTATTCCTACATTCATTTCTTCCAGAGTTGCCTCCCTTAGGTTTCAGTAATTCTTCTCTTTTCAAACCTTTTCAGGATTTCAGTGTCCGTAGACCCAAATGAGCCTCAGACCCGCTGGGATTTCTAAGTCTTACTGATCAGGCCAGTTGGTGAATAATTTGGCCGAGGGACCTGGTTTCATAGGCCAATGCAGTTCTGAACTTGGTGGCCATTTAGACCAAGTCCAATTTTTTATGACAAAGCCTTCCTTGTTATGTCACAGGATTCCTGAGCCTTTCAAATAGGTTTTAATTTTATGAGACTTGATGTCTTTCCCCAAAATGAGGTATTTGTCATTGCCTGCCCCCTGTCTGGTATTTTTTTTTTTTTTTTTAAATAAATTTATTTATTTTAAATGGAATTTTGGCTGTGCTGGGTCTTCGTTGCTGCGCACAGGTTTTCTCTAGTTGCGGTGAGCGGGGGCTACTCTTCTTCGTTGCGGTGCGTGGGCTTCTCATTGCGGTGGCTTCTCTTGTTGAGGAGCATGGGCTCTGGGCGTGTGGGCTTCAGGAGTTGTGGTGCGTGGGCTCAGTAGTTGTGGCTTGCGGGCTTAGTTGCTCCACAGCACGTGGGATCTTCCCGGATCAGGGCTTGAACCCGTGTCCCCTGCACTGGCAGGCGGATTCCTAACCACTGCGCCACCAGGGAAGTCCCCTGTCTGGTATTTTTGATTTATTGACCTGGTCTATTAGTGTGATGAGAAATGTGAATCTCTTACTACTTTGTGATAATTAGTAGGACTCCGTAGTAATTGAATCTTTCTAGGAGATGAAGATTTGAGTCTGTGTAGCTCACTCTCTTCTTTAAAATACTTGGTTATTCCGGACACACTTTAAAGTAACTTTCTTTCAGGTTATTTTATTTAACCAAAATGGCCTATCAGTCCTTCCTGTTCTCAGTCTGTTTCTTTGTTTGAGGAGTGGGAGGATCAGGTCTCTGTGTACATTCTTTCTGATTACAGAGAAAGGAGTACACATCCATACCCATAAGCAGACATGATTATAGAAGAAACGAATAACCATATGACTATTAACACTGCCTTACATATTAATCAGTAGCAATAAATTAAACATATCCCTTTTGTGTTACAACTAGCATTTGGTGAATTTTATACTTTTCTCCTCCTTTTTTTTTTTAAGTGTTGAAACCTTTCACAGACTAAGCTTGTACATTGAGTGCCTACTATGTGCCGCATACTGTTTTTGTTCCTGAGGATACAGCGGGAAACAAAGCAGACCAAATCTCTGCCCTTACGCAGCTTACATTCTAGTCAGGGAAGACAGACAGTAAACAAATAAGTAAAGGATGTAGTATGTCACAGGTTGACAGTGTTGCAGAGAACAACAAGGATTGGAGATTAGAAACATTGCCTCTGAGGGAGCAGTTGCAATTTTAAATAGAATGCTTGATTGGATGTGGTGTGTGAGAAAAAGAGAGGAGTCCAGGTTTTTGGCTGAGCAACTAGGAGGATGGAATTGCCATTTTATGAGATGGAGAAGATAAGGGAGGAGCAGATTTGGAGGGGAAGATCAGGAGTTCAGTCTAGGACCTGTTAAGTGTGAGGTGCTCGTTAAACACTGAAATAGATTTTCTGAAGATGTAGTTAAAACTCCCAAGGCTGGAGTTCGGGAGAGAGGGCTGGATTGAAAATATAAATTTGGGAGACAGTGATATATAAATGGGTTCATACTATTTTTTCCCAATTTGACATCCTATGTTGCCTTCTACTTTTCTTAACAGTATTTCGTTTCCTTAAAACACTCCTACACTGACAGATAGCTCAGCCAATAAAATCCACATTCCTATCATGATATCAAGACCCTGCATGATCTAGCCCCTTCCTACCTCTTGGATCTTATCCTGTGCCACTTTCCTTCCACCATTCGCTTAGTTTCTAACACTGGTCTCCTGACAGCTCCTCAGAAAGCTCTCTCCTGCCTCTTGGACTTTTTGTGGAAAAGACCGTCCTACTGTTTAACTCCTACTCATTCTTCAGAAAGGCCTTCCTTGATCCTTTGTATCAATTAGGATTCTTTTGGGTGAGACTGGTCCCAGTTGGCATAGATATAAGGAATTGACTAGTTCACATAACTCAACAGTCCAGAGCCAGAGTAGTTTCAGGCAACTCCAGCTTCCCAGTTGCTTAGGCCTTGGTGTCTTCCTTAAGTCCTCTCTCTCGCACCCAGCATCCTCCTTTGGTAAATCCTGTTGACTCTACCTTCAAAATATATCCCAAATCCAATCATTTCTCATCACCTCAACTGCTGCCGCTGTGGTGTGAGTCTGCATCTCTCACCTGGACTATTTCAATAGCCTCCTCACTGGGCTTCCTCTTCCACGCTAGCTGTCCTTATCCCTAGTCAGTTCTCCACACAGCAGCCAGATGGATCCTCTTAAACCCTAGTTGTTTCACATCCCTTCTCTGATCACAATCCTCCCCTGGCTCCCATCTCACTTAGGGTAAAAGCCAGAGTCCTTACTATGGCCTGGCAGCTTTTACATGATCTGTCTCCCCCACTTCCCTCTGTGACCTCACCTCCTACAACCCCCCTTCGCTTATTCTTCTCCACCCATGCTGGCCTCTTTGCTGTGCCTCAGACATGCCAGGTACACTCCCACCTCAGAGCCTCTGCATTTGCTGCCCCTTGTGTCTGGAACACTCATCCTCCGTGTATTCACATGATTCGCCTCTTCATTTTAAGTCTTTACTCAAATGCTTCTCAGTGAAGCCATCCCTAAGCACTCTAATTAGAATTACAGCCCCCATGCCTGCACTCCTTATCCTCTCTTATCATTTAATTTTTTCATTGTACTTATAACCATCTGACATACTCCGTGTTTTATTCCATCACTGTCCCTCTTAATGAGAATTTGAGCTCCACGACGCCGAGATTTTTGTTTGTTGTGTTTGCTGCTATCTCCCCAGTACCTAAAACGACCCGGCATAGAGTAGGCGTTCAATAAATGTCTCTGAATCTGTGCCGTCCAGATGGCAGCCAGGCATCTCTGCATAGGAGCAGGTCAGGTAATAGGATGTCCTACCACCTGCCATGTGGAAGTCATCCAGGATGTAGGTAGTTCCTGAAATGATGAGGAAGCATCATCCTCATGATCATAAGTGGGGCCCACTTCGCCCTTTCTTTTTTCTTTTCTCCAGGCTCAGCAACAGCCTCACCAAGGACTCCATGAATATCAAGGCCCATATCCACATGTTGCTAGAGGTGAGAGCAACTCACCCCATTCCCAGACTCTATCTCCAAATGTTTACGGCGGTGACCTGAGGAAGAGAGAGCCAGAGATGGGAAGTACCATCTTTCCCTCTAAACTGGAGTCAAATTGAAGCCGAGCTGGCTCGGAGGGAAGGGAGTTCTGAGCAAGCCTGGGGTGGGGCCTGGACCCAGGCTCCGTTCAGTCTTTTCTGTTCTCTTTTTCAGGGGCTTAGAGAACTACAAGGCCTGCAGAATTTCCCGGAGCCTCACCATTGACTTCTTCCTACCTCCCCTGACATTAAAGAGCCTGAATGTCTTTGAGTCATATGGCCCTTCTTTCCCCCCTTAACCCCTGCAGTTTGCGAAAGTGCCCTATTTCTAAAGCACAAAGTTACTAGGAGGCCCAGAGATCCAGTCTGTGTGGAACCTTTAAAAACCACTGAAGTCCCGCCTTCAGCCTGTCCCCTGGCAGAATGTGCCACTTGACTTTCTGCTTTGCCGTCTATACCATCGCCTTGACAACCTGGGCCCCCACCTGACCCTTCCATTTCTTTTCCTGTACAATAGTCTTTGAATTACCTTAGAGAATGGGCCGATTCAGGGTGGAGGTTTGCTCCCCAAGGCAGCCTTTCGCTCCTGGCCCTAGGGTTTACCCTTCTCCCACACCCCAATCGTTTCTCAGGTACCTTAAATTACACCCACGCCCGTCTAGGCCCAACCTTGGCCTTGCCCCGGCTTCTAATTATCAATAGTTCCAGCTACCAGCAATGGGCCTAGGGCTGATCCCGCCGTCCCTGGTCCAGCCCCTATTCTAGGTTGAGTCAAGCTTCCGCCAATCGATGCAGAGCCTGGTTCCACCGGTTTATTACTAGCTGCAGCTCGACCCGCCCTCGTAGGCATTTAGTTTCCGCCACTCAACACTCCTTCGCTTGTCTGGCAGCTGCTCGGTTCTAAATTCGTCTTTTCTAGCCAATCACTACAGAGTTACCCTGCCCGCCTACGCAGAACCCTTGCCAGACCTCCTCCCTGCGGGCTGCTACGCCTGTGTACTTCTATACAAGTCCCGCTTCCGCTGAGCTGCGTAGCGTTTGGCACCGCCCCGTTAGGGGTTCTGGCAGCTAAGAGTCCCTCGGCCGCCAATCAGCAGAAAGCAGGGCCTAACCACCCCTATCCTCGGACGCTGGCTGTCTTCCATCAATCCCATATAGGCCAATCAGTGCGAGGCAGGCGTTCCCCGAACCTTGCTGTCGCCCATGACCTAGCCATCTGTCTTGAACCAATCAGCGTGGAGCACTGGAGGGGTCGAGCACGCCCCCTCGGAACCCAGGTGACCATCTGCGTTCCACCAGTTCCCCTCGGGCCAATCACAACATAGCTCTGTGGAGCAAGGCCCGCCTCCCCAGCCCTGGAAGCCGCGCCGTCGATCCACGGTGCTTTGGCCAATCAGCGAGCAGCGGAACGTTCGGCTCCTCCTTCATGGGCCCACGTGAGCAGTGGGGAAACGCAGGGGCGGCTTCTAGGTGCTGCCGCCGCCACCGCTGCCGCCACCGCCGCCTCGGAGCCCGGGCCTGGGGGGCGGTAGGGCCGCGCATGGAGCCCCCGCCCCCCGGAGCTGCCAACACCGCCGCTGCGCTACACACAGGTGAGCCCGGGGCCTGGAGGGTGGAGGGCCCGGTCCGTGACCCTGTGTATCCTTCCCGCCCCCGCGCGGGGGGATGTGGCTTGGCCCATGGCCTGCTGGTGTTCGACTCCCCACCACCACCACCTCGGCTGGTGGACCTACCTGTGCCATTGTCCCCTCCCTTTGGCCCTTTGCCCCGTGGCTTAACCTCCCTTCCTGTTTTATAATGGGTCGGTCTGCGTGTTTGTATTTCTCCCCACCCCACCTTACAGTAGACTCGGCCGTGGTCTTGCCCCAGATCCCCGCTTGTAGGGAACTAGTCTCCGGCAATGTCCACCTCCTTGACAGTAGGTGCGTCTGAGTGTTTGTATTCTCCTGTCCTCAACTTTCAGGGGCCCCGTCTGTGGCCTTGTTTTTTCATCCCTACTGTTTCTGTA
Source organism: Balaenoptera musculus (assembly GCF_009873245.2). Classification (NCBI taxonomy): domain Eukaryota; kingdom Metazoa; phylum Chordata; class Mammalia; order Artiodactyla; family Balaenopteridae; genus Balaenoptera; species Balaenoptera musculus. The sequence continues at coordinate 41,516,102 of NC_045806.1, read as the reverse complement.
GTGAGTCAGTCCGTAGCGTTGTACCCACCCCCCCAACAGTGAGTTAATCTGTGAATTTGTATTCCTGCCTCCAATCCCCCAATGCATCAGTCCATGGCTTTATCAAATACACACACACACACACCATTTTACAGTGGATCAGTCTACATGCTTGTTTTCACGTCCTCCTGCTTATCAGCACATTGCCCTGTCCTCCCTTTTTTGTAGACTGTCAGTCCAGTCCTTGGGCTTCTCCCTTCCTTTTAATAGTGGGTCAGTTTAGTGCTTTATATCTCCCCATTTTCAGTAGCCCAGTCCATGGCCTTGTCCCCCTCTCCTTTTAATCAGTCTGTGGGGTGGCTTTTCTCCCTCTCCACTATTGTGCAGGAGTCAATGTGCTTTTCTGCTCTCCTTGCCCCTAGTAAATAAGGTGAGCCTTTACACACACACACACACACACACACACCTTTGCAGTGGATCTGTGCATTGGCCTTCCTGCCACCCATGTGATTGCATTCACACCCCTCCAGTGTACCCTCCTGTGAGTCCAGTGCTTTGTAATCCCTCCAGGAGGGTCAGCCTGTGTGCTTTTATTTCCCCCCTCCTTTCCTTGTGGTGGATCAGTCTGTGGCCTTCCCTGCCACCCTCCCACCTTCTTAATAGTGGATCAGCCTGTGTGCTTGTTGAACCCAGGACTTTTTTACTCTAGAACACACCCTCTCATACACAACTCTTAACCACTAAGACATCCTGCCTCCCTCCAGTAAATGAATACATTCGTGATAGTGATAATGCCAGTAGGAGCTAACACTTATTGAGCACCTACTGTGTACCAGGCAAAATGCTGTATGTTAATGAGCTCATTTAATCCACCCTATGAGCTAGGTACTGAGGGAAGTTTGGCATAGGGAGGTTAAATACCTTACACAGAGGTGATCAGTAGGTACCAGGTTAGGTTGCCCCTCAGAACGTAGGATAATTTTTGAGGCTTTCCTCTCTCGTTTCATCTCACCTCACGCGAGGCCCCACTCCTTAAAAACCAAATTAGTTCCCATCTCCACGCTTTTGTTTTTGCTGTTCCCTCTGCCTGCAGAGCTGTCTCCATTCCACACCTTGTCTCAGCACCCATCCACCCCCGATCCCAGCAGCTATGTGACCTTAGTGGTTTAACCACTTTCTCTCTGCACCTCTTTCCTCACTGGTTAAATGGGGGAATCAGAACTAGAATACCCTCCAATGTAAATAAAGAATACCTGTGAGTTAATAAAACAAGTAACTTCTCTGGCCTTACCTCCTACGCACCGCCCCCCCCCAACTCTGTTCCAGCCACATTGGCCTCCTAACTCATCCTCAAAAACACCAGGTGTGACCCAGCCTTGGGGCCTTTGCCTTGGCTATTTTTTCTGCCCAGAACGCTCTACCCCCATCTCTGTGTGGATCCTTTCAGGGCTCTGTTCAAATGTCAACCCGTCCCTGACCATCTGAACCTGCACACCCAGCAAGACTTAGACCCCTTCTCTGCTTTATTTGTGTCTTTCCCCTTTATCACTGTCAGGCACACTGTATAGTTTACCAGTTTGTCATATTTATTGTCTTTCCCCGTTAGAATGGGAGTCCCATGAGGGACTCTTTTTGTCTGCTTATTCACTGCTGGGTCTCCAGCACCTAAAATTCTTATCCAGTACTTGATAAGAATTTATTGCACGAATGAATGGGAAAAATATAATATCAGACAAATCAGGGTGGGGGGCAGATGGAGATGAAGAGGGCATAAGAGAGCTAGTTAAAAGAGGCTGGTTAGTCGGGACTGTTCATTCAGCAAACACAGAGCACCTACAGAGCACCAGGCATTCTAGGTGCTGGGGATATGGGAGGGAACAAAACAGGCAGAAATTCCTGCCTTTGTGGAGCAGACATTTGCTAAGAGTGCAGACTACATAAATAAGTCTAATTAGTTAGTATGTTAGACAAGTGCTAAGGAGGAAAAGTGAAGTAGGGAAGGTAGGAATAGAGTATCAGGGTGGTTGAAATCTTAGGCACAGGGCAGGCCTCACTTAGAAGGTGCTTCTTGAATTAAGGCCTGAAGGAGTTCAGGAAGGGAGCCATAATGCCTAGGGAAAGAGTGTACCAGGCAGAAGGAACAGCCAGTGCAAAGGCCCTGAGGTGGGATTGTGCCTGGCATGTTCAAGGGCCATGAAGGAGGCCAGAGTGGCTGGAGCAGAGTGGAGGGAGAGGTAGGAGGCAAGGTCAGAAAGCTGGTGGGAGCCAGATAGTGAGGCCATGCTGATACATAAGATTGTGGGGGAGGGGCTGGGGAGGGAGTAGAGTGTCAAGCCAGCCAATCGTAACATTTGAGTATCTGCTGTGTCCCAGAGATAACTTTTCTAAGTCCTTTACATATACTGACCTTTAATCCTCACAAAAGCCTTTGAGAGTAGGTGTATCTTGCAGATACTTTACTTTGAGGGTGACATATCCGCCATTTTACAGGTACAGAAACAGAGCCAGAGAGGTTGAGTAACTTGCTCAAGGTCACACAGCTAGAACAGGACAGGAGTATGAGGCTGGAGACCCAGAGAGAAGAACAGATCTGCAAGGGCAGACAGGTTATTTGGCACATTGGATCACACAGAGGAAGAATTAATTCTGCCTGGGAGATACCAGAACTTGATGATGTGTGTAATAAAGGGTTCATCATGTGTGGGGAAGGGGGAAGGGCACTCCTGGCAGGGAGAACAGCACATACATATTCTGAGATGAGAACTGGATTAACTCAGGGTGCCCATGCCAAGCTTGGGCCCACCTCAGAGCCTTTGTGCACACTGTTCCCTGTGCTTGAAGCACCCTTCCCACAGATGTCAGCATGGCTTGCTATCTCCCCTCCTTCAGATCTCTGCTTAAATGTCACTTCCTCAGGGAAGCCCTCCCTGCTCACCCTGTGTAAAATAGCATCCCTGTCCCCCTGTAGGATCTTACCCTTCTGTTTTGCTCTATAGAGAGCTGATGGAGCAAGGTGGCCAGGATCACTGCCTAGTGCCAGACTGCCTGGGTTTGAACCCTGGCTCTGCTAACTTCCAGCTGTGCGACCTTAGGCAAGTTAACTTAACTTCTCTGTGCCTCCATTTCCTCATCTGGAAAACGGGAGGGTAATAATAATGCCCATGCATAGTGTTGGTTTGAGGATTGAATGAGTTAAGTGACTAAAATGGTTTGCAGTACACAGTAAGGGCTCTGTGACTGGCTCCTGTTTTTTAGATTAGTATTATTATTTCCTGGCATACACATAGGTATCTCACAGGGCCTCTGAGACTGACCATCTCCAAAACTGATCTCCCGATCTCCCCTCAAAACCTGCTCTCCCGCAGTGCTGCCATCTCAGGTGATCAGGCCACAAACCTAGAATCACCTTTGGCACCTCTCTTACCCCACCCCAGCCCCATCCTATCTGCCAGCAAATCCTGTTCGCTCTGCCTTCAGATTTTATCCAGAACTCAGCCACTTCTCGCCAGTTCCACTGCTGCCACCACCATCTCTTACGTGGACTATTGCAGTAGCCTCTTCAGCCCGTACAGTTGGTTCTCCTCACAACAGCCAGAGGGATCCTGTTAAAATCCAAATCACAGCCTGTCACCCCTCTATTCACAGCCTTCTCATGGCTCCTGTCTCACTCAGAGTCAATGTCAAAGCCCTTCCAGGGCCCGAAAAAGCCTTACTTAGTCTGGCCCCTGCTGCCCCTCTGTTCTCATCTCCTGGTACTTTCCCCTCGCTGCCTTCTCTCTGACCACGCCAGACTGCTTTCCCTTCCTCTGACCTGACAGGCTCTCCAGCCTCAGGGCCTTTCACCCTGGCTATTTCCTCTGCCTGGATGGCTGCTCCCCAGCTTGTCACAGACCTGACGCCCTCACCTCTCTTAGGTCTTTCCTCAAATATCACCTCGTGACTACCCTCCCCTGACTACCCTTTCAAAAATAAGAACTCCTTCCCTGCTTCGTTTTTTTTTCCCCCCCCCCGGAGCTCTTATCACCATCTGACGTATTCTTGTTTATCTTGTTTCTTGTCTGTCTTCCCCACTAAAATGTGAATTCTGCCAGAGCAGGGATTTTTGACTGTTGTATTCACTGCTGTATCCCCAGCACCTGGCCCACAGTAGGCCCTCCAAAAATGCTTGCTAAATGAACAAAATAAAGAGAAGTAGACACATCTGAGTGAGGCCTATGACTAGAACTCTCATTAGGGGTCACATGGGAGACGTGATAATAAACAAAATACAAAACCCCATGTGCTGCTGAGGCTTGAAGGCAACCGTCAGGTTTCACCTTAAGTAAAAGATTCTGTGGCTACTGAAAGAGGAACTGGTAAAATTGCCTGTTGTCGCCACCAGGAGTCACACTGGTCTCTTTGTGCCTCTGAAACAAACAGGCCTTCCAAATAAACCCAGCAAGGTCTCTGATCATGGGACTCTGGACACTTCGTGGCCTTGTGACTTACATAATTGCCTAAAATTGTGTCTGCAGAATGAACTTCGAAACAACTCAGACATAAGAGGATCAGACTGTATTTCATTACAGATTAAAGACTCAAGCTATAAATAATAGAGGGAGGTTCTTTGAAACCTTCCGATTTGGAAGGTCTTATTCTTAACCCAACAGTCCCAGCTGGGTGAACAGTTGATTGATGAAAGCTCATTCCTTAAGGAAAAGGAACCTCATGTTTATTTCCAATTCACACTCAGCAAAGGGAGCAGTTATGGGGTGGGGGGGCGGGGCCGGGAGGGTCCTGTTCTCTGCTGGACATGCTGAGGGAGCAGTCAGTGCAAGGGGCAGTTTAGTCTAATGGTTGAAAAGATCAGACACCTGGAACTTGGCTGCCTGCGTCCAAATCCTGGCTCTGCCACTTAGGGCTGTGTGGCCTGTACATGTCATTTAGACATTTTGTGCCTCTGCTTCCTCATCTGTAAATTAGAGATAATAAGAGTACCTATTTCCCAAAGTTGTGATGAGAGAGAAATGAGTCAATAGCTACAGAAATAGCAATCCAGGTCTACATGCCCTTATCTAAAACCCTTGGGGCCAGATGTGTTTCACAATTTTGAATTTTTCAGATTTTAGAAAGGTGACAAGGTATACATACAAGATGTTACATAACACCCTTAGTGGGCTCTGTAATCAGCCACATTCAGATTTCTGCAGCAAGATGTATGAACAGTCACACCAAGTGAGGATCAGTGAAGACCACAAAAGGCCTTATTTTGTTTCAGATCAGGTTTTGGCATAGCAGATAAGGAATTATGAACAAATTAGAAACTAATATTTCATAAGAGCTTATCATACCCCAGGCATAGTATATTTAATCTGTACGATAACCCTATGAGCTAGGTGGTATTATTATTATCCCTATTTTACAGATGGGAAAATTGAGGCACAAGAGGTTAAAGAACATGCCCAGTGTCACACTGCTAATAAGTAGCAGAACCAGGATTCCAGCCCTGGTGGTCTGGCTCTGGAGAGGCTGACTGTCCAGTAGGCCATATTGCCTCTGATTGGTACAATGCCTGGCATGTATTTAGCACTCAATAAATGTTCATTATTGCTGTTGTCAAGAAGGAGAACACAGAGGGACAGAGATGGGTCAGAGGAGCGTGGGGTAGAGAGACAGAAGAGAGCAGACATTCAGTGTTAGGAATTTTCATAAAGGCAAGGCCCTTGGGGCTGGGAACTGAACGATGGAGAAGACTTCTAGGCAGAGGAAGGGAACCCAGCATGAAGTGAACAGCCTTTGCGAGGAGCTGGCAGAAGGAACCTCCTGGAAAACTTAATATTTGATGTGGTAGAAGATGCAAATGAAAATGTTCAGGTGAGGGGCCTTATTCTAGTTTTCTATTCGTGCTGTAACAAATTATAACAAACTTTTAACTGCTTAAAACACAAATTATTCTCTTAGAGTTCTGGAGGTCCGAAGGCCAGCACAGGTCTCACCAGGCTAAAATCCAGGTGTCGGCAGGGCTGTATTCCTTTCCAGAAGCTCCAGGGGATGATCCATTTCCTGTTCGTTTAGGTTGCTGGCAGAATTCAATTCCTTGAGGTTGTAGGATCTGTATAAAATAAATAAGCAACAAGGGTATATTGTAACCACAAAAAAAAGTTCATGTGATGAGATTGAGCTCACCCAAATAGTCTCTAGCTTAAGGCCCATAACCTTAAACTCACCTGCAACGTTCTTTTTGCCAGGTAACATAATATACTCACAGGTTCCAGAAATTAGGATGTGGACATCTTTGGGTGAGGGGCATTATTCTGCGTGTCACAGTCTGCCCTCTGGCCCCCAGAGGTTCACATTTGTCCCACACGCAGAAGACATTGACGGTATCCTAGCATCCCCAGAAGTCTCATCGCATTACAGGAGTCATCCAAAGCCAGGCTGAGGGCGTTCAGGGAATGGTGGTGGCAGTTGGGGACAGAGGTGGAGGCAAGATGGCAAGAAAGGAATCCTCCTCCTGCTGACCTCTTCCCCTTCCTGTGTCTGCAACCTCTCAGCTCTGAGCTTTCTGCTCTCCAGGTACCCCTGGGATGGCGTGAGCGCTCCCCCAGCAATGGACCCTTCTGTGACGCTGTGGCAGTTTCTGCTGCAGCTGTTGAGAGAGCAAGGCAATGGCCACATCATCTCCTGGACCTCCCGGGATGGCGGTGAGTTCAAGCTGGTGGATGCTGAGGAGGTGGCCCGGCTCTGGGGGCTGCGCAAGAATAAGACCAACATGAATTATGACAAGCTCAGCCGGGCCTTGCGGTACTACTATGATAAGGTAAGGTGTCTGAGACTAGGGCCAGGAACCCCACCCCCTGGCCTGTGCCAAACATTTAAATCAGTTATGTCGTTTTCTTGACTAAATTGATAGAGCTCTAACTTTGAAAACGATATTAAAATTTACCATTTCTTACCCCATCCTCTGGTACTCTTACACGAACATGGGGGCCCCTAAGCGTTTATCTCAGTTGTTTTATTTTCTTGTATTTTATTTTAGCTTTGGCTAAAACCTTCATAGCACCATTAACACTGACCCCCTACTCACTCCACTCTCTCTGAGATCCCCAAAGTCCTGCTGTCCCACCATGCCCCGCACGACATTTCATCTTCTTGCCTTATTCCTCTGGCCAAAACTTTTGAAAACTCTTAGTAATGACTCTTCCTCATCCTAGGCCAGTCCTGGGCTCCCCCAGTTATTTCATAATCTCTTATCCCAGAATAAGAATTCTAGAATATCCTTATTCTTAGAATCAAAGCCTCCATGACAGCATTATACTAACCTTTCCTTACCTCATTCTCCAGGACCCTCAACGTTTTTATCAATTCTTTTTATCTCTTATTCCGTTAGCTAAGACCTCCAAAACAACATGTATAATGCCCGCTCCACACCCCATCCTCTTGTATTCCCAGAGCAACACTGGTCCACTCCAATATTTATATCAATTATTTTAATTTATCATCTTATTCCTATAGCTAAAATTGTACATTTTCCTTATCCTTTCAGACTCCCAAACCAGTGCTAGATAACCCCCCCATATTTATACCAGTTATTTCAGTTTCTTATTTCTTTTGTTTTAAAAGTATTTATTTATTTATTTATTTATTTTTAATAAACCTGCACCGGGTCTTAGTTGTGGCATGCAGGATCTTCGTTGCTGCGTGCGGGATCTTTAGTTGCAGCACGTGGGATCTTTAGTTGTGGCATGCGGGCTCTTAGTTGCGGCATGCGGGATCTAATTCCCTGACCAGGGGTCAAACCCGGGCCCCTTGCGTTGGGAGTGTGGAGTCTTAACCACTGGACCACCAGGGAAGTCCCGTCAGTTTTTTATTTCTTTACCTGAAACTTCCAAAACAATATTTTTCATGTTCCAGTTTTATTGTGATATAATTGACACACAGCACTGTATAAGTTTAAGGTGACAGCATAGTGATTTGACTTACATACAGCAAGAAATATTCATCACAATAAGTTTAATGAACATCCATCATCTTATATAGATACAAAATAAAAGAAAAAGGAAGAAAAAATCTTGTGATGAGGACTCTTAGGATTTACCCTCTTAACAACTTTCATATATAACATACAGCAGTGTGGATCATATTTATCATGTTGTACATTACATCCCTAGTACTTATTTTTCTTATAACTGAAAGTGTGTACGTTTTGACTGCCTTCATCCAATTCCCCTTCCTTTCAACCCCCTTTGCAACTTCCAAAACAATATTAATGAATCTCCCTTTTCATTCCTTTTCTGAGAAACACAAACCCACCCTGTGAGATACATGACCAACACTTAAGATGTCCCCAGGGTGCTCTAGCGCCCTCCAGATGCCTCTTGTCCCCCAGAACAGCCCTGGACCTGTGCTTCACACCCTTAACTCATTTATAGCATTTATTCCATTTTTATATTTTAATCCTTTAGCTCAAACCTCTAAAACAATATTAATAATGAGGCTGCCTCACTCTGTGCTCTGAGACCACCAGAATATCCCTGAGACCCTCCAGACCTGTCCTGAAATACCCCAAACGTGCTCTGTGACCCACCCAAGCCAGCCTTAAGATTCTCCCAATATTTATACCAGTATTTTAAATTCTTGTTAGTTGCTATCAGTGACTTCATTTTCCAATTGCCTCAGCTTAAACCTCCCCAACAGTATTAAGAATGAGGCTCCCCATCCTGTCCTCCCTGATGACCTTGCCCTGTTCCACGTCTGTGTCAAGAGCTTTAAATAATCCTGTAATAATTCATGTTTATTAACAATTCATCACCACATTCTTCTACATTCATTTAGTCTCTTCCAACATTTATTATCAGTGACTTCATTTTCCTGTCTTACTGCGTAAACTAGACTCCAAAACTGTCCTGGCAGCCAGCCCCAGGGCCTGGCCCTGTTAGCCCACAGACACTCCTGGTTCCTGGAGCCAGGAGGAAAGCCTGCTCCTGGATCTACTTCCCTTGGTGGGCCCCAGTGTGGAGAGGAGCCCGTGGGTGTGGCTGTGTGTATCTGAGGTGGGGGTGGGGGAATTGGACAGAGGGAGATGCAGAGAGTGTGACAGAGGGAGACTTGGAGGGGGATGGACAGGAAGGAGACGTGGAGGGGAGAAGGGCATTAGACTAAAGGAAGGATTATGGGTGGGGGGGGACAGAAAAGGAGGAGAAGCTGGGGGAGAATACAGAGAGGGGAATCAGGTTGGGGGAGAGCAGTAGAAACTGGAGGACAACAGAGGAGACCCCAAATTGAGAGATGGGTGAGATGTGAAAGAAGCTGGGAGGGGGAACCTATGGGGAGGCAGACACTGAGGTGGGACGGTGTATATGTAAAAGGACAGGAGAGGGGCACGAGGAAAGAAAGGCACTATAGGAGACAACACCCCTTCACCCCCTCACCATCCGCACCCTCCCTGGCCCTTTCTTCTAAGACCCTCTATCCTGTCTCCCCCCTTCCCAGAACATCATCCGCAAAGTGAGTGGCCAGAAGTTCGTCTACAAGTTTGTGTCCTACCCCGAGGTCGCGGGGTGCTCCACTGAGGACTGCCCGCCCCAGCCTGAGGTGTCTGTCACCTCCACTGTGGCAAATGTGGGCACCACAGCTGTACACGCCGTCCCCGGGGACACTGCCTCTGGGAAGCCAGGCACACCCAAGGGTGCAGGAGTGGCAGGCCCGGGTGGCTTGGCGCGCAGCAGCCGGAACGATTACATGCGCTCGGGCCTCTATTCCACCTTCACCATCCAGTCCCTGCAGCCGCAGCCGCAGCCGCCCTCTCATCCTCGGCCTTCCACAGTGCTCCCCAGCACCGCCCCTGCAGGAGCAGCAGTGCCCCCCTCGGGGAGCAGGAGCACCAGTCCAAGCCCCTTGGAGGCCTGCCTGGAGGCTGAGGAGGCCGGCCTGCCTCTGCAGGTAAGGACTAGAACCCGGAAAGTCAGCAAGAGGAGGGATGTACAATTCCCAAATGAGGAGGGGGGCTGGGAGGAGGGGGGACATAAATGTCCTATTAAAGGAGATATAGTGGAAGGAGGGACACAGAAGTCCCCTTGGAGAAAGGGATGGGGAGGAAAGCTATGCAAAGCCTGGGAAGGAAGAAGGAAATTAAGTACACGACAATTAGCAGTACACCCAACATGTAGTAGGTGTCCTGAATGTGTTTGCTTAATGCACTGGTTCTCACACTTTTAGCACTCATCAGAAAGCACCTGGAGGGCTTTTAAAGCCACAGATTTTGGGGGGCCACCCCCAGAATGTCTGTTTATGTGGGTCTGTGGGTGGGTCTGAGAGTTTGCATTTTTAACAAGTTTCCAGATGAGGCGTATGCTGCTGGTCCGTAAAGCAAATTTCTGAGAACCACTGCTTTCGTGAATGGGGGCGGTATCTCCTGGTGTCCCGCCCCTAAAGGCAGCTGTGTCGCTATCAGGTGTCTCACCCCTCCCCTGCCCCCAGATAGGAGGACCTACTCCAGAAGGAGCCCCAGTTCCTTGGCAAAGTCCCACGTCTTATTGGAGGACCTGCTCCCACTACCAGGTCCCGCTTTCCAAGGGAAATAATTGGCTTCACTACCCCAGCAATCCTTAGGCACCCCCTCTGCACTTGTTCCTCTCCCAGGTCATCCTGACCCCACCCGAGGCCCCAAACCTTAAATCCGAAGAGCCAAATATGGAGCCTGGGTTGGGCCGGCCACTGCCCCCAGAAGTCAAAGTGGAAGAGCCCAAGGAAGAGTTAGAAGCCGCAGCCACTGGGGAGGCGGGGTTTGTCCTGGAAGCCGTCAAGGCCGAGCCCTTTGAGCCCAAGGCCGAGCCAGAAGCCCCTCCCGCGGAGGGCGTGCCAGCCCGGCTGCCCGCGGTCATTATGGAAACTGCGGCGGTGGGCGGCCTTGCGGCTTCCACAACTTCCAGCACGGAGATCGCCCAGCCTCAGAAGGGCCGGAAGCCCCGGGACCTGGAGCTTCCACTCAGCCCGAGCTTGCTGGGTGGGCCGGGGCCCGAACGGACTCCGGGATCGGGAACTGGTTCCGGTCTGCAGGCGCCAGGCCCAGCGCTGACGCCTTCCCTGCTACCTACGCACACATTGGTGAGAACCTTCGAAGGGGCGGGGCTAGCACCTGGAATGAATGGGATTGGGGCGGAGTGGGGGTGGGAGGAGTTAGACCGACCGCGAGGGCCAATGCGGTTACCTCTGAGTGAGTGGGAGGGTGGAGCCTTCGAGTGGGGTTGGCTGCGCGGAGAGACGGGGCTTGATTGCTACCAGGCGACCAATCCTGCAATGCCGAGGGGTCGGGTCCCCAAAAGAAGGGCAGGTGTAGGGAGTTCTGTGGGCAGGGACTGAGGGGCCCGAGAGGCTTTCTGCAGGAACTCTTTCTGGGTTGGAGCATAGCTTGAGGAACCTAAGCGGGGCTTTTGGGTCTGGGATTTGCTTGGCGGGTTTCCTGTGAGGTATGCAGGTGGGGGATAAGAGTTGGAAGTTGACCCTGAGCTACTGGGATGGTGAGGTTTGAAAGCGACATGTGGGTGGGGTCTTGTAGGTGGTCTTGCCCAATGAGGCTGGGGTGGGCCCTCAAGAGTTAGGAGGGGTTGTCTGTGTAAAGCTGGAGAGCTGTCACGGGCATGGTCTTAGTAGTTATGGTCCAGGCCTGTGCACTTTTGAGGAGTGATCTCGGAAGTATGAGTGGGAAATCTGGCGGGGCTGGAACCAAGTTCCTTTGGTTTTCCCACACCTGCTCTCTTGCTCACTTGCGCCCCGACCACCCCTTCCCCACAGACCCCGGTGCTGCTGACGCCCAGCTCGCTGCCCCCCAGCATTCACTTCTGGAGCACCCTGAGTCCCATTGCACCCCGTAGCCCGGCCAAGCTCTCCTTCCAGGTAGGATCAGCTCCCCCCATCTTGGAAAGGGTGAGAGATCCTAGCACGGTCCCAATCCATGACCTCTCCCTATTTCTGTCCCCAGTTTCCGTCCAGTGGCAGCGCCCAGGTGCACATCCCTTCCATCAGCGTGGATGGCCTCTCAACCCCCGTGGTGCTCTCCCCAGGGCCCCAGAAGCCATGACTATCACCACCACCACCACCACCACCCCTTTCTGGGGTCACTCCATCCATGCCCTGAACTTCTCTCCAGCCAGCCGTCTCAAGGAGAAACATAGTTCAGCTGACAGACTCGTGCTGTGGTTGTGGTTGGGTGGGGATTCTTAGGAGAAAGGATCTCTCAGTAACCCTTCCACAGAAAACATACAACTTCTCTCTTCTTGGTCAGTCCCCCAGTGGCCGCTCTTACACGTCTCCTACTGCAGTGGTGGGGACGGTTTATTTATTTATTTTTTGAAGGCCACTGGGAGGAGCCTGGCCCAACTCTTTCGGGGAGGGGGGGTTGGCAAGGGCATCTCCCCCATCTCCACATTTTTTCCCCAAGATGAGACAGTCGGGGTCTGGCTTGAGAAGGACCTTTCTTTATTTATTTCTCAGGCTGCCCTTGGGGAGCTGAGGGAGCCCTGTCTCCATTTTGGGGTGTGGGTAGAGGAGCTAGATTGCTGTAGTTTATTATTCCTGGCCCTCCCCAAGGGTCCAGGAAGAATTTGTGCTGTTTAACGGTTTGGGAGTTTTGGCCAAGGAAGGCTCACACCCTTGGAAATGGGAATTTCCACCTCCCCGGTCTTTCTCTCAGACAGCTTGTCCTTTTTCAACCACCTTTTTGGGCCGGGGAGGAATGCCCCTTTTGTTCTTCTTCCCCTGAGAAGCCATTCCTGTGTCTGCCAAACTCCTGGGGTCCTGCCTGTTTCCTCCCAATGGAGGGTTTTTTTGGGGGAGTGGTCCCCGTCTGGGGGGCCCCTCCAACCAGTACTCCAGGTCTCCCTGTCCCCCACCCCCTGCCATTTTGATAGTATAATCTATTTTTAAACAGGGCTTTTCAATAGGGGAGAGGGAGGCATCTGTTCCTATATCTGAGATAGGGTGGGTGGGAAGGAAGGGATTTGGGGAGGGGGTCTTCCTGCCTCCCCCAAGTGTTTATTTTTGATACCAAACGTGTATTTTCAGCTCCCTCCCTCCCAGCCCCCCAATTTCCTGCGGGCGGGTACAAAGGACCCTTTAAGTGTCCCTGGAGTTGGGAGGGAGGAATGAGAGACATAAAGCCTGTCCTGTGTGAATTCCAGGCTGGAGAAGGGCGGGTTCAAAGGACTCCTGGGTTCACCTCCCGTCAGCACCGGCCCAGCCTGGGCCTGGGAACCTGGGGGTCGGTGATTTGGGGGACGGTGCTACACCTGTCTCCACTGTTTGTTTTACTTCCCCAAAAATGGATCTTTTTTTCTAAGAGTCCCAGAGAATGGGGAATTGTTCCTGTAAATATATATTTTTAAAGGTGATGCTGGAGGCTGCTAGCATTTTTTTTCCCCCTAAAGCCATTGGAAGTAACTGTGTGCAGAGGCGTGACTCTATGTGAAAGGCGGTGAGGGTGTGAGATTGATCGTGAGGGTGAGAGAGCATGGTGGTGTGTGTCCGAAACAGTGGTAGAGACTGTAGATTGGTAACCAGGTGTGTGAAAAAGAGAAAACTATGGAAAGCTGTGATTGCGCACGTTCGTTTGTGAAGCCATGTGTTGAGAGAGTGGAAGTTGTAACTGCAAACTTGACATTGTGCCTATGTGAGAAATCGTGGCTGGGTGGCAGAAAACCACCGTAAGACTGAATGAGTGATTAAGGTACTATACGAGAAACTGGTGGTGTGTGTGAAATAACGTTTATGAGAAGGAAGTGGGGACTGCGCATCAGTCACTGTTGAACAGGCTGATGGTGAGCAAAACAGACTGAGTAACCAAAACAACGTGTGAGAGCCTGTACGAGCACGAAAGTGCCATAGAGATCGTCAGGGACCGTGCGTAGGTAAGGAACTTCACTGTAAGTGAGCAGGTGACTCAGTGTTTGGGAGATGGCTTGTGTGTGAAACTGTTAACGCAAGGCTGTTGGATCAACTAAAGTAATGGGAGCGTATGTGTGAGAGGTTGATGGTATGAGAGAAAATGGCTGTGAGGCCGGATGGGTGCCTGAGACGTAAGATAGCAGAATACGCAACTGTGTGTATGAAAACCGTTCCTGTGAGACTAAACTAGCAAAGACTGTGTGAGAGACTGAGAAAATGTGGCCGCGACTGGAAGAGCGTGAGAGGATGTAATTTGTGTGTGTGTGTACTTCAGCCTAGTGGCAGATTGATTTGCAGTTACTACTCCAGTCTAGCCCACAGGTTCAGGGACTCTGAAAGTGTAAGAGAAAATGATGGTGAGACTGAGTGAGTGAAAGTGAGCTACAGACCACCTCACTGTGAGTGAGAGGCGATGAGTAAAAAAGAAGGAAGTCAGTGCCGCCTGAGAGAAAACTGATGACTGAGCAGCGTGTGAGAGTGTGAAACGTTTCATGAGAGACTAAACCGGAGACTACATGCTGGTGAAAAACAGAAAATGAAACAGAGTAAGTGAGACACAGAGACCATGCGATCAGTGTGTGTGAGAAACCGCTGAGGCTGTAATTGTGTCTGAGGGTACATGATACGCTGGCTGGATGCAGCAGATGATGGTGTAAACGACTAAGATGGGCCATGAGAGGCTGTGTGTGTGAGACTTACTGAGAGCCTAGTAACATTGGTGAATTAGTGACGACAGGATGTCAGAGGCTGAGTGAGGGCAAGTGACCGTGACACTGATTGGGTGACTGAGAGTGTCTGAGAAAACGAGTGACTGAGAGTGTCTGAGAAACTGTGGGTCTGTGTAAAACTGCAAGAGACTTTATTAAAGGCTGTAGAGCAAGGACTGAGCATGTTGGAAGCTGCTTGCAAAGAAATGTGAGACTAGGCGACTAAGACGGTGTCTGAGACTCTGTGCGATTGTGTATGCGTGTGAAACTCTTAGCATAGTGACTCGGTGTGCAGAATGGGTGCGAGTGTGAAGAGGTGGGAGAAAGAGTGATTGTGGGTGTGGGTGTGTGCGCGAGAAACTTCCAGAGAGACCACTGGTGGCTAAAATCACTAACCATTTGTGTATGTGAGAAAATGAGGGCCCGAGTGAACGGTGGAAACATCCTATCAAAAGGCGTGGCTCTGTGGATGTGCAAAACTGACCCGTGAGGGTAACTGTGGTCTTGGCCGAAGGAGACCATAGTAAGACTGGGGGCCAATGACAGTAAACAACTCCCTGAGTGGCTGAGAGAGGCTGTGCATTTGAGTATGTATGTGAGCTTGTTCGTAAGAGACTATAGTAGAGGCTAAATTCAGAAGTGTGTGTGTAAATATGTAAAAAAAAGAAAAAGAGAAAATGAGGCTGAATTCGTGTGTGAGAACCCATGGATGGAATGTGCCAGGCCTAGAGGAAGGCCCTCTTCCATCTGTCCTCTTCCTCCTCAGGCCCCTGGGCTGGCTTCTCCCAGTTCTCCAAAACGTGAAATGCTGGAGTTCGCCAGGGCTTTGCCTGGGCTTCCTTTCCCTCTTCTCACGAGCCAAGCCCTCTCCAGGTGGTCTGGTCCAGTCCCGGCACTTGAGACACTACTTCTCCCTGCCGTGATGCTCGCATTTTTACCTCCAATCCAGATTATTCCTCTTCACGCTTATCAGAATCTCTAAAGCTCTATTTATTGCATTTATTTATTCATTCAGCAGAGGTTTATTGAGCACCTACTGTTTGCTGGTGCCCATCCAGGACCTCCAGACACAGCAGTTAACACACCAGACACAAATCCCTGCCTTTGTGGAGCTGGCATTTTAGTGAGGACAACAGACAAACAAATACATCATATTAGGTGGTGTTGCAGTGATTACATGAGATAAGACTCAATCTTTGTTTAGATAAGAAATCTGCAGTCATTTTATTGCCCAAACGTGTAGCAGAAGATGAAAGCGGTGACAATCCCCTTCCCAAGGAAATCCAGTGAGTAGGTATACAGTTTAGGAACAAAGGAAGTATCGATTATAACATTATTACCAGGGCAACAGGTGATTAGATAAAGCAGCCAACCAGAATTACAGGTTTCTTGGGGAGTTTGTTTTCATAGGCTAACAGCACTGATGTCTGAAGTCCTAGAAGCATAACAAAACCCCTTTGTTCAAAGCACACTTTCAAAGACAGGCTGGTGTTATCAGGAAACAGTACATCTGTAACGGATACGAATGTCAACACACCTTATCACCCATAAAGCAAGACCAGTATTCTAGAGAAAGTTCTGTTTTAACGCCTGGCCAAATCGAATCCTTCAACCTTGTTTTAATTTGCAGAATGGTGTTCCTCCTTGGATGCAGGGGAAATGAGACATTGCCTTCCTAATTCTTAGACTCCTTTTTGTTAATTAAAAAGATTCCTGTTTTTAAAGCAGGCTCTGGAGTTTCACTCATTAGGACTGATTTTAAAAAAACAAAAAAGGCTCTGTGGAGCATGGAAAATGGGCTGCATTGGAATTAATTATTAAGATAAGGGTTACGAAGAATAGTTTTTCTACATGAGATCCACAAAGAAAAGTAAAGGGTCAGGAACTAGAATGATGGATCTTAAAGTGTGGTCCCCGACCAGCAGGATCAGTGTCACCTGGGACGTTGTTAGAAATTCACATTCTTGAGCCCCATCCCGGACCTACAGAATCAGAAACTGGGGTGGGGCCTGGCAATCTGGATTCAACAAACCTTCCAGATGATTCTGATGCACATATAGGTTTGAGAGCCACTGGGCTAGAGAATGAGAGGTGCCCTACAAAAAGCTGAGGAAGGCTTCTTTGAGGGAGGTGACATTTATTGTCTGCCTCTTTTAGAGCGTAAGTCCCTTGAGGGCCAGGATTTTGGGCTGTCTTGTTGTCTGTTCCAGCCAATGCCCAGAACGACTGGCACCCAATAGTTGCTCAGTAGATGTTGAATCAGTGTATTTAACAAACAGCGCCTGCTGTATGCCAGGCACTGGGCTAAGGACTTTTAAAAATCTTAACTCCCAATCTTCGCAACACGCCCTATGATGTAGGCTGTGTGTGGGGTGGGGAGGGGTGGCAGGTATTACCTACCCAAGATACTTGATGGAACATGGCCAAGCCAACCACCCCCTTCCTCGGGCCCTGAGGGTGTCCCCAGCTGGCCCCTGGGGCAGTGGATATCCCCAGTTCAGTCCTTCTGAATTCTCCTCCCCATACTCTTGCCACTTCCCCTTCTCACTTCCCTTGTGCTGACCTCCCCTCCACATTGCTGACCACAATGAACCTCACTTTTAGGAAAGAGGAGGGTGGTGGTGAAGTCAGGATGGAGGATGAAGTAATTACCTCGATGCCCACTCCACCCCATGAGGAGGGACACGCTGAGCATGCCATGCTCACTTCACCCTTGTTCAACACCCCTGTGAGTTTGGCCCTGTCATTGTGGTAGAGGGCGTGCATTTTACAGGTGGAGAAACTGAGGCTCAGAGAGAGGTTCAAGTGACTTGCTCAAGGTCACACAGCGAGGGAGTTCAATCTTGCTTCCAACTTCCAGGCTCCACTTCCCCCTCAGTAAGAATTTGTCCAAAGAGCATTGATTGAGTGCCACTGGGCTGCTGGGCGGGGCCTAGGGTGTTGGGGACACAGTGACAAACAAAACAGGACCGAGAGTGAGGCAGGAAGTAGGGAGGGGAGAGGAGAGGAGGAAGCTCAGGGACAGAGGTTGCAAGGGAGAGGTCGGAGCTGAAGAGACCTGCACGATACCCTCCCCTCCCCGCCATCCCCCATCACCACCGCTGCCCTTCACCCTCCTAGTTCCTCCTGCCCCTGGTTCCTCTTTCCCACTGACTCTAGGAGCAGATCAGCCCACATAAAGCCGGGCCTCCTTTCTGGCGGGGCTGCAGGGGTGCAGTGCTCAGCATGCCCCCCCGAGTGCAGGCCCACCGGTTACTGCTGCTGCTGCTGCCGCTGCCGCTGCTCACCCTGCCAGCCACAGGTGAGTGGGTGGGGGCCCGGCTGGCCCCCAGGGGTGCCTGGGCCCCCCCACACCCCTGACCGTGCTCCCCCGCCCTGTTCCAGGCTCAGACCCTGTACTCTGCTTCACCCAGTATGAGGAATCCACGGGCAAGTGCAAGGGCCTCCTTGGGGGAGGTGTCAGCACGGAAGACTGCTGTCTCAATGCTGACTACGCCTTCCAGGAGCCCGGCAGCAAGCTCTGTATGGCGTGCAGGTTAGGGGGAGCCTGGGGTTTGAGGGGAGGCAGAAAGGACTGTCTGCGGGGCGACCCAGAACTTGGGCTCTGGCCTTCTCTGAGATTCTCAAGCATGGCTCCAAGGCCCTGATCGTGACCATGGCTCCAGGTCTCTCAGCCTCAGCTCTGTTGACATTTGGGGCCAGAAAATTCTTTGTTGTGAGGGCTGACCTGTGCGTTGCAGGACGTGTTGTAGCATCCCTGGCCTCCCACTAGATGCCAGTAGCAACTTGCAACAACTAAAATGTCTCCAGACAGGTAAAAATCATCCCGAGTTGAGAACTGCCATGGCTTACATGTATTGAGCGCTTCCTGCATACCAGAAGCATTGTGGGTGGGGTGCAGCTCAGGTATTTCTGAAGGTAGCTCAAGTCCCCGGATGGTGATGACAGCTCATACGGAGCACTTACTGTATACAGACACGTTGCTGGAGGGGGAGAGTTTGGGCAATTCTGAGGGCAGCTGCAGGTCCCTAATTATAATGACACTTCATATTCATTGAGCACTTCCGGCATACCAGATGCATTGCAGAGGTTGGGGGTAGCCAGAGGATTTCTGAGGGTATCTCTAGTCTCCTAATCGTGATGCCAGCTTACGTGTACTGAGCCCTCTCTGTATGTCAGACGTATTTTCTAACTCTTTACTATATATATCCCAGATACACCATGGGGATGGGGCGCTTGGGGATTTTTGAAGGCAGCTCTGGGTCCCTAGTTGTCAACAGGTCCCACCTGTTTAGCATTATGCCATGCAGGGGCTTGGATCTGGGGTATTTCTGATGGGGTCTCTGAGCTCATTGGGATGATGGCTCCTATTTATTATGCACTTCCTGTTTGCCCGCTACCATGCATGGCTGTGGCCTGGTAGGCTTCTGACAGCAGTTCTGGGCCCCCAGTCCTTGCACTTGTTTACTGCGTGCCTGGCACTGTCCTTGGGGGACTTCAAAGGGTAACTCCAGGTTCCTGATCATGAAGGTAAATGATATTTAAGTATTTGTTGTGTGCCCATCTCCTCCCCAACATCACTAAGAGGTAGATACTCTCATCACTCCATTCCACATACATTTATCCCACACCCCTGTCTGTGCCTACCCACACTCTGTGGTCCCATACACCATCCTTGTCAGAGCGTGCCAGGATGGGACATGTGCTTCTCTCTGCAGGCTCCCACAATGGTCACCGTGGTCCGAGTGGGTCCCCTGCTCAGTGACCTGCATGGAGGGCTCCCAGCTGCGGCACCGGCGCTGCATAGGCTGGGGCGGGCAATGCCCCGAGAAGGTGGAGCCTGGGACCCTCCAGTGGCAGCTGCAGGCGTGTGAGGACAAGCCGTGCTGTCCTGGTGAGGAGGAGCAGCAAGGCGGGCGAGCACCGTCAGTTACCCGGCACTGGGAACTATCAGGGCAGAAGCCCTGAGGGTGGGAGTGTGCTTCATGTTTGTGAGGTGTCGAGGAGGAGGCCGGCGTGGCTGGAGGAGAGTGGAGGGAGGTGAGGTCAGAGGGGGACTGATCCCTGTGGGCCACAGTGAGGATGTTGGCTTTTATTCTGACTGATGTAGTGATGGCGGAAAAACATGATCTGACCTGGGTTGTGACAGATCCCTCTCGCTGTCAGAACGACAGACTGTATGTGGTGAGTAGTGAAGCAAAGGGACCACTGTGAAGGCTACTGCAATAGTCCAGATGAGCAATGGTGGTGGGCCAGGTGTGGCAGAAACAATGGGCACAGGATTAGCTGATGTGGGATACATGAGGAAGCCTGGACCCCTGAATGACACCACCACCTCCATCTTGTCCCCCTCTTTTCTCTCCCACAGAGATGGGTGGTTGGTCCAACTGGGGGCCCTGGGCATCTTGCTCTGTCACCTGCTCTAAAGGGACCCGGATTCGTCGTCGAGCATGTGATCACCCCACCCCCAAGTGTGGGGGCCACTGCCCAGGAGAGGCACAGGAGTCAGAGGCCTGTGACACCAAACAGGTCTGCCCCAGTGAGTGAGGGCAACCACAGAGCAATGATGTGGGCACCCAGGGTGGGTCTGGGGGTTACAGCAGGGAACTTCCAGGGTGGGAGGACTGCAGCATGCATGACCACACTTGGCATCTCCCCACCCCCACCCCATCACAGCACACGGGGCCTGGGCTGCTTGGGGCCCCTGGAGCCCCTGCTCAGGCACCTGCCACGGTGGACCCAAGGCATCTGAGGAGAGACGAAGCCGCACATGCTCTGCACCTGAGCCCTCCACGCAGCCTCCTGGGAATCCCTGCCCAGGGTCATCCTCTGAGCAGCGGGCCTGCACCGGCCTGCCACCCTGCCCAGGTACTCGGGGATGAGGCCTCTGACACTCTGCTCTTGATTTAGGCACAGATGCTCTGCCATTTCAAGGGACAGCGATCTGAGACCATGTGACCATGGAGCTCTTCGTTTGGGGGCAGCCTGTCTCAAGGGTCTAGGGGCTGAGGGGGGAGATTGAGGTGGCCTTTCTCCCCACTCCTGTCCTCCCCAACAGTGGCTGGTGGCTGGGGGCCATGGGGCGCTGTGAGCCCCTGCCCTGTGACCTGCGGCCTGGGTCAGACTCAGGAACAACGGACATGTGATCGCCCTGTGCCCCAGCACGGGGGCCCCTTCTGTGTCGGTGATGCCACCCGGACCCACATCTGCAACACGGCCGTGCACTGCCCCGGTCAGTACCCCAAGATGCACCATTTCCATGCCTAAGCCCCCCACCCATCTCTGCTGCGCAGTCCCCGCTGTTAATGCCTTGTTCCTGCCTCTGATTCCTCCATTCCTGGCTCCGATGCCTTGGTTCCAACTCTGATCCCCCTTTCCCACATCTGATCATTCCCACCCCCTCTCCCAGCCCCCATTCCTTCCTCTGAACCCCCTTGCTGGCTCCTTTCTTTGGTGCAAGCCCAGCTGCCCCTGTCTCTGCAGTGAACGGAGAGTGGGAGCTCTGGGGGGAGTGGAGCACCTGCATCCGCCGGAGCATAAAACACATCAGCTGCCAGGAGATCCCAGGCCAGCAGACCCGCTCCAGGCTCTGCAAGGGCCGCAAGTTTGACGGACAGCGATGTAGCGGGGAACAACAGGATATCCGGCACTGCTACAACATCCAGCGCTGCCTCTGTGAGTGCCCCCAGAGACCATGCTGTGAGGGTGTGGCAGCCGGTGCGGGGACAGGGGCTTTCTGACTCTCTGCCGCAGACCGCATGTCCCTGCAGCCTCTCTCTCACCACCCCACCAAGACCTCTAATTCTGACTCAGGAACCCCTCCCCTCATGGCAGGGAAAGGCTCCTGGTCGGAGTGGAGTACCTGGGGGCTGTGCATGCCCCCGTGTGGACCCAACCCCATCCGCACCCGCCAGCGCCTCTGCAAGGCCACGCTCCCCAAATTCTCGTGAGTGAGGGGGCAGTGTGCCTTGGAAGGGGTCATGATATTGATATGTCAGCAGTCAGGGTGGGAGAGTTGGCCACCCCCAACCAGGGCTTCCACCACTGGGTCCAAGGTGCCTGTCTGGCCGAGTGCCATCTCGCAGCTGTAGGAAGAGGGGAGAAACTAAAGAAGAAGCTGAGAAAGAGGATGTTGAGGGGAGAATCAGTAGCCTCCGTGCCCTTCAGTGACTCATTCAGTCACTCAGCCATTCTCCCATTCACTCCGTCCTTCCTGTGTCCATGTGCTCTGGCCCCTCAGTTACCCAAGGTTTGACTTGCTCGTTTAGTCACTCATGCCTCCATTCACTTTCTCATTCCCTCAGTCACCCGTGCCCCAAAACACTCTAAGGCCTTTTTGGCAAAACAGTTGCAGACACACAGAACCCAGATCCCATGGATTCCCCCACGGGATCTAGGTCCGCTGGGCCCTGACAGAAGGCATCTGAGAAATGGTTGGTGTGTGGAAAAGGGACTGCCACCTCAATCTGGGTCCAGGAAGCTGATTGGGCCTCCCCTGGCAGGAGGGGGTTGGGGAAGGCTTTCCCACCATGTAAACTGTGTGAGCAGAGTCCCGGACACAGGTGATCAGCCGCCTGAAGTGTTTCCAGGTGGCCAGGGTGGCCCAGGTGTTGGAGAGGGTTGAAACACTCACTTACCCCTTCCTTATTTCCACATGCATCAAACTACTAGATTAAGTGGCCTCTTCCCAACTCATGGAAAGCCTGCCATCTGGTCTCTGGGTGTGGGGTGTAGAGTGGGTCCAGAAGATGAGTTAGGGGTGTTGAATGGAGGCATGAAGGACTTGACAGAGGGAGGGAATGAATGGAGAAAGGACTGATTGAGAGAATCAGAATGGGAGTGAGTGGAGAGCTTGCCTAGTGGGACAAATAACCCAGGCAAAGACCATTTTGGACATGGGGCTTTGAATAAAGTGGAAGTGAGAACTAGAGATTGACTTGGGGGCAGGGATTTGCACCTAACAACAAGGCTTAAATGCCAGGGCAAGGCATTTGGGTTTTTTCCAGTGGGCAATGGGGAAATAAATAAAAGGTTTTAGAGGTGAGAGAAGGTAGCTCATATCAACAAATAATTACCAGCATTTATTGAGCACTTACTGTGTACCCAACATGACTCTGAGCACTTTACCTGAATCAACTCATTTATCCTCACTCAGCCCAGCGAGGTGGGTATTACTAGTATTCCCATTTTTCAGATGAAGAAAACTGGGGTACAGGGGAGATAAAGAAATTGCCCAGTATCTCACAGCTTAAAAAAAAATAGTGTTGGGCACACAGTAGGCACTCAATAAGAGTTTGTTGAATGCATTCTTGCCTTCCCTGAGCTTCTCGCCTTCATCCCCCACCCCTAACGCACCAGGCCCACCGTTACCATGGTCGAAGGTCAGGGTGAGAAGAATGTGACCTTCTGGGGGAAACCGTCGGCACTGTGCGATGTGCTGCAAGGGCAGAAGGTGGTGGTGGAGGAGAAACGGCCATGTCTACACGTGCCTCCCTGCGAAGAACCCTGAGGATGAGAAGCTCTAACATCTCTCTCTTCCACTCTGACCCCCTGACCTCTCAGACTTCAATAAACCAGCCTCTTCCCCAGGAGTGGGGCCATGGCATCTTCTAGGCCAAAGAGCGCAGCACAGGCAAAGTCGCAGTGGCCTGTGGTGGAAAACAGTATTTTCCACCGTGGCCACGGTGTGACAGGAGTGAAGGCGAGTGTCCGTCCCTGCTGTAGCCCTGATGTCTGCCCCCCTTCCCCGCAGTGCCCCGGGTCACCCAGCACGTCCCTCTGCAGAGTCCCGATTTACGAATTACGGGCTTCCTGATTGGCTACCCTCCCTGGCAGGCACTTTCTGATTGGCCAGAGTGCTTGTTTTCCATCTCCCCGCTCCTAAAGCTCCCTCCGCTGGCGGATTCCGCGTCATCCGGCAATGAGGCCTGGCAGGGGTTGGCGCCCCACGGAGCGAACACCTGCACCCACCCACTCCCAACAGCCCAGCTCCAACGCTGCAATTATCGGCGACAAATAGCTCCCGCGAGGCGGGGGGCGGGCTGAGGAAGTGCCTACGAGGTGCTTTGAGCCGGCACAGGGGCAAAGAGAAGCTAGAGTCAGCATCTGCCAGGAGGAGCCCCCAAGACACTCAGACACATTCCTTTAGCGTTTGTTCATTCATTCAACACTTATTAGCATCTACTGTATACTAGAGCTAAGTCTGGGCATCGGGTGGAGGAGGGCTGGTAGAAGGGGAGGACATCTAAGCAAGGGAACAGACTAGAAAGGGTGATCCTTTCATTCGAACATTTTATTCAACACTTACCAACGCCTACTGTATACTAACAATAGCGCTGGACATCATGGGGGATGGGGAAGAAGAGTCAGAGCCATATGTGTCTCCACAGTGAAGGGAACAAACCCAGGCTGTGTGCCTGGTAGTGTTTTAAGACTTTCCATAGCATGAATTCATTTAATCCACAATGAACATATGAGGTCAATATTATTATCCTCATTTTACCAAGGAGGAAACAGGCACAGATAGGTAGTGGGCTGGACATTTTTGAAACACCATGTCAGGAGCAGAGTTTAGGACTTTGTCCTGTGAGTGGAGGGGCACCTCTGTGTGGGAGGCTTCTGTTGGGAAATCTGTGACACCTGGAGTCTGTCAGGGCGCTCACTTCTCTGGGTCGATTTTCCCTTGTGTAAAATGGGTCAATTGATGGATTGGGGTGAAGATGAAATCGATGGATATTCGGTTATCTTGGAAGGAATGAGCCTAAGTGAGGGGTTCCGGTGCTACTGCCAGGGTATGAGAAAAATATGGGTTTATAAGAAAGTGGAAATTTGGCTCTATGTGTGCGTTATGAGGCACATATCTCTGTGAATGTGTGATATGCAGACCTATGGGTCTGTGCAGGAATTAAGGATGTATTGAGTGTATGTGGAGTGCGTGTGAAGTTACAACCGTGTGCATATAACAGTGTGTAAGTTATAGGAATGTGGGTGTGTGTGCATGCTCATTAAAGTGGCATGAATATGTATGTGTGAGTTATAAACATGGGTACAATACTGATTATGAACATATGTCAAGTGTGTGTGATTCAGAGTCGTTGCTCACCAATGCACAACAAAGAAACACATTCTTGGAGCCCCTTCTGTATGTGCCTTCCTGCTGGAGAAGATGAAGCCAGTACAGAGGAGCCTTACCTCTGCCTCAGGGAGTTGAGACACTCCTGGGGTGGGGGTCGGGGGAATCTTCGTTCTTCTGCAAAACAGTCTACCAAAAAATTAATTTCTGGAAAATGAGCCACCTGGAGAAAGGGAATGACACTGGGGGACATGAGTACTAGGAACCTGGCAATGGGGCTACTGGGAAGAGGCAGACTGGAGACAGATTCCTAAGGAGCCCAACTTCTCACTCCCAGAGGAGCCAGAAAGATCTGTAGACCTGCAGCTGCTCCCATCCCCCAGAGAGGGCATCACGGACCCAGCAGAGCTTGTTTGCTTGTGTTACTGAGCAAAAACTGGGGAGCACATACTTCAAAATGTTGGGAGATACCCAATTTCTGGAGAGTTCCCCATTTGGGGAACACTGGGATATGGGATGCCAGAGAGGGCATCCATAAGAGGGGGAAGGAATGGCCAAAGCAGAGGCCTGCAAGTGGGCTGAAGCTGGCTGCGATGGAGGAGGGAACAGAGATAGTGGACTGTGAGAGCCTAAGGGAAGAGGGGACTTCCTGGAGACCTAGGCCAAAGACGATCCTTGAGAGAGAGAAGGAAAGGACATTCCTGGCAGAAGTCACAGCACTCCCCCACCCCCACCCTTCTAGAGTTGGGTCGGGTGATCATTTTTACAGATGAGGAAGCCAAGTTTCAGAGGCTCTTAAGTCACTTTCTCAAGAATATAGTGGAGGCCCAGTTTGAACCCAGGCTCTCTGGCTCCAGACCTCACACCACGACCTTGTTTAAACAGGCCAAAGATTTAATGAATGAAGAATATACAAATGAATAACTGGATGATTCACTTGAAAATCTGCCTACTTCTTGCCATATCTTCTTCCACCTCACTTGGTCCACCATTATCGCTCACGATGGCCCCCAAGGCCCTGCTCCATCTGGTCCCTGCTAACCTCTCTGACCCCATCTCCTGCCACAATCTCCCTCACTCACTTTGTTCCAGCCACACTGACACCTCTTTCTGGCACATTCTTAAAAGAAAAAAAAAATGTATGGATCACAAAGTGAACATGACCCTCTGGGAATGAATTGGAGTTCGTGGATTCCATCTGTAAAATGGAAATCATATTACCCGCCCCATAGTACTGTAGTGAGGGTTGGGTACAATCAGTCAACAAATGATTATTTTTAAATGGATTTGTGTTTTCATTGTAGCCAGGATCTTACAGGGAGCTTCCACAGCCCACCTCTGCCCAACCTACAAGGATCATTTGCTCATGTGGCAAACACTATTTGGCACCTACAGTTTGCATACCCTAGGATGGGTCTGCCTCTGTCTGTGGAAAGTTCTTTGGTGCAGGGGAAGATGGCCTTGAGCACTGACGATGCCAGATGGTTATCGTGGTTTTTGACTGTGTCCAGGGCAAAGGGATGGGGACCTATAGGCCAAGTGTGTGTGTAGGGGGGTGAGGTGGGGAGGTGAACACACATCAAGGCTAGAGCTTCAGGAAATGTCTGTGTGGAGATCTAGGTTTGTCCATGATTGTCTGTGGGTGTGTTTTGTCTGGGTGTGCATGCTCATGTGAGTTTCCCTGGGTCTCCGTGTGTCCGAGTGGTGCCTGTGTGCGTGTGTAGGTGTATTTGCGTGCATGTATGCATGCATGTCCGTGAGTGTTACCCTGGGCTTATGTGTGTCTGTATAGATACCTAGATCGGTGTGTTCTCTCTCTGCACATGCCTCCGTATGTTTCCTTACTTGTGTGTGTGTCTATATTTCTCCACATACGTGGCATTCCCTGTGTGCCTCCAGCCCCCCCCCCAGCGCAAGGGTATGTACTCCCCACAAGTGTCCACCTCCCCCTGTCTGATGCTGTCTACGCCACCCCCGCATCCATCTCTCTGCCTAGCTGAGCCTATGTGGACGTGGGAAACTGATCTCGCGGAGTACTGCGTGTGACCCCCAGCCCTCGCCGTGAGGGGGTTATTTCACTACTTTTGAGTCTCCGGGTGTTCCCATCCCCCCAAATGCCTCCTGTGGTGAATATCAACACTGGAAACCGAGTATCTGCGGAGGGTCCTGCGTGTGAGTGCGAGTGCGTGTGAAGACCAGGATGAGGCGGGGTGGGGGGCTTGCCTGACGCACCCACCCGGACCCTCCGGACAAACACCCACCCCGCCCCCACTCCCCAAATTGCGCATCCCCAATCGGAGGCGGGGGAGGGGAGAGAGGATGCGGCGTGGCGCTTGCGCAATGACGCCTTCAGCACCGCGGACAGTGCCTTCGCCCCCGCCTGCCGGCGCGCGCCACCGCCACCCCAGCCCTGAAGGCGCGCTGACGTCACTCGCCGCTCCTCCGCAAACTCCCCTTCCCAGTCGCCTTGGTCGCGTCCGCGCCGCCACCGGCCCAGCCGGACTGCACCACGCGGGGCGCTAAAGAGGGGGTCACGGGCGCGACCATCCGCGCTGCGGCGGCGGCGGCGACTCAGCGCTGCCTCAGTCTGCAGCGGGCAGCGGAAGAGTCGCGTCGTGCCTGAGAGCACAGCTGTGCTCCTGGGCCCCGCGCGGTCCGCCCCCGCGGTCCTGACCAGACTGCTCCTAGGACGCCCTGCCCCGCGTCGCAGCCATGAACTACCTGCGGCGCCGCCTGTCGGACAGCAACTTCATGGCCAATCTGCCAAATGGGTACATGACAGACCTGCAGCGCCCGCAGCCGCCCCCGCCGCCGCCCGCTGCCCCCAGCCCGGGAGCCACGCCCGGTCCTGCGACCGCCACTGCTGAGAGGGCCTCATCGGCAGCCCCCGTGGCCTCTCCGGCTGCCCCTAGCCCCGGGTCCTCGGGGGGCGGTGGCTTCTTCTCGTCGCTGTCCAATGCGGTCAAGCAGACCACGGCGGCCGCGGCCGCCACCTTCAGCGAGCAAGTGGGCGGCGGCTCTGGGGGCGCAGGCCGTGGGGGCGCCGCCGCCAGGGTGCTGCTGGTAATCGACGAGCCCCACACCGACTGGTAAGCCACTGCTGCGGACGTCCCCCCGCGGTTCTGGGTCCCCAGATCGTTCCATCATGAGCAATTATCGAGCGCCGCTTGTGTGCCCTGTGCCTGGCCCCCTCGCCCAAACCCTTTTCCTTTAAATTATTATGCGGAGCGCTTCCTGTGTGCCCCGCCCTTGCCTCCTCCTTGCCCCTACCCAGACCTTCTAGATCCATACGGGGAGCAGTTATCAGGCGCCTGCTGTGTGCCTCCTTCCCAAAAGCCTTGACTTCAGTATATCCTGCGAGCAATCAAGAGCCTGATGTGCTCTGCACCCCCAACCCGTGCCCCAAAGGTCTTGTCCTCTAATGGATCTTGTGAGCATTTATCAAGTGCCTGGAGTGTGCCTCAGTGGGAGCCCTTCCTCAAGGCCTTTGGCTTACGTGAATTTTGTGAACGTTCGTTGAGAGCTTGATATGTGTCGTGTCCCCCTCGGTCCTTGCCCTAAGGCCTTCTCTGATCTTGTGAGCATGTATCCAGAGTGCGCTATGTGCCCCCACCCCAGCCCTCACCTCAAAAACCTTTTAAACTATTCACTAAACATTGATTGAGTGCCTGCTATGTATCCCATCCCAGATTCTCGCCCAAAGCGTTGCCTTTAATGGATCCTGTGAGCCTTTATTGAATGCCTTCTTTGTGCCCCAACTCAGTCCCCCTCTCTAAGAGCCTATTTCTCCAAAGGATCTAGGAAGCATGTATGTCCCTGGTGTATGCCCCACCCCCAAGCCCCTTCCTCAAACATATTTTCCTCAAATGAGTTCTATGAGCATTTTTGAGCCTTCTGTGTGGGGCTCATCTTCAGGCTCTCTGCTCCAAATCCTTTTCCTACAACGGATCTAGAAAGCATTCATTTGAGTGCCTCCCTTAACTCCTATTCTCAAGCTACTTCTTCAAAGACCTTTCCTTTGGTGGACCCACTTAGCATTTATCAACTGCCTGATCTAAAGGTGTGAGCCTTCTCTAAAGGCTCTTTCCTTCAGTGTATTCAGCAAGCATTTATTGAGTGCTTGCTGTTTACCTCACCCCAGACCCTTTTCCCAATACCTTTTCCTCCAGTGGCTTCAGTCTGTATATATTGATCACCATCTGCATGACCCAATCTTAGACCTTCTCCGTAAAGGCCTTTGCCTCCAATTAATAGTGATCATATATCTGCACTTACTGCGTGCACCGTTTCAATCTTTCTTTCTAAAGACCTTTTAAAAAAATCACTCCTGGAGCATTTGTGGCGCACCCACTGTGTGCCTGATTCTGTGCCTTCTCCATAAAAGCCTTTCCTCCCAAGAATGGAGAATCAAGCTTACATAAATCAAGTTACTGTATCCCCGTTCCCCTTCCCCCAAAGACTTTTCCTCCAATGGATCCAGTGACGATATGCCCATCTCTAGCCACCCCCCTTCCCCAAAGACCTTTTCTTTTAATGGATCCAGTGAGCATTTAGCCGTTGTCTGCCGGGTGCTCGATTCTAAATCACCTTCCCCCGAAGGCCTTTTCCTCTAATAGCTCCTGTGAGCATTGATGGAGTGCCTTCTGTGTGTTCTATAGTCACACCTCCTCCCCAAAGTGCCTTTCTTCCAGTGGGCCCAGTGAGCACGTATGCAGTACCTGTCGTGCGTAGGAAGCAGATTCCCCTTCTTTACTCCTAGGATAACCTGTGCCAATCATAAAGCCTCTCCCCAGGGTCCTTTCCTTCAATAAATCTAGAACCAAATTTAGAAGGGTTACCCTTTTCCCACTCCCTTCAGTATCGCTAGGATTCCCTCTCCCAATCTTAAGTCTATACCCCAAAGGGCCTTTTTTCTGTTTAAGCCAGTAAACACTTACTGAGCACCTACTATATAAGAGCCATTCTCAACTTCCTCTTGCCAAGCTTGGAAGTTCCTGCCCTTGTCTCAGGAGCTCTCTCTCCAGGGGTCTCTTTCAGCCTGAATTTATTGAGTACCAGCTCTTTACTGGTTAGTCACCCGTCTCCCCAGGAACCCTTACCCAGAAGCCTTTGTCTCTATTCAGAGCTCTCTCTATTTATTCATTCTACAGATATTTATTGCATACTTTCCATGTGTAAGAGTATGGGAGGCATTGATTAAGCACTACTATATACTAGGATGAACCCTCCTCAGTTCCCTTTCCTTCTAATCCCAACCACCAGCTGTATTCTCCATACTTTCTCCTCCACTCAGCCCCAACAATCTTTTAATGAACACTTACTGTATACTACTGAGAACCCCATATTCAGTGCCTCTTCTCCCCCTCCTGTAGCCCTAACTCCCCCTTCGACAATCTCCATCCTGCCTTTCACACGACACAATCGAAAGCTCATGATGTGTACCTACTGTTTTCTGGCTAGGTTCCCTCCCCCACATAGCAGCCATCTTCCCAACTGCCCTTTTCCCCCAATTAATCCAAAAAGCATTTATCACTCTTTTACTGTGTCCTGTTCAAACAACGACATTCCCATCCCTGCAGCAGACTCCTCCACTCTCTTCTCCCTCAATCCATAAAGCATTTATTGAACACGTGTTGTAATTCCTTCACTAACACCCACTCACACAGATGCCATCTTCCTGGCTAAATTTGCTCCATTGAAGTCAACAAACCTTAATGAAGCCCCTGCTGTATACCGGTAACCACCCTCCTTTAGACTTCCCTTCTTCACTTCGACCCTCCAGGCAGGTCCTTTGCTGCCTTTTCCCTCGTTCCATCAAGCATTTATTAATTATCTACTGACTACTGACAAGACCCTTCCCCTTTCCATAATCACAACTCCAGTGTTTTCCACTTTTTTCTTCGAACTTGTCTAGCGAGCATTTATTGAGCATCTGCTGAATTCTGTGAACAATTCTTCCCTTCCACTTCTGTATCCCAAAAGCCCTCCTTTATCCCAGCAGCCACTTCAGTCTTCTCTTCCAATCAACCTAGCAACCATTTCTTTAGTGTCTGCTGTAGGCGGGGTGGGATGGGCAAAGGGAGAGAGCCTGTGTACACCAGGTTCAGTGTGAGGAATAGAGACCTCTGCATCACCAACTTGCAGACATTCAGAAGCACGCAAGCTTAGGGATTTCAGCCTGGAATAAAGGAGGAGTTGTGCAAACTCTGTAATGGATTGTACACCTAAGCACAGTCTGATGCCTTTCCCACCAAACCTCACCACTCTCATTCCTTCCTGGGTCTTGAGCCCTGTGTGGTTTAAAGTTGCAGACTCAGAGTTGAGACTCGTCACCTCTTTCTACAGATAATTTAGTCCAGTGTTTTTTCGGCTGTGGGTCACCTCTTGGCTTGTGACCAGCATTTCATTCTCTTCATGAAATGAAAGTAGAACTATGATACATGATCATATTGATACATAAAAATAGTAACAGAGTATATTGCACATAGTAAGTGGAATTATTATTTAGTGAAACTGTCACTCCAACAAGAAATGTAATCAATAATGTATACCATATATATTATGTCTATTCTCTAATACATTTGTTATATAATGAGTTTATAGTATATAATACATATATATGTGTATGTTTTTCTTCATGAAATGGAATAAAATAGAATAGGAAATATCAGACTCCATTGCAAATACTAAAGGTAATTATTTACTGAAACTTTCATTCTAATATATGCATATTTATACACATTCTAGATACTGTAACATAATATATAATATGCAATATGTTATATAAGACATCCTATATTAAATTTTCTGTACAACATTATATGTCTTATATAATATATATTACATATATAGGATGGGTTATTATGTAAATATGTATATAGTGGGTTATATATTTCTTCTTGTGGCTTCTTTTCTTAGACTTTCCCGGAAGCAGACCCTGAGACTCTGAGATTTGTGTGCAGATTGATCGGAGAGAGCTCTTGGGAATAACACGTGTTGCAGGGGAGGAGTGGGGGAAGCAGGATTTGGCAGAAGGAAAGGCTGAGCTGTGATGCTTCACAACAGTTGTCCCAGCCGATCATCTGGGGAGCTCTGGAGCTGGGATGACCCTTCAGAGCTGTCCCAGTTGAGATGCGGTGGCCAGGCTTTTGTAGTCCTGCATCAGCCAGTAACTGGCTGCAGGCTGCCCTCTGGGAGGAGGCGTAATCTTGCGGAAGGTGAGTCCCTGCTTCAGGGGGCAGTTCCCAGTGACGGACAGCACCGTGAGCCTTCAGCAGCAGGTGTTCCCAGAAGCTGGGGGACAGATGTGACAAGAAGGAGGAGTGTGAAGATCTGGGTGGAGCGCACAGCCTACCCCCTGGGCTGCTCAGATTCACTTGCTTTTTAGAAGTAAGTTCACCCCATCTGGGAACAGCGTCTCCAGGATTCTAATTGATCTTGTTTTCTGGGGGACACTTGAAAGAGCACAGTTAGTTGGACAAACTGCAGCCTCCACTGCCATAGTTGATAAATGTGGCATAAGTAAATGATGCATTGTTTCCTTCCTCTCCCTCACATTCTAGATTCCCCTCACCCTCGGCTAGCACCCCCCTTGGTCTCAGTGGCTTACCTGGTGAGTGATCCATTCCCTCATCCTTGAGGGATCCCTGAGCTCCTGGTCCCCATCCCCTCAGGCTG
Organism: Balaenoptera musculus; assembly: GCF_009873245.2. Classification (NCBI taxonomy): domain Eukaryota; kingdom Metazoa; phylum Chordata; class Mammalia; order Artiodactyla; family Balaenopteridae; genus Balaenoptera; species Balaenoptera musculus. Next base: position 41,483,747 of record NC_045806.1, on the reverse strand, counting down.
TGGCTGCTGTACTCATCCATTTGCCATCAATGTTAAGCAAGGAGTACCGACAGATGCCCAAGCAGATCGCCTGGGGGCCAAACATATTCCTCCCTGCCCCCACTGTGTAACAGCAACCCTGTCTCCTCCTGATGATTAGGGTCACGTGCCCCTGCCAAGACAGTGACTCGTCTTCCTTTCCGTTGGCATGAGAAACCTGAAGCGTCCAGGTAGCAGTCAAAGCTTAGAAGGTAATGGGATTCTTGCTGTGTCCCCTGGTAGCAGTGTTCCCCCTTGGAAAACCAGGACCTCTAACCTTGCAGAACCCTGAGGGAACAGGAAGCACACATTCCAAAAGTGGATCACTGGGATTGATGGTAAGCCGGGCCACTCCTACTTTCACCTCCGAGTCCCCAGACCGGTGTATTCTACCTCTAAAGAGCACAGCACAAACAACAGATTTAGCGTGTACCCTGTGTTTTGGAGGATGGTATCCCATTCCTGCACGGTATCACCTCCAAGCTTAGGTCTTAGCTGTGGCTACACCAGGTTGTTCTATCACTCTATCAGGCCAGCAGCTTCTGGGTGGCGCGGTATATAATGTCATCAGTTGATTCCATGGTCGTGGGCTTACTTTTGCACCTCCTTTGCTGTAAAGTGTCCTTCAGTTTGATGCAATGTTGTGTGGGATCCCATACTGGCGGATCAAATATTATGTAAGCCCTTGGACAGGGTTGCTGGCTAAGGTCCTGTAGTCAGGAAAGACAAACCCATATATAGAATATTCCAGTCAAAATCAGTCATTACTCTTTCCAGAGTGGAAGGAGCCCAGTGTAGTCAGTTCGCCATGGAGTGGCCGGTTGGTCTTCTTGAGGGATGGTGCTGTGTCAGGGACTCAATATTGGTCTCTGGTGCTGGCAGGTTGGACATTCAGCTATAATGCCGTAGGCCTCACATGCTGCCTCTATCTCTGTTACCCTTGCCACTTCATACGTGTGCCCATCTGCCAGCACTGGCTGATTCTAGAAGCTGGCTGACATCATTTGGCTGAGTCATTCTGTCTACCTGGTTGCTTAGTGCCACTTCCAGGGTGGATGCTATCTGATGGGTGTAAACACACAGTACAAACATCTTCACTCCTCACTCCGTTTCATCTCCACTCCCGTACGTCCACCCACATTTCGGTGTCCCAGACCTCCTTTTCCTGATCTTCCAATATTGTTCATTCAAGGCCTCTGTCTAATCAGCCAGGCCATTTACCACTGCCCGTCAGTGAATATGTATTCGAATCTTGGGTCACTTCTCTTTCCCCACAAAATAGATGACCAGGTGCACAGCCCAAAGCTCTGCCCATTGGGAGCTTCGCCACTGTTTTTCAAGACCACTCTGAGTGGGGCTATAGCGTCGTCATTGTCCATTTTGGGCTTCCACCCACGTACCAAGCCAACTCATTTGTGAACCCAGCTTAGGCTTTTTCTTCCTTCATCTGCTGGTTGTAAGGTGTTCCCTTAGTGAGCTGAGGGAGGCACTAACACACAGTGTGAATGACACGGGCATCCGGGTTACTTGCTCAGGCAGCTTGCATGGTCCTGCCTGGGGTCGATCCTGGCTCCTGGGCCCATCTGACTTCATTACTTGGTGGGCCTGGCAGGACCCAGCTCATAATAGGCACCAGGATACGTGGTCCCTTGGTACCCCACGGTCAAGCATTCTGTCTCTCTCGGGGCCCAGTACTGCACCAGGATTTGTTTCTCAAAAACTGTGTAATTCTCTGCTGCAGATGGCATGGCCTTGCTCCAGAACCCCAGAGGCCTCCCACTCAGGCATCCCGTAAGCTGCACACTGCATTTTCCCCACTATCCAGTATCGTAGGATCTGCCAGATCATATGACCTGAGTGGCAGGACTGCTCACACCACGGCCTGGACCTGCTCAGGGCTGGCAGCCTTATGTGTCACCTGAAATATGGATCGGAACAGTATTTCCAGGTGTGGAATATGCTGCCTCCAGAACCTAAAGAGACCTCTCACCTGAACCTGAAGAGGCCTTCCTCATGGTGGAAGGTGCAAGATGCAATGCTCTGCGCGATTATTTGCAGGGGCTGTCCTGGCATACCTTGGCCCACTGAATCCCTAAAAATCGCACTAATGGGCAGGACCCTGAGTCTTTTCAGGGTTTACCTCCCACCCTCTGGAGTGCATGTGTCTTATCAAGGCAATGTGCTAACCATCTCTTGCTCATCTTGGCCAATCAATATGATGTAATCGATATAGTAGTCCAGTGTGATATTCTCTGGGATGTACAGATGGTCCATGTCCTCTTGGACTATATGATGACATAGGGTGAGAAAGATAACATAGCCCTATGGCAAGACCATCAATGTATATTGTGGTCAGTCTCATGTGAGTGTGAAATGTCTCTGATCCTCTCTTCTGATCAGAATAGAAAAGAAGTCATTCACTAAATCAGTGCCCACCTACCGTACCTGAGATCCTTTAATTTGCTCCAGCAATGAGAGCATGACCAGTACAGCAGCTTCAATCAAGGCTACCACTTGGTTGAGCTCGCAGTAGTCTACATTCTTTAGGATCCATCCAGCCTCCCCTGGGCCCAAACTGGTTAATTCAGTGGAGATATGATGGGACTGACACCCCTGCGTCCTTCAGCTCTTTCAGAGGAGCACTAATTTCCACCATCACCTCTAGGATAGATACAATATTGTCTTTGATTTACAGTTTTGATCAGGGGAGGGGGGTATAATTTCTGAGGCATGCATTTGAACTTCCCCACTACCATAGCTCTGCCCCGGCAGGCCAAGGAACTCATGTAGGGGTTCTGAAAACTACAGATATGTCCATTCCAATTATGTATTTGTGAGCTGGGGAAGTGACCACTAGGTGGACCTGTGGACCCAACGTACCCACTGTGAGCAGGACCTGGGCCAGGACTTCACTTATGACCTTATGTCCACTGTGCTTCTCAACATGGCTGGTGCCACTCTCACCAACATATTCATCATTTTGTAAGTCGGGTATATCCTCTGGGCCCTCCCATAGAATATAGTCAGCTGGTTGGTTTTCCAGACTTAAGTAGTGTATCTCCTCTAATACATTTGCTTCTCTGAGCCCTTTGATCCTTTCCTCCACAATCTGCCATGGAAGTCTGGTATTTCTGCTTCACTTGGTGTGGGCCACTGTTTTTTCCAAGCTTCCACAAGTCATCCGAAATTGTATCAGCAACATTTCCTAGAGTCCTTGCCGTGGTTTTAAGTTCTGTGTCCTGGGAGAGTGCTCCAAGTTCATGCTTCACTCCCTTGGTCCATTGTCCTCAGCATCCAGTCTCAGGCATGCTTTCCAAGCTCCTGCTGATACATGTTAGTCAGATTCTTCAGCTTCTGTATATCATTCCTTTCCTTCCTTTGCAAGCTTAGAACCTCTCCAGTCAGGTTGTGCTAGGATTTGACCCTGGTTATTGATGGTTGCCAAGAGGGGAAGGGAAGTTGCTTCTGAAAGGGGTAAGAATTGTTTTATAAGACACATGCTTCGTTCGAGGCCTCTGCATTATTTTCAAGCACAGGGAAGGTCTGTATTCTAACAAGGAATGGGCTACTCCAGCAGACCCAGTGGGTTCAGGTGAATCTGTAAGTTGAAGGTGTTACATGCATCTTTCCAGATATCCCCATCAAAATCTCAGGGCTCCACTCCTGTCCTTTTAGGGCCCTGAGCATGGCATAGGAGATGTACTGGGCCTGAGAATTCAACCTTCTCTGAAGTTCTACTACACTTACAGTTAGGTCCTAAGTCTGATCTTCTCCTCTGTCTGCCCTCTGGTTGCAGAAGATTGGGGTTTCCTTAAATACAGCCAAGGAGGTCTTCTGCCTTTTACATTTTGCTTTGAATTGGTGATTATTCACCCTGAGCATGTCACATCTTTCTTCAGCTAATCAATGGTGTTTAGCGAATAGTCATCCAAGTCTGGTTACCGTTTCCCTCACACCTCCCTAGTACCAGGAATATTTCACCAGCTAGTGCATTCCCTTCCACTAGTATCTCATTACAGTCCACCATCAGTTAAAGTTCCTGCTGCTTCAAAACCCCATGGGCCTGCACTATAATTCTCCCACTCAGGAGAATCAACTCCACACTGCATCTTTTCTCACTACAGACATCTCCAGTATCATAGGGTTTGACAGATCATATGGTTCAAGTGGCATCCTGCTTGCACCACAGCCCAGACATGTCACAGGGCGCTTTGTGTTGCTACAGCACGTCAGGGACTATTGTGGTCCACCCCCACAAATGATGCTTCCTTATTGCCTGCTGGCTGCTGGGTGGCCCAGCTCCAGAAAGGCAGTAGAGTCTTCTTTGTAGTTTGACTTCTCTGGCCCACTGTTTTAGGTTGGGGTCTCTGAAAACAGATTTTGAGGCAGAGAATTGCATGCACAGGCTTACTGGGGAGTGCCCTTTGGAATCAGCACCTGTAAGGAGGGCAAGGTTGAGCAGAGGGAGAAGTGGGTCCACAATGCGGTAGCATCCAAGGCCTCAGCTGATCCTAAGGGGGAGCTCTAGAGCTAGGATGGTCCTTCAGAGTCAGCCTATATTGAGGCAAAGAGGCTGGCCTTTGTACTCACTCATAGACCAGATATCAGCCATGGGCTGCCAGAAGCAAGTATAACCTTGGCCAAGGAAGTTCCCTGTGACAGAAGACAATTCCCAAGGGGACACAGCTGTGACCTTTCAACAGCTGATATTCAGGGTGCATTGGCCCTGAAGAGGAGATCTGAGCAGAACACCACAGTATCCACTACATTTATGGTCAAAAAAGTTTTTTTAAAAAAGTGAGATAGTCTATACTCATCATTTTCATTTATTTATTTATTTATTTTTCCATTCATCTAATTTTTTTATTTTTATTTTTTAAATTTTTTATTGGAGTATAGTTGATTTATAATGTTGTGTTAGTTTCAGGTGTACAGCAAAGTGAATCAGTTATACATATATCCACTCTTTTTTAGATTCTTGTCCCATATAGGTCATTACAGAGTACTGAGTAGAGTTCCTTGTGCTATACAGTAGGTCCTTACTAGTTATCTATTTTATATATAGTAGCGTGTATATGTCAATCCCAAATTCCCAATTTATCCCTCCCCCCCCTTTCCCCCTGGTAACCATAAGTTTGTTTTCTACATCTGTGATTCTATTTCTGTTTTGTACATAAGTTCATTTGTACCATTTTTTTAGATTCCACATATAAGTGATATCATGTGATCATCATCATTTTCTAAATGAAAAATGCACAGGTCTAAGAGATTCTCTTCCAACATCTGTGAGGGGACAGTGTCAGTGATGGAGTAGGGGGTAGGAGGGAAGAGGGAGAGAGAGGAGAAAATAGCTGTGCTTGGGGTCTTAGGGGTATGTCAGTGAAATCACTAGGGCTGGTTGTGCTGTGTATATCAGAGACCCTGATTGTGTGCATGTAGGCAATCCCAGGAGTGGCTCCTCCCCTCAGCCTTCTTCTACGGGAAACCTGATTGGGGATGAGCTTCTGTCTGTGGAGAAGCCTGTCAGGAAGGAATCCTGGGCCTGGGGGAGAAGCCCATCTGGGAATGGGCCCAGGGACAGTGACTTAGCAGTTCGCGATGTGTCTACTGCTGTTCCTACGCCTCTCCCCTCCTGTGGCTTCCCCTCATCCTCAGCTGCATTCCTCCCCACCCTCATCATGGCTGACTCTGGCTTCTATAGAACCCCCACTGGCCTGCACCCCTCAATCTGCTCCTCCTTTTCTAATGCAGCTGCCCACTCATGGCTGCTGTGTCCCGCTCAGTGCACAACTACACATGGTGAATGTGTTCTTCCTTGGGAAAGGGCTAGAAAGCAGAGAGATACTTCAGACCACACAAGCAGACATAGGCGCTGACGCATGCCTGGGCACACTCCATATATATATATCCCCTAAGGTTCTTTGCCATTTACAAACCTCCATGCAATTTCAAAGTATGTTACACTTTACAAAGCACTCCTTGTTTTGCAAAGCTTTTCAGATAGCAGTGTGACAAGCAGACCATACTTTGGGAAATGCCTGCTCTCTGTGTTTTAAGAACTTGTTTTATAGTTTGCAATGTCCTTTGACATTTACATACCTCCACAAGGATTACAACAGACTTCATTGTTCACAAAGAACTGTTAGGTTTTTCAAAGTATTTCAACAATTATAAATCACATTATAGTTTCTCTAGTGGCACTGGAGGGGCAAAGGGGTCAAAGGACCAGCCTGGGTTTTGTCTTCCTGAGATTTGGAGCATTGACGGATGTGCTCTGCTTTTCCTCTTCAGGGCGAAATACTTCAAAGGGAAAAAGATCCATGGAGAAATTGACATTAAAGTAGAACAGGTTAGTTCGGGCAGGTGGACATGGGGGTCAACTGTCCAGACTGCAAACTGAGTGGTCTTTTTTGTGTGATGTGAGTGAATCCCTGATTTTTTTTCCTTCCCAGGCTGAATTCTCTGATCTCAACCTCGTGGCTCATGCCAATGGTGGATTCTCTGTGGACATGGAAGTTCTTCGGAATGGGGTGAAGGTTGTGCGGTGAGTGTAAAAAGGTTACCTTGGTGTTATGGGGGAAGCATAAGGGCTCCCTTAGAGCTGAGGGAGAGTCCCCACCTCCCCTCTCATCCTTCTGTGAGCAAGAACTTAGGCACGTTGCAATAGCCAACCTAAGTATCCATCAACAGATGAATGGATAAAGAAGTGATACACACACACACACACATACACACACACACACATGGGATGTTATTCAGCCATGAGAAAGAAGGAAATCCTGCCATTTGTGACAACATGGTTGGATCTTGAGGACATTATGCTAAGTGAGATAAATCAGACAGAGAAAGAGAAATACTGTATGCTATCACTTATATGTGGAATCTGAAAGAGCCAAACTAATAGAGACAGAGAGTAGAAAGGTGATTGCCAGAGGCTAGGGGGTGGGGTGGAAGAATAGGAGAGATGTTGTTTAAGAGTACAAACTTGCAACTGGTAGATAAATAAATCCTAGAGATCTAATCCACAGTACGGTGGATACAGACAATAATATTGTATCATAATCAGCAAACCTGCTAAAAGACCAAATCTTAATTATTCCCACCATGAAAAAGGAAATAATTATGTGACATGGTAGAGGTACTAACTAATGCTACAATGGCAATCATAATATGTAAATGTATCAAATCAACATGTTATACACCTTAAACTTATACAATAATTGACATATAGCATGCCAATTATATTCCAATTTTTAGAAAAAGAACTTAGGCACAGAATGTAAGGAGATAGCTTCTCTTCTGGAGAAGAGCCAAGGATCCCAGAAGACCACAAGCCAAACTTCTCAGTTATTGGGTTGGCCAAAAAGTTCATTCGAGTTCTTCCGTAACATCTTACAGAAAAATCCAAACGAACTTTTTGGCCAACCAAATATTGATTCAACAAACATTTCTTGAGCATCTACTGCATGCCAGGTGCTGCTCTCAGCATTTTACATTCAACAAATATTTACTGAGTATCTATTGTGTGCCAGGAGCTGTTGTACATGCTGAGGTCCTGGCAGTGAACAAAACAGACCCCAAAAAAGACAAAAAATCCCTCTGCTCTCATGAAGCTTACATTCTACTGTGGGATACACACAATAAACAAATAAAGAAGAAAATTCAAAGTGCTAAGAAAAAAATATCAGCAAAGGGATATAGAGATTGGTGAAGGGATTGGGGAAGGGTCTGCTGTTTGGTTGGGGGTAGACCAGTAGTGTGAGAGACATTTGAGAAAAGACCTGAAGGAGGTGGAGGAGTGGTGCATGTAGAAATCTAGGGAGGAAGCGTTTCAGGCAGAGGGAATAGCCCATGTAGAGGCTCTGAGGCTGGAATTTATTCTGGGCAGCATCCTTTGTGGACAGAAGTAGTCTGAGAGATTGTGACCGGGAGCTGTGAGAGCTGAGCGGGCAAGTTGCAAGCTCACCTTGGTGAGGAGAGGAGCAGGCAGGAAAGGCTTAAGAGGGCCACCAGATGAGGAAAGGGTAGGAAGGGCACATGTGGTGGAGGGAACAGCTTGTGTATGTGGCTGAGGTGAGAAACCACTGTGTAGTTTCTAGGAGCTGTGGAGATTCCAAATTTGACCTTTATTCTAAAGGCGGTGGGGAGCTTCTGGGAGGACCATCTACACTCTACCCTTGCCACCCCAGGTCTCTGAAACCAGACTTCGTGCTGATCCGCCAGCATGCCTTCAGCATGGCACGGAATGGAGACTACCGCAGTTTGGTCATTGGGCTGCAGTATGCCGGAATCCCCAGCGTTAACTCTTTGCATTCTGTCTACAACTTCTGTGACAAGCCCTGGGTGGTAAGTGACAGGAAGGGTGCTACTGGCAGAGGGAACAGCTCATACATGCATGCGGGAGCTTGAAACCACTGTGATCTGGGGGAACGGAGGAAGTTTGGAAGCTTGGAGTCCCAGCTTGGAGACTTCCTCCAGGTAAAGGGACTTGCTGACCCGTCTCTCCTGACTCTCATAGTTCGCTCAGATGGTTCGACTGCACAAGAAACTGGGGACAGAGGAATTCCCTCTAATCGATCAGACCTTCTACCCCAATCACAAAGAGATGGTGAGTCTGGGGAAAGGGAGTGAGCTGGAAGGAAAGGCATCATGCCTATTGCAATAGTATTGCCAATGGATGTATTACCAGTGGTATGCTATCAGAGAGTGCAGCCGGCACATGCACATGGAGGGCGACGTTGCTTCGTGATAGGGTTTATTACTACCAGGAATTTACTTATGTTGTTACAAGTGTGATTAAATTATTGATCCTGTTATAGTATCTATTCTCACCAGTATTAAAAAACTGATTTCTAATGTAAATTAACAGAATTAATGCAATGATTCAGATTATGGTGCTCACTTCGGCAGCACATATACTAAAATTGGAACGATTCAGAGAAGATTAGCATGGCCCCTGCGCAAGGATGACACGCAAATTCATGAAGCGTTGCATAATTCTAAGATCCCACATGCCTCACGGCCAAAATACCAAAACATAAAACAGAAGCAATATTGTAACAAATTCAATAAAGACTTAAAAAATAATGATGCACATCAGATTATGTTACATATACAAATCAAGTCATTGTTACTAACATTACCAAATATTCCTCCTGATAGAAATGTTAATAGTGTTTCAAATTAGGATTGCCAATAAAAATTATCAGTAGCAGTGTTAAAAATTAGATTGTATACAAATAGAAAATTGGATTGTCGGCTACTTTTACCACAAATATAATCACTAATATTACAAATTATATCCAGTATTACAAATTACTGTTATTGATAAAAAATTGTGAGTACCAATGTTATGAATTAAATTATAGTTCCTAATAGAAGTTGATAATTATTACTAGTACCATTGAAGATTATAACTATTATTACAAATTATTATCAATATTATAAATTATGCTCTAATATAAATTATAAGTCCCTGTTTTGAATTATATTACACTTAATAATAAAAGTTGTATTATCATTACTAATATCATCAAATATTACAACTAAGATTACAATTTATTACAGTGTTACAAATTAAGATCATCAATATAAGTGATTAGTACCTATGTTGTGAATTAAGTTATAATTACTAAAAGAAATTAAACTATTAGTACAAACATTGTAAAGTACTGTTACAAATTACTGCCAATGTTACAAATTAAGATTACTAATATAAATTATGAGTACCTATGTTTTGAGCTATCCTACAGTTACTAACAGAAATCATTATTAATATGGTTAACATCCAATTGATATCATAAATAATTACTAACATTAAAGTTATGTCTACTAGTATAAGTTATGAGTACCACAGTTATGAATCAGGTTTTAGTTACAAATAGAAATTGGAAAAAAAAAAAGAAATTGAATCACCATTACCAATGCCATCAAGTTTTATAACTAATTTGAGAAGTTTTTTACAATGTTACAAATTATGTTTACTTATATAAATAATCATCACCAGTTTTATGAATTAAATTACAATTAAATATCAGTATTGACCCAGCTTTACCAACTTAAATAAACATTGGTACTAATATTAAAAATTCTTACAAGTATTACAAATTATGGTCACTGATATAAGTCAACAGTGCTATGAATTAAGTTTACTAACAGATGAAGATCAAATCATTAGTTCTTAGGAAACCAAGTTTGTTTATCATTATTATTATTTTACATTCACTGAGAGATAGTATAGCTGACTATGGTTAAGAACATGGACCCTGTAGTCAGAATTTCTGTGTTGTAATCCTAACTCCACAACTTATTAGCTTCCGAACATAAGAAATGTTAGTTAAATGCTCTGTGCCTCAGTTTTCCCATCTGTAAAATATGGGTAATAATAGTTCCTGCCTTATAGAGTTAATGTGAGAATTAAATTATTTAATGAACATAAAGTGGTTACAACAGTGCATCTGACATTTATTAACTGCTACCTAAGTGTTGATGAAGTTCCCTTCTATTCTTTATTTGTTGAAGTGTTTTTATCATGGAAGGATGCTGGACTCTGTCAAATGCTTTTTCTATGTTTTTTGATATGATACGGCTTTTTGTCCTTTATTCTATGAATATGGCGTATTACCATATTGATTTTCATGCAAATTGAGCCACACTTGCATTCTTGGGCCAGATCCCACTTGGTCTGACATATAATCCTTTTTATATGCTATGGGATTCAGTTAGTATTTTGTTGAAAATTATGGTATCAATAATCATAAGGGATATTGATCTGTAGTTTTCTAATGATGTCTTTGTCTGGTTTTGGTATCAGGGTAATAGTAGCCTCATAGAATGAAATGGACAGTGTTCCCTCCTCTTCTATTTGTAGGAAGAGTTAATGAAAGATTAGTGTTTATTTTATTTTTAATATTTAAAATTTTAAATTTTTGTATTTTTTTGCTGTGCCGTGCGGCATGTGGGATCTTAATTCCCCGACCAGGGATCAAACCCGTGTCCCCTGCAGTGGAAGCGTGGAGTCTTAACCACTGGACCTCCAGGAAAGTCCCTAGTGTTAATTTTATTTTAAATGTTTGGCATACTTCACTGGTGAAGACATCTGGTCCTGGGTATTTCTTTGTAGGAAGTTTTTTTTTTTTTAAATACTAATTCAATCTCTTCACTTATCGTAGGTCTATTCAGATTTTCCATTTCTTCTTGAATTAGTTTTGGGAGTTTGTGTCTTCCTAGAAATTTGTCCATTTCAACTAGGTTTTCTAATTTGTTGGCATAGAATTGTTCATAGTGTTCTCTTATAATCCTTTTTATTTCTTTAAGGTCAGTCGTTATGTCTCTTTCATTCCTGGTTTTAGTAATTAGTTTTCTCTTTTTTAAAATCTTAGTTTAAATAAATAAATAAATAAATAAAATAAAACCTTAGTCTAAATGTTTGCTTATTCTGTTGATCTTCTCAAAGAACCAACTTTTGGTTTCATTGATTTTCTCTATTGTTTTTCTATTCTCAACTTCATTTATTTCCACGCTAATCTTTATTACTTCTTTCTTTCTGCTTGCTCTGGTGTTTGTTTTTGTTTTTTGTATAGTTTCTTAAGAAGATTAGGTTATTGATTTGATATCTTTCTTCTTTTTAAATGTAGACGTTTACGGCTAAAATTTCCCTATAAGCAATTTTTGTATGTTGTCTTCATTTTCATTCATCTCAAAGTATCTTCTAATTTTCATGGTGAGTTCTTCTTTGACCCATTGGTTATTTAGGAGTGTGTTGTTTACTTTCCACATATTTGTGAATTTCCCAAATTTCCTTCTGTTATTGGTTTCTAATTTCATTCAGTTGTGGTCAGAGAACATACTTTGTATGTTTCAGCTCTTTTACATTATTGAGATTTGTTTTGTGTAACATATAGTCTGTCCTAGAGAATGTTCTATGTACACTTGAGAAGAACATGTATGCTGCTGTTGTAGGATGGAATGTTCTATAGATGTCTGTTAGGTCCAGTTGGTTTATAGTGTTGTTTGGGTCTTCTCTTTCCTTGTTTATCCTCTTTCTAGTTGTTTTATCCATTATTTAAAGTGAAGTATTGAAATCTCCAACAATTATTGTTCTTTTGCTTTTTTTATTTTTTGGCTGCATTGGGTCTTTGTTGCTGTGCATGGGCTTTCTCTAGTTGCAGCGAGTGGGGGCTACTCTTCATTGTGGTGCGTGGGCTTCTCATTGCAGTGGCTTCTCTTGTTGCAGAACACAGGCTCTAGGCACACGGGCTTCAGTAGTTGCAGTGCATCGGCTCAGTAGTTGTGGCTCACGGGCTCTAGAGCACAGGCTCAGTAGTTGTGGCGCACGAGCTTAGTTGCTCCGTGGCACGTGGGATCTTCCTGGACCAGGGATTGAACCTGAGTCCCCTGTATTGGCAGGCATATTCTTAACCACTGTGCCCCAGGGAAGTCCCAACAATTATTATTGAATTGTCTATTTCTTCCCTTCAGTTCTGCCTGTTTTTTTGTTTCATGTATTTGGGGCTCTGTTGTTAGGTGCATATATGTTGATAATTGTTATATCTTCTTGATGGAATGACCCTTTTATCAGTATAAAATGTCCTTTTTTATCTCTAGTAACAATTTTTGTTTTAAAGTCTATTTTATCTGATGTTAGTATAGCCATTCCAGCTCTCTTTTGGTTACTATTTGCATGGTAAATCTTTTTCCATTCATTTACTTTCAAGTTATTTGTATCTTTGAATCTAAAGGGTGTCTCCTATAGACAGCATATAATTACGTCATGTTTTTCATCTATTTTGCCTATCTCTGCCTTTTAATTGGAGTGTTTAATTAATTTACATTTAATGTAATTACTGATAAGGTAGAATTTATGCTTGTAATTTTGCTATTTGTTTTCTATATTTCTTATGCCTTTTGTGTTCCTGTATTCCTCCATTAATGCATACTTTTGTGTTAAATAGATATTTTCCTGTGTGCCATTTTAATTCTCTTGTTGTTTCTTTTTCCATGTTTTTTAAAAAATTATTTTCTTTGTAGTTTCCCTGGGGATTACAATTAACATTTTAATTTATACCACTCTCATTTTAATTAAAACCAATTTAATTTCAATAGTATTAAAAAAAACTTTGCCTTTTTATAGCTTTATTCCCTCACTCTGCCTTTGTCCTATTATTGTCATACAAATTACATCTTTACACATCATATGCCCATGAATATAGACTTATAATTATTGCTTGATGCAGTTATCTTTTAAATCAGATAGGAAAAAAGCATTACAAATAAAAAATGCATTCACACTGTCTTTTATATTTATCTATGTAGTTACCTTTACAGGTGCTCTTTATTTCTTCATGTGAATGTGAGTTACTGTTTAGTGTCATTTCATTTCAGCCTGAAGGACTCTCTTAGTATTTCTTGTAGGAGAAGTGTGCTAGTGACAAATTATCTAAGTTTTTGCTTATCTGTGAATGTCTTAACTTTTCCTTCATTTTTGAAATATAGTTTTGAAGGATATAGAATTCTTAGTTGACAGTCTTTTTCTTTCAGTGCTTTGAATATGTTGTCCCACTGCCTTCTGGCCTCCAAGGTTTCTGATGAGAAATCAGCTGTCAGTCCTACTGAGGATCCTTTGTATGTGAAAAGTCACTTCTCTCTTACTACTTTCAAGATTCTCTCTTTGTCTTTCACTTTTATAGGTTTGCTTATGATGCGCCTAGATGTAGATCTCTATGAGTTTATCCTATTTGAAGTTCATGAGCTTCTTTGATGTACAGATTAATCTTTTTCATCAGATTTGGGAGCTTTTCAGCCATTATTCCTTCAAATATTCTTTATTTCACTTTTCTCTTTTCTCTCTCCTTTTAGGACTCCCAGTATGTGTGTGTTGACATGCTTGTGGTGTTTCAAAGGCCTCTGAGGCTCCAGTAATTTTGTTTATTGTTTTCTTTCTGCTCCTCAGATTGGATAATCTCAGTCGACCTATCTTCAAATTTGCTGATTCTTTCCTCTGCCAGCTCAAATCTACTGTTGAGCCCCTGTAATGAATTTTTCATTTCAGTTATTATGTTTTTCAATTCCAGAATTTCTATTATTTTATAATTTTTATCTCTACTGATAGTTTCTATTTGTTAGAACACCATTCTTATACTTTCATTTGGTTCTTTAGACATGGTTTCCTTTAGTTCTTTGAAAATATTCCAAGTAGTTGATTTATAGTCTATTAATTCCAACATCTGGACTTCCTCAGGGACAGTGTATACTGACTGCTTTATTTTTCTGTGTTTGGGTCATACTTTATTGTTTCTTCGCATGTCTTATAAATTTTAGTTGAAAACTGAATATCTTAAATAATATAATGTGGCAACTCTGGAAATCAGATTCCCCCTCCTCCTCAGGGTTTGCTTTTGTTGTTCTTTGGGGGGTTTTTTAGGGACTTTCCTGAACTAATTCTGTAAAGTCTATATTCTTTGTCATATATGGTCATTGAAGTCTCTGCTTTATTAGCTTAGTGGTCAGCTAATGATTGGACAGATATTTCTTTAAACACCTGGATCTAGTAAGTCTCCCAGCCTTTGCTGATGGGCTCTGAGGGCACGTTGGGGCATGCCTTCAATGTTTAGGCAGGCTGTTTACAACTTTGCCTTAGGCTTCACTTCCTGCCTGTGCAGAGCCTCAAGGTCAGCCAGAGATCCTAGGCATGCACACAGCATTATGCATATTTATGGCTTTCTAGATTCCTAGGAATATGTCAGAACTTTTCAAAGCCTCCTATGAACGTCTTATTACTCAGATTTTTCTGTTAAGTTTTGGTCAGCTTGTTGATTGTCTTAACTGTAATCGTTGCCTCAAACAGCTGCTGTGTTAAACAATTGCTGCTGATTATTTTTGAAAAGCACCCCCAAGAAAAACTGTTCACACCAGGTGAATTCTGAGTCAGGTCAAATAGACAAGTCTGGTGAATGGAGTTTTCTGGGGAAGTGCCATACAGGTCAAATAAAGATAGTTTCTGGGAATGGGGCTTTAGAGGAACTCCTACCCTGTTCTGCTTCCTCCATTGGCTGCTAGCCAGCCTGCTGTGTTTTCATCAGAATTGCAAGGGTATTGATTTTAAAATCTGTTATGGAAGTGGGAAGAAGAGAATGGGAACAGGAAAAGTTCAAATGCCACAAAACTTACTGTTCTTAGTGAGATTCAGCCTTTTTCTTCAATAAATGCTTCCTGAATTATTGTAAACCTCTGGTCAGTTTCCAGAGTTCTGATAAAGTTGATTGTGACAATTTTTACCAATATTCTCATTGCTTTTATGGAGGAGAGGATTTTTATAGGCCCTTACTCTGGCATTTCTGCCAACATCACCTCCAGGCATATCTTATTCTTTCACAACCCTAGGATAATGGTATTTCAAAGCCAGGATCTGGGAGCTAGATGTACTCATTGCTACTGGAATGTCCTTGCTTCTAGATCCTCTCGTTGTGCAGAGCTTAGGAAATTTCATTATATATATATATGAAATATATACATATGAAATTTTATATATACATATATATGAAATTATATGAAATGTGTTCATACTGATACTTTTTTGGGTTTTTTTTTGGCTACACCATACGGCTTGTGAGATCTTAGTTCCCCAACCAGGGATCAAGCCTGGGCCCCCAGCAGTGAAAGTGCCAAGTCCTAACCACTGAACTGCCAGGGAATTCCCCTGATACTTTCTTTTTCTTTTTTAAGAATTAAATTGTTTTATTTCTTTATAATAAACTTATGAACAGTAGTGTGAGCAATGACTGCCTTCTTTTCATGGCATACCTGATGACAGGGAGCCAACATTATTTCTATGCTTTGTAAATTGTCATCCTCCTTGCCAAGTTTGGATCAGCCTTCCACATTGGATCCTTTGTGTTTCCAATGTCATGAAACTCCCCCAGAGTTTTGTTACTCTGAAATTTCCTGGCTGTGTCACTTCATCTGGGGCTTCTTCAGAGTTTACTTCACACACTTTCCTCCTTCCTGCATCTCTGGGAGAAGGGGGGATGTGAGCCTGAGAGGAACAGAAGCCATGGAGAGAGGGGCGCCCTTGACTGGTTCAAGATCACACGCAGGAAAATGGAGGGAGAAGGGTCTGGATTTACATGCCTTTTATCCACAGGAGGTGCCTCACCACATTGTCTCACTGTGCAGGTTGGCTCCACTGAAGGAGAAAGGGCGCAGATCAGCAAGTCACTGGAACAGCAGGAGGGAAATATTCCTACCAGTATTAGTGTGGTGTATCTGATGAAAACTGTTTTTTTCATTCTGGGCAGAAACTCACAGGATCCTCGTGATCAGCAATCAGTTGGACCAGGGAATTGGGAGGAGTTTCTTCTCTTTGAGCTAGGATCCCCGATACTTTCCATTCTAATCCAACACAACATAGGGTTCCTCCTAGCCTTCCCTCTTTCTATATTTATATTTATCTTCTCTAACATTGAGAGCCCTAGCTTCCAACATCATCAATATATTTACTCATTTGCTCAATCCTACAATACACAGAAAGTATTTTTAGAGTTTCAACACCCTTACCACTGTGAAAAACAATTGTAGTAAGGTATAGCTTGAGATTTGTTTGCCCTTTTTATGTCTTTAGATGAGGATATACAAAGTACTGTATTCAAATGTTACATGGTTTAGTTCATTTTGTCATTCAACATGGTTATATTATTCATGTTATTTCAAATATAGTTTGTTTCCCTTTATATTAAATTTTAGGTTTTTTCCCATCTATACTGACTTAATTTTATGCATTTAAATGTAATATGTTAGCATGATTCCAAAAGTTAAAATATAAAAAGGCATACACAGATAAAATTTTAAACCTACAGGAAATGGATAATTTTCTAGGGAAACACAGTTTACCAAAATCGACCCCATTTGAGCTTAACAGACCAATTTCCATAAAAGTAATAAAGTTATTAAGGAACTACCCCCTAAAAAAGCATCAGGCCCAGATGGTTTCACAGGGGAATTCTACCAAACTGTTACAGACCAGTTAATCCCAATGCCACCTAAATTGTTACAAAGAACAGAAAATGAAGAGAAACTTCCACATTATTTTTCTAAAGCAATTATAACATTGATAACACAAAAAGAAAAGCATAGACCGTTTTCAATCATAAATATCAATGCAAAAATCCTAAATAAAATATTAGCAAACAAATCCAGAACTAAATTAAGAAAATAAGATAGCATAACTGTGTAAGTAAGTTTCCTTCTTGGAATGCGAGGATGGTTTGTTATAGGTAATGTATTAATATAATACAGCATATTAACAGATCTGAGGAGAAAGTCATATGATCATTTCCATAGATATTTTAAAAGCCTTTAACAAAGTTCAGCACCCATTATGATAAAATCATTCAAAAACAGAAATCAACTCATGCCTTCTTAACATAATCAAATTTGTATACCTCAATCCGAAAGTTATTATCAACTTAATAGGACAACATTGAAAGCATTTCCACTAAGGTCAGGAACAAAGCAAGGTGCCCACTGTCTCCATTCCTTTTCAACATTGTACAATACTTAGAGGTATTAGACCAATGCAGTTAGACTAGGCAAAGCAATTATAGATGCAAGAATGGGTAAAGAGGATGTAAAAATATCTCTGTTAATAGATGATATGATAGTATATCTGGAAATCCCCCAGAGAACCAATAACAACTTCAAACAATAAAATAACTTAATAACATAGCAGAATATAAAATCCACATACAGAGATCAGTAGTTTTCATATACACAAATAACCAGATAGAAGAGAAAACCCCATTTAAGGTAACAACAAAAAAGATAAAATATTTCAGGATAAATTTAGCAAGGGGTGTGCAAACTTATATGAGGAAAAGTTTAAAACACTCCTGAAAGACTCAAAGGTAGACTTACACAACTGGAAAGACATTCCTTATTTGTGGATAAGATTAATTAACATCATAAGGATGTCAGTTCCCCTTCTTAGGTCTCTATTTTTAATTTATAAATACAATGTGATCCCCCCAAATATACCTATAAGCTGTTATCTGGAGCTGGACAAGTTGATAGTAGAGTTCATATGGAAAAGCAAACATGCAAGAATAGCCAGGAAAACCCTGAAAAAGAAGAGCTATGAGAGGGGACTAGCCCTACCAGCCTACAAGGAGTTTAATGCATTTGCCAGCAAACATTTTATGAAGCTTTTCTAATTTAAACAATATGATGCTGACACATGAATAGATAGACTAACAGACTAAAAGAAGAAAAATTAAAAACCCAGATTTAGATCCATGTACATATGGAAATTTAGTAGATGATAAAAGTGGCAAGCTTTGTTTTTGACATTTAAGTTCTTCATCCATCTGAAGTTGATTTACTTTTTCTGTTTCTTTTTAGCATTCTTACAAACATCTTTATTACATGTTTTCTTTAACGCTTCTCTGCATGCATTACAGAGTGGTCATCACATCCATTCACTTACATTACGCTGTTCTCAGTGTAGCAATCAAGTAGCACTCTTCCGAACATCTTTATTATATGTGTTCCTTGAAATTGATTTTCATATACAGTGTGAGATAGGTAGGGATCCAGTGTCATCTTTTTCCTTATAGGCAACACTTTTTTCCCCACTGATCTGGTATGCCACCTCCGTCATATCCTAAAATCCTATATATGTGTGGGGCAAGTTCAGGACTCTCTGTTCTACTCCATCGGTCACTTTCTCTATACCTGTTCCAGTGCAGTACTGTCTTAATAACTATATTTTCTCATTAATTCCTGATATCTAGTAGGGCAGACGCACCTCCTGGCTGTCTGTAGCTGTGCAGAGGCTATTTTTGTCAAGGGACAGAAAGAACAGGACTTCAGAGGCCAGGAAGAAGACAAAGTTAATGGTGGGTAATGGTGGCGAGTGGTGGCAGAAGCATTAGACTTCCCACAGGCCAGCTTGCCTCCCCTATTTCCTCTTTTGTCCCCAACCCCACTGTGCAGCATGGAGGGGCAAAAGCTAGGCGTGGATTTGTGGGAGCAGTCTTGCGCCACCCCGTACTTTGAAGCTGGAAGACACACATCAGGACTCTGGCCCCCCTACCCCATCTACTCCCATCCAGTTTGGAGACCACCAGGAATCCTCAGGGATACTCATCTCAATGTGTCTAAATAGTCACCAGTCAGGGGTGGGGCACAGGGAAGATCTTGTGAAGCACAGTTTGACTTCTTTTCACCCCGACTTCCCTAGCCTGGTGATCTACTTACATCAACTTGGTCATGCAGACCTAGAGGGTGGGGTGCTATGGGCATAAGGACTTTCCTTCCCTTGCTACCTGCACTCCAGGTGATTTGTGGCTCAGCAAATATTTGCAGAGGGTTTATGATGTGACGGGTGGAGTCCAACACCAAGGTCTCTCCGGATCCAGTCCCCTCTCTGGGCCCAGGATTCATGGTCCCTGTGCTATGAGGAAAGAGAGGGTGCTTTGGGGTGAGAATCAACAGGGTCAGGGATGTGGGGATTGTGTGAAAAGAGAGAGAGCAGGAGTGAGGGAGCAATTGAAGTAAAGAGCGAGGGAGATATGTCAAGAGGGCGGGGGTTTCTTTTTCTTCCCTTTCTTTTTTTTAACTTATTATTTTTTTATTGAAGTATAGTTGACTTACAATATTATATTAGTTTCAGGTGTGCAACATAGTGATTCACAATTTTTATTGATTATACTCCATTTACAGTTATTATAAAATATTGGCTATATTCTCTGTGCTGTACAGTATATTCTTGTAGCTTATGGGGTTTTGTTTTGAAGGGCCAATTTCACTGAGGTATAACAAGTTCGGAAAAGGGGACATATCATAAGAGTACAGCTCATTGAATTTTCACAAAGTGAACACACTCCTGTCTTCTGCACCCAGATCAAGAAACACAACACAAACCAGACAGATCCCTAGCACAGTTAGAAGCTGGTGGTCTTTGGGAGGCTTGAGGGGGTGGTGGGGGGAGGTTGATGGGCTTAGATTTGTTTGTGATGTTGAAGGAGGTGAAGCGTCCCCAGCCCACTGTGGCTGAATAGAAGTCTGGGTCCAAGGCCAGAGGCTGTTGTACAGGAAGATTCAATAGCAGATATCAGGTCACCGGGGAAGACAGCCAAGTTCATGGCTTCATGTTCTTCTTGCCAGTGCTCAGATAAACAGAGGTCCCTCCACGGACACTGTGCAAGGTTGAGACTCAGGTATGTGGCTTTGTGGGGGTGGCAGGGAGGCACCTGGGGGTGGTTGGGCAGGGCACTCCTCCACTCGCTTCTCCTCATAGCTTCTGCTCCTGGAAGAGAAGGGCCACAGACGCTAAGGATAGGCAGGGGAGCCAGGGACCCATGAAAGGGAATAGCAAACAACGAGGAAACAAAGAGGAGTGGGGAGCAGAGAGGAAAGAAGAGAGCGAGGAGAGGGCGCAGGAGCGGGGGGAGGGATAGAACACGGAGAAGGAGCAGGGGCAGGGGACCAGGAGAGGAAGTAGGGCCCAGCAAACAGGAACAGGGAGCAGAAAGAACAGGGCAGAGCTGGAGCTGTGGCTGCAGGCATACCTGAGGGGCACACTCAAGGCCCCGGGCATCCTTACCTGTAGATATTCAAGATACCTCCTGATATACTCCTCCCCGAGCCCCTTCCAAGGCTACACACAACTCAGTGCAGGTTCCCATCCCTCAAAGAGCCTAGAGGGGATGGATGCCATGTCCTGATGGTCAGTAAAGTGTGACCAGATGTCATTTGGCTGGGACAGATTGTGATCCCCAGGTGGTCAGCCCCAAAGATCCAGGACATTATGGGTCAGGGACAGAATTTGCTGTGGTTGGCTGAAATCAAGAGCACAGTATCCTGAGGTTGGGGGTATTTGGTAGAAGAATGCCCCAGGGAGGGGCACTTTGTTCCAGGGCTGGGACAGAGCCGGAAGTCTGAGGATGAGGAGTCCATGCAGGGTGGGGACAGGCTGGCTGACCTGAGATAAGGAATTCCTAGAAGAAAACTTCTCCCCATGGATGTCACCACCACTGTTCTTGGTGGGTGTGTAGATAGATACAACCACATTGCTCTTTATATTTGGGTACTTTCATGACCCAGAGTTTCAGGACCCCTTTCAGGACGTTGATTGTCTGTGAGGGGGGGAAAGAGAGAGGGACACTGGGACTGAAGCGCATTTATGGGGTGAGGGGCTGGGTCTTAGTATTGCATCATTAGCTTTTGGATCTCAAAGACCCACCCTATTCCCTCAGTCAGAGCAAGGTAGGGGCTTGTATTTTGGTGGGGAGGTGGGTACAGGGAAGAGGTGAGCAGGGTGCCCTGGTTACTTGAACTCATAATGCCTCATGGTCTCAGTGAGAAGACCCAGGAATTAAGCCACAAGGACTAAGGGTGGGAGAAATGTGTCAGGGGACCCCTTGGGGTTCAAACATTCAAGATTTTCCCTGTCCCCAAGACTCTTGGGAAAAAAAGGTTTGCAGAGCAACTACCATCCAGGTTCAACCACCTCAAGGGGCTTTATTCACCCTTCTGGAACCTCACCGTGAGTCCCTGCATCAGAGGCTTCTCTGAGGTCTACCCAGACTTACCCACGTCTGAGTTACAATAAACAGTATGAGGGCCAGCCCAAGGGTGGTCAGGGACAGAGCCAGGAGCAAAGCAGGGGCCAGCAGGACGTCGGAACTCATGGCAAGGACCTGGAGACACAGTGGGGGTGGGGGGAGTCGAAGCATGACTTTTCCCTGGCCCAGCTCACCCCCAATCAGGAGAAGATTCAGGGAACATTTAATTAACACTACTACTTTCCAGGGGCCTGGGGTCAGGGGAGGCCCCCATGGTGTGGTGGGGGGAAAAGGACACTGAGACTGGGCCTCTGGTACCAGTGGCCCCACCTCCATTCATCAGAGCTGTAACTCTCCACAGAGGTTCAGCAGGAGGCCCAAGCTCAGTGGTGGATAAATAGTCAACAACAGGGAGGTGCGGCCTGGGCATTTCTGCCCATTTGAACCCTCTATTTTACTCTTATAAGAGATCATGTCTTTAGCCTTCTATTGGAGTGGGGATTGGTATTTGGGGCATGTCTGGGGTTCTCACAGCTTCTCATGCAGACTTTCAACTAATCTCTTTTTTAAACTCCACCTTCACGCCTACATCCAGAGAGAGCTTGTGCCCTAATCATTTCCTTTGGTGGGCGCTCTACAGTATAACTGGGGTTGGTCCTCAGATTTCACCACTACTGGCATAGGAAGTGTCCAAGGCTGGAGAGTGAGACGTAGGTGTCAGTATTGATAAAAAAGGAAGGGTTGTTCGTATAGAAATCTACCTCTTCATCTGTCATTGGGGGGTGTGGAGAGATGTTTCAACATATAGGGTAATATATTGGGAGCTGTTCCAGCAGGGAGATTTTCCAACTAGAGATATCTAAGGATGGGGAAATGTCAATGGGGGAAGTCAATCAAGAGGGGCTATATGGATGGATGGGGTTTTATGAATGGAAAGATTTTAAAGTCGGCTTATCAATGAGGTAGATATCAATGGTGGGTATTTCTGAATAGGAAGATTGACAATGAGAGCATTTTGATGGGCATGTCTGAATGGGGAGATATGCCAGTAGAATACATGGGAAGATTTGTCAGTAGAGGTTGTCAGTGAGAATTATGTCATAGAAAGGTATTTATGAATAGAGAGATTTGTCAACTGAGTGGTCATAGGAGATATGCCAATGGATCGGGTAATTATGAAGAGAGAGATTTGTCACTGGGGTCCATGAGTGGGTGATAGATTACTTCTGGGTATTTGTGAATGGGGATATTTGTCAATGCGGGGGGTCTTCAATGGAGATATGTCAATGGGATATTTATGAATAAAGAGGGTAGCTCAACAGAGGTATTTGTTAGTGGGGTGTTTGTGAAAGAGGTATTTGTACAGTGAAGAGAGGGGACTTTTCAAAGGAAAGATTTACCAAGGGCTTAGAGATTTGTCACCTGTAGTTTTGGCAACAGTAGAGATTTATAAATGTGGTGATTTGTCCACAGTGAGGACTTCATAGTGGGGAATGTTATCACTGGGGAGAGGGGTTGTCCTCAGAAGTCTTTTTAAATGTTGGTATTTTGAAGTGGGGTGATTTGCACATTGGGAAGCAGTGTAAAAGTATCATAGTAATAAGAAAAAACAAATGAGCATATTAAATATTTGTAACATCTGTGGGGGAGATTATCAGGATCACGAGTTAAACTAAGGTTTCCAGGGTGCATTCAGTTATTACTACTGATATTATACATTATTTCCAATATTGTAAATTATCATTCCTGACATTAAATGTGATTTTCAATATTGTAAATAATCATTAGTGAGAAGAATGATCACTACTAAAGTTATACATTAAATTACATTTATCTTACTACTACTAACCAATACTTGTAAGTGCTATGTGCCTAACACAGTTCCAGGCACTTTACATGTAAAGTTACATTGTCCCTAGGAGTTAGGCATTTGTTTTATACCAATTTTACAGATGTGGAAACTGAGGCATAAAGAGGTAATGTGATTTCCCCAAGGTCTCAGAGCTAGTACATGGAAGGGGCAGGATTTGACTGCAAATGACCTGGCTCT
This sequence comes from Balaenoptera musculus, assembly GCF_009873245.2. Taxonomy (NCBI): domain Eukaryota; kingdom Metazoa; phylum Chordata; class Mammalia; order Artiodactyla; family Balaenopteridae; genus Balaenoptera; species Balaenoptera musculus. The sequence goes on along the minus strand of NC_045806.1, from coordinate 41,460,119 downwards.
AGTGTTTAGGCTCTTAACCACTACACTACACTGCCAGTCTAGAAATTGATATCACTGTTAGTAATCTTACACAGGAAGTTATTGTTATGAGAGTTTCATGTGTTTTGACCCCCCCTCAAAATACCCAATGAACGAATGCACCCATAAATCATCCTCCAACCCTAGCACAGACCTCGGAAGGATTCTGGGTAGGGAGTGTGAGACCCATTTTTCAGGGAGAAGTACTGAGGCTCGGGTGAGGGAAGGGCCAGCCCCCAGGCTACCCAGGGAGCTGGACCCCATGCTGCACACCTCACAGGACTGCTACCCCCTCGTGCTTTCTCTCAGCCATCAGAGATGCTCTTCCAAGCAGAGATTGACACACAGACACATGGAATGTGGGGGTGAGGGGTAAATCACTTCACTCACTGTAGTGGATTTTCTAGAAGAGTGATGAGGGATGTAGTGACCCCAGGACTACAGATCTCCTGCCAGGAGCTCCTGCCGGGGTCTGGGGGAGGTGGCCTTGTATGTTCTAAATTCTGTGAAGAGGGCTGCTGTTGGGCCTGGCGGTCAGCCCCGTGAAGCGTTGAGTCCTGATCCAGGGCACTACCTGCAGGTGGACAGGTCGGCAGGAGAACCATCTCCACACCAGGCTCCATCCTTCTTCTGCCACTTTCTCCTTCACCTTCCTCCCAGGGGTTAAAATAGCAGAGCGCTCAGGGAAGAAGCCCTGGCGTCAGGGACCAGTGTAAGAGTACAGGGTATGGTGAACTGTCAGGAGCTGCCAGACTCTTGCAGGCAGTTGAGCCAATAGCGACAAGGCCACCAGGGCCCAGGTCCTTCCCTTACACTTATACCCATCAGTGGAAGCTGCCATTTGCCCCTTTCGGTGGACAGGGTTCAGATCCTCCCAGGGCATATCAACATGTAGATACTGACATAGAAATTGTTGCTGGACGTATCTGCACAAGCAGCCACTGGGTGCTCAAAATCCACACATCCCTGGGACATACCTTAGACCCTGGCAGAACCTTCCAGGAGTGCAAAAGGACAGGGACCACAGAGGATCCAGGGGGCCACGCTTGGTGACCCAGAATGTCCTGGAGGAGACCTGGGTTCCTATTGGTAGCACCAGTAGGTAGTCTGATGGGAGGGAATTTGGGGGTCTTTTCCTTCAACAAAGATCTCTGTAAAGAGGATTCAGGTCAACAGGACACTTGAGTGTTCCACTGAATGTTTGCACCAATCTGAAAGCCCAGTTTCCACTTCAGTCAGGACCTTTGGAGTGTAAGGGGTAGGCACCAGGGACTGGGAAGAGCCCAGAGGGGCCTGGGCCCGGCTGTGTGAGCAGGAAGGCCTGAGGAAGGGAGTGTTTGGAGGGTCTCTCACTCAGATTTCATGGGGGAAGATAAAGCAGAAAGGTGAGGCTCGAGTCTAGAGGCCTCAGTTTTGGTGAAGGGACAGCTGTGTAGGGGAAGCGGGGGCGGTGCTAACGTGCCTGGTTGGTCCTGATTTTGAACACTACATGTACTTCACTGCGTCAGAGTTGGTCAAAGGAGTGAGGGGAGGAGAAATAGGGAAGAGGGGAGAAGGGCAGAGCTTGGGGATTTCCAGATCACACCTTCTCCCCATCTCTCCTTTTCTCCAAACGAACACTTCCAAGGAATCTCCCACAGGCTGTGGGTGGGAGACCAGGGCTACTCTTTCTTCCAGAGTCCCTGGCTCGGTTATGTTGATGGGGGGCCTCTGGGCCCCCTGGGAGTCTCCTCTTTCACTCAAGTCAGACTCACAGTACAAAACCTAAGGGTGGGGACAGTAACACCACAGGTTTGGATGGGGTAAAATATCCTCCCTGAATGACATCAGGACCACACCCGAGGCAAGGAGGAGAGCCGTTTACTGATTGATAGGGCATTTGTCAATGAGCTGGTCAACTGGAGGGATTTGTGAATAGCGGAATCTGCCAGTGAGGTAGTGATTTGGCAGCAGTGGGATAATTTATGAACTAGAAAGCTCAATGCAAATAGGAATTACAAATTAGTCTGGTAAAATGCTTTTAAGCGTTGAGTAGAGAGATTATCCAATAAGCCGTGGTTGATAAGGCAGGTTAAATTACCATTACTGATGTTGCAGGCGCCAGCACTAATGCCAATGTAGAGAATTATTACCAATACCTCAAATTTTATGTAAAATATAAAAAGCATTTGACACCCCTCACCCCCTCAGCATTGGTCCCAGGATGCTCGCACCAGGTCGTCTGACATAGGTTTGTTCCCAGACACTACACAGGGACGCTGCCTGCTGAGTGGTAGTTCTTTATTTCATTGTCTTGGAGAAAGAAAGGCGGGAGTGGAAATGGGGGTGAACACTGTGCAGGCTTCAGCTTCCGCTGAAGGGGCAGGATTCAGGCCATCCGGGGCCGCAAGGACTGCCAGGTGCACATCCCTGGCTCCCGGGGCAGGCAGGCAAGGTGGCGGCTCTGGAAGCCCTTGTCAGAGCCCGTGAGGAGCTGGTCTGTCCACAAGCAATGAGTGTCACTCTGCAGTTTGCAGGGGATGGATGAACAGGGAAACACCTGGAGGAGGGGAGGGAGACACATCTCTGAGGGCTTCTCCTCCTGCCCCTACCTCCCCTCCGGAGGAGAACTTTCTGCTCCTCAGCTTTTAATTTGGAGCTGCTGGGGAGACCTGTTGTCACCCCACCTGGGTACAGACTCAAGAACACTCCCTCCCATCGTGGGGCACAGTCACTGGGCTTGAGGAGGTGACAGCAGTCCAGGGAAAGGATCAGCTTCCCGGAATGGTGGTGGGGGAACAGTCAGGCAGGTCTCCTGGGGACCTGTCCCATTGGATAGGGAACAGCTGGCAGTAGCAGGGAACAACCGGTGGGCACGAAACTTAAGCATAAGGAGATGTGGGGCTCAGAGATAGTCACTGGGGTCAGAGGACATTCAGGGCCATCAGGGAGCAGTCTTGGAACAGTCAGAGTGGCCGAGCGGTCACAAGGGGGAGTCAGAGGGACAGGAAGCAGCCAGAAAGTCCAGGAAACAGAGAATTCCCAGGAACAAGCAGAATGTCCAAGGGAACAGTCTCAGATTTGAGGGAACAGCAGGAGAGATCAGGGACATCCCTAGGGTTGGGGAAGCAGCCAGAGGGACAAGGAATAGTCAGAGGGAACCAAAAACAAGCCATGGTTTGGGGAAGAGCCCAAGGACTGCTCTCCAGGTGGCGGGCAAGGTCCAGGCACTCACTGTGCATTCCTCACAGCCAGCAGCATAGGTCTTGGTGAAGCCCTGGCGCTGAGCGGAGCTCAGACTGTTCCAAGGAGCCACGAAACTGCAGGTGGTGATGTACAGGTTCCCGTTCGACAGTTGTCCTGCGGGGGGGGGGGTGTCAACAGGCAGATTCTGATTGGCTGGGCCAGGGACAGAGTGGTGCCAGATTGGTTTCCCAGGACCACAGACCCCGCTGGGCAAAGCCCCAGCCTTCTGATAGGCTGAAATTGGGGCGGTCCCCATTTCAACTGGGACCATTCCCACAGAGCCTCTCCTCCCTCCCTTGCAGTTGCCAGGCAGCATCGGAGGGGTGTCGTGGCACAGGGCGATGGGGCGGGGCCTCACCAGCTATGAGAAACTCCTCACTGCGGTTCTGGGACCTGTGGAAGTATCCGCAGACGCTCTCCATGGCGGCGGTGTAGATGAACCGGATGTCAGAGGCATCCCCCAAGGCATTGAACCCTTTGAACATCTGTCAATGGATGAGGGGAAGAATCTTTTACTGACATAATCCTCCCACTCCACATTCTTCCCTGAAGTCGTATAGCACTCTGATATCACAGCTAATTTCCTCGCCAAACCGGTGGCCAAAGTCTTTTATTTTGACAGGGAGGAAGATTTTAGGAACTGCCGGGGGAAGGGGCAGGAGGGATACCTTGGTCATCTTGATCTCGTAACGCTGGTATAAGGAGGTCTGGTTGACTTCTGCAGTCCCCACAAATTTGGCCCTGATGACTACAGGAGAAGAGGGGAAAAAAACGAGTCAAAGGGACTGCATGAGCCAATAAAAATAATCACAATAATGATACTAGCAAAGCACATACTTAAATAGGGGTTGCTGGATGCCAGACAGCACCCTAGCGATTTATACATTGGTTAATTGCTTCACCTGTATGTTGGTGCCTACTCTTAGCCAAGCACTGCTTCAAGCCTCTTTCACATATTCATCATGTGTTCGTTCACTCAACAAATATTTTGCAGCGCCTGCTCTGTGCCAGGCACTATTCTTGGTGTCAGGGACATAACAGTGAACAAAACACAGAAATCCGTTCCTTGTGGAGCTCACATTCTAGCCAGGAGAAGAGAGACTAAACACAAGCAAAATAATTAAGTATATAGGAAGTTAGACGGTATTAAGTGTGATGGGGAACTTCAGAGCTGGGTGAGGGGGATCAGGAGTAGTAGGGGACAGGGGTTCAAGTTTTGAACAGGGTGGTCAGGGAAGGCCACCCTGAGAAGGTGACATTTAAGGCAGCCACCCATGTGGATACCTGGGGGAATGGGTATACCAGGCAGAGGAAGTAGACAGTACAAAGGCCCTGAGGTGGGATTGGGCCTTGAGTAATCACGGAAGTGTGAGGATGGCAGAGCGGCTAAAGCAGAGTCAGCGTGGGGCTGAGTGGAATTGTTCTAGAGGTAGGCACCATCGTGAACCCCACTGGACTGAGAGGGAAACCGAAGCCCAGAGTGTGTGGGCAGGGTGGATACACTCACCGAGGTCGGAGCTGCAGAAGGCCGTCTGTGGGTGGGGTGGGACGCAGGTACAGGCTCGGCTGGGGGCTGTCAGCCACAGCAGCAACAGGATGCCAGAGGTCAGGGGTGCAAAGGGGTCCATGGTGCGTTCTGTGGGGGTGGGGAGGAGGGTTCAGAGGGCCCCCAGCTCAGCCGATCCATGTACCTGGGCAGGCCTCCCACCCCATTCTACCCCACACACACACACCGGGTTGGGAAGTTTGGGGATTTTAAGGGGCTTGGGGATTTGAGAGCCCAGGGGAGTTTAGGGGGGTAGGGAGTCAGGAGAGTTTAGGAGTTGTGGAGTTTGAGGGATTTAGGGGACTAGGTGAGTGGGGGAGTTATGGGGCTGTAGCGTTTGGGGAATAAGGGGGCTGGGGAGTTTGAGAATTTAAGAGTGTTGAAGAAGTCGGAAGGTTGAGGAGTTGGGGCTGAGGAATTTGGGCTTTGGGGAGCTGGAGGAGTTTTCGGGGAGGTTGGGAGTTTGGGGGTTGCGCATATTGAGAGGTGGAGGAGGTGGGGGAGTTGAGGGAAGTTGAGGAATTTGGAGGAGGTTGGGGATTTAGGGAGTTGAGGGAGTTTGGGGGCTTAAGGGGGTGGGAGTGCCTGAGGGATTTGGGTTCAGAGGAAGCTTTGAGTTTAGGGTTTGGGAGGCTGGGGATTGGGAGGCTGGGGGAGTTTAGGGAGCATCAGGGGTTTGGGTTGCTGGGGGACAGGGAGGGAATTTAGAGGAGTTGGCAGCTTGGGAGGCATCTGACATTAAGGGCTCATGGCTTTCGGGGAGCTGAGGATGGATGCCAGGGGTTCAAAGGAATTTGGAGTGTCGGGATTGGGGGAGCAGTTCCAGCCCCCCACCCTCTTCCCCTGGACCAGCCTAGGCTCCCGGTACCCGCTGGCCAGGCTGAGCAGCCGAGTATCATCAGGCAGGAAAGCTCCAGCCCAGTTCCAGGCCCTGCAGGCCGCCCAAGCCCCTACCTACCTCTGGTGTAGCCTCTCTGGGCGCTGGGTCTTCGGCGATGGCGGCAGGGCTGGAGCAGCGGAGGATAAATATCCAAGCGAGGGGCGGGGTGGCAGCTGGTAGGAAACCACAGGCCTCCAGGCTTCCTGGATGCATTACTCATCCGCCCACCATCCGTGGAGGCCAAGGGGCGGGCCCTGGGCTGCCGAAAAGGAGATGCACCCTCCTCCTCTCCCTCCCCCTGAGCCTCGCCCTGCCCACCCCCCTCCCCCATCTCCACGTCAGGCACCAGTCCCTCCAGGCGGTCTCATGGAGGGCTTACAGGCAGGATTCCACCCAGTGCAATTCCCTAAAGTCTCCAAAATCTATCCGATCACCCACATCCCCGAAAATCCCCATGGCTAAAGCCCAAATTAGTTCATTCCTTCAATAAGCATTTCTTGTGCACCTACTGTTTTGGGGGGGGGCGGTGAGCGGCAGAGAGCAAACAAGTAGAAGCAGTGGAGGGAGGTAGGGCAGGTGAATGGAGGAAGGATACAAGGTGGGGAAACTGAGGCACGGAGAGGTTAAGTGATTTATCCAAGGTCACAGTTAATAAGTGGCAGAACTGGGATTGGAACTCAGGTGACCTGGATGGAGCCAGAGCCTGGGTCTTAACCCTTCTCAAAAAAAAAACCCACAGGCAAATAGTCAGCATTTATATAGCACCAACCGTGTACCGGGCGGCACTCGGCATAATTTATTTCACTTAAAGCTTACGATAAGCCTCTGAGATGGTTATCGGTATTATTCCCATTTCCCAGACAGGCATAAAGGAATTGAAGAACTTTCCCAGGACCACAGGGCATGGCTGGGATTTGAACCTAGGCTAACTGGCACCAGGATCTCAACCCACGCTGGGCACAGTCCTGGCAAGCGGGGAGGTCGCTGGTGAATGAATGAGCATTGGGGTGGGGGGAGTTGAATGGTGGTGAAAGAGGCCAGTGAGTCAGTAGAAAACTGATCTCCTCCCATCCTGCCCTGCCCCTTCCCCACCAACCCTCCCACGCCCCTGGTGGGGATCGGCGTGAGGCAATCTCTGTCCACCAGCTTCCAGATGCTGCCTGAATCTTCCCTGGCGTCCTGGGAAAGGGCTCTGAGGGCCGATTAACATCCTTGGTTAGGTCAGGGAGGACAGGCCAATAATAATAATGATGATGATAGTGATGATAGGAGCCACTTATGGAGCGCTTACTGTGTACTGTGCCCTGAAGCCTTTGTGTAGTTCTCTCATCCAATCCCCATCACCCCCTTGCTAATTAAGCTTGATTAACTCACAGTGGCTAGCACAACCATCACCACCAACACTACCACCAAAACAGAAACTACCACCAGCACTACAAAGTGCTTACTATTACTATGTGTCAAACACAGCTCTAAAATCTTTGGAAATACTTTATCTGTCAGTCAGTCCCGATTACCTCCTTGTTAATTAATATTGGCTAACCTAGGGATATTAAACCAATAATAATAATAGTGCCCAACACCTTTTGAGGATGGAGGCTTCCTGTGTGCCAGATACTGTGCTAAGCATTTTGCCCGAAATAACTAATGTGTTCCTCACAACATCTGTGAGTTAGAGACTGTTCGTGTTCTCATTATACCAATGAGGAAAATGAGATACACAAAGGGGTCAAGTGATCTGCCCAGGAAGGAGAGTGAAGAAATGACTCTGTTGGGGGGGTGGGCAGGACCAGATAAGAGGGAAGAGAAGTAAACCAGGAATTTGGAGGAGCTGACTGTGAAAGTGGGAAATGAGAGTGAATGAGGGGTGGGGCTAAGTCGGTGGTGGAGGCGAAGGGAGACGTGAGGGCAGGGGAAGTCCCGCTGCAGCATCATGACCTTGAAACCTGAGTCAGCATAGAGTTTTGCCCACTGTCTACATGTGAGGGGTTGTGTGGACCCGGGTTATCGTGCAGGTTTTGAAACTGGTGGGGTTTCATGGACCGGTGTCTGGCTGTATGGCCACCTGGCGAGCTGGATGGGTGTGGGGGGCGTGGGGTCCAGCTGGGTGTGCACAGCAGACACCTGGCAGTCCCCACACACACCGACTGCTTGGGCCTGATTGTACCCTTTATACAGATCAGGAAACTGAGGCCCAGAGAGGGTTAAGTGACCTGCCTGGGGTTGAACATGGCCTTAGGAAGAGGAGAGGCCAAGATTCAAACCTAGGGTTGGCCGGGGGATCCCAGTGTTCAGAGCTCCCTGCATGCACACATGTGTGGGCACACGCATACACATATACACAGTGTTGTGTTCAGGCTCAGGTCCAGAGAAAACAAGGAAGGTTTATGAAAAGAGCCTAAAAACCTCGGGGCGGGGGGCGGTGTGCATGTGTGCTTGCACACAGTTTCCTGCTGTGTCTCTGCCTCTGAGAGTTGCCTGTGTGCCTTTAGGTGGTGTGTGCACCTCTGTGGTGTGTGTGTGTACTTGAGTGTACCTGAGCCCAGTATGGTTTTTTTGTTGGTGTTTTTTTTTTATTGTATTATTTATTTATTATTTTTCGCTGCATTGGGTCTTTGCTGCTGCGCGCAGGCTTTCTCTAGTTGTGGCGAGCGGGGGCTACTCTTCGTTGCGGTGCGTGGGGCTTCTCATTGCAGTAGCTTCTCTTGTTGCGGAGCACGGGCTCTAGGCGCATGGGCTTCAGTTGTGGCACGCAGGCTCAGTAGTTGTGGCACGCAGGCTCAGTAGTTGTGGCATGCGGGCTCAGTAGTTGTGGCACGTGGGCTCAGTAGTTGTGGCTCACGGGCTCTAGAGCGCAGGCTCAGTAGTTGTGGCGCACGGAGCTTAGCTGCTCCGCGGCATGTGGGATCTTCCCGGAACAGGGCTCAAACCCGTGTCCCCTGCATTGGCAGGTGGATGACTAACCACTGTGGCACCAGGGAAGTCCTGAGCCCATTATGTTTTCTGCTGCTTCTGGAGTTGTGCCTGCCCCTGTAAAGCAGGTCTGGGTTGCGAATGGAATTGAGGATGTGCTATCACCTCTGTGATCTGCGTGTGTGCCTGTTACGTCATCTGCCATTTCAGCCTGGTTTCCCTGGAATGCTAATCAGAGCATCCTGGTAACAACTCAGTGCCTCTCAGCGCCCCATCATGACGCCAGTCATTTGGGAAATGAGGAAGGTGGGGGGGCGTGCAGAGGGAGGGTGAGGCCTGAAGGTCAATCGGTCACCCTGACCCTGCGGACTTCCTGTGCCTGTCGGGAACTGGGAACCGCCACCGCCCCAGCAGCCCCTCTGGGAATGCCATCCTCTACCCTGTCACCCCTGTCGGCACAGAGGAGGGAGGGCAAAGCCCTGCATGTGCATCCATGTATGGTGGCACTGGGGTCGGCCAACTAGGTCCCCTCTACTCCACCCAGGGTTGGGGGAGACTTGAGGTATCCCCACGCCTGGATGTGAGTGTGTGTGCATGTACACACCCCGGGGTGTTGTCCATGTACTTAGGAGGTTCTGGGTGTCTCTGGTTGTGTGCATGCCTCTCCATCTGTATATATGGCAAGGCACGTTTTTTGTGTGTGCGTCCCTGCATACACTTTGCGTGTGGCCAGGAGTATGAGTCTCTGTGTTGTGGGTCTCGGTGGTTCTGTGAATACCTAGAAGTGTGAATACCTAGAAGTGTGTATACCTGTCCATGTGGTGTGGGTCCTTCTGTTTGTTGTGCGTATGCCTAGGAGCGTTGCATGTGTATCTGTCAGTGTTGAATACGTGCCCAGTTCTGTTGTGTGTGCCTGTCAGAGTTGTGTGTGCCTCTGCATTCTGTGGCTGTGCCTCTGAGGGTTGTTCGTCTCTGTGTTGCATGGATAACCTTCGTGTTGCGTGTCCCTCTGTTACGTGGATTTGGGTGAGAGGAGGAGGGCTGTGTGTATGTCTCTGCCCAAAAGTGTTGATTGCGTGTCTACAAGTGTTGAGTGTGTGCTGCTGGGCTGGCTGGCTGGCTGTGAGGGTCTCTGTGCAGCCACACAGCAAGGCAGGCTCCGGAACCGGTGTTGGTGGTGGATCTTTCCATCGCGTGGGTCTCAGCATGTGTGGGAAGCTCTGGGTTTGGCTGTGTAGATCTGAGTTCTGAGGGTTTGTGTGTCTCTGGGTTGTATATGTGTGTGGAGGAGACACACACAAGGCCTGGCTGAGGGGTCCAGTTGCTACATGCTCGCCACTACGCCCCCACGCACGCGCATCACACACTCACTTCTCTATCATCCATTCACTGTAAAAACAAACTTTCCCTTTTCCGGAAAAGTCCCCCACCCCAATCCCATGCCTCTGCCCAGGAAAGCAGAGGCGGGAAGTCTGGGACTTGGGGGTGGTGGAGGGAGGGACAGGCAGGCAGGGCTCTGGGTTCAATTCTGGGCGCCGAGGTACTGTGTGACCCCCAGCTGCCGGCTGGCTGTCTCTGACCCACCTCTTCTGGGAAAATCGCTCTCAGTGTGGCTCCCGCTGGATGGGCTCCCCTCAGCGCCACCCCCAGCCATGGCTGTCAGCCCTTCTTCCCTGACCATGCTCTCCCTTTCCACCCTACCAGCTCAGCAGCACAACGTACCCTGTGGTTGTGAAGATGGGGCACGCACACTCTGGGATGGGTAAGGTAAGTCCCCGGGTGGGCTTTGTATGTGCGTGCTTGTAAATGATGCATGTTCCTGGCATCGTGCGGATATAAGAACAGGCATACCTCGTTTTATTGCACTTCGCTTTATTGCGCTTCACAGATACTACATTTTTTTTTTACAAATTGAAGGTTCGTGACAACCCTGGGTTGTCAGATGATGGTTAGCATCTTTTAGCAATAAAGTCTTTTTTAATTAAGGTATGTACATTGTTTTTCTTAGACACTTAGATGTATTGCACACTTAACAGATTACAGTATAAGCATAACTTTTATATGCACTGGGAAACCAAAAAGTTTGTGTGACTTGCTTTATTGTGACCTTCGCTTTATTGCGGTGGTCCACAACTGAACCCACAGTATCTCCGAGAAGGTACGCCTGTTGGAAGTATATTGTGTATTCAGTGCACACAATAATTCTGTATAATTGTGTCGTTTATCTATTTGTATTTTTCCTCATATTCTTACATTTTGGTGGCCCAATTTTCTATCATGCGTTCAGCCAGTTTTGTGTGTCCTGTTATTTTGTTAGTGTATCCAGCACTGTGTCTGTGTATAGGCAGGCCTCTGTGTTGAACACACACTACATCATCTTTTACATTCAAGGGTCTTGGGGTCCTGTATGCTGTCCACCCATCTGATTTTGTCTGTGTGTCCGTAGAAAGCAGACTTGTAATTTGTATGTTTGAGTGTGTCCATGCTTCTGTATGTTTATATATTGTGTGTACAACTGATTTTGTCTGGGTGCCCACATGCATATACTGTATATACACACAATTTTCCCACAGCTTTACTGAGATATAATTCACATACCATACAACTCAACCATTTAAAGTAAACAAGTCTAAAAGTCGGGTTTTGTGTGTTCACAGAGTTGTAGACGCCCAATTTGGTGTCTGTGTGTACATGTAAAAACCAGGAGACCCAGAATTAATGCATGCTTGAGTGCCTTGGGGTGTCCACCAAATTTCTGTGCACTCACCACACCTGTGTCATTTGCCCTAAGGCACCCCGACTGCCGCCCCCTCCTGACCGGGCCCTGCTCCCCACCCCACTCCCACAGGTCAAGGTGGACAACCAGCACGACTTCCAGGACATCGCGAGTGTCGTGGCACTGACCAAGACATATGCCACTGCCGAGCCCTTCATTGATGCCAAATACGATGTGCGCGTCCAGAAGATTGGGCAGAACTACAAGGCCTACATGTGAGTAAGGAGACCAAGGCCTGGGTAGGGGTCCCCTGCCCTGCCTTGTGCAGCCCAGGCCCCCCAAGCCTCTCTCCTGTCTCCTCTTACTCTCCAGGAGGACGTCAGTGTCAGGAAACTGGAAGACCAACACCGGCTCTGCGATGCTCGAGCAGATTGCCATGTCTGACAGGTGGGCGGCCTGAACTCGGGCTTGGGGGGTAGAAGTGTGGCCGCCCAGACCAGGCACTGACGGGCTTCCTTGCCTTGTGTCCTGGCAGGTACAAGCTGTGGGTGGACACGTGCTCAGAGATCTTTGGGGGACTGGACATCTGCGCAGTGGAAGCGCTGCATGGCAAGGACGGAAGGGACCACATCATTGAGGTAGGAGCACCCCAGAATTTGGTGGGGGCACAGAGCGGGGAGCAGGTGCAGGGCAGCAGCACTGTGAAGCATGCCAGGGCCTAGAAAGCCCTCAGCGAATGGCAATATGTAAAACTGTAAAGTGCCTTGTGAACCGGGACATCCCTGGCAAATGGCAAAATACTTACTAAATTCTAAACTGCTCTGTGAACTTGGACATCTTTAGTGAAGCGCAAAACACTTGTTAAGCTGTAACGTCCTCTGTGAACTGAGACATTCTGGTGAATGACCAAGCACTTAGTAATCTTTAAAGTGTTCTGTGAATTTGTACTTGGCCAACAGCAAAGTACTTCGTAAGCTACAAAGAACTTTATAGAGAGTGGTGGTTGATACTAAAGCATTCTGTAAACTGTAAAGTACCTTAGGAAGGTACTGCTTAGTGAACAGCAAAGTGCTTCATAAAATTATTTTAAAGAGGAGCTCTGTAAACTGGGAAGTCCTCATTATTGAAGCAAAGCGCTTTCAAAATTCTAAAGCTCTTTATAAGCAGCAGTGTCCCCGGTAAACAGTAAAGCAATCTGCAAACTGTAAAATACCTTGAAAATTCAGAGTGCATGGTAAACGGTAGCGCTTTATACATGGTAAAGCATCGTGTAAACAGTGGTGCACTTTGCAAAGCACTTTCCAAAGTCTAAACACGCCATATATGTAACAGTCCTTTGTAAAGGGCAAGGAGCTTTGTAAACTGTAAAGTACCACGTAAACCACAAAGTTCTTTGTAAAACACAGAGCACCGAGCAAACTATAAAGCAGGGATTGGCAAACGTTTTCTGTCGAGGCCAGACGGTGCGTATCTTAGGCTTTGTGGGCCATACGGTCGCTACTGCAGCTCCTCAGTTCTGCAAGAGCAGCCACAGACGATACGGCAAGAAAGTAAGGGTGGCTGTGTTCCCATGAAACTTGGTTTATGGACAATGAAATTTAAATTTCATATAATTTTCACGTCATGAAATCTTTTGATTTTTTTTCAATCATTAAAAAATGTAAAACCCATCCTTAGCTCCGGGGCCTGGGGCTGCACAGAAACAGGTGCTGGGCCGGATTTGGCCAGTAGGCCCTCATTAGCTCACCCCTGCTAGTCTGTCCTAAGCTGTAAGGTATCTCGTAAAAGGCAAGCCTTCCCCACACTGCATAATCGGTGCTTCTCATACTGAGGTTGGTTTCCTGGGCAGCCGCCAGTCATGCCTTTTCCCAACTTAAAGCACTTCGTCATCGTCACCCTCCCATGCACTTCCTGCTTCTCTCCTCACTGGATCCCTTCTCCTCCCCCAGGTGGTGGGCTCCTCCATGCCACTCATCGGTGACCACCAGGATGAAGACAAGCAACTCATCGTAGAGCTTGTGGTCAACAAGATGGCCCAGGCCCTGCCCCGGCAGCGGCAGCGGGATGCCTCTCCCGGCAGGGGCTCCCACAGCCAGGTCAGGCCCCTGGCTCTGGCCCTTGGAGGCTAGTGGCGGGCAGGCCAGCCCTTGGTCATACTGTGTCACAGAGCTGATAATCAGCAGGCTAGGGGCATCGCCATGACGCACATGTGTCGCAGCAGTTACCAACTAGTTTAAAAAATGATAAATAGCTGCTACCCTGACTTCCCTGAGTGCCTCCTGACCCCTCCCCTGGGAGTGAGTCCCGCACCCCACAACCTGCCATCCCCTCAGCTCAGCCACAAATGCGGCAACACCCAGCACACAGGGAACCCATGTCATTCTGATTGGCTGATGCTCCACCGGCTGGTAACTATTTTTAACCTCTCCTGCTCCACTCCTCTGCCGCAGACTCCGTCCCCAGGGGCCCTGCCCTTGGGCCGCCAGACCTCCCAGCAGCCCGCGGGGCCCCCAGCTCAGCAACGACCCCCGCCACAGGGTAAGTGAGGGGCCAGCTTCCTGGGCCCCGACCCCACCGGCAGCCCCCCACCTCTCACTTGCTCGCTCTCACGTGTGCACTTTCTCTCTGTCCCTCAGGCGGCCCTCCACAGCCGGGCCCAGGCCCCCAACGCCAGGGACCCCCGTTGCAGCAGCGCCCGACCCCGCAGGGTCAGCAGCACCTTTCGGGCCTTGGACCCCCAGCTGGGAGCCCCCTGCCCCAGCGCCTACCGAGTCCCACATCAGCGCCCCAGCAGCCTGCGTCCCAGGCCACACCGCTGCCCCAGGGTCAAGGCCGCCAATCCCGGCCAGTGGCGGGAGGCCCCGGGGCACCTCCAGCAGCCCGCCCGCCGGCCTCCCCCTCTCCCCAGCGCCAGGCAGGCCCCCCCCAGGCTACTCGTCAGACATCGGCCTCTGGTCAGGCTCCGCCAAAGGCCTCAGGGGCTCCACCGGGTGGTCAGCAGCGCCAGGGCCCACCCCAGAAACCCCCAGGCCCTGCCGGCCCCACACGCCAGGCCAGCCAGGCGGGTCCCATGCCCCGCACTGGGCCACCCACCACGCAGCAGCCTCGACCCAGTGGCTCGGGCCCCGCTGGACGTCCCACCAAGCCACAGCTGGCCCAGAAACCCAGCCAGGACGTGCCGCCACCTGCCACCGCCGCTGCCGGGGGACCCCCACACCCCCAGCTCAAGTAAGGGGATCCCACAGCAGCCCTCACCTTGCTGCTCACAGAATGCGCTCCTGCACCTGGAGGGCAGCCCCAGCTCCCAGGCTCCTCAGACCCAGGTCCTACACAGCTCTCTCTCCAGGTCCAGTCTGGGCCAGACCCCTCCCAGTTCACAGAGGCTCCTGCCCTCCATCCCAGAGAAACCCCCTTTGAAGTGCAGAATCCTCCCAGTAGGTCCTGGGAAAGCCCCCCAGCCCAGCTCCTCTCGGCCCACCCCAGGCGCCTTGCTGACCCTCCTTCAGTACTTCCCTGCCAAACTCATCCTCCTCCTGCCCAACCTGACTCCCCCGCAACCGAACCCGCAAACTCCTCCCGGCCCCATCCACAGTCCTCCTATGTCACTTCACTCTTCCCAGTCGTCCTCATGCTTTTCCTAAAGTCTAGGCTCCCTTCTGGTCCATCTCAGTCTCCTCCCAAATCACACCATCCTCTCTGCCTCTTCTGGTCCATTCCAGACCTCCTCTCTTAGCTCAGAAGTCCTCCCTGCCCCACCCAACTGCTCCCCCTTAGATTTGCCCCTTCCAGCCTGTCCTTGGTCCAAGCACCGCCCCCCCCTTTTCTGGACTCCTCACCCTTAGACTGGAAACCTCCCTGCCCATCGTCACCTATATATCAAACTCCTCCCAATCTAGCCTAGAATTATAAGAGAAGATTCAGCCCAGAACTCTTCCCATCAATCCCAGGCTTCTTCACCTTGGATCCAAGTCCTCCCAGCCTGGCCCAGGGCTCCTCCATTTGTCCTGAGACTCCCTCAGGGTCCAGGCCCGTGCTGGGGGGTGGGAGGGTCACAGGC
Source organism: Balaenoptera musculus (assembly GCF_009873245.2). Classification (NCBI taxonomy): domain Eukaryota; kingdom Metazoa; phylum Chordata; class Mammalia; order Artiodactyla; family Balaenopteridae; genus Balaenoptera; species Balaenoptera musculus. Next base: position 41,444,764 of record NC_045806.1, on the reverse strand, counting down.
ACAGCCCCAGGACCAGAGGGGCAGGGCTGGGGCCGGGCCTGGGGTAACGTTGTGTTTCTCTCCCCCTCCTCCCTTCCTCTCCTCCCCTTCCTCCCACGCCTCCACCTTGTTTCTCTCTAGCAAATCCCAGTCTCTGACCAATGCCTTCAACCTTCCAGAGCCAGCCCCGCCCAGGCCCAGCCTTAGCCAGGACGAGGTGAAAGCTGAGACCATCCGCAGCCTGAGGAAGTCTTTCGCCAGCCTCTTCTCCGACTGACACCCCACCCTGAGAGCCCCCAAATCCCTGGGCAACCCCTGTCTGGGCCCTGAATCTAATTCTCACTTTTGGAAGCTCATCCCTTGAGAAGCCCTCTCCTGGATCGCCAAGATCCCTCTTCTCACTCCTCAGAATGCCCAAGTCCCTGGGGAAACCTCACTCCTGGTCCTAAATCCAGTTCTCATGTTTATAATTCCCAAGTCCTTTCAAAAACTGAGACCTACTTCTCAGTTTTAGAACCTCCAAATCCCTGAAGACCTCCACTCCTGGTGCCCTCAGAATGCATTTTCCTTTCTGGAAGCTCCCAAACACCAGGCAACCCCTCCCGCAGCCCTGAAAATTCCTGGAAAACCCCACTCCTGGTACCAGATCTCTCAAGCACACCTTGTTCCCTATCAAAATTTCCCAAATCCTTAAGAAACCCCTACCTTTGAGACCCTTTCTATGGATCTCACATCTCTGGAGATCCACCTCTTCAACTGCCCCCACCCAGCTCCCCAAGGATTTCCCTTCACCCCCCCCCCACCCCAACCAACCCCACTCAACACACTGGGAGCTCCTCCCACTGCTAGGACCCCTCAATTCCCCAGGGACCCCTGCCCCACTTTCCTGCCTCTGACAGCTGTCTTTAAATATGCAAACTCCACCCATCCTCCCAGAATCCTTTGCACACAGAAGGCCAGTGGTCCCCCACTTCCCCACCTTTGCAGTGATGTCTGTGTCTGTGACTGACGTGGCCTCCTCTCGTGCCGTGCTTGGCATATGTGGTCCTCGTTCATCGTGCCGCCTGTGGTGATGCGTGCAGTGGCGCTGTTTGTGTGGTCCGCACCTCCCCTCAACCTCCAACCCTTGCCTGGACTCACCCTCACCCCTCAGCGGCTCTGAACCCCATGAGAAGAGTCCGGAAGAAAAATAAACAAGCAAAGGCCCAGCAGAATTCTGTGCTTCTTGGTGAAGAAAGAGGGGAGTCCTTGAATGGTGGGAGACAGAGGGGACCCCCCCAAATCCACATGGGGTGCTGGGGACCCCAAAATCCAGTGGAAGGCACATCAGGCACAAATTCCAGAGAGGTTCTGAGTGGAATCCCTGCCACAAATCCCAGCCGTTGGAGATGGAGGAGCTCCCGAATTTAGAAGTATCGCCAAAGCCAAGAGGAAACCGAATTATGGAGGAGGCAGGGGTCTCGGTCTTTGAGGGTCCCCCAATTCCAGAGGAACTTGAAAAGTACATGGGCACCCCCTCATCTCCCAGGGCAGGGATGGGGGATCCTGAGGCAGTAACGGGGCAGAGACAGAACATTGATTGCTTGGTGGGCAGGGCTCCTTGGCGTGGCAGGTTGAGATTGACTCCCTGGTGGCTGGGGGTGGGGCCTAAGGCACAAGGCGGGCTGCGCTGAGTAGGCAGGCAGGCAACTCATCAGCCTGGGTACGGTGCAAGGAGGGTTCGGAGGCACTCCGCTCAATCTTGGGGAGTGACCGCTGCAGCAGCTCAATCGTGGCCAGGATCTGGGGGCAGGGGTGGGTGAGGAGGGGTGTCCAGAGCCGCGTGGGCACCCTGACACCCCCAGACCCCAGCCTAATGGGGAAGCACACACTCACACACATTGTACACCTCGGAGCCTTGAACACAACACAGTTCACATTCACACCTCAGAGTCCTTCTCCTCAGAGGCTCCCTCCCCAGGGTGTCCAGCCCTCCTCCTCGGCCCACCTGTGGGAAGAGGGGCCGCTCCTCCCGCTGGAACTTGAGGCAGTCAGACAGCAGGCGCCTCATGGCCTTGGGGCAGTTGCTGGAGATTTTGCTGAGGTCCGGGGACAGATAGCCACGGCCCACCATAAAGATAATCTGGGAGGGAGGACAGGAATGGGGTGATCTGGGGGTCTGGGCTGGGAAGCCCAGGGAATTCTGGGTCTTGAGGGACCTGGAGGGCTCCTTTTAGGAGAACTGGGGTATTCTGGGTATTGGGGCCCAGAGGACTGTGGGTATCTTGTGGATCTAAAGATTCTGGGTCTCTGAGGACTTAGAAGGATTCTCTGCTTACAGAACAGAAGGATTTAAGCTTGGGGGAAGTCAAGGACTGTAGGTGTCCGGGGCCCAGATGATTATGGGTCCACAGGTTTCTAGGGGGCTTAGGGGCCTAGAAAGTACTGAGTCTGGGGGAAACATGAAGTTCTGGGTCTGGAGGAAGCTAAAGGATTCCAGCCCTCAGTAGCTTGTATTTCTGTAGAGGTCTGGGGCCTACAGGACTATGGGTCCACGTGGTCTGTAGGATTGTGAGTGCTCAAGACCCAAAGACTACTGGTACCTGAAGCCTAGAGGATCCTGGGTTTCTGAGGGTCTGGGAGATTCCAGGCCTTGAACCTGGAGAAATGTCTGGGGCCTAGAATATTATGGATTCAAGGGCCCTGAAGTCTGACAGATACCTAAGGCCTGAATGGTTGTAGGTAACTGTGAGGATTCCAGAAGTACAAAGGGATTGTTTCTGGGAGAAATGGGACTCTGGTCTTTGGGGACTTTGGAGAGTTTGAGTACCCAGGCCAGAGGACTGTATGTGTCTAGGGGTCCAGAGGGCTTCTGGGCTTTGGGGGGCCTAGGGGGATTCTGGGTATAGGGGATTCAGGAGATTCTGGACTTTGAGGACCCAGAGGAGTAGATGTGGGTGAAGGAGGGAATTCTGGGTACGGAAGACCCAGAGGAATCTGGGAATCCTCAGCTCAGAAAACTTGGGGTTTCTGGGGGAAGTGTGGTGTTCTTGGTCCGTGCAAAGGTGGAGATCTGAGGTTTGGAGGCTGAGGGGATCCCTTGGCCTGGGAGATGGCAGGTAAGGCACGGGGCTCACCTGGTCACGGCTGCCAATGTGGCTGTAAGGCAACGAGCCGGTCATGAGCTCGTAGAGCACAACCCCATAGGCGTAGACATCTGACTGGAAGCTGTAGGGGTTCGGGTCCTGCATACGGATCACCTCAGCTGCCTTCAATAGGCCGGACCGGGCAGGAGGAATGTGGAGGTCAGCAAATGACTGGCCCATAGGCCCAGAGCCCACCAGCCACACTGGGTGTAACTCAGAGCCACCCACACGGGGTGAAGCATGAGCAGTCCAGACACCCACACCTTGGGGTGCAGGCATCCCCAGCCCCACTCGGCCTCCCACATCCTAGCCCAGCAGCCCATGTCCCTATATGCCCCCAGTCCAGCCTGGCCCAACTCACCATCCATAGCACAGAGCCCGAGGGCTGCTCCAAAGGCTGGGCTCCACTCCACCGCGTCTTCACTGTGGCCAGGCCGAAGTCCCCGATCTTCACCGTGAGCCCCTCGTGTAGGAAGATGTCCGCCAGGGTCAAGGGCCACTACAGGGACTCCCAATAGCCGGGCTTCTCGCCCTGACTGGGAGGCTCTCGTTGACACCTCCACACCAATCACGCCTCTAACCCCGACCAGAAGCCCCGCAATGTCACACAAACTAGCCACAACCTTGACTTGGGTGGGGAGCTCCAATTAATGCCCCCTACACTTGGCCCTCCTGTGCCTCCTGACTAGGAAGCTCCTCTAATGGCACCCACACTCACCATGCCTGTGACACTGGTCAGGAGCTCCCCTAACGCCCTCCACAGCTGCCGCTCCTCAGACCCTGACCAGAGTCCCGAAGAACAGCACCTGCACCAGCCAAAACCCTGACTCCTGACCAAGAGACTCCCATTAAAGGCCCCTCCCCAGCCACAGCTCTGGCACCTGGCAAAGGGAAATGCCACGTGTGCCCCTCCCTGTTTGCCCCCAGAAAGCCTCCCACAAGAGCCATCCCTCGAAGCCCTCATCCTGTTTGATGCCCCCCACCCCACCCCAGCCCTCAGAGAGGAACATGTAGATACTGTTCGACTTGAGATCTCGATGGATGATGTTCTTGGCATGGAGGTAGCTGTTGGGGTACAAGCAGGTGTCAGATGGCCTGAGGGCTACCTCATCTCCCCACCCCCAGATCCCCCAGCCCCTCCCTAGTCCCCGGGCCAGGACGCTCACTCCATGCCCTGGGCAGTCTGCCGGGCCACGTCAATGAGCTGGACCATGTCGAAGCGTGTGTCGGCCACGTGCAGGTGGTGGTAGAGACTGGAGCCCTCGCACCACTGTGTGATGATGGCAAATCCCGGCCGGGTCATGAAGCCCATGAACAGCAAGATGTTGACGTGACGTGTCTTCCTGCAGGCAGGGCGGGAGGTATCAGGGCAGGGAGGGTAAACAGCAACTTTCTGAGCACTGGGAATGGCGCTGTTCACTGCTGCCTTCTGCCATCATTCCCACCCTGGCTTTCAGGAGGCTCAGGGCCAGACTATGGCCAGATTCAATGAATTTGTGAGATGTGTTTGCTGGGCTATGATTCCACGCTGGGCGCTTATGTCCTGGGCTTCCTCATCCAAGTCTCCCAACAAAAGCAGGAGGGAGGGATTACCCCTCACCCCCTGCTGACCAGGAGTGTCTTAATCATCAGTACCTGCCATACCTCTGACCCTGATCATGACCTGAGCCTGTGACCATCTGAGATGAGATGAGATGAGAAAGTGGAATGCCAACCTTCATCAGTGATATATCAACAGAATATTGATAAATGCCGGGTAAAAATATCAGTGATGTGTGACTATATCCTGTTAACCATGAGAGGCTTAGAGGTAAAGAGCTTGGGATTTGGACTCAAATTAGATCCTAAGTTCCAATCCAGGCTTCCCTGGGTACTCACTGTACAATCTCAGGGAAGACACTTAACTTCTCTGTGCCTCATTTTCCTCAACTGCAAAACTGTGATAATTCCGTGAGCTACCTGACAGGGGTGTTGGGAGGACTATGTGAGTAAATAACCTGTAAGGTGCTTATTAGAACAGCTGAACACAAGCAAGCACCCTGAAAATATCACTGTCCTTGCTGTTATCGCTACTGGGTACCTAGGTTACCTGACAGAAACTCTGTCCTGTATGAATGGAGCCACCCTCATTTAGAAGAAAACTTTCACTCCTTATAGAAGTATTAACTGCAGTTACAATGGTAACTTACACGCAAAGAACATCAACAACGCTCCGCAATTTTGCTCACAGCACGTTAGTATTCTTCACAGCAGTTAGGTTATAGTTTCAATACGAACACAACGCAAATTCACAGCCTGCTCAAATCATTGTCATTTCATAGAGAGGAGCAAAGACTGAAAATTTCCTTACTGTGGCATCCATTATGAGGATGAGTATTAAAACAGCACAAGGAATTATGATAACGTCAACTCTGCAACATAATTGTGCCCACTTGTCAGAGGGGAAAGCCCACCCTGGCAACCCCAGGAGTGGTAGGAACTAGGGTGGCAAAAAGGGAGCATCAGGGTTTCTTAGCACAAATGAGTTAATATAGTATGAATGATATATTAGGCTGAGCAACCACACTCATTAATCAAACAATGATTAAATTCTGGTTCTGATTATAGTTCTAATACTGTTCTTTAAAGTATGGTATTGTTATAATTAATAACAAGAAGGCAACACAATAAACATATACTAATGATGCAGAACAAGCAGAGGAGAGGGAAGGACGCCAGGCTGCCCGGCGATGCAGTTAACTCACATTATGCCATTGATGTAAGTACCACAGTAACATTAGTGATACCCATTTCACAGCAGGCAAATGAAAAGACCCACATTTTGGAGGCAGAGCCATTAATTAATATCAGTATTTACACAAACACAAACACCAATGTGACCAGAGGTCCTCTAAACATACCCTTTTCCCAGAGGGGAAAGGGGCTTCTCTGATAGACAAGAAACTTACCATTATGGTTATAACACCACACATACACAGGGGACGTGCAGGAAGTGCCTTCAGTATGGCCTTTCCCCAGAGAGGCACCAAGGCGGTGCCCACCGCCCCTGCCCCCATCCCTGCGCGCGAGCAATCTCACCTGAGCACCTGCATCTCGTTCTTGAAGGCCTGGGCCTGCTCAGCTGTGGGTTGGGCCACCTTGAGCACCTTCACGGCCACATCGCCGTGCCACCGCCCACGAAACACGGTCCCAAACGAGCCCGTCCCGATCCTCTTCAGCAGCTGCACCTCACTGGGTGGCACCTCCCAGTAATAGCCCGAGTCCCGGTACCCCAGATTCTTCTGCGGGCCACAAGGGCGGCATCTCAGGGGCCTGCCCACACCCCTCATCACTCGGCCTGCGGTGCCCCCACCAAAGGTGCCCCCTGGAGCTCACCACTTTCTTCTTGTCATCGGCCAAGGACTTCCGCTCCCGCTGCTCTGACGGGGACTTGGAATGTGGGGACTTCCTCCCCGAGGACACGCTGGCCGGGCTGGGGCTCCCCCGGGGGGTTCCATCGCCACCACCTCTATTCCCGGCAGCTGCAGTTGCGGAGAGGATGTGAGTGGAGCCGGGTGGGGTGGGGTGGGGGACTCAGGGTGCAGGTAGCGGGGGGCTCACCGTCAGTGTTGAAACTCTGGGCAGGGAGCTGGAAGCAGAGGGCTGGGCGTCAGAGAGAGGACATGGAAGACAACAGGAATGGCCCTCCCCTCTGCCCGGTGCTCCCCCGTGACCTCCCGCCTCGACACCAACCTGGATGAGGCCGGAGTCCATGGGGGCTGTGGTGCTGACCATGTGGACGTTGGGGGTGGATGTGGAGCGGATGCGCTGGAGGGGGGCGTTGGCCGGGGCAGGGAAGGGGAAGTGCTTGGGGTCGCGGTGCTGGGTGCAGGAGCTGGCAGGGGAAAGGCTGTGAAATCACTGTCAAGTGAATGAGAGAACCAGCAGAACTGCCACCACTGCCCACGCCCCGCCCCGTCCTAAGTGTGTGTTTAGCTCACACAGAGTAAACGTCCACTGTCATTACTATTATGCATTTGTTCAAGAAGCGCTGACTGAGTGCCTGCCATGTGCCAGATACCATTCTAGGTAGTGGAAATAAAACTGTGGACGAAACAAATAAAGGTTCTACACGCATGCTGATTTGAACTGTACTAAAAATTTTAAATTTAAAAAAAACAAAAAACAAATAAAGGTTCTTGCCCTCATGGGGCTGACTGCAGCAGGAAAAAAGAGAAATAAAAAACAAAGAATATTTAATATGTCCAATGGTGATAGGTGCAATAAAGCAAAAAATAAAGCAACATAAGGAGACAGGAAGTGTCCCTGGTGATGTCAGGAAAGGCTTCTCTGAGCAAGTGACATTTGAGCGAAGACTTAAAGGAAGGACAGCAAGCCATGCAGATAGTGGGGGAAGAGCAATATATAATATTGTATAACTATATGTACTATTCAAATATATTATGTATTATATAACATACAGTATGTTATCTATATTAAAATTACAATGCTTTACACATATTATAATAATGTTATATGTTACACATACACATCTGTTATACATGATATATACTAAATATATTATAATGTTACAAAAATACTTCTTAATGGTCCCTTCACTATCCTGAAATGCAATTCATAGATAATTTACTCACACATACCCATAATTAAAAATAACATAATGCTCTAACTTTACTATTTCATATATTACATAAAAATGTTTGATGTTCTACATTATATGAAAATATTATCAACATAACACATAATACAATAGCATAAATATATCATATAAATATTGACATTATAAAATATATAGATATATAAAATGCATATCATATGAACATGATATATTAGAGCAATAATATATTTCAACATTGAAATACTATAGTATTATAATACTTAACATAAAGGAGAAGTGAAAGGGAATTTACGATAAAATAATATGTATTTCAAAGTGGAAAGGCTTGAGCATGGTTATACTGGAAGAATTAACTAAGTAGTTAGATGCATATATATAGATATATATTATAATTAATAAGAACTTATCCTATACCAGTTCTTGTTCTAAGCATTGGACATGTCTTAACTCATTTAATCCTCACCAGAACCCTATGTGGTCATTATCCGCTCTTTACAGATGAGAAAACTAAGGCCCAGAGAGATCAGGGGACTCACCCAAGGCCCCAGAGCTCCATGCCCTTGCTCACACTTGTAGGTGCTAAATAAATGTTCATGGAGTAAACAAATGAATTCAGTATGGCTTGTACTCTACGGAGGCCTCCAGATCTTTTTCTTCTGACAGCAGCCCTTCAGCTAAGGCATTCCCTACCTGGGACCCTGAGGGGTGAGTGGCTCATTCAGGGGGCGGTTCGAGGGAGCCTCATGCTGTCTGGAGCCTCCGGACAAATCCTGGACACTGTGGTAGAACCTTGAGGGCATTCAGGGTGTAAAGCAAGGGAACATGGGTCAGCTGTCTGTAAGAGCCTTGTGGCTGGGCCTCTGTCCTCCCCATCCCCCTGCCCACCCCAGGCCAGGCTCACTGTCGGCGGTTGGTACTCATGTCGACACAGACTGTGGGGACCTTGGAGGAACAATGCTGGTGGAACTTGTATCCACAGGTTTGGCAGCGGAAGCCATGGAACAGAAACTTAAGGCAGAAGTCACAAAAGGCCAGGCTGAAGAACGTCTTCCGTACCTGCTGTCACAGAGTAGAGAAGATTGAGGCCTGGTCAGGGACCCTCCCGCCACACCCACGGTCTGCCCCCACT